>NC_083810.1:6623692-7223692 GCF_015708825.2 Lethenteron reissneri
GGCTAGGGGTGTGTGTCACTCAACACCCTGGACACCCTTGCAAACATGAGATGTTCCATAGCAACGAATTATGCAGGTGAAATATTTTCACAATTCTCCCCCTCCCCTCCTTCACCCGTCCTCCCGCCCTCCACCTCCCACAATCGTGCGAAGTAATAATCCATCCGGCGCCCTGCACACGAGCCGAATGCATCGCTCCATTTCCTCGGTAGGCGACCTCTCAGACGCGTCCCATTCCTCGGCCGCCACCCCTTTATTGTTCTTGACCATTGGTCATCGTTCCTTCCGGTCACTCGCCTTTCTGAACAGTTTGCGCGATGCCATTAACCTGCGTGCGTTTCTCGAATCCACGCGTTCCCCTCTCTGCCCCTCAACCTAATGCCAATGCATCTCCTCCACGCTTCCCGAGTATCAGTGTGCAAGGAAATAGGATGACAATGATTAAACAGTAATGCAATTGACGAAAGCTCGGGGCAGCATCTGTATGCCACACTGTGCCAAAAAACATCAATGAGCCCCCCGAGCATCAGCGGGGGGACAGAAAAAAGGAAGTTCCACTTTAAAAATCGTTTCCAGATGGATCGCAAGAAGGTTAACACCTGCTGCCACTGCTGCCGAGGCTGGCGCTGCCAAGCAGGATGATAGCAGAAAGAGCCGACCTAGCGCGCCTCGAGCAGCAAACGTCGCAGGAACATCTGCAGCCGGCATGCCAAGTGGCGCGATGCCACCGACTTTGCATTAGTGACACCGAGAGGGCCAATGGCAAGGTGAGGCAGAGCCGAGCAACAGCACGGTAGCTCCGCACCGCTCGCGAGGATGCACGCTCGTGAGTTGTGGCTCTGTGGGGAGTGGTGGCGCAGCGGTGAGCGAATTGCACTACGAACCCAACGACCCGAGTTCGATTCCCGCTCACGACAATTGGCAGTGGTGAATATATGAGCCGGTCCTGGGCTTCCACTAGATCGACTTCATCCTTAAAGGAGTGCCTCGTGCGGTGTGTAAACGTCAGCAGTGGGGAGAAAAAGGCGACTAGGCGTGGTGTTGGCCTTCATGGGTGCTCGCTAACAGCACTTGTTCCCAACAGCTTGTCAAAAGCTATACGGGGGATCTTTGTATTTACGTGCTCAATTCCTGCAGAAGCTCCCAAGCACGTGGAGTGAAAACTCGGACGTCATTCCCGACGAACACGTGGCACAACTCAAAAAAACACTTCAGGGGGAACAAGTGATATGGAGAACTTTTGCTCGGAGTAAAACGCTAAAAAACTATGACAACTATTGTTTTCATTATATCAGATAAGGCCCACTCTGAGCTATATAGTTATTTTTCAGAAGCGACCTGGCTACAAATTATAGCTCAACGAAGTGGCTTAGCATGTGGAAATGTCTAGCAACCAAATACTCTAAACGTATGCTTCTAAATGTGTAGGGATAGACCGGAGGACCCGGAGAAAAATCCATGCGACCACGAGGAGAATACGCAAACTCCAAATATACAGCAGGCGTCAGGGCCGGGGATGGAACCCGCGAACTCCTGCATACCAGCCGAGGTAGTTAACATCTCGCCACCGTGGCACCCCAACACAATCAGGAGAACAAGCGATTGACCATTTGCAGACTAGGTAGTGACATCCGCGGCCTTGCGTAGGGGCGAGGAAACGTCACGATGGCTAGGGGCGGAAGGCTCCATGCGTAAAAGTGGGGACGGGAGATCCGCGCCCCTGCGTAGTAAAAACTTTCGGCAGAGAACGAGAAGAGAGAAGCAAGCACGCCGCCAAAAAAGTGGCACTGCCTGGTTGGTGTTGTGATGGGTTCAATGCCCACGAGGGCAGGACGCTGACTGCAATGATGTCAGGTGTTCAGTAGTCTGCTGAAAGATTTATAAACATGTAGTGTGGTGTTCAACATTTTTTTTTTCATTTCTGGGGTTGATATGTGACAGCAGGCTCAGATATTGTACATTAAAGGATATGCCAAGATCATACGGTGGGAGAATTACGAATTATAAATCTCTGAATATGGGGTTTAACCAGAGGAGGAAAAGGAAAATAATTGCAATATAATATTTTCACGTTCGGATCTTAAATGTTTGTCAAATAAGTGACATAAACATGAAAGAAAGGCGACACAAATTGGACGATTACTGCCATTCTTGATCTCAAAATTTACACGAAGTAAAACATAAATGTATTTTTCTTAACATTCGAATATAGCTCTGCTTGTCCCCAGTACCCCCGTGGGTTATAAAGTCTTAACCACATCGCAATATCGTGGGTAAACCCTTTATTCCAATTTAAACCGCGGAGTACGGGAAATGGACTTTAATTTTAAGCAAGTGAAAATATCAAAATGTAACACATCACTTGAAAAGCATAAATAAAATATTCGCATAGTGGCCCTCATGCTGTTTTAAATAGATTTATTTACGAATGCCGTGTGAGATTTCTGCGCATAATAACGGCGGGTATGGGACCGTTAAGAGTGCTGTGTTTATTTGTGTTCTTATCCCAAGGTCGCTGGATTTCAAAGCCACAAAACGCCAAGTGGGCAGCAACAAACAGCACTCTGTTAAAGTTTAACAGATAAAAGGTGTAACGCGTTGCTTGAATTGGGCAAGGTTGTAAGAATGAGGGAGAAGAGACGATGGTGGCAGGAGAGAATTCAAAATCAGAATATTTATTGATACTGTAGGAATCCGATGATCTATAAAGCTCTCTGTCACAGATGTCCAGTAGAATTACCGAGTGGAGCAGTGTGAGGGAGGAAGCAGGAGTGCGGTAGACTGCGGTGTTACTATTTATTATTTCGTTTTACTATCCAGGAAATAATAATGGATCGTTATTCTGTCTTCCGAGATCTTCCTAGATTTTGTCCTGATAAAGTTTTAAATTAAACGTTGTACTCAATTGCTAAACTTTTGGTCATGAGAATTGTTCTTAAACTCACCGGTGTGAATTTTATATACGCAAGCTTTCACGACATTAGGATTCATGATTGTTAACTTTGGGTTGCCTGTAAAGCCGAAACAAGAATCTTTCGCCGCGTTGTTACACGTTTGTTTGGCTGTGTCGGGTGGTGGAGGGTATTAACGACACAAATTTGGTCAGGCTGATACACGGCCTAACCAAAAATAATTCCACTGTGAATCGTGAGAAATGGGTGGTGGCGGGTTTAACGACGCATTTATATTTACGAGATTGAATTCAATACAACTTTATTGTGCATAACTATCGCTGCGCCAAAAAAAAAAATCGACGTCTGAAGTTACACCACCCACGGTTAGTCGATCGGCAAGTCACGTTTTGGTGGGGTAAAGTGTGGGTACTTCCACCTCTTCCAAGACGTACAGCCAGCATGGGAAGAGTAGGCCAAACTGGCCTTTGGAGGGGCTCCCGAGAGCTCCCTGGACAAAGCCGTGATCATTCACATCGGTAATGTCGAGTGCCAGCGCTTGCTCGAGAGGGGATGCTGCTGTGGGTGGCGATGGTCATTGTGCTCACTCGACTCCCGGCGACTGCAGTTGAATCAGTGGCGCAAGTTTATTAAACGCACCCCCTCCCCCTACACCTCTGTCCACCCAGCAGTGCGATTAGCCGCACCGCAGCTAGTTGAGTGGCTGGTCTCGTGCGGTGGGGTAAGGAGTGGCCACTCCTTGCCTCTTCCAACACGTCTGGCCAGCGTGGGAGAGGCGGCCAAAATACTCGCCGAGTGGGGCCTCACCAAGAGCTCCCTCTATCATAGAGGCCCTTCAGTCTCAGCAGTGGCGTGAGCAAGCAATTTTAGGGTTGCACCTTTAGCTTTACCTTTAGCGAACGAAAAATAATCCGGACATTTGTGTCTGCGAACAAAAATGTAAGTGTTTGCAGTTAAATTTCATGCGAACAAATATGCTGAAATGTCAATAACAGTAAACTGGAAAATGCGAATCTTAGTTATAACGCAACGTCTATAAAATACTTCGTGTGTGTACAACGTTTTTTGACAAATGGCATTTTCTATTAAAGGCGCACCGTAAAACGGGAACGCAAAGCTTCCATTTGCAGGTTGTTAGGACAAGAACATTTAATATCGTAAAAAAAATATCAATAGAACTCATTGCTTTGAAGTTCAAGATGTTCTCGCCAGTCACGGTAAACAAATTAATTACATTAATGCTATTCTTGGTTCTTTCGGAAAAGTAACGTAGAATGGAAATAATAAAATAATAAAAATATAAAACAATAAAATTCTCACGACGTTTCGACTGCAACACAAGCAATCATCATCAGGTGTGAAATCCACAGCAAGAAAATGTTTAAAAAGTGGCGGTTTTTTCTTAACGTCAGCACCACGGACAGCGAATTGACAGTTGGTCAGATGGACGAGTCCATCTATGTTCGGAAAAGAGGAGGGGGGAGAGGAAAATGGAATGCGGTCTGAAAGTCACCGTAAGCGTGAACACAATCAATTAAGACCCGAAATGGTTTATTAAATCCTTCCAATGATTGCTAAGCCAGAATCCATCTTCTCGGTTAAAATTGTCTCTTCGTTTGTATATGTGGATAGCCTCATGAACGAATCTCTCATGGTACCCAGATGGTTTGCACAGCCCCTTTGAAACAATCCACTCTGCACCATGTTGGCCATTATGGTTGTTTGACCATATTTCAGCACGCTGGTCAGTGAAGTTGCTCAAAGGTGGAGGGGGAGGGATGGGAGGAGTCAGTTTCAGTTTTTCAGTTTCATTTATTTGGTATAGCCCTGTGAGCCATTCGGCTCTTGAATCGGGTGCAGCCGCAACAAAAAAAAGACAAAAACATGAACAAGAAAACATCTTAAAGTGACTATGTGACTATGTGCAAACAGAAAATCCAGGAAAAAACAGCAAAAATATTCCAGAAAAAGCACCGTACACTAATGCTGTGTGCAAAAATCCCAGTGGGATGCAAGTTAAACAACAACAACAACAACCACAAGACAACTTAGATTAAGGCCTTCATTCTAACTGCGTACTACAACAAACAAACATGGCCAAACCAAAACACGTTTTCCAAATCATCAGGATTGGTTCGTAAAAAGAAACCTGCATTCTATGCCTGTGCATGATGACACCAACATGTTCAGAAGCTAAATGCCAATGTCGAGATCTGCTGGTCACGACGAGAAGACTTCAGGAGAGTTCGTGCTGTTTTACAGTTCTCCATTGAAGGGAGTGCAGACCACAGTGGGGTTCACTGTGTGGCCCATATTTCGATTTAAAGCTTTCGTGACTGCAGGGATTCATCTTCTTGGTTTTTTCGGTAAAGTCACGTAGAAGGGAAGTAATAAAATAATTAAAATAAAACATAATAAAATCAAATAATTCTCACGACGTTTCGGCTACAACGCAAGCAACCGTCTTCAGGTGAAGAATGAGACACTGCCAAGCTAGGAGCTTATATATATGCTGAGTTGGAGGTGGAAGAAGAAGAGAGCCTTAACAAAAGAATGTGCATATCAAGAGGAATTTAGCATATTCATGGGAAAATGCGTAGGAGGTGGGCGGGGGGGTTTTCAAAGTCATATTATGCCCATGCATTATGCAGGATCAGCAGCACCAAAGGGAGGGGGGGGGTAGCATTAACAAAAGGAGGGCATGTTAATAATATGTAGAAGCAATGAAACATGTGAATGGGAGAACGGTGTGTGGCCCATAGTTTGGGGTGTGTGGCCACAGTCTCACCACTGTGGCTACTCTTGAATGCGTCTCTCTGGGTCTCTGTGTATCTCTACGGGTCTCTATGTGTATACGCATTTACGATATGGTCCTTAGTTTAGGGTTGCATGGCCACACTCGTACTACTACCGTCTTTGATGTTCCATAATTGGCCTGCTGATGTTCCGATGTGGTTGATGGTTATACCGCTGGCGTCGTCGAGGAGGAATGTCACACCTGGAATACCCCTTGAGATGAAACATCTTGTTTGCCAGGGTGTGCCGGGGGTGGTGGCAAGTGTCACACACGCCGCTGACACAGAATTACGCATATACACACAGGTTTTCAGATTTTAGCCGCGGACAGGAATTGAACTCAGGTGTGCCAAGTTCATAGCGGAGTGTGCTGTAACCGCCTCGCCCAATCACAATCTCAGTCACGTGGGTCAAATACATTTTTAAAAACGTCGATGTGACTGGTGTGTATGCGAATTTTACTCAATGTCGGTGACACTTGAAGGGATATCTGTGTCGGAAGCCCTGCTGCAGGAGGCCAAGATGAAAGGCGCTGAGCTGAGAGTGACCATGGTTGACGCGGATAGCTGCCCTCAGTGGGGTCAGGGATTCCTACGCCGCTGTGGTCACGCGCAGCCGGATGCCTGCTTTGTGTCTCCCGCTGCTTCTCGTGGTGCGTGACAAATAATCACGCCCTGGACACTGACCTCTAGTGCGGACACGCTGTCCCGCCGCATTCCCACTCAAATGCACAACTGCAAAGGTGCCCCGTGTAGCCTCCTTCAGACTGTCTGGCTGAGTGCCGTTGGGGCGAGAACCTATTACGGCCGCCACGGCGCATCAGGATGTGTTGTGGCCAGTGGTACGACCTGCCGTATTTATTTGCCCCATTGTCGATGTTTACACAACGCACTGCATACTCTTTGAAGTCCGAGTCGACCTAGGAAAATCCCAGCACCCAGTTCAAATATTCGTCACTGATGTGGGCTGTGAGCGGGAATCGAACTGGTGTTGCAGAGTTCTTAGCGCGGTGAGCTAACCACTGCGCCACCGCTCTCCACAAGTTACACATTAGTTAAACACATGCACGCACGCACACATAGACACACCACGCATATATAAATAAAACAATCTAAAAAGTGATTTTTAAAAAATAAAATCCAGACCAATTTATATTCCCAGTGCGAAAGCAAATCCTATTAGAGGTGGACACTATGCGAAAGTAATTAACACATTATAACCCACACGGACCTTGCACTTAATGCTAAACTGGAGATCGCTTGAATTAATGAGAAGGGAATGGACGAGTGACCCCTCTGGTGATTTCCCCACGGAGGGGCACATTTCTTCACGCTTAAAGTTTTTTTTTTTTTTAAGATGCAAAAGAGGAAAGGGAAAAAAATATTAGGTGAGCAAATTTTGACCGGCATGGTAGTGAGTGCCATTTGGTATCGCACGGAGAGACGCATGCTTGGAATTGCATTGACATATAGAACAAGAAGAACATGCACACACGACTCATGATATCGTTGCAACTGTTTTCATATTGTTTATTTTTATTTGAATTGTTTGCTGTTGTAACGTTTTGACCCGCCCCGACTCCACGTCTGTGAAAAAACCAGAGCTTTATAGTTCGTCGGATTCCTTCAGTATAAAGAAATATTCACGTTCAGATTCTGAGTCGTTGTTTGCTGGGCAGGACGCGTCGCGGCCAGAAGTCGGTAACGACGGAGCGGCGGCCAAGGAACGGAACGCGTACACGGAGGAGATGGAGCGATAGAATGAAGATCGTGAGTGTCGGTGGACGGCTTGAGGTTTGCCCTTCGTTCAGCAGTGGATTGATCGCGGCTGATAATGAGGATGCAGATAGTAGCATTTGTACGAGACGTCCTGGTTTTTCCACGTTTGAGAATTACTCGAAAATGCTGTGCGGCTGAATATTAATTGAATGCGAGAGCTTCACATCAATAGTTTTCTCCCCACAATTAAGTCAAACAAGTTTAATATTTTATTACTTTTAAATTGGATTGTATAATTTTGCAGGTTTGGCTCTTTTTAAACTCCTTCTTTTAATCACAAGAAGTAACTTTTTTTTTTAGACCTTACACCCAATTGTGATGACACATTGGTTTAAATTCCCAATTGGGGTTTTTTGCCGTATTAATTGGACAGGATTAAAATACCTCTCGTGTTCGAAGGGAAACCTTATTAACCTAAAGGGTACATCACAAACCTGTCACACCGTTTTAATTTCTCGACATAATAATCTGAACTCAGGTCAAAGACGCAGTACGAACTGTTAGGAGACGAGAGTGGGGTCTCGGGCAGGGGGCGGCGAGGCCAGAAGGGATGCTGGCCGATCGTCGAGAACGGTTGGCTACGTACGGCGCGAAAGAAGTTCAACATACATACAAGAGTACGCGTTTAAGGAACACGTCCACCAGGGAGATGGAACGATGGGAATAGCTGGTGCGCACACGTTAAGTGGCTTGTCAGATCGCAAAAACCGTGAGAGATGGCGACAGCTTGTGGTTTGCTTTCCTCCAGCAGTGGATAAACCATGGCTGATGGTCATCATTTTTTTTCGTATGGCTGATGTAGATGCAGAGCAGCAACTACAACTTCACATCCAGGTAGTCAGGTGGTGAGAATGATGATACTTCACTCTGCAGCAAGGCAGTTTGTTTTTTACTCGTCCACATTGCGGGTTCCACCACACAACCAAAAAATAATATATTCTTACGTGCCAAACATCTAACCGGGCAGCAATGTCACGAATTATTTGGTGCTGCTGCTGCTGCTGCGTTGGCAGTGGTGCACAAGCGCAAGTACGACTGAACACATTCGTCAATACTAGATATGCAATTTGCGACGTTTCAATTAATGGGCATTCTTTACAGAACTTAAATAATAAAATGTTTTCGATTGTTTTTTGTCATTGAAATAATTTATGTATAATGTATGTGCTATCAAGAAGGGCAATTGCCTGCAAAGACAGTTCATTTATATATATATATATTTTAAGCCACGGTGTCATTGACAAATGTGTTGAGTTTTTTCGTTGACTATCAGATAGTTTATGACATTACTGGGAAGGCGGCTACGTAGCTCTCAAGTGTGCAGGCGGTGCAACTGCAGAGACCGGCTGTCGAGATCTCAGAAGCTAAGCAAGGGATGAGCCGCAATGGTTTATATGGGCGACCATCATGCGCAGCAAGTTTGTTGACCTTCCCCCGTACGGTACGAAAGAAGTTCAACATGCGTATATACATCCAGCAGTCAACTGACAGAGGGCCGTCCGTTTACAGGCAAATTAAACAGGCCACATACTCAGTCACGTTAGAAGTCTAGCGGCGAGCTGCGTGCGTCCTTGCGCGCGACTCCGCGCTGTTTGTGCAGCACGTGCGTTCGTTTCGCCCGGGGAGGCCAGAGGGCCGCGGCGACTTCTGAACAGGTCCTGGAAAAAGTTTCGGAAGCGAGCAAACTCCGCACGAGGATGGAACAAAAGGACATTTTTGCGTGCTAATGACCTGGCGGACATTAAGGTCTGATTTTCCCATTCACGTCCCATTAATGTCCTTGCCATTAAATGATCCGCTGGTCCGTGGCGCGCGCTCGTGTGCAGAATGGGAAAGCCATTCTCTCGGCATTGTCGGGGACACAATAAAACTAATAAATTGCCCTCTTTGTCTCTGGAATGAAGACGGCACGGACAATCGCTCGAGGCCAAAACTACAATTGAGTGCTAATGTTGGAGAGGGCCGCTCCTGACAGCGTTGCGTGGTGCGCCGCGGCTGCAGTGTCAGCCAGGAAGAGACGCGAAATGCGTTTCAGCTGTCAGCGTGATGCGCCCTGAATTCCAAATCTGTGCCAGACAATAGCGGGGGGACTTGCGTGTCTGCACGTGAGTAATGGAGGAAAGTGCTGTTGCTGACATCTGCCCCTTTCAAAGCCACCGAGGAGAGAAAAAAATCCCAGCTATGTGCATCCTGGTCACCTTGTGGGTTTTGTATAGGGGTTTCTCTTGCTGTTGTGCATGGAGCACCGACACAGAAGGTTATAGCATCCATCGCAGTGCAGGGAAAGACAAAAAGCGGCCCCCTCTGTGCATTACAGATGCCTTCTGAAGAAAACCTTGAAGGGGAAATGATTTTAAATTGGCCCTTTTGCGACACGCATATGTTTGTTTGAAGGCGGCTCACACACGTGCTTTGTGATGACACGCAACGAAGTGATGACTCCCAATTTAACATCTGTATTGTAGCGTAATGGCCAAAGTTTTCTACAAATGCGTGTTTTTTTTTAATTGGATTCAACTTTTTTTTGTAGTTTATCATCGCCACTTAAAATCACGATAATGCCTAATCATGTCCGCTGCGTAAAACTTTGCGACGCAGCGTGTGATCATGTGTAAAAAAAAGAGGCTGCAATTTTATTAAAGTAACAAACAATTAAATTGCAAGTGCGCGAAATAGAAATTACGTTAAATTTCGATTTAAAGCTTTCGTGACTGCAGGGATTCATCTTTCTTCTTGGTTCTTTCTTTCTTCTACGTGACTTTACCGAAAGAACCAATAATTATAAATTACGTTGTTATATTTTTTAAAGGAACGTATGAAAATACTACAGCAGCATGCAGTATGAGCCGAAGCGTGCACTCGACAAACAATTCCAGTTGCACATCTCACGTGTCTATACATATAAAAAAACAGCGAATAAAAAAAAAACGGAGCGAGCTTTCATATCCGCATTTTAATTTAAATCACGGCACGGCGGCACTCATCCGTAATGAAGGTGTGTGAGCGTTGACGGTAGTGCGGGGTGCAGCGGGGGGGGGGGGGCGTGGGTGAGGCGAGACGTGATTAGTGCGCTGTGATGGATCGCTCTCCTTCCGGCTGGCCGCGAGTTAATTGAATGTTCTGATGAGTTGACTGTAAAGCGCAATGAAAGGCCCACCGGGCCACTTGGAGGGCTCCAGAGGGCATTTAAACCCTCGGCGAGGGATGGCGAGGCCCAGCCAGCGAGCCGAGCAGGGCGCATACATTACGGGGAGAGAGTCCCGCCTTGCCGGAGTTACGGCAGAGGACACGTAACTTTGTCACGGACGCCACGGTGGCAAGATGTTAACTACCTCGCCTGGTATACAGGAGGTTGTGGGTTCGATCCGGACCCCTGCTGATGTGGAGTGTGCATGTTCTCCCCGTGGTCGCGTGGATTTTTCTCCTCCGGTTTTTCCCCTCCACATTTAGAATCAACGTACGTTGACTTCTATAAATGTACACGCGATAAGCCACTTCGTTGAGCTATCATTTGTGAGAGCCAGGTCGCTTCTGGTAAAATACAAACAAATGTTCACAGTTTTTTTTTAATAGTCGTAGGGAAGTTTTGCGGAAAGTAAACGGGCGGAAACATAGGGGTCGTGAAGTCAGAGTTTTTATTCTGCGGCAGTGAAGGTGCCGCAAAGTTTGTGTCACCGTCATCGCCTGCCATGGCTCATCCACAACTGGATGAAGCCCTCGCCACAAGCCGTCCAGACACCTCTCGTTATCCCGCACGCGGTTATAATCCTCCCTCGCCCCTCCGCACGCGAGCTCATGTCGAAAGCTCAAGTAGAAATTACTCATGTTTGAAGTGGGGGATTTTGTAAAGTTGGTAAATACTGTACGCTAATCTGACTGCTGTAAAATTCCCTCCTCCCCCTCCCGCCCTGCCAACCAGCCCTTTTATTGTGGTTAAGAGGAGGTCGAATACAAGAGCTTAACTTTTCTCGCCGTAAAATATTTGGCGATATTTTTCTCTTCATACCACATCGGAGGTCCCCCGCATGAAATGAGAATTACAGCTACATTCAAGCCATCGATTTCCCGTTCGTGGGGCTGTGACAGGATGTTGATTGGAGGCGCCCTGGCAAATCGGGCCTCACACTTTTACCGCTCCGTCTTGCAAATTAGAGATGGGTCATTTATCCTGCATTGCTTGACGCTCCCCGCTCCATAATAGATGCCTCTCCTCCTCCTTCTCCTCCTCCTCCTCTCGCCGCCGCCACCGCTGCTGCCATCGCCACCTCCCTACTCCGCCTCGGTTTGCTTTTGCCGGGACAGAAAATGGATTGGAGTATTGACCCACACAGAAAAAAAAAACTGGCAGCACGGAAGCTGTCCGCTCTTTTGGACGGCTTGACAAAAAAGGTCATCTCAAGCTTTCATCAGAAAACAAATAACGGATGCCTCTCTCCGGAGAGAAATTCTGCAGCTGAGCTCTCTCTCTCTCTGGTGTGCCCCCAGCTTGTAAACGCACGTGGCATGCTCGCGCACACTCGCGCGCACTCATGCGTCCGTGTAAGAGGTAAAGCTGCAGCCCTGACACTGCTTGCTCACGCAACTGCTGGTGAAACGGCCTCCGTTAGGGACGGCGCTAGACAGCTCCTCCTTTAAAGCCACCGGCGTATTCTTCCACACTGGTCAGGCATCTTGTAAAAGGTGGGCGCTACCCACACTTTATCCCACCTGTTGCTTGACTAATCAACAGAGGCAGCAGAGAGGGTTGTTGGCCACCACCCACCCCCTCGCGAACAGCAATTGCTGCAGCAGTCAGTTAGTGGGCGGGGGGGGGGGGGGGCAGCAGGGGGGTTGGGGATTTGAGAAACTTAGCCCCCCTTTGTTTCAATCGCTGCGCCTGGAGATCAAACCGAACCGACGACCTCCGGATTAGCGCGGCAGCTTCCCCGCGTGACACGAGCACCGCGCGTAAGAAAGCAGCATCTGCGACGCAGTGCGCACGGCTCTGTTTGATTAGCGGGGAATGTTACAGAAGACGCCAGGGGGGGACCGAGTAAACTCTCGGTGATTGTATTCCATCCACACAGCTTGTCGGCGGAGTAAATGTTCCATAAATTCTGATCTCCCTGTGACAGAGGCCTGTGAATTAGCCAATTACGCCATGGCACGGCACCCGGCTGCGCGACACGCGCGTTCCTTAGCATGTACAGCGACGGTAAATCTACTGGGAGTTTGACACTGATGGGCTGACAAAGGATAGGGGCAAAAGTATGGTGTGGCAAATCAACCCGCACCCCGGGGTTCAGGTTATTACCTTGACGAGACGTGAGAAATCACCTCCCCCCTTCCGCTGCAACGTATTACTATGGATTTAGAAGCACGCTCACGTGGGCTTGCTGTTTCCAACACAAATGAGTTTTCTGACATGCAGTCTTTCATCATGAAAGCAGAGGTTTCTTGGGCGAGGGCGCGGTGGGGTGGGTGGTGCTGGGTGGTAATGTGTGGGCCCTGCTCGGGTGGAGTGGAGGTGGGTGGGTGAGACGGGGGTCGACTCCGTGGCACAGAGGTGCGCCTCGCAACCGCGAGTCGAGACGCTGCAGTTGATTTAAAAATAAAGAGGGAAAAATGACGCGGAGTGCACCGGTGACACATCGCTCTCGGACGAAGCAGAGAGGCCCCTCTGCCTGGCAATTTCGTGCCAATCGAGCAATATTATTCACGCTTTAAGCCGGCTCGCTTGGTTGCGCTCCCTCTCGTGCCTTTCCCATCAAATTCGTGCAGCTCCGTAAAATAACAGCGTTTCAAAGTAGTGTGTTTTTTTTATTTTTTTGGTTGAAACAGGTCGCTTATTTATTTATTTAGTATACATTTAGCGGGATGCTGCCACAGCGGCGGTGTCACGAACGGCGAGCAGCGTGCTGGAATTGCGATCTCGGAGGTCGCCGGCTTGAGTTCCATCTCTCAGGCGTGTCAGCCGAAACGACGGTGGAAGTTTCTTCTATATTTTTCTCCACCACCACCACCGCCGCTGTCCACCCAGCAGTCTAGATAATTTGGTGCACCTACAATAAGCTGGCCGTCGAGTTGTGTGCTGCGGTGGGGATAAAGTGCCTACTCTTCCCTCACCTCCTCCAAGTCATCTGGACAGGCTGGAAGAGTAGACCAAATACCCAATCAGAGGGGTTCTCTAGAGCCTCCAATATTGGAAGCCCTCCCGACGGGCAGCGGCGTGAGCTAGACATTGCAGGGCTGCACCTTTATCCTTTAGCTGTGTACAGAGCTGGAGTAACGCGCGCTGCATTATATATTTGCTTTGCGATTAAGGGACACGTGACTTCAAATGCATCCAAACGTAGCCTTGCTCAGGTTAGATGCCTTCAAGCTCACGCAACTATGGAACCCTCCGGGAATAAACCACCTCGTGACATTTTGGTGGGCGTTCAACGGCGGCTGCGACTTCACGATGTGAGTGATGTCAGAGCTCGGGTGTTTAAGAGCTGAAGGATCGCAATCGTAAAACGACGAGCTTGAAATGTCGACTCAGGCCCATCAGCAATTCTGTGATCTCCAAAATCAAAGAATAAAAGTCACAGAGACCTGTAGTGGGAACGTGGAATGTTACCGCACGATCTGGGTCACGAACAACAACAAAGTGCTCTTGCTTTGAATTACAATGTGACTGGTAATCGCCAATATAAATATATGTATGTATACATACGCATGTGGATGTATATATGAAGCTACGTAATTTTATTTTCTCAAGAGATTACTGTCGATCAGGTGCGTAGTTCAGCGTTAACTACCTGCTCAGCTCTCACTGGCTTAGATAAAAGCGCGAAAAACAAGGGCATTCAGCCACTGCTCATGAAAATTACATGACTCATTTCGGTGGTGGGGTTTGCAGGGTCTGCAACCAGATCAATGGCAAGCAATTTCATGTAAAGAGCATACTTTTTGAAGGGGAAGTGCGTTTGAAGTCTACCCAGGGCGCTGAATAACCTCATTAAGGGATTTTCAGAAAGCTGGGAAAAGTCAGTTGTGATTTAACTGGCTCGGCCGTGATTTTCTTCGTTATATATATATTTCATAAAAAAAAACCAGCCGCCACCGCCAAACGCCGCAGTCGGTCGTGCTGCGTGCGACAAACGCCGCGTTTCCGTGATGCCGTCCCGTACCGCGCCTCCCCCTCGCCGCCCCAATCAGCGGCACCCTCGGCAAATTGTAGAAAGGAAATAAATGAACGCGGCTCCGATGAATACTGAACGCGAGGCGTTGGCCCCTGTTTATCGCAATGTACATTTGACGTACAAAACAAACAAACACATTCAAAGCGTTCTCATGAACCGTCGCAATACTTTGGGGAAATTCTGTGAGGAAGATTCGCGTTGTAGACTTTGATCACAGGCAGAGAGACAACGCGTGTGGCTCAGGACAATTACGGCTTCGCCACGAGACACAGATCCCTTTGTGGGAAATGTGATTGCTGGAGTCAATGCGAGGCAGAGTTCAAAACAATACGGCCAGAAAGCTGCTTAGCATTGTGAACACTTATTGACGTGTCACAAATTTGAAAGCATTTATACCTTGGAGCCAGAATTCTGAGCCGCAGAGATAATTTTCACATTAATGTACGCGCAGACGCCGTGGAATTGTATTCCACCGGCAAAACACTAATACAATTCAAAGGCAGCTTAACCTGAAACACCTGTGCGTACAAGCAAAATAATGTGGACTGTGACCTGTGCGGTGCAATCGTGTTTCGGCATTGATTACTTGGCGATTGTATCTAAAGGAAGGGTCAGCGCCAACGCAACACTCCAATTTGGTTAGGTCCAGTGACTTCACGCCGGGCGTTTTGCGCGATCACCGCCGCACCAGGTGTGTCAAGACAGGCACAGAGACGAGTGAGTGGAGAAGTTCATTCATGAAGCGCTACTCTGCGGAGCATTGTGGGCAAAAGTAAGAAAATGTTTAACCCCCCCACCCACCACCCTCCTCAGCTATATATACCCTTGTCAAAGCCATCTCTTTGGAATACCACAGCAACTGTTTTCGCTGTGGTGGTCCCCACCTGATGAAGGACGCTTGTGTTGCGCCCGAAACGTCGTGATTTAATTTAGTTGTTTTCACTTTTTTTTGTTATTTTATTTTATTTTTACCTACGTGACTTTACCGAAATAACCAAAGAGAAAACATTATTTCTAGTCTGTTGGCCGATTGTTGTTCCAGACAAATTTCATCGAGCGGCGTTTATTTACGGTCACAAACCATTTGGGGATTTTAATTTTTCGATTTAAAGCTTTCGTGACTGCAGGGATTCATATTCTTTTTTCTTTCGGTAAAGTCACGTAGAAGGGAAATAATAAAATAATAAAAATTTAACAATAAAATTCTCACGACGTTTCGATTGCAACACAAGCAATCATCATCAAATTTTGTTGCTGTGGTCTTCACACCTGATGATGATTGCTTGTGTCGCAATCGAAACGTCGTGAGAATTTAATTGTATTATTTTAATTATTGTATTATTTCCCTTCTAGGTGACTTTACCGAAAAAAGCAAGAACACGTTTGTGGATTGTTTACTTACACCAATGCTACTTGATGATATTTAACATCTTTGGTTCTTTCGATAAAGTCACGTAGGTATAGAATAAAATATACCTACGTGACTTTACTGAAAGAACCAAAGAGTATGGATTCCTGCAGTTACGAAAGCTTCAAATCAAGATTGATGATATTTGTTTGGAAAGCGGATAGGTTGTCAGACTAAAATATACGCATTCATATGTTGGGGACACATTATTGAGTTCTATCCTTATTTCCTTTTACTCAGCTACGGAGATCGGTCATGCCCATAAGCAGTCGTAACGTGTTTTACCATCAGGATTAAGGGTTGAGCTTTTGGGCAGGATCGTGAGAGATGGCGGTGATTTTTGGGAGGCCTCCATCCAGCAGTCAGTTGACCATGGCTAATGATGATGTAGCTAACTCGAACGTTCATTTATGTCCACATGAATCCTGTGTTCATGGAACTCTGTGATGGTTTGGCCAACATCACAGGGTTCTTATCTGATGAATAACTTTGCCAGGACCACCCCCTTTGAAAATAAGATATTAATATCAATTGTTCATTCTTGATTAAATAAAGCGTATTCCATATATGTATGTTTTCATTAATAGCCGCTTCTCTGCTATGACACGTGCTTAATAGAGATTTTTGGGTAAGATCGCGTAAATTGAAATGTGTCGTTAAACCCGCCACCACCCGATGCAGCCAATTAGTAAGGCTTGTCACGGAAACAAAACATGCCAATTCATACCTGTCAACCCATACGGTTCATCCGTATTCTTGTACAGGGAAATTGAGTAAAAAAAGATGTTTATTTGTTTATTGTATTTCTCCCTTGTGATGGGACTTTGTAGGCCGAACGTTGAGATTTATAATGGCACGGGGTGACCAACAAGGTCTGAATTGGTCTGTAATAAGGTAGGTGCTGATAATTCGTTACTAGTTCAGCAGACATCTACAATTAAATTTACACGACCTCACCCAAACCTTCTCTTATGGATAATATCGGTCGTGAAAGCCTCCGTGTTAAAATGGCCATTAGCAACAACAAGAAGAAACTGAGTGGTGTGCCAAAGAAAAGCACGGATATGCGTGATACTGTGATAGAAATTAAGTTCGGAGAAAAAGGAATGCATGGATTAGAAAACCTATGCGGACTAATGACGTCATTCTAGCTATATTTTTGGTTCTTTCGGTAAAGTCACGTAGAAGTGAAACAATAGACTAATACAAATACAATTCTCACGACGTTTCGACTGCAACACAAGCAATCATCATCAAATTATCTTGCTGTGGATTTCACACCTGATGACGATTGCTTGTGTTGCAGTCGAAACGTCGTGAGAATTGTATTGTTTTATATCTTCATTATTTTATTATTTCCCTTCTACGTGACTTTACCGGAAGAACCAAGAATATGAATCCCTGCAGTCACGAAAGCTTTAAATCAAAAGGCAAGTTTCAAGTTTCAAGTTTATTTATTAGGTATAGCCCTGTGAACCATTCGGCTCATGAATCGGGTGCAACCGCAACAAACAAAAAACATAAACATGAACAAAAAACATCTTAAAGTGACTATGTGACTAAGTGCAAATAGAAAATCCAAGAAAAGACAGCAAAATATTGCAGAAAAAAACACCGTACACCAACGCTGTGTGCAAAAATCCCAGTGGGATGCAAGTCAAACAACAACAACAACAACCACAAGACAACTTAGATTAAGGCCATCAGTCGAACTCTGTACTACAACAAACAAACATGGCCAAACCAATACACTTTTCGAAATCACCATAATAATCACTCTAGCTGTTAAAAAATTACACCACAGTGGGGCTTTGGCAGGACACGGCATTGCTAGGAGGAACGATGGCCGATGAGCAACAGTCGTGGATGGAGTGAGAGCCAAGTGAATGGAACGCGAGGAGATGGAGTGATGTAAGCAGATCGTGTGCAGGTTGCTGGGGTAGATTACTCCATGGCAGCGTAGCGAGAGATAGCAATGGCTGTGGGAGGCCTTAATCCCTGAGTGGCGTGATCATGGCTGATGATGAATGTTTGTTTGAACTGTAATCCAATGGCATTACTTTGATGTATTTTTCCCCCTGTTGCGTGGCAGGCGGTACAGTTGAGAGACGCCCGCGATGATAAGAGCTTAACTGCAAAAACAAATGTTGATCATTAGAGCAAAGTTTCCAAAGGACAGGTGCTAATTTGATTGCTGTGAATGTCATTAATCTGCTATCACCCGCCATGGTGGCAACAAGCAATTACACCTCATTCAACCCACAATTCATTGCCGCTGCCAAAATCTCTGTCAATTCCCAGAACTGTAACACCTTGTGTGGGATGTGCTAAAACTTTTTGAAAGCTCCAAAACCGTATTGTTTTTATTTATTATATATGTGTAGTCTGATCTATGGAGGCACACACTATACTGAGAGGCAACACTTTTATTCCATAACCCCAACAGGGCAACTGCGTAGATATCACTGGTTAACTGAACCACAACGAATAAACTATACTGAACCACAACGGATTAACTATACTGAGCTACCACGGGTTAACTACATAACCGGGTAAGTCAGCGATCCTGCCTGACCCACGATACCGAGCTCAAGACCGAAACGACGGCCGAAGACTGACGACCGACGAGACGTAGCCCGGCAAGTTGATTCCACAACACCACCGCGATTGCTCTCCGACCATCCCTCTTATCCTCCTGAGCTTGGCCTCGCCCCGCCTCTGGCCACGCCCAACCTCTGGATCTTTCCAGAAGGATCTGGGGTCAGTGTCACGTGTCCCGCAAGCCCCCGTTTTGGGCCCCCCTGCTACCCTGTGCCAGTCACGTGCCGTCTCAGGTTCACCCAACGGTCACGTCCTCTTGTGTCCTCTGTCTACCTATCAACAGGACGATGCCCTCTCGGGCCCGCTTCCCTAGCCTACCTACGCCGGTGTCAGAGAGAGGCCGGGACACCCAAATCGGGGCTTGTGACCCTAGATGGCGCCCACGCCATAGTGACCCTATTACCGCCTCTACATATGTAAACTTAAATTTTTTTGACAGGCTACTCGGCCTAAATGAAGAGGCTCTCTGTAGAGCCTTTGTCCCGTGCATTCCACCCCCCACCCACCGCTTAAAAAAAAAACATTTTCAATGCAAACCGCCTGACTTCAAAGGGAATTGAATCAACGTCAATGGCACTCCTGAACGATGCTGCTGCTAAAGCCTTGAGAAAATCAATGCATCTGTCGCTGGCATTTCTCGAGAGGGGAAGCGAGACATTGGTGGGAAGGCAAAATGGAAGTGGCCATTGCGAAGCTTAAAAATTGATTCAAATATGTCCCTAGAAGCCTGTGCCGCTATAGTGCTTGATATAAAAAGGGAAGAAAGATGGAACACAGGTGTTGAATGCCTATGGTGTGAGCTAAATGGATCGGCGGTGATTTATGCCACTCCTCTCCTGCTTCCCCCCCCACCTCCCTAAAAAAATGGAAAAGAATGCTACTTGCGCACCTGCGAACCTCGAGTAATTGCCAAATATTCATGCTTGGGAATTTAGGAGAAGGACAAGGTGAGTGTGTGGCTCTTTAATGTAAATGCGAGTGGTATTGTGTGGGATCGGTATATTTGGCAACGTGAAGAATGGAGATAAAATGGTTTTCAATACAATTTCAAGACCATTTCTGTTCCATTCCCCCCCCCCCACCCTTATAATATGCATACCAAATGTGAAAGGTTATAAGCCACTTTATACGTCGAACATTAAAGCACGAGATTGTCTTTCACTTCATCAGAGTGTTAAGCGTTTAGTTGGTATGAGATGCAAAAATCCAATACGCATCCATGCCTTTCGAGCGACGGCCAAATGGCATTTGCCGAGACCTTTAAGTGAATTGGAAGTGTCTTTCTGGTTTCAAACAAGTCCTGTGGACATCACAGGCGATGTTGGCCCAGAGATGAAGGTGGAATCTAATAGCTGATCAATGTTCCACTGGAAATGCCTTCATCGAGGCCGAGATCCAATGGCGAAAAAGAACATCAATGAAAACGATCGCACAATCGTGCTATATGTGCAAGGGACCGTCTACATTCAAATTGAAAAAAACATATTCTTCGTGAAATTACAATCTCATTCGAATTTCCCCACAACTAAACCCAACCGCACGCGAGATAGAAACTTGTCGAAAACGCAAGACATCTATTTATGCAACGCAAAAAAAGAATACATTTTGCACGCATGCAGCCGAGATGTGACCGATAAAATATGTAATCATCTCGTGTTAACACACGCACACGCGCATGCAAAAATATGTGCAAAGCGTTTCACACGCCAGGAAATATGTGAATTATTCATGTCATTTATATAGTGTTTATAAACACTATATAAATTCTAAATTCGTCCACAGCGGCTGTAGAGAATCATTAAATACTGCATTTTCAAATTTTCATTTGGTTTGAAACAAAGTAATGACTCTTAACATAGTTAATAGGAACTGGTATATTTCAGGGTGTTTAGTTCACTGAAGGGCAGTATGTTTTACATTTCTAGAGCACTGTCCTGAGAAATATACACAATAGGGAGGCTTTGCAAATGTTTGGGGACATGTGCACCTTATTATTAATCACACGGGACAAAGGGATGTGAAGTGTGAATCCTTTCAGTAATCTCACAAAGACAGCACCGTGATCTCCGATCCACATTTGCTTTGGGATTAAGTCACGTGGCTTGTTTGTCTTGTCAAAACTCTCGTCATTAACCCATTCACCACACTCACCGATGTTATCTCCCTCGCCTGGTATGCAGGAGGTCGTGGGTTCGGTCCCGACCCCGACGCCTGTATATTTGGTCGCGTGAATTTTTTCACCGGGTCCTCCATTATTTGTCTCCACATTTAGAAAAAAAACGTGCATTTCGAGTATTTGGCTTCTATAGATTTTCCACGTGATAAGCCACTTCGTCCTTCTATAATTTGTGGCCAGGGCACTTCTGAACAAGTATAACCCGTAAAAACAAAGTTTTTCACTATAAATCCTTTATATGCGTGGCGGCTAGAGTCCTCTCGTCCTCTGGCTTGAGATGGCTGCCACCTATGGGTCAGATGATTGTCTGCCAGTATTAAGCAATTGGTAATTAAATATTTAATTTGTTTTCCATAAACAGTGTAAAATTTTGGATTTTTTTTTCACGAACATTAATTGTCTCGCACAACGAGTCTGTGTGCAAAATGTCAGCTCGATTGGATCACGGGAAGTGGGTTAAAAAACGACCGAAATATTTGCACGGTCGTAAGCAAGCAAGCACGCACGCAAGCACGCAAGCAAGCAAGCGAACTTAATATAAAGGATTTAAAAAGAGCTACATAGCTGAGTAATAAAATAAAATAAAAACTATTTCTCGACTGAGTTCAACGTTGAAATATGACGACGTTTAACATAAACCACTTCTAGTTGCATCAGGAAATGAATTTGGATGTCAAGCAGCCAGCATCAGCTGATTCTGACACTTTAAGTATAACTCTGAAGTCTGAAGTGACCGACTGCCAAACACAATGGACATGCGGTCTCATTGGCTCATTTGCATTTATTTGTCACTTGGGCATGGCTACGTTTGATATGGCAATTATTGCACACATCTTCAAAGTAAATTTTGACTTAAAACTTTTGTGACTGCAGGAATTCATATTCTTGAGTTCTTTCGGTAAAGTCACGTAGATAGAAAAAATTATAATAAAAAATAAAGTGAAAAAAAACGGATGTAGACTGTAGCCTGGTTCTTAACCTTGGTGAGCGTACTGGAAGTCTATAATGTAGACTTATTCTGGTTCTTTCAGTAATAAAAATAAAATTAATATAAGAATACAACTAAAATAAAACAAAAAATACAAAACAAAAACCACGACGTTTCAATCCCAACACAATTGGTCGTCATCAGGAACAGGGTCCTTGTGTTGCGATCGAAACTTCGTGGTTTATTTTTTTTATTTTTAAAGTACGCTGTACGCTCACCGAGGTTAATAACCAGGCTACAGCCTACATTATAGACTGCCAGTACACTAACCAAACTTAATAACCAGGCTACAGTCCACATTATGGATTGCCAGTACACTCACTCTGATTAAGAACCAGTCTACAGTCTACATGAGCGGTTTACATTTTTTAAAAATGTAATTCTTATTATTTGTATTCACCTTTTTAAATCTACGTGACTTTCCCGAAAGAACCAAAGAATATCTTCAAAGTAACAAATTTCAAGGGACTGTGATCCCCGTGTGTGTCGCAAATTGCTATGGAGGAGATGTCCACAAAGCTGATTCTGAAGAATCGTCTGGATGTTATCTTTATGTGCTTTCCCACACACTCTGCTGCTAGATGAGTTTCCATCGCACGAGTCAAACCAAGAGACCATTCACTTGCCAATCGTGGGCAGCTGAAACCCAGTTCAATCCCAGGCCCTGTTCGGAACCGGCTTAGCGCTCTGACCACTGAGCCACGCGGCCTTCTACTCTACCATACCAGCTACACTTCTTGCTAGAGACAAAGATAAAGATCCCCCGTATAGCCTTAACAGACTGTAGGGGCAAGTGCTGTTAGCGAGCACCTATGAAGGCCAGAATGGTACACGAGGGGGTGGGTGGCCAGCACCACGCCCGACCGCCTTTGTCTCCCTAGCGGCGATGTTTACACACCGCACTGGGTACTCATTTGAGGCTGAGTCGACCTAGGGGAGGCCCGGGACCAGTTCAGATAATCGTCACTGGTGTTGGCCGTGAGCGGGAATCGAACCCGGGTCGCCAGGTTCATGGCGCAGCGCGCTAACCGCTACACGCACATACACTCACTCACATATGTGAAAGGTAAAGAAAGGAGCAGTGCTGCAATTGCTTGCTCACACGACTGCTGGCAAACGAGGTGGGAGTACACCCACTTTGACCCACCAACACACCGGGTCTGCCGATAGACGGGCTATGGTGCAACTATAAATGCTGCTGCGTGGCGTGAGGCGGGAGAGGGCGATTTAAGAAGGCTCCCTCTGTTCCGTCTGCCGCGCGGGAAGATTCTATCCAACCGGTGACCTCTGGACCGCGCGTCCTGCGTGCCAACCGTCACACATCATCCACGTGTCGCCAGGTACAATGTAGACGTGGAGAGAGCGCGTGCGTGCTTTGTGTCTGCATTGCCTCTATTTTATTTAACGTAAATTTGGCTTAAGATTTTGTTTAATTTATCTCGACGTTGGCTTTTTCTTTTCTTGGCAGCCGTCGTCTCTCGGTGCGGCCGCCACTGGGGAGTTTGATGCTCCATTTGCGATGCTGATGACAGAATATAAAAAGGCAATCAATAAACAAGATGTATCAGCTTAATAAATGCATTGATTGAAACAGATCCCATGAGGGGATTTAAAGAGTGGAACCACACACTTCCTCATCCTTGTAATTGAAAATGTAATTGAAAAGTATTACATTAGGTTAATTACTGTATTAATACCAGGCTTAGCAGTCCCCTCTGTTTGATTGTGCAGACATTACGAATTTTGAGGTGCACTTTTATTAATTTTCAATTTTCCACATCCCTATTTTAATTGTTGCAATTTTCCACAGGCCTTTCTCGATTGGTAGAAACACCGCCATTAGTAGAGGTCATTACCGTCATCATCAGCAGCATCATCATGAGCCATGGTCAATCCACTGCTGGATGAGGGGTTCCCATAAGCCGAAACCATCTCTGACGAGCCTGTTATGTAATCATCCACTGAGCACCTGTACACTCGCTGATTTCATTGGTCCCTTTCCTTTGATGTCGCTATTCTCCAGATTATAAGACGCTCTACAAAGTTATATTCTTAAATTATTAATTTACTCTTTTCCCGTAGGGTCCTGCTGCATTGGTAAAAAAAATAGTAAATTATATCGAGTAATGGGCACCTCGATGACGAGATATTAACTACCTCGCTTGGTATACAGGAGGCCGTGGGTTCAATTCCGATCCTGACCCCTGCTGTCTATTTGGAGTGTGCATGTTCTCCTTGCGGTCGCGTGGATGTTTTTACCTGGGTCATCTTCACATTTAAAAACATGCATTCAGAGTATTTGGCTGCTGTAAATTTCCACGCGATAAGCCACTCCGTTGAGCTATCGTTTGTGGACAAAAAAATCCCAGTGGTCCTTCCCTGGTAAAATAAAAAATAGCTGATTAGTTTAAGCAGGAATTAAGGATGGGCGTTTATGCAAGCGGGAGGAAACCGGAGCACCCGGAGAACACTCGCATTGACCGTGAAAACAAAGTAAGTGGGTATGGGACGGACGCTGGCTCTGGAAAGATGATGATGATGATAGCCAGTGGCTGAGACATCCGACAAGAGTGGCCCGAGCCAGTAAAAACACAACGCTCTACGGCAAGCCTCGCTGCAGACGTTCCCGTCGAGAGGCCGCGTTTGTTTAAGGTCACCGTCGCCGTGCGTGAGTGAGCGAGAGCTTGCAACGACACATCAAACTGTCAGACAAAGCGCAAGAAATAATTTGAGGTCATTTTTTTTTATAGGGGACGCTTGAGAAACGCCGCGATATCATTCGGTCATTCTTCACTATTTGGCGTAATTTTTGCGACCAGTCCGCTTGGCTACCACGAGCCCGAGGGCCAACTGGGCCCTCACTTTGGGGGTCATTTTCACAGGAATCGACCCTCGTGCGCTCCTTGGAACAGCAAAGGGCCGAGACGAGTCACGCGGCAGCAATCCCCCGGTGTCATCCACCCCACCCCCCTCCCCCCCTGACGTGGGCACACCCCACCGGGCAGCAGCGTGGCATGAAATTCAGGTGTTCGGCATCATTTATTGCTTATTATTTAATTGTTCATTTTCGGCCGCTCCAGATTAGATCATGACCGCGCGCAGCTTTGGTCATCAGAAGTTTTAAGAGCATCTTAGCATGCTGTGTGTGTATATGTCTGAGACACACACACACACAAAGACAAAGATCCCCCGTATAGCCTTAAGAGACTGTTGGGGCAAGTGCTTTTAGCGAGCACCTATGAAGGTTGGTACGGCACACGACGGGGTGGGTGGCCAACACCACGCCTGAGCGCCTTTGTCTCCCCGTGGCGATGTTTTCATACACCCCACCAGGTACTAATTGGAGGCTGAGTCGACCTAGGAGAGGCTCAGGACTGGCTCAGATAATCGTGCTAACCGCTGCACTACCGCTGCCCACACACTAACACACACACCTACTAACAAAATACTAACACACACATGATGTCCCAGACAAACACACATGTGGGGAGCAGTGGCGCAGTGGTTAGCGCACTGCGATATGAACTCGGCGACCCGAGTTTGATTCCCTCTCACGGCCAACACCATTGGCGATTACACTGAACCTGTTCCGGACCTCCCCTAGGTCGACTCAGCCCGAAACGAGTACCTGGGGAGGTGTGTAAACATCGGCACTAGGGAGACAAAGGCGGCGGGGACGTGGTTTCCGGACACCTACCTCCTACCTCCTCGTGTGCCGTGCGGGCCTTCATAAGTGCTGCTCGCTAACAGCGCTTGCCCCAACAGTCTGTTACAGGCTATATGGGCGGGGGGGGGGGGTCTTTGTCTTTGTTTCGCGCACAGGTCACCGTCGATCGATCGAGTGACAGCTTAATTGGGAAGGAGTCTCTGAGAAGTCGCGCACGCGGAAAGTGTGGGACTTGCACGCGCACCGCACTCAGCGGCACCTGTGCGCTCGTGTCCTGCTGGGGCAAGCGCCGTTCGCGAGCAGCGTCCCTATTAAGGCCGAGCAAATGGCACGCGCGGGGGGTTGGGGGTGGCCAGCACCACTCCTGGTCGCCTTTGTCTCGCCAGTGCTGATGATTAATATACACCGTTCCAGGGAGTCATTTGAGGCTGAGTCGACCTAGGAGAGTCCCAGGGCTGGGTTCGGATATTCGTCATTGCCATCGCTCGTGAGCCGGAATAGAACTTGGTTTTTGCCGGTTTCGTAGTGCAGCGCGCACAGCACTGCACTGCCGCTCACCTCTAATGCGCGTGCACACACACACACAAATACACACGCACAACAACAGCTGTCGTCCGCCCACTAAGTGGCGACAACGTCACCCCAGTACCTGTACCAGGCTAAGTGCACTTTGAGGCAACGTGAATTGTTGAAGGCTCGCTGACAGGAAGGAGGTCATGGGTTGACTCACTGAGATGCCATGGGTTGACTGACTGAGATGACTGGCAGAAGCACCACCTTTGCCCCCTACCGTGCCAACTTGCTTCATTTTAGCCACCCAGCGCTCTCCTCATTACTGTGAGCGTTGCTCCTCTGCCCTCCACCTTTGTTGGAGGGTGACTGTCTCCATCTGCCCAGCAGCGTCCTTCACAAGCCTCCTCCACAGAGGCCGATCTTGGCACTGCCGGTACCAGTCATCGGCAAGTCCACTCTGCTAAACATCGATCCATCTCTTCTCTAGCCTGTGCCGCGCCCGTTTAGCCCCCTCTATCTGGCCAAACAGAAGCTGCTTGGACATGCGGTGGCACGCGCTCAAAGATGTACGCAAAGCCTATTGTGGAGGGATCTGCGATCATTCAGCATGAATGGGGGGGGGGGGGGGGGGCGTTTCTGGCAACTGCTTCCAACTAAAGTGGGGAAGCGTTCTCCGGTGACCTAATTGGCCATGTGGTCATTCCCATCCCCCGTCCTGCTGATCTCTGCCAAGCAAGCAGCGCGCGAGAGCCTTGTCGTGTCCCCGGCTCACTAAATGGTGGCAGCTCCACGTTCCACTGCATGGGCGAAATTCTTCTTCGTGGTCCTCAAAGGAATGTTTAAGTTCACCGATGTTGGCTGTCAGCGGCGCAGTCAGCACTGGACACGTGATCCAGGGCCCCACCGGGTTTTTGCTTCTATCTTCCAGCGAGGCAGTTGTAACAATGGTGCAAGATTCTTAAATTCCCCGCCAGCCCCCCCCCCGCTCGCCGCACCTCCCTCTTGGCCTGTCTACCCCAGCAGAATACATGGGCTCACCGCAGCTAGTGGTTCGGCAGGTCCGCGTGTGGTGGAGCAAAGTTGTGGGTGACCCCACCTCTTTCTGACCCGTCTCTACTGGACATCTGTGAAAAAGAGCTTCATAGCTCAACGGATTCCTCTTCCAGTGTGAATACATATTCTGATTCTGACATATGGCCAGCGTGAATTGAGACCAAAGGCTAAGAAGCAGTCAACTTGAAGCTTCCTCGAGGTGGAGTCCCTTCCGGCAGCAGTGGCATGAGCAGGCGACTGCAGGGCAGCGCCTTTACCTTTGGCTATGACTGAGGGGAGGCGAAGTGCATCACGGTGTGTGAAGCGGATGGAACATGAATGCCAGCGGCACGTAAAGCCAACGCGCACGAACGCAACTTCTGCCTCGTCCACACACAGCTCTCTCTCGACGTTTCATTCGAAGGGCCCATTGACACACACTGAGGCACCCCGAAATGTTTGCCGTCAAGAATATAGATTTAGGATGTGTGGTCCCCCTTCCCCCCGCCCCCCGCCTCCATGGGCAGAGTTAACTCTCTTCACTCTCTCGTCACCCTACACTGCAGCTCACGATGTAACTCTACAGGAAGTCTCTCTGGCTCTTTCGGTAAAGTCACTCGACTCACAGCCTCCACCACCCGCTCCTCCTCTCTGCTCTAAGGGACAGGGTCGGCAATGCCAGACGTCATTTCTCCGCCGTCTGGAACGCGGCCATCATCATCGTCATCATCATCGTCCCCACTGCTGCTGCTCCGCATTCACAACAGCAGCGTTCAACCGACACCAACTCTAGGAGACACTGACCAGGCCCTAGGCTTTGTTAGTGGCCCTCCCAGCCTCTCACGTCTGGCTTCCCGGTGACCCTGAGCTTGACCCGTGCCCCGGAGTCACTGTCGCTTATGCCAGTGAAATATTGGACGCGTTACAAATGGCATTATTATAATAGTTAATATTCCGTCTGATGTGCTCTTGGAAAGAAGTTGGCTCATGACCGTTTCCACGAAAACTTTCCCTCTTTTTTTTAAATATCTTCGCGTTATTTTGTAATCCCTCGGTTAACAAACGCCTGTTTACAGCCGACACACACACACACACGCACTCTCGTATGGATTTCTCTCGTCCAGGTTTCTCGACAGGACGCATCAAGCCGGCGCAGTTAGCCGCGACGGATCAGCCCTCGTCCCCTCCCCACCGGACCGAGGTGGAGTGGGGGGGGGGGGCGCTGTGGGAAGCAGAAACCCTCAAAAACATCGGCGGTTCACGTCGCTCTGCGCCACCCGTGTTGACAGATGAAGCGAGGAAAATTATTTGACATTTCTCTCTAAATCATTTGACCTTCATCGCCAACTGATGTGACAAGATAGAATGATACACTAAAGTGAGTTTGACTCGACATTAATTCCGTCAATCTCTTTAACCTTTGGCTTTTAACTGAAACCGTATTCTCAAACTCGGGAGATATTGATTCTGACTCGGTTTGCTGAAACTCAACCCATGGGCATCGCCCGGTGAGGCCTTATGGTTTAGGGTCAATAAAAATCTCAGGGCGAACCAACTTCCTTTCACAAAGTGATCCCCCTTTTGTTGCTTGCAATCTTTCCGTCTCGGTTCCCTCCGTCTTCATTTGAGGACGGGGCCGATCCTTTACACACCTCTCTCACACGCAATGTGCCATCTCAAAGGGATTATTCGGGTTAAAGTATTCTTATTTAAATATATATGTACGTATAAAATATGAATCTGTTTTGGACCAGCTTCACGGTTTCCTTTACTTGTATCCCTGTTTGAATCGGTGTTCGTACCGTTTGCTGTTTCTATATTAATGCGGGTATGAATGATTTAGTTTTGCTGCTTGATAATCGCGATGCGCCAGCAGACGATGCTGCTCGCAAGGTTTCTCGCGATGTGATGCAGAATAATTTTCAGCATTGGTCCAGTGGCGGCGAGAGGTCACCATTGGATTCTTCGCTAAAAGCCGATTGGTGTTGAGTGGTGGCGCAGTGGTTAGCGTGCGCGCTAAGAACCCTGTGAGCCAAGATCGATTCCTGGCCACGGTTAACATCAGTAGCGAGTCATATATCATTGCCAGCTTTACCTCTGCCACTCCACCCCCAACCCCGGGCAGGGCCTTCACCAACCCGAAATGACCAGTGTGGTGAGGTACACTGCAAAACCCTCATGGTGGCACATGCATTGAGAATGGCTGGCATGCATTTACGGAAAAAAGTAGAAAAAAAATTAAGAGCCCATTGGGATCAAAAGTATTTTGGTAACGGGCACCTAAGATTCATGAAGTACATGCAAACTGTAAGTGAATTCCAATGTGTCAAACAAAATGACGCAGAGTTTTGCAAGGCAATGCGATACGTTTTTGGATCTATGTAGAGTCTAAATGTGGTCGCAACGGAAGGCGTTGTACAGAGACAGTTGGAAAATATACTTAATAAAGAAAGGTTTTCAGTCATAGGTAGAGGGAGATTTTGAGCCTTCATTTGTACAGGGGTAGGTAACCAACAGCACGGATGACTGGGGTTAGGGAAAGCTCATTCCAGGAAAATGAGCAATCTCCCACTGAGAAAAGGTTGAATTGGAGCTTCGACATAAAGCGTTGGATGCTGGAGTGGAGAGTGCATGGAAGGGTGTAAAGTGAGATGAAAGGGGCGAGTTAAGAGAGTGTGTGGAGGGGAGTAGAGTGAGATGAGAGGGGAGAGGTAGGATAGTGTGTGGAGGGGATTAAAGTCAATGAGAGAGGTAAGAGAGTGCATGGAGGGGAGTGGAGTTCATGGAAAAGAGAGGTGAGGGGGCAGAGATAGACAGGGGCGCATCAAAGGAGGATCTTGAAGACTAAAAATGGCACATTCTGACAAAAGTGCAAAAATTATAAAGGCCATTATTTTCACAATTTAAAGATTCATCTATTTTTTGAGCAAAATGCATTTTCGAGGCATTGGCCTCATCACAAAATCGCTAGCAATTTTTTGACGACTGGCACATCGGGCACACGCTCGCTCGCACGCACGCAACGAACGCATACAGGGGAGGAGACAGTGTCCACATGAGACGTTTCATCCAAGCAACACAATACCCCCCCCTCCCCGCTCTGCCACCAGAATAATAACAAAAGCCATTATCTCCGCACATTTCATATACGCGTTAAAAAAGAAAAAAAAAAGAATTCAGTGTGCTGCTGTGGGCAGGCGGGACAATGAACGAGCCTCTGGCTAATCGACACACAGGCGGGGCCCCCTCTGCTGAAGCTGCCCACAGGCAAACGCATTCACGGAGGGCCCCCCCCCCCCCCGTGCCTGACGTCACGTGGGCCAGCAACCATGGAAACTAAGCCGTGAAAGCATCTCCACTCGAGGAGACGCGTGCAGCCTCGCAACTCATTGCGGAAAAGTTGCGCTGCTGACAACCACCACCACCGCCGCCGCCGCCGCCGCCGCTACTGCGACGGCGATCGCACCACATCGCCAGCACGGCCGACGAAACTCGATCCCACCGGTCTTTTTTTTTCGTAACATTCCATTAGCATATATAATTCATTAGGCGCCCCCTTTAGAGCGTAATCTATTATTGAAACACATCGATTCCTTAACCGACCAAACAGCCTTGTGGTCAGGGCCGTTCAGGTCTCCGTTTCCACCGCGCCCCCTCGATGGTCGCTCGCCCCGGGTCGGCATTCGGCAAGAGGCGATCATTCCCTCCCCCCAGGGCTGCCGGATGATGTTGGCGCGATTAGGGACGGAGTCGGATTGAACTCGATGCAGCGGAGAAGACCCAACAGTCCAAATGGGCCGGAGCAAATATTGCTACCCGCGAAGGTGTCATTTAGTTGCGTCGATGTGTTTATACGGCCAATAAGAATGCATTACTCAATAGCCCCACTCATTTCGAAACGGCCATGACATAATTCACTGTTATCGACCACGTCAAGAGATTGCAACCATTCAAGTTATGCTATCTTGCACTGACAAGTGGAATTATCTCGTCTGAGCTCATGGGCTACAATGGAGAGCAACTCCATTCGCTTGGCCGTGGGAAATGTTGTGGTGTTGGTAGTGCCAGAACACTGGGGACCCTAGGCAAAAGGTTTCTTTGGAGTGAGTTGAAGCGATGGGTTAAGAAATGAAGAAGTAAGCGAACAGGGTTCACCTACGTTACTGCTGCTCTTAAAGGAAATGGAATCACGTGGACATGGGCAGGAGACTCCATGAAAACAGCTAACGAGAGATGAGAAATAGAATGAACTCCGTGAGTGCGGAAAGCGAGAGAAGTGAAGAGAAGCAGAGGGAGACGGTGGAAGGGATGGCGGCAGCAGCATCAGGGGGAGGTTATGGCTGGATGACACTTCAGGGTGAGGCCATAGCTGGATGACACTTCAGAGTGAGGTCATGGATGGATGACACTTCAGGGGGAGGCCACGGGCTGGTTATGAGCAGCGGAGTGGAGGTGGGTGGCGTGGACGAAAATTGCGGAGGCCTTGGGCCAGCAGTGGGAAGTTACCGGCTCGCAACAACTTACGACTGCAAACAGTAAATGCTCGACTTGATATACGACAACTCGATTATATCACTGCCGTGTGAAATAATTGATGGTTGGACGAATTATAATTGAAATACATTCGTAATAGTGTTCTGAGAATAATTGAATGAAAAAAATGAGTCTGAATTGGAGCGGATATTTAGAACCGCCCTTGAGCCACTTGGGTCACTGAACTTTGGCGCAGTGTACTTTGTGCCTTGCGCCTCCACTGAGGACCCACCTCATAGACAGCTCACTGGCACTAGCAACACAGGCGGAATGAAATGAAATCCCGAACGTGAAAGACACACAGAGGTTCCGCTGCTACGAATGGAAGATCATTTTTGGGTAGCCTTCATCCCATTTATTTTCATTTCCTTGCAATATTGAATTATAGTATGCAAAAAACCACGTCTTAACCCCCTTAGTTTCAGTCGTGGCATTCTAATAAATGAAGGATCAAAAGTAATTATATTTGCAGTATGATGAGAAAGTCTAAATATCTTTATTTGCTGTAAAAGCGGCATTAATGAAATTAAATCAGAACTGCACTCGGCTTGCTCTGGCTGTGCCAGAATTAACAGAGAAAAATAAACCCCCTGTTATTTAATTTTCGCTTTCATCGCTTATTCATTGAGGTTGCTCATGTCATTCTCTCTTATTTTTACACACACACACATACACCACGATATAAATAACGCAATATATTTTTTCTCTTTAAAGAATCTTTCACGTCACGGATTTTTTTTTTTAGGTTAACAATAAAGCCCCGGTAAACAAAGCCGTTAAATATGTATGGGATGACATCTTTAAAATGTAACGCAGGTAAGCAGAATAATTGTCCGATTTGCATAGCTACACTGTACTTAGCATTAATCCCGGGGAAAAAAAAAAAAACAATGGAATAAATGTTTTTGAGAAATCGCGAGAAAAGCCAAATGTGTCATGCGCTGAGAAGCCCTGGGAAATAATATGAAGGCTAATTAAACATGCAGTCAACAAGATTCCCTGAGAGAGCTCGGGTGTGGTGGTCTGGTGGTGGGGAGCCGTTCTCCGCCCAGATATTTCATCGCCAGCGGATATGCATCAGTAGACAACGCGTCCACACAACATGCCACTTTATCGCAATAAAAAAAAATATCTCAGTTGCTTTTCTTTACGCTTCCTTTTTTTTCCCACTGCAAGAACTCGCTAATTAAAAATTCGTCACATTGCCTAAAGTATATTTCCGACCCCCCACCCCCCCGATCCATAACGCACCCCCCCCCCACCCCACCCCATCCAGAAATAGAGCGGTTGGTCAAAAAGATCACGTTGTAGCTGGGTAAAAGTATGTTATGTGTACACAGCACAACACAGGCCTTTGTGCGTTTTGACCCGCCACTACTGGACGTCTGTGAAGAAAGGGCTCCATAGCTCATCGGATTCCTCCAGTACAAATACAGATGTTGATTGTTATGAGTTCCTGTCGAACTGCACTGTGGTACGCTTGTGTTGGGTCACTATCAATATACATTTGGACACGTGTGACCGACTTTAATAGATGACTGTAGGTTTGTTGTGTCCTTGTACTGGCTCTTCTGTATCTGATTTTGTGGTCATGTTTTTTTCTCTCGTAATGTACAGATTTGAGTAGCGGCTACGTCAACATGGCAAGTGCGCAAGGCTGGCTAATGGTAGTGCCCCCCCAGTCTTCTTTTATGATGTCATAATCATCATCGTCATCATCTTCATCAGTCACGATGTTTTCGCTGCTGCATGAAGGCCTCCCAAAGCCACGACCATCTCTCACGAACAATCAATCTACCACTTGCATACGAGCTGATTTAATCACTCCGCTTCCGTGGAGGACGTCCCCTGTGGCTCGTTCCCGCCTTTGGCTGCCACTCCGTCGTTAGTCTTGACAAACCGGCCATCATCCCTTTCAGCGACGTGTCTGAACACCTCTTTCAGGTGGTCTGGTCAGCATGCAAGAGTAGGCCGATTAGCCTCCAGACGGGCTCTCTCTAGAACTCCCTCTGGCTGAGGCCCTTCCACCAGCAGTGGAGTGGATTAACGAGCGGGTTAACTGGGAAGTCCCCAAAGCCCACATCTTTACTTGGGTCACTTCCGACGCAAGTTGCGCACGGGCGGTGCTCGTAACGGTCACACGTGGAGAGTGTCCAGCCAGAGTGCAGTCGCCTTACCTAGACGGTGCCGTGGAACTCACCACGTGTCCGCCCATGGTGCTCTCCACGTTGGTCAAGTCGCTCGACCCCTTTATGCATGCGCCGCGAAGCGCATGGAGCGCGTGGCGATGAAACACCCACGGGGTTGACACCAACGCCCTTGGACTACAAAGCCTCTCCCGAGCAGAGCACCGCAGTCAGCCCCGCAATCAGCCCCGCAGTCAGTCTGCCAACCTGGAAGAAAGTATTTTTTTTTATCAGTGTGTGTGACACACCACGAGCTCAGACTTTCACCTCACCCTCGAACAATCCCCTGTGTAGCCTGCATAGACTGATGGGGCAAGCACATGCAGCAAAGACAAAGATCCCCTGTATAGCCGAACATACTGTTGGGGCAAGTGCTGTTAGTGAGCACCTATGAATGTTGGAACGGCACACGAGGGGGTGGGTGGCCAGCACCACACCCGATCACCTTTGTCTCCCTAGTGCCGATGTTTTTTACACACCCCACGAGGTACTCATGTGAGGCTGAGTCGACCAAGGGGAGGCCCAGGACCGGTTCAGAATCGTGACTGGTGTTGGCCGTTATCGGCAAATGAACTCGGGTCGCCGGGTTCGTAGCGCAGCGTGCTAACCACTCCACTACCACTCCCCCCACACACAGACCATGTGAGACCAGGCTTTAACCTTCACATGAAACCAGCACATACAGCAACACTGACATTCTACACGCCTCCCACGCTGTCATACATGACGAGAGTTCTTATCCACTCTGGGTGCATTTGAGCATGGGACGTGTCCCATGGAAGTCACTGCGGAGCAACATAGCTCTTGAACGAATAGGGAGGTTAATTAAAAGCCTTGTAAAATGCTACTTAAAAAAGCATTACCAAATGAGCTATATTAACAAAATGTGTCATTAATTTTCTTTCACAATCACGATGAGGATGCTGCTATAACCTTACAACACTATCATACTTTTCTGTATTTTGTGTGTGTGTGGACATGTTCTATGTGTGTGTGTGTGCGCACGCAAATCTTTCTGCATCCAATAATAAACTGAGAAGAACAGATAATACACATGATCTTATCACTAAGACCGAGAGCAGATATTGGGGAGTGGTAGCGTAGTGGTTATCGCACCATGCCACAACCTGGATTTGATTCCCGGCCACGGTCAAATCCAGTGGCAAATATCTGCACCAGTGCAGCCTAAATTGAGCAGCCGGTTCAGTGTGTAAACATTAGCACTGGGGAGACAAAGGCGGCCGGGCATGCTTCTGGCTACAACACCCCCTCGTGCACGTTCCGTCCTTCACACGTGCGCGCGGGCAGCACGTGCTCCATCAGCCAGAGTAGGCTATTCACAGGTGGATCTTTGTCTTTCTCGCTATGTGTGTGAGGTCTCGTGTAAACAACAACAAACAAAGTCGCGAGCGACTGCTGATGTTCTTTTGTGCTTCTTGTTACCTGTCAACCTTGCAGACGGAATGAAGGTGACTCGCTCTCACGCCTGACTGCACCGCAGGTGAGATATTCAATCTCCCCAAACTGTAATGGAAATGCATTGCGGTTTAATTCTGCGTCCTGTTTTCCTACGCACGGTGAAAGTCGTTCGGGACGCCGCGCGGTTGTTGTCGGCTGCGGGACAAGCTGGCGCGACCACCCTGACGGCGCAGGGCAGGTCGAATTTGTGACGTGATTTAATTGTGACAGAAAAATTAGGCGGGGAGGGTGCTTTTTGATTTTTTTTCAGGGGAGGTGGGGGCAGCACGGTGGGCAGCTCCAGAGGTTATTTTATTATATTATTATATTATTTTTATTATGTTTATTTTTTATTTTTTTATTATTTTCCTTCTACGTGACTTTACCGAAAGAACCAAGAAGAAGCTCCAGAGGTCTCCCGTGGGGCATGGATATTACGGCTCGGCATTACCGCAATGGTGCGGTTTTCTCAAATCTCTCCCGCCTCTGTCCACCCAGCAGTGTGAGCGGTTGCACCGTAGATGGTCGAGTGGCGGGGCAGTGTGTGGTGGGGTGAAGTGTGACTACGCCCACCTCTTACCAGAACGTCTGGACAGCGTGGAAGAGTAGGCCAAATGCCATGCAGAAGAGGCTTTTCCCTCCAGTGGTATGAGCGAGCATTTGCAGGTTCCACACCTTAAGCTTTTTTTTAAAGAGTGCTTTAACAAGATTAGAGTTTCAGAATTATTAGCAGTGTCCTACTGTGCTCAAACAAGAACAATGTCCAATCAGTGCACACACTGCTAGCTACGACATGGATTCGAGACACCGACAATGACAACACAAAACACGGAGCAACGCTGAGTGAGTGGCCAAAGGCGCGTGGAGAAATGAACACTTGGAATTTCACTCAGAGACAGGGAGATGAACACACGAATCAGACAGCACATGCAAGTGTATACACATCAAATGCACTGTTAGAGGCGAGCAAAGTGGGCTCATGCAGTACGCATTGCTGGATGGGCACGAGGGCCAATAGACAAGACTGATGATGAAATGTCAGCCAGAGGAGATAACGTTCCCAAGAGGATGACCACCGCGGAGATGGAGCGATGCAATGCACTCGGGAGCGATGAGTGAGATGGATTGTGGCACGGCGGGGCCTGCGGAAAGGATGGTGACCGTGCACAGGCCGTGGGAGATAACGAGCAAGAGCACTCGCCGCACATCTCGTCAAACTCTTGCTGAGCGCTTACAAAAATAGATACGATGTACAAAATAAAGTTAGCGAAACAAGTTGAACATGCTTGCAACTGCGCGTATTTAGGCCCTGCTCAATTCAAGAATGATTGGCTGGTGCGGCAGAACAAATCTCCAGATGGCCGATAGGTAAATTTGGCCCAGGGATGAATGTATTTATTTTTGCCTGTTGGGCAATTTCACATCGTTGGAACAGAGCGTACGTCTTCGTTTACGCGAACGTATACATGGGCAAATATTGGCATGGTCAAAGTCCTTGCTGAGAAATTGGATGATGCCAATATTTACCAATCTACATGCCGCTGTGAGCTCAGATTATGTGCCCGATACATGATAACATTTGGCTTCTCTATCCAATATAAATTCTGCGCACACAGTATCGTAATTTACGCGACAATATACGGGCTGGTGGCGCGACCCCGCGGTAGCCAGGTCAATGCTTGTCGTTGTTGCAGAGTTGCACGGTTGGAATCGAGCGGCTGCGCTGGTTAATACTCTTTAGATTTCATCACGTCATTCTCAAGAGTAGGCCTTTGTGTGCCAGCGCCATGGTCCAAGTATGGAGAAATTGCACCGCAAATCTAACTCATTTATAATATCCATAGCAATCATCGCCCCCACCCCACCACCCAACAATCTACTGCGAAAACTTAGCAGGGCCCTCCTGAAAAAGAGTCACGAAACTCGGTAATGAGACTTTGGTGGGTAAGCAAACGTCACAGTAATACTAATTACAAATAATATCGTGCACATCTTTGCCCAAATCTGACGGCAATCTCATTGATCTTATCACATCTGAGGAACGAGACAGCAATTACAACTGGATATTGTTTGTATGGGCAAGCACTTCATATATATAAATCAGGAGTTGTTATAGTTGTATGGGCTATGGTAGGAAGCAGCGTTACGGTACATGCAAGTCACACTGTTCTTCTATGCTCCCATGTCCGCGATTGTCGACCCCAGCTCAGGCTGGACATCTATGAAGAAGAGCGTCATACCTCATCTGGATCTTCAAATGTCAACGTCCACCGACATATTACATCACTCGGACCCCACTGTGAAGAGAGAGGGTCCTTGCCTTTAACATCTGGCCATTCACTCGCGTTGACTGAAGCAAGTCTGCCTGTGCTGATGAGACGCCGCGTGTCGAAACTGTTCCAGAGTTTGCTTGTCTCGAATTGACACTGCTGAAATTAGTTCTCTCCCAGAGGGCCACGCGCCCGGATGGAAATACTTGATTTTTGGTTGGCGTGGAGAGACGGACACGTGGACGCGAGGCGCATTGTCTGCTCATTTATTTTGTCCACGTCTACACCTGCCGACGTCACAAACTCAACAATCTCGAGCGTGGCGAGGTGACGTGGGGGAAATCCCCTCCGTCATCATCTTCACAGCGGCTCGCACGCCTACAACACCCGGCAAAGGCTCGAAGGTTGTCCGACGCTCGTCAAACAGGAAGTAGTCGCATACTCGCCGAGCTCAAATCCTTTAAGGGATCAGGCACATTGTGCTGAGATTTTTTTTATTTTTCATCGTGGATTTTTTTTCTCTCTGCCAGAGCTAAAATGGTGTGTTAATGGGCCAATATGTTGCGTATATAATAAACATTTAAACGATGTTTGCGCTATGTACCAGATAGAACGGTTGTGAATGGAGTATATTAAACGATTCATAGGAGCTAATCGTCGCTTTATTATTTCCTACATAACAAGCACAATATTTGTAGAGAGTAATCAATATTAACACTGCGTAATAGGATCAAGTGAGGCCAGATTGCTAAGTCTTTGGAAAGCGTGTATGATACACACACTGAATAAAACTAAATAGATAACACAAACCCACACAACGTGTGTGAATCCACTGCTGGATGAGGGCCTCCCACCTCGCAGCACGGGCCTTGGGTTTAATTTAACCATACTTCACCACTCTGGTCAGTGTGGCTATGTGAAGGCGGCGAATATAGACGTTGAGGCTTAGCACAGTATAATAATTGCTGTTGCTGCACTGACCTCAGATGCCCACAAGCTAGCCTATAACGCCTTGGGTTTTTTTTGTTTGTTTACGCGTGGTTGTCACGCATTCCAAGATCGCCCAGGCTCCATCCTGCTTAGCTTTCGAGATCTGACGACAATCGGTTGGATTCCGTGTGAAGGGGCAGCCTCGAGGAGGAGTGACCGCGCCCGTGGGGAGACGGAGCGATGACATCATCTCGAGTGCGGGTGCCCGACGGGGTCATTCCGTCGCAAGGCAGCGGGAGATGCCGACGGCTCGGGGAGGCCTTCATCCAGCAGTGGATGCACCGTGGATGATGAACAAAAAAACGATCTGAATAGCTCGCATACAATGTGAGTATTGCACGCACGTGTGGTCGGTGCCAGTGTGATGACCCCGGGCTTGTGATTTGAGGACAACGCAGCCCAGACTGTGGACTCGTGCGCTTTCCTATAAAGGTGCTGGGCTGCAAATCTGCGGTGGTGCTACCCCATTGGGGAGCCCTATGCAGAATTTGTTCAGCTCACCTCCCCTCTATTTCAACACTATCATCAGCAGTCACTGTCAATCCACTGCTGGATGAAGGCCTCTACAAGACACAGCCAACTCTCACGATCTTGCGATGTGAATACTCCAACCCAGCACCCGCACCTGAACTGATTCCATCGCTCCATCTCCCTAGTGGAACGACGTCCTCTCGGATGCATTTCCGTTCCTTTTCCGCCACTCCTTTGTAAGTCTTGACCATCGGCCACCAATCCCTTAAAATGATAAAACAAAAAAATGTCGCGTGAGGTTGGCGGGCAGTAGAGACAAAGAGCTAGATGTAGCGAGATAAACAAAGGCGGGCAACAAATAGACACGTAGCGACGCGAGGGTAAATAAGATAAGAGGGTGAGATGGCTTGAATGCATTTCTATTTACGCGCGGTAGCTTGTTATGCTCAATAGGACTCGAATTCGAGCTGATATTTAATTCAACACAATACCCCCTTGAGCTCCTGGGGGGGTGGGGGGCTCAACTTGTGCTTGGTGTACTTATTACCCCTCGCGATGCCACTGGCTGCTTTGTGCGCAGCGGCAAGGCAGGCTTCGTGCAAAGCAACGTTTGTGCGGGAGGCAGATTACTGCAGAAGCAGCACTTGAGTGGCTTTTTATTTTCTTGGTTCTTTCGGTAAAGTCACGTAGAAGGGATAAAATAATACTTCCCTTCTACGTGACTTTACCGAAAGAACCAAGAAGATGAATCCCTGCAGTCACGAAAGCTTTAAATCGAAATGGCTTTTTATTGTTGTTGTTGTTGCCAAATACTGTCACAGATTCACCGCAATGGAGTTACACCCGTGCAACAGTCGGATTGCAGAGCGGTGAACATCAGGATTTACAACAAGACACTGGTCACGGTGTGTTTTTTTACACGCTTTATTTTTGTAACCACGCAGCAAGGCCTCACGTGAGTCTTAAGGCTTATTGTTGCACCTGGGGCCTGTCACACGTGGGTCCTGTCACACGTGGATCCTTGCCACACGTGGGTCTTGTCACACGTGGGATCTGTCAAGTGTTTTTGTGTGCAGGAGGTGGACGATGTTGCAGCTTCTTCTTGGTTCTTTCGGTAAAGTCACGTAGAATTGAAATAATAAAATAATGAAATATAACATTATAAAATAATTCTCACGACGTTTCGGCCACAACGCAAGCAGCCGTCCTCAGGTGAAGACCATGTCTACCGGGAAGACAGCTGGGTTGGAAGAGGGGGGCGCCTTGACAAAATAATGTGTTGCAGCTGCTGTGTTTGATTCCAATTGGAGTAAATCACAAGTAATATCTAAGCATTGGGATGTTTGGCAAGTAGTCGATGCCATTATATATATGGTTAGCTATTGGAGGATATCAGAGAACCCGGAGTTTGAGGTTTTTTTTAAAATTAATTACGCGGATGGTCCCGTTTAACAAGTTGCCCCGGATAATTTACACGGGAGATCCGTGGTGCGTGAGCACCGCAGCAACAAAACATCGTGCGGGAGGAAACCCATGCAGAAAGATAGGACGAACATACAAACTCATCACAGAAATGCACTCGAGTCAGGAATCGAACCCAGGTGCCTCTTGCTGTAAGGCACGAGTGTTGCCGCTGGGTCACCCTGTCACCACCAACAATAAGAATCGCTGCATGCCATGAGTTCAGCTGCATGCCATACGTTCAGCACCAGCAGCACCAGAGCAGGAGAAATAGCAGCACAGCATTAAGCGCAGCGACTTCACACTTACATAGCTGTAATTGGACATCAGGGTGTTGGAAAGAAAAACCTGGGTTCGACACCTATCCCAGGTGGAGTTTGTATGTTCATGTTCTGTTCTAAAGAGGTTCCCTCCGGGTTCTTCGGTTTTCTCCCATAACTTAAAAACAACCGTGACAATAACCTGGCGTGTGCCATACATCCCAATGCTGCCAAATTTCATCCAAATGACTCCCGTTGGGATTTCGCAAAGCATCAACATCTCCCCCGTCTGTAAAACAAGTTCAATAACAATTATAATCACGACAATGTCCTGCCCTCCAAAAAAAGCACTCACTATAATTAAAGCGGCCAAGCATCTTCACATAGTCGAGGGTTTAATATTTTTATTAACATATCCCACGTTTAATGATATGTCTTCAATCTGGGGAACAAGTACACGATATTCCTTTTTACGGTACATGAGTCACAAGGTGAACTTGGCTGTCTCGTGTCGCAAAAAAACAAAGACAACGGCGTGACGACGAGCCAACTCTCCTGTGATGGTCTGCCAACAAAGCAGCGTGCATGCCTGGGCAATTGTGAGAGACACGGAGAGGTCCAGAGTGTATGTGTGAAACTCGGCGTTATTTTCTGCTCAAGACTGTCAGATGGTGTGAGACCGAGCCCAATGGCCGTGTGTTCTTGTCGTCCGATGCCCGAGCGACAATCCATCTGTTGCCAAGGCACACCACGCCGCCACGTACTTGACTGCGGAGAAATTTTAGTTTAAAATTGTTTCGACCCGCAGTGCTTCTATCACCTGAAGCGTATTGAGAAAAAGGTTGTGCTGGGTTAGGACATCTACAGGGGCCCCCCAGAGGTTCCTCCTGCAGGCCAGGGACAGAATGCAACGTGGGGCCCCCTTATGCATTCGCTTCAAGTAAATTGGCTCAATGTGGAGTCCTCTTGTTTGCGATATCTTGGCCAATTTGCACGCTCCTCGCCCCCCCCCCACCCCACCACTCTGGGCAGCCCTGGACATCTGTGTGCAGGTTGGGTGAGGGCCGATTGCCGAGACAGGCGTTGAAGTGGTCTCCACGAGTCCGTCGGCCTAGGGGAAGACCTTAAGAGCAGATGGTGGGAAGCTGTCAGAGTTGACCTTGGAGGGTAGCCGCGTGTCGACTGCACTGTGTTGGTTCCGTAGGGTGAAAAGGAAGTTCAACACATTTACATCGGCAGCAGAAGCTGCGGATCTGGTGGAGGATGGCGAGTTGTGGAAATGAAGTGCTGGGGGAGGCATCAATAGTTTTGGCAGTGACGACGTCTTGATCTTGAATGTAAGTGAAGTACCTTGACAAATGTAATGCTATCAGTGACGGTAATGTGTACACATTCCTGTGATCATATATTCTTTATCCCATTGTTTATTTATTTATAAAGCGCAGTGTCTTCACGTCTTACCTTAAATATTGTGGTTAAGCGTTACATTTCAACAACTCGCAACAAGGATGAAATGAAACTTCGCGTGGAAAAACTACGCCGAGAGCAATAAGACGGAGCAGATAAACAAAAAATGTACCCGTAAAAACAACGTTTTTCACTATAAATCCTTTATATGTGTGGCATCGGTTTTATTTTATTATTAATTTCTGTTTTCTTGAGTAAGAGTTTCATTTTTATCACATTGGTATTTTAAATTAAATATTTTAAAACAAATTCCTAAAAAGTGGGAAATTTTGGAAAAAATTTTCACGAAAATAAATTATCACGCACAACGAGTCTGTGTGCAAAATGTCAGCTCGATTGAATCACGGGAAGTGGGTTAAAAAATGACCGAAAGATTTGCACGGTCGTAAGCGCGCAAGCAAGCAAGCAAGTGAACTTAATATAAAGGATTTAAAAAGGCGTCTCTTTTCATAGAGAGGATGCCACAACAAAACGGCCTCCTGTAACTACGGATGATGGGCTGGAATATTTTTAGTCTTAACTTACATTGTAACCTGGCGTTTGTTTAAACATATCAATATCTTTTGTTAAATGTTTGCGTTGTCGACGGCGGGAGGGTTTGTCGGAGGGGGGCGGGGAGGCGGTGGCGAGGGGAGGCCACACAGAAATTGAACACAAAGCGACTTCATTTTAAATATTCAAACGACCGAGTTGACATTGCTTTTCTTCCAAATACCCGTGTGTTGCACTGCAATATTATCATTGTTTTGGTAAACAGGTGCACTTAATTTTAATGTCATTGAATGCAACATTTTATATCGAACCAGAATACAATAATAATAATTCAAGACTGCTTTGTAGTTCGGCTCAGTGGATATTGAGCGGCCGTAATTCAACGTCCAGAGATGCGGATGTCACTGGGACATTACGCGGGCAGATGGCAAATTGCGGTGTGTCGTATTTTGAAATATTTCAAAAGTGAATTTTATTTTCCGCTATTATTTGTTTTGTGTGTGTGGGGGAAATAGAACAAAAAAAACGAACTGCTAATAAATTGGCTGTACGGCACTCAGGGGCACGTTAACTGCTGATGCAGGGTATATAACGCGCAATCCATCAAGAGGCTGACAGGAAAGCCTTCTCAGCTCTGAGAAGTCCCCCATTTTAGTGGAGTGTTTGCCGTTCACTTTGAACGAACAGCGATTGCAGCCAGGCAAGTTGTAGGAGCCACCGGGAGCCCATTTCACCGATGGAAGAAGCTCAGCCTACACTAGGCCTGAGAATATTGTTTTGTGGTTCTGCCCCCAACGTAACAGCTTTTCCGCTCCAAATGGATTTCTTTACCACAATTTAGAGCCATCAGGCCCAGGTCTTAGTGTTTGGGCTACATTTCTCTTGAGGGCAAGACGCAGTTAGTCATACCATTTTCACCGTGTCTACAGGAAGAAAAAAAATCAAGTGCACGGATACCTGGCCACGACTTAATTTAATGCTTGCGAAGAGGAGTAACTCACACGTAATGTCTCTCTCTCTCTGATGCACCTCGGGGTTGTGCAGTACGTCTGATGTTTCATTCTCCGTGCCGCCTCCTCTTGAAGAACTGAATTGGTGTTTGAAAAGTTTTGAAGAAGCTCCCAGCATGCAGAGCGAAATGTCGTGACAGGGTGCCGAACAACGCGTGTGGCACCTAACCTGGAAAAAAACGTCGGAGAGCCGTACGACAGAACCGCGAAGGCGAGTGCGGAATATTAATTCGTATTCTTTGTTTTTATTATTATATAACAGGTGAATTTTAAGTGATTTGAAGCTTTCGTGACTGCAGGAATTACTCTTTGGTTCTCTCGGTAAAGTCACGTAGAAAGCAAATAAATTAAATGATAGAATACGACGTTTCGATTGCAACACAAGCAATCGTCATCAGGTAGAACTAAATTTGAGAGAGAGACAAAGCACAGACACGGAGACACACAGACATACACACAAGCAGAGAGAGAGAGAGAGACAACACAGAGACACACAGAGAGAGACACACAACATCTGTGTGTCTATATGACACTGACATCTGGACACGAAGCCAAATATTATTACGTTGCATCGTCTTTATTTCTCACCTTCACCAATCCGCAATGACCAGCGCGGTGAAGTAGGTCAATTAACCCCTATGGGAGGCCTTCATCAAGCAGTGAATGAAAAAACACGCTGTATACAGTACGTACACGTGCACACGTACAAAGCGAGAAAAAGCATACGTTTTCTTTAACTCTATATATAGTCATTACAAAAAAAATCTATAAATATGTACGTTTAGATAAAAAAAAATATACACATCAAAATCGTGCTCACGTAAGGTTTGTGTCCATTTGATTTGAATAATTATTAGCATTTGTACCCATCATGCAGAAATGCAGCCTACATGAAACAAGCGTATGATCTTGTTGTTATTCAAGGCATTTTCATTAGCCGTGGAATTTGTGCATTTTTAATGCAGGGCTTGCACCAGTGGGATTTAGAGGGGCTTTAAGCAACTACAAAAAAGTGTTCGTCCAAATCCTAGTGGCTTGCCAAGGCATTAAATCACTGCTCAGACTTTAAATGCGCGCCCATTTTTTCCCGTATATATTTGCGTGTGATTTAAAAAAAATATATAACGTACATATATTTTCGCTCTTCCTCCAGATTTTCCCACTCTCCTCCCTCCTCCTCCTCCTCCCCAATTGTCACACGCTCTCCGATTTCGCCGTTTTCCCCCTCCCGCTGCTGCCACTTCCTTCAAATCTCCTAACGCCGCTCAGGCTCACATCTCGCTCATCGTTAGCGAAACGGGGCCGGGGGCGGGGGGATGAAACAAACCGTACAAGTATCACGGCACACGCGGTAGAGCTTCACGCTGAAACCCTGACAGCTCCTACCAATTAGACTAATTTGAGAACAAACCCATTAACCGTTCCTACATTCGCTGCCACGCCATAATGCCAAACAACAAAACCGCCCGTATCTGTTCCGCGTACGGAGATTTGTCTCTTCATTGCCTTCCGTGATTGGGTAAATTAATAATCCCGCGTCGCGTAGCGTTTGCGTGCGCGAATGATAGAGCTGGGTGCCTGCGCGCCGTTACATCTAATGGACGTGGTTTGCGACGTGAAGTTGTTTTTTCTTCTTCTGGCATCATCATTATCTTGCACGCTAACATTTGTTTCCGCAACAAAATCAGAAGTTCGCCGTCAGTCAACGCCACGTTACACACAAAAGCACGCTGCTTCTCAACCCGTTCGCGCCACCTGTTTGGTCTACGCAAGCTTTGATTCCATCCGATGACAAATAAACAAGAACACTTGTTATGCATGGTCGGTGTCAAGCGCCATCCAGGCTCAAACATGTTTAGCTTTTAACATTTCTGACAATATACGGCACTTTATGGGTCATCTGGTCGTAAACAAATGAACAATCGTGACAGTCGTAATAATAATAATATCTACATATGTTTGAGATGTCACAGGAGTTGTTTGACCATATATTACCACATTGGTCAGTGTAGGTTGGTGCATCAACAGTTCAGATATCATCGCATGAAAAATAAAAATAGGTTTTACCCTTTCTGGCGATAAAGCCGATGTTAAGATGTTCAAAGACCAAATAGAAACCTTTTGCAAGGAATCAAGTATTCATTAACCACACGCAATTGTTGTGAACATGCAAACAGACATGCTCTGATTATATAAGCATTGTCTTTGAAACTGAATGGCCTACACCAGAGACAACTTTCTTTATAGCCTAGTCTCACCAGTGTCAGACCAGAGAACAACCCCAAAAGACTACACACAGTTCCGATATTACTTGGCACTGATGTTAGCCATGCCCGGAAATGAAACTTAGGCTGCCGGTTTGCGGGTGGAATTGTGCTAACCACTGCGGCCACCAACACCACCATCACACAAAAACAATTTCTGACATCCCATATAATATCGACATATAGCATTGCACATTGAGACTAAGTTCAATAAAGATGATATCGCTCTTGAATTTAGCGGAATAATCCATAATGCTATTTTTACATTTATTGAGGACCGTAAAACACTATACAGAAGTACACGTCTGCATAATTAGAACGTGCACGTCTGTGTATCAACTTAAATAATATATTTTGCCTTCGTTTCATTGTCTGTAAAGTTTCTTACTCGTCAGAGTTCCTTCATAATTCTAGTTTTGAACGGGCGCAGTTTTATTGATTATATTTACATTTTGAACAAAACAAACTAAGAAAACAACATAACCTGAGCACGAGGGACCGGTGCTCACAAATGGGTCTATTGAAGAAGCTACTCAGTAAACACGGAACGTTGAGGCCAACCTCGGCCCAACGTTTTGAACCACACACCAACGTTAGCCCAACCTTGGCGTGTTTACTGAGTAGCTGTGATCTAAGGCAGGAGAGAGAAGCGGAGGAGAGAGAGAGAGCGAGAGAGAGCGAGGGGTACTGCGGCGAATGCTACTATTGTTAAGCGGCAATAAGCTTAATCAATCAAAGTGTCTGATTAACAGCCAGAGTGTGCTGGGAGGTGCAGCTCTATTTGCGATGCAAGGCATCGCCAGCAGACCCCGTTCACACGTCCCATAAATCCCTCTGCACTCTGCCACGGTGGTGATGCATGCCGCTGATCCCGTGTGCTTTGGAGGCAAGGAGACAAGGGTTGGTAGATCGCATAGAGATTTGTAAAACTCAGAAAAAAAATCTTGCTGAGTTTGCTAGGTGATGTTGAGCAGATGGCAGTGCAGGAAATGGGGTTTGTGAACACATCTTGCGTGGTCTTTCAATTTGTTTAGGTTTTTTCTTTTCTTTTATTTCCGCTTGTGCGAGCGGTTTCATGCCACGAGATGAAGAATTCATTCGAAACTCTACCAGAGCAACAGTCCAACACTTCGTGTCGCAGAAGGCCCTACGGAAGTGGATATCGCAGACCAACCTCTGATATCCCTCTCAGCGATCTCCGGTCCACCCAGCCATCAACTGCGTCAATTTGTTAACGTCATCCACTCAAAGTGCACGTGCTTTCTCCGTGTCATCTGGCTTCCCAGCACATGAAACAAAATACTCGTTTCGATTCAAAGCTTTCGTGACTGCAGGGATTCATCTTCTTGGTTCTTTCGGTAAAGTCACGTAGAAGGGAAGTAATAAAATAATAAAAATAAAACATAATTAAAATAATAAAAATAAAACATAACTAAACATTATGTTTTATTTTTATTATTGTACTTCTCTTCTTGGTTCTTTCGGTAAAGTCACGTAGAAGGGAAGTAATTTTATTATTTTATTACTTCCCTTCTACGTGACTTTACCGAAAAAACCAAGAAGAGAAAAATACTCGTTAACAAGAAATGAATTGGTCATGCGTCCTAACCTACGATTCTCTTGGATAAGAGTCCTGAGCGCTTCAGTCTTGCTATCTTGGAAAAAAAAATGAACGGCAATACAATTATTATTATTATTCTTACTGCCATCAATCAGCGCTCAAACAATTCTGATAATGGAATATGTAAAGTGCGTACAAGCTCGTAGCGTCACTCTAATCAGCGTACGACTCGTGCGCGAGGAGGGCAGCACCACTGGAGATAAAGCTATATCGGGTTGCGGTGACCTTTTCCATTTTTGCAGTCTGGAAACTTTTGACCATCTCGCACGCGCGCGCGTACCACGCCGCACATGGCGATGGGTGCTTCGATGCAAATGAAATGATGTGCGCGGAGAGTGAGGCCAATGCCAGACGCATGCATTACCCCGCTCTCGTGCATCACATCGCGTCGAGCCAACGCTGAAGGCCTCCCCACAATCGTATATATTTTTAGCAATGCCATTTCTTGAGGTGAGAAGGTCTCCGTGATTAAGCGATGCTCACAAACCAATTTCCCACCCCCCCCCCCCCCACCATTTTTCATTCCTCCCCCACTCCCCCCACCCTCCCCCCCTCTCTTTCTCTTTTCCCTCTTCGTGTACTCCTCTCCACACATGTTTGTCTATTTTTGAAAGGATGTACTCTATCCATTATTATGTCCATGACCATGACGCACAATGGGATGCCGTCGCAATGATGATTGGCGCACCGGCCTCTCTGAGATCCCGGAGGTCGCCGGTTCGATTCAATCTTGCGGCGTAGCAGTTGAAACAATGATGCGAGTCTCTTAAATCCACCCCCACCTCCTCTCGTTTGCGGTATGGTAAAGTGTGGGCACTGTCACCTCTTCCAAGAAGGCGGCAGGAGGCGGTGGTTGTGGCTTTGTACGACGTGACCTCTGATCCAGCACTGTGGAGGCGGTAGCGAGGGGTTGCTGGGTCGTGGAGGTCAAGGTGCCATACCTTGGCTCGTCAAGAGCAGGCAGTACAGCAAGTGGACTAATCGCCATCTCTTTCCATCTCTACGGGGATAGAGTGTTGCCCTCTCGTGCGTGTGGGTTTTCTCTGGGTGCTGAACTGTTTTTTTTCCTCCCACACCTCCAATTAGGAACGGTTGGTTACGTATGGCGCAAAAGAAGTTCAACATACATAGAAAATAAAAGCCCAACGTAGCGCGACCCACCTGACAAAGAGTCCTCGGGCTCAGAGTGGCATTCCTAGATAAATAAGTAATAATGTCCATACATTATTAAGACATCTGGCCGGCGTGACGACCACACGAGGCCACGCGTATCCTCTCGAGGGGCTCTCCGGAGTTTCCACGAGCGGGAGGCCCCTTCCACCGACAGCAGGCGGTCTTGAGCAAAGGCACTTGCAGGGCCGCGCCTTTACCTTCGTCAATTCTGCCGACGCATGCCCTGCCCCTTCTTGGCCCTGGCTGCCGAGCCTCCCGCCGTGCACGCGTAACGCCGGCCGTGTGCCATGCTAATGCGACGGATGCAATGCAAAAGCGGTGGGGGTAGAGACGGGGGGACACTGAGCTCCCTGCGAGCCTCATTGTCTATGCACCGCCGGCAATGCAATCAACTCGAGGAGTCATGCACCGTGCGTGTGCCGGTGCGCTCTCTGAATTCCCACAGATAAGTGACACGTGTAGAGAGTGGGGCCGTGGTTTTTAAATAAAAACGAGTGGGCCCCTACCTCTTCGGTGGAAGACATTTTTCTTACGGGCTTTAGAAACGATTGGGGAAAATACGGAAAAAACGTTTTTATTGTTGTATCATTGCATTCACTATTTTTGTTATTGTTGCTGTACGTGTGTGCACATGTGTACGTGTGCGCACGTGTGTGCGTGTGCGTATATGGGTGCACACGTGCATGCTTGCACAACCGCTGTCAATCCACTGCTGGATGAGGGCCTCCCCCACGCGGTGCATATTGTCGTGGGGGGGGGGTGTCATTGACCATACTTCACCACGCTGGGTCAGTAGGGACTGGGGAAGGTGAGAAGCATATACAATGGATCATGGTGCAGTCCAACAATGGATTTTGCTGCATTGCCCACCAGCTGTACACGACGAAATTCCGCAGAATGAATATCATATTGCGAGACTGCAAAGATGTCACGATGTGTATGTGTGTTGAACGTGTTTCAGACCGTACGTAGCCAACCGTGCTAATTGGAGATGCAACGTAATATTTTTACATGTGAATAATATCACGTGTATTTAGGAGGGCATATTTATATATATATATTTGGCCACAGAATAATTGTCCAATCATCGCTGAATCTTCAGGCACAACAACAACCGCCATTCGTCACGAAATGGCGGTGACGTCACCATGGCGCTTGTGCCAGGCTATGTGCACTTTAAGGCCACGCGAAGTGTCGAACGCCCGCTGGAAGGAGGTCACGGGACTGATCCAGGTTCAATTTCAAGTTCATTTCAAGTTAATTTATTTTGTACAGCCTTGTGAGACATTCGACTTTTGAATCGGGTGCAACCGCAACAAACAAAAAAACCAAAAACATGAACAAGAAAACATCTTAAAGTGACTATGTGCAAACAAAAAATCCAAGAAAAGACAGCTTGACTGACACACACACACACCAAAGAACCTCACGAAATTCATCAGCAGAGGAATCGATGACACGATGCAACTTCTAAACGCGACCGCGTCTCGCGATGCTGTATGGAGCAATGGCACGTGGTCATCCATCGGGAGAGGAGGAATATCTGGGCTATATATATAATATATATAGAGAGAGAGGCAGTCGGTTATAGACAAAAGATGAAGGTCTTGGGCTTGGACTTGGAGCAGGGAATTGACTGCACGTGTGGTGGGTGGGGGGGGGGGGGGATGAGCTCCAGGCAGAGGGAACAGCAGAGGAGAATGAGCGACCTCCCACTGAGCGGAGGTCGACGGAAAGCCTTGGTTGCTGAAATAAGAGAGGGCGTCGAGATAAGTAGAGTGAGATGAGGGGTGCGGGCGAGGGGTTATACAGGCAGACGTTTCAGGCAATGATCCTTCTTCAGAGGAGAGGTTGCAACACGATTCGTCCCTTGCTCTGCAAGTGACTCAATGACTCCAGCCTATATTTCCCTGCATTGGAAAAGGACCATTGCCTGAAACGTCAGCCCACTGTATATTTTTTATGATGTAAGACAGTGTCACTGATGCATGTTTTGAGTTATTTTTCTGTCTGTTGCTTTTGCACCACTGCCAATGCAATTACTCGGATTTTCTCCAGATTTATGAAAAAAGATCCGTGGGAGGAGGGGCAGTGCAGCGGTTAGCACACTGGGCTGAGAACCCGGCGGCTACAATAGTATTCCTGGTGATGGCTTACACCAGTGGGGAGTGATTCGTCAATCGGTGCTCGGCTCTCCTCTCAACAATCCGCACGGACCAGCGTGGTGAAGTATGCTCAAACTACCCCCATAATCGATACGGCATGGGGAGGTCTTCTGGATCTACAAAGGGCTTGACATTATTATTATTATTACGAATCATGCGATCACCATGGGCCGGCCGACTCACAGGTATAGAGCCAGCTGCTCGCAATCGGAAGGTCTTGAGATCAAATTATGTTTGGGGAGTTGATTCATTCCATCATCGCTCTGGGGTCGGCAAAATGAGAACCACTTTTCGTGAAAGCCAACGGCGGATCTTCTATGGATGTATGTCTGCTGAACTTCCGTTTCAACGTACGCAACCACACGTGCCAATCGCAAGGTTCGGGTAATGGACTCACACAGGCGGCGGGACTCATTCCCGCCGAAGGAACGTGGAATTTCCACCACGGGCTCAGGGCGATTAGCGTAGCCTCAATGTTCGCTTGCGAAATAAATCACGAGCAACCGGGCTGAGTTCACAGATTGCGACAAACCCCCCCCCCACTTCCCAACGTGCCCCACCACCACCACCGCGTGCATCCAGCCGTTCGCGAGCAGCACTGCCGACGTGATCTTCCCCGTCAGATCGCGTCGTAGGAATCCTTCGGCTTGACCCGCGATGACGGCGCACGCGCAGCCTCGGGAAGTGTCTGCCTCGTGGCCGTCCGTCTCGTTCACCCGCGGCACCGGCGAGTTGCAATAATCATTTCGGGCACGTCAACAGTGCCGCTGTAGCTTTTAATGGAACGCGATACCAGGCGAAGTGTGCGTTGTCATGTGGATTGACTCTAATGTGTTACATTACTTACAGATTCTTGCACAATCGCTTGTCGCGAGGGCTCCGGCAAGGAAATGCACACTCGTGCACTTAACATGAATTTTTCATGCTTTCTCGCGATTAAATCCAACACCAGGAGAGGAGAGGGAGAGAGAAAACGGAGCAAAATACAACGACTGATGTGATGTTGTTCTCTGGGCATGCACCTTCACCACGTACCTTCTTCATGTACCTTCACCACGTACCTTCTTCACGTACCTCCTTTGCGTACGTTCTTCATGCACCTTCTTCACGTAACTTTTCGTCTGCCTTCTTCACGTACCTTCATCATGCACCTTAACCACGTACCTTCACCACGTACCTACTTCACATACATCCTTTGCGTACGTTCTTCATGCACCTTCTTCACGTACCTTCTTCATGTACCTTTCTTCGTCTACCTGCTTCACGTACCTTCTTAATGCACCTTCTTTGGGTACCTTTTTCGAGTACCTTCTACAGGAAAAAAAAACACCCCAAAAAAAATCGACGCCGTGAAATTTCTGCTCGTCGCCGAACGGGGATGGGAATCGCGCAAATTAAATGCGAATCCGAGAGACGCCTCCACGTGCGATAGATTTCCGCAGTCGGCTGAAATCCTTCAAAATATTTTTCTAGTTTTTTCTTCTTATTTTAATTGTAACGTGGCCAATTCAACAGCGCACGCATCCACCGAGGAGGCGTCACGAAAGGGCCGGCGTCAGCACTGGCGCCGTGCCCTGCCGGATGCAGCGTGGCGCTCGCCCCAGGGCGTCTGAGTGCAGATAGTCGAGCAAAAACAGAGATACCCTATGCCCCTCCACGCCATGTAGACGTACGGAATTGTGGGGCAGGTGCTGTTCGCGAGCACCTGCATGTTAGTTTGCCGTCCTGCCACCACGCCTCCGATTAAGGCGGTTGGCTACGTACGGTGCGAACGAAGTTCAGCATACAATGCACATGTATGTTATCCAATGCATAGTATGCATTGGATAGTTTAACACGTAGTAGGCTTTCGCGACCAATATCATCCATCTAGATTTGAAATCATCCATAATAGAGGTTGTTGGGTTAGATCGCGTAAATATATAAATGTGTTGTTTAAACCCGCCACCACCCGACACAGCCAACTAGTGAGGGTTGTCACGTAAACAGAACGTGGCCAATTCGTCACTAGTACAGCACTAGCGTGTAGTGTATAGTGTAGCGTATAGTGTAGTGTATAGTGTAGTGTATAGTAGTGTAGTGTATTGTGTAGTGTATAGTGTAGTGTACTAGTACAGCACACCGGTGTGTGTTGGAGAGCCAAGCCACAACATTTACAATCTGAGTACGACGTTTCGCCAGTAACTACAACTAGCTTCATCAGGCGACAAAGTGCAGCGTACTTCAATAGGGATTACCGTTGTTCCGGCTATTTTAATACACACAATAGACAGGAAGGACAAGTTCAAAGGGTTCGCATAATGCACATGCATAATACACGTTGACTCAGTGATCCCCACTCCCCCCACATTGTGCAAGAGCGCAGAAGGGTGGTCAACACATCAAACGCCTCTATATAAGGAACGAAACAATAAGGCGTCTCTACAAATCTGGCTGTCGCCTGATGAAGCTAGTTGTAATTACTGGCGAAACGTCGTACTCAGATTGTAAATGTTGTGGCTTGGCTCTCCAACACGCCGGTGTTGCTGTACTAGTGACGAATTGGCACGTTCTGTTTACGTGACAACCCTTACTAATTGCCTGTGTCGGGTGGTGGCGGGTTTTACCGACACATGTATCTATTTACGTCAGGGGTGGAGAACGTCCGGCCCGCGGGCCATATGAGGCCCCGCAAAATCATTTGGTGTGGCCCTGCCAAGGCAACCGCAGGTGGGACTCGAAATTCAATAAATCTAGGAGCAAACCTGGAAAAGCAGTTGCAAGTAGCAACATCATTAATACCCGCTAACATCACACGCCTCACCAAAGAGAAGCAGTTCGAGCCATCATATTAGGGGTGAGTTAATTAAATGTTTGACCAAATATAACGGGGCTAATTTTTAAGTTGATAATTTTATATGGCCCGCGAATGATGTTATAAATATCCAAATGGCCCTTGGAAGAAAAAAGGTTCCCCACCCCTGATTTACGTGATCTAACTAAAAAACCTCGACTATGTATACATTGGATGTTCAATGACGAAATTATGCGGCCACAAGTCGAACTAGGGGAGGATCGGAAGATCAGGACCAGTTCGGATATTTCCCACCGATGTTGGCCTTGAGTAGGATTTGAACTAAGGGGAGCAGGTTCGTAGGGCAGTGCGCTTATCACTTAATCACTGCGCCATCGCTCTCCACGCAGACAAAAATAATCACCCGCCTATCATTTAACAGACTCTAGGGGCAAGTGCTGTTAGCAAGTAACTATGAAGACCGGCACTTCACACGAGGGCCAACACCACGCCCGGCCGCCTTTGTTTCCCCAGTGGCGATGTTTACACACCGCACCAGGTGCTTATTTGAGGCTAAGTCGACCTCGGGGAGGCGCTGGACCGGCTCGCATAATCGTCACTGTGCTGACCGTGAACGGGAATCGAACCCGGGTCGCCGGGTTCGTAGCGCAGCGCGCCAAAACCGCTGCACTACCCCCGAAAATCAGGCACGCAACTCACGTGCACGCGCGCACGCGGCTTAACAAAACGGGTTTTTTTCGTTCAGCGCGTTGCTGGGAGAACATCAGAGAGGAAATGATTAAAATTTAAAAGTAACAAAAAAAGCATCGGTTGCTCAAAGGGTCTCCCACAGCTGGCCCGTTGGGGCCTGCGTGCCGTTAAGATCCAATGTGTTCTAATGATTGCATACGAGTATAAGCTTATTATCTTTAAGTTGTACTCGATGCATACGGTGTAATCTCACATCGTCCAAGATGTCTGGCTGGAGTGGAAGAATAAGCGAACATCCTCTCTGGAGTGGCTGTCCGGGTTTAGCGCAGTGTAGAGAACGGTCCTTCTGTCAGCAGTGGCGTGAGCAAGCAATTGCAGGGCTGCACCTCTATACCTCAAGGTGGAGGCAAATAGTGGACACTCTAAGGCAGTGGTTTTTAACCTTTACTGCAAACATAGGTGTAATGATACGTAGGTTTATTGAAACAAAGTAGTTGTACCTACGTTCCCGTGTTTACTTTGTGTTTTCGATCATTATCGATAATTATTGCATTGATTTGAAGCTTTCGTGACTGCAGGACACCATACTCTTTGGTTCTTTCGGTAAAGTCAGGTAGGAAGAAAAATAACAGATCACGACGTTTCGATCGCAACAGAAGCAATCGTCATCAGGTGAGACAACCACATCAAGAAGCCTACTTCAGCAGTTTTTTTCTTGCCGTGGTTGTCCCATCTGACGAAGATTGCTTGTTTTGCGATCGAAACGTCGTGATCTATTATTTTTCTACCTACGTGACTTTACCGAAAGAACCAAAGAGTAATTATGATACTATCATTTACCTTAAAGAAAATCTGGCCACGTCTCACACCCCCATGAGGGGCATCTCGCACCCCAGGAGGCCCGTGCACCCTAGATTAAGAAGAATAACCACTGCTCAGTTTAACACGTAGGCTTTCGCGACCAATATTATTCACAATCAACGTTTTAGGGTTTAGATCGCGTTATTTATAAATGTGTCGTAACCCTCCACCACCCGACACGGCCAATCAGTAAAAAAGTGCCACGTTGACAAAAGACAAATAGTTCACTGCTTTAGCCCACCGGTGTGTTGAAGCGTGAAACCACAACATTTACAATTGGAGTACGACGTTTCGCTGGTAATTGCATCCAGCATCATCGGGCAATTCGCTAGAATGGTGAGGCTCTGCTCTAAGGCGTCTTGTGTCGTTTGCTCAGATGCCCCTGAGAAGTGAGAATACAGCCACAGGGCACCCAGCCCCCATGCTAGAAGGCTGCTGTCATCAGTGAGGCTGAACACTCAGTTCCTACCTCACTGCACCCGACCGAATCCACACTAAAGCAGCAGTCAAGGTGATTGATGATCCAGCACTCACTGATTCACTCCAGGTACTCGTTCGCTCATTGGTGGTCGGCCACCTCCTTATCACTCTTGTATCGTTACTGCCACGGTTTCCTTGCCCGTGAATGTCACTCATCCGATCCCTCGAGCCAGTCGGGTAGGACGAAGGACTCCGTTCACGTCATCCACACTGCGCTCAACTCCGCTACACCGCAGGTCACAGCAGCCCACTCACTCGGCCACTCAGACACACACCCACTTACTAACTCACCCGTGTGCTCACTCACTCATTCGCCTATCCGCTACCCATGGTCCTCCCCCCCCTCCCCCCAAGATCTAACAATAACCTCACTCAAAGCGAGAATGCGCGTTACACTTTATGTATTACAACTTTTTAAGGTGTTTTTTGTTGCTGCTCGCTGGGCATTTTGATTTGTTTCGTCCTATGCTCAGCAACTGAAATTGTAACAACAACAAAAAAATCCAGCATGCCTTGTGCAAGAGGCAAGAGAAATAATTCTGGCCTGAATTTAACATTTAGTGTCCTTTTAACTCCCCCACACGCCCCACCTGCCCATCAGCTAAATTGCATGCAGTGCTGCTCTGGCTTTTCATCACTGCATCAAGTGATGCATAGCCAAGGTGAATGCGTTTGGTGAATGTCACAATTTAATGTAAAAAAAGCCCTGTTTCAGTGGCACTAACTGTAACTGATGCGTTTCAGGTGGGGTTATTTAAGGAAAAGATCGCTTTTTAAATAAATAAATATTTAAGGAGAAATAAAAAATAGCTTTTTAAATAAATAAAACCCCGCTCCTTCCAAAAAATAAAATCGCGTTATTCATGCGCACTCCGCTATCGTGTTAGGCGTGCTTTCCGCGTAAAGTCTCCAATAGTCGGGTCAAGGCACCGTTTTTAATATTGCTGCGTGGATTGAAAAAAAAAACTACGTGATATTTTTTTGGGGGGGATTGAATTTCTATGCAAATGTGTGTTGCCCATTGTGAATGCAGCATGCTGCTCGGTCTGAGGTACGTTGCCAAACCAAAACCAAAAGTCAGAGACCAACAGCCCCGTTTGTTAATCCACTGCTGGATGAAGGCCTCCTCCTCAACTCAGTGTCCCAGCCCGGCCGTTTGTCATTCGAGCCGGTGAGTGGGAGCGGTTGATTGTAGCGAGGGAGGGCAGTCCAAGACCTATTTCAGATATAACTCGCCACTGATGTTAGCCGTGGCGGGCAATACAACTCAAAGTGACCTGGTCCGTTAGAGCGCAGTGCGCTAACCACTCTTCTGCCAGGGCTCCAAAAGCCACCCAGGTGGTTCAGTGGTTGCGGCTCGCAATCGGAAGTACGTGAGTTCACATCCTGGTTGGGGGTCGGGTGGGGGGGGGACTCAGCCCATTTTTTCCTCTAGGGTAGATAAAATAGGTATAACTTTTCGGGAAAGATAACAGCGGTTGTCCTATGGCTAGATTCACCTCGCCATAAGAATGTGGAATTGTCAATATTGACTTGGGGTTGTTCACAGACCATGCACAATGCTGCAATGCTCATTTGAATTCGAACTCGCTTTATTTATTATAAAAGACATTTCACATTCACTTCATGGCATTTATTTTGTCAAAGAAGTGACCTCTTTTAAGTTATCGATCCTTTTTTTGTTTAAAGCCATCAATCAAAAAACATAACAACAACCAAAAAAAACATTAGGACACGCTCGCTCACATCGCCGGTTGAAACCTGCGCCAAGAAAACTAACATCAGAGAATTGAGCGGAGGTGACCTTAACACCTCTGGGTAAATCACAGAGTTTTAATGCACATACCGTATGGCCATGCTGCCATTAGCAGCTCTGACCTGCGAGCGAAAGGCCAGAGACTACCAATTAATATAAAACCATGAAAGGAAACAAAAAAAATCTGGGACAATTAAAGATGAAAAATAAAGGCCAGGTCTGTACAAGTCCTGGGGCTCGTACCACACAATTAAAGCGGCCCTTGTTAATTTGCATTAGCGGAGAGGTTGTTTTATTCTATTTTATACGCGCTGTTGTTTTAAAGTATGGCCCCTGGGTGCGAAGCGGTGAGGAGGAAACATTACAGAGGAGCCACAAAGAGAGAGAGAGAAACCGGCCTGCATCACCCCGGAACAATCAAGGGGGGATGAAGAGGCGAGATCGGGCCAGCTGGGCAGACAGATGGCCTGGGAACCGTGTTTGTTGGAAAGCATTCGCTCAGTGCACAGCGCAGCCGCATCATCGCCTCTTCCTCCGCCTCACACTGCATCGCGCGGCGCTTTCAGACGCGTTCTTGTGGCCGTCTGGAACGCTCTTCCTTCCGTTATTAGGAAGCCGCTTATAAATAATCGAGACTGAAACACTTATTTTCTTCAGAAGTGCTTCGATGAGTTCAGTTTGTTGTCCTTCCCTCGCGCCCCAGATGATCGCGGTTGGCTACGCACGGTGTGAAATAAGTTCAGCACACGGTACATACATGCAAACAAACCAGCCGCACACCATCTCATTCCCCTCAAAGCTTCCGTCTTCTGCACGGCAAACCGCCCCCATTGTGTGACACCGCCGCAGACTGCGTCTGTGGACCCACAGCAGCGCCTTCACAATAGCCTTGCGCGACAATAAGGACGCAAATACCGAATGTATTAAGCTCTTATTGTTATTATTCGCAAGCCTTCATTACGAGGTCGCGCGCGCCGTGGTCCTTACGAATCTGTGGGCTATAATCCATGCTCTTTTATTCGTGCGTGAGTCTCTAGTACGGTACACCGTCACGGAACCGACTCGCTGGGTGACAGGTGGAGGTGCGTATCACGAGACCTCCTTTGCCAGGATTAAATTATGATAATAAAGGTTTTCTCCTTTCTGGCAACAAAGCAGGTGTTCAGATGTTAAAACACCAAATTGAAACCTTGTGCAAGGAATTATGTCTGCATTAACTACAGATACTTGTGGTGAAAATGCAAAAAAACAGATGTTTTATTGCCAGAAAGGGGAAAACGCTATTATTATAATTTCATACTGGCAAAGGAGGTATCATGATGTAGCTGCTCACTCCAAGCTCTCAGTGTCCCGATAGTGCGTCGTCTTTGTGCTGTTCGCCTTTTGGCGTCCTCTGGTCTAACACCGTTTGAGACTAGACTCTAAAGGAAGCTGTCTCTAGTGTGGACCAATTAGTTTCAAAGACAATGCACACAATGTCAGAGCATGCTTTTTTGTTTACATTTTCACCACAAGTGTATGTGGTTAATGCAGACATGATTCCTTGCAAAAGGTTTCAGTTTGGTGTTTTAATATCTGAACACCTCTTCTTGGTTCTTTTGGTAAAGTTACGTAGAAGGGAAATAATAAAAGAATAAAAATAAAACATATTAAAATAATTCTCACGACGTTTCGGCCACAACGCACGCAGCCGTCCTCAGGTGAAGAACAGGTCTGTCGGAAAGACAGCGTCATTATGTTTTATTTGTATTTTTATTATTTTATTATTTCCCTTCTACGTGACTTTACCGAAAGAACCAAGAAGATGAATCTTTGCAGTCACGAAAGCTTTAAATCGAAATCTGAACACCTGTTTTATTGTCATAAAAGGGAAAACCCTATTATCATGAGGACGTACGTAGATCGGACATCTTTCGCAGCATACGGAGCCAACCGTGCTGATCGCAGGCGCTGATATGTCAAGGGGTCAGATTTGTGAACATGCCCGTAGACGATAACACTTCCACCGCCATGCACACAGCCACCGCATTGGGTGTGCGTGGTTAATTGGTCAGTGGGGATAGGTGACGGTCGGATACGCGACGTTGTACTGCGGGACATCGCAGGGCCGATAGCAATTAATCCAGCAGCGGTGGCTTGATCATGCCTGATGCTCACGATGAGGACATGCGACGTCAGTGCCCTACCAACTGAACAGGGCTCAACCCGAGACCACACACGCTCAGCAGTGCAGCCCCTTCTTTTTGCTCTGGAGAATGGTAATTGCTTGAAACGTCAGCACACTCTCTACATATGTTTCCATTATAAGAGCGGTGTTGCTGATTGCACGCCTGTGAACGATAAAAACAAGTTCGGTGTAGATGGCCAGCAAAAAACAAACCTGGCATTAACCCTGAAAGAGTAGGCCGAACACAACGGTGGACGGGTATCCCTAGAGCTCACGTGGTGCCATTGATGACCTTCCACCAGCAGTGAGGTGAGCAAGACAGCGCAGGGCTGCACCTTTGCCTTTGTCTACGTACGAGAATGGCATTTTTCGGAATGTTTTTCAAACCGGGGACATTTTGTTCCGTGATCGAGCCCCACGCAAACCTTGTAGATAGCGCCGAGACCGTGCGTCCCGAGCTGGTTGATTGCAGATTGTGGGACTAATTGATGACTAAGCGAGGAACTGGACTCGCGGTTTGGATCACTTTTCTTCTCGTGTCTGACGGAGCACTCCGGGGGGGCGCACGCCACGAGCGATGTCGCGGTGACCTCTCACTCAAAGTCTTCTTGCTTGCAACACGATGTGTCAGACTCGCGTGGCACCGGTGTTATAATTTCGCGAACAACATTAGCGACGAAAATGTTCAACAAGGAAGGGTGGCTTTTTTTGTTTTACAAAGTTTGCTTTGGTCCATTTATAACCGTGACCCTCCCCCCCCACCACCCACCCGCCCGGCAGAGACAATCAAATAAAGTTGTCACGTCATGGGCAAAACGTGCCGATTGATTTTGGCATTTCAGTAAGCCGGAAGAGTGTCGATAAGCGAGCGACATTTTAACAGTGGCTGTGTGGGGAGGGCGGTAATGTGTCGGTAGACTTGGAGAATGACAAAAGGGAAAATCCCCAGCCTCGGACTAAACTTTCCACGGACAGCGAGAAGGCACTCTCGCGAAATAACCCCGCACGGCGCAGAGCCGCGGTGCACACAGCGGGGCAGATGGTGATCCAGCGGCCTCACAAGACATTCTTTATTCGTGGATTTGGTTTTTTTCATGACCTGGAACGCTTTGTTTCAACTGTGAGTTAGCCGCTATCTCCTATCTCCTCCGTCACCGCCAATACTCCACCGTATCCGGCGAGACCGAGTTTGGCCTCTCTGCCTCGTCGCCTTATCTGTCGTGCTCGGCTTGAGTGGCAGCTCGATGGAGCGCATGAGCGCAGCAGCCGCATTACAAATTCCGACAGGAAAATGATTCCCGGCGCTGTAGGGAGTCTGCCCGATGCAACGCGCCCCCCCCCCCCCCCCCCAGCCCCACGGCCGAACTTCCCTCTCGCCCACATTGTACGCCGGTGGAATCGACAGATTTCCTCGTAATTCCTTTATTTTTCCACTCGCTCGCTGCACTCCTGCTTGCTGCACGCGCGCGCGCGCGTGGTGCATCTGTCTCTCTGTCACGTGGTGCATCTGTCTCTCTGTCACGTGGTGCATCTGTCTCTCTGTCACGTGGTGCATCTGTCTCTCTGTCACGTGGTGCATCTGTCTCTCTGTCACGTGGTGCATCTGTCTCTCTGTCACGTGGTGCATCTGTCTCTCTGTCACGTGGTGCATCTGTCTCTCTGTCACGTGGTGCATCTGTCTCTCTGTCACGTGGTGCATCTGTCTCTCTGTCACGTGGTGGATCTGTCTCTCTGTCACGTGGTGCATCTGTCTCTCTGTCACGTGGTGCATCTGTCTCTCTGTCACGTGGTGCATCTGTCTCTCTGTCACGTGGTGCATCTGTCTCTCTGTCACGTGGTGCATCTGTCTCTCTGTCACGTGGTGCATCTGTCTCTCTGTCACGTGGTGCATCTGTCTCTCTGTCACGTGGTGCATCTGTCTCTCTGTCACGTGGTGGATCTGTCTCTCTGTCACGCGGTGCAGCAGCAAGCAGCTCTATAGGCGACGGTTGTGACCGCGTTCTTTTTTGTGACAGGCGAACTGAAATGAAAAGTGTGAAATGTCCGTTCGGCGTGGTTTATATTGGGCACGACTTGAAGCTGTTAGGAGGGTGGTGGTGGTGGGGGGGGGGGGCCAAGTGGCACCTGGGAAAGGAGACGTCATGGCTAGAAGAGTTGATGATGGCTGATGGTCGAGAATAATAACGGAGCCCGCCTCTGTCACTTTCGCCTGCAGGAGCCTAGTACGAGCCATAGAAGTTGCCTGGGCGGTTACGTGTGCGGTGACGTGAGACCCACCAGAGACGTCCAAACGTTCCCTCACTTCTCACCGCCTCCTCGTCGACGGAACGCGATCGCCGTGACTAGGGAAAGGAAAACGATAAGATGGGGAGACGCGCACACGTGCGCTTGTGTGTTTCATTTCTCGCGTACGCAGTACAATTTACACCGTTATTTGTTCACAATGGGACACGCAAACGTATGTACAAGGCTCATTACTCTATAGTAAACAGGTGTAGCCCATCGTGTAGGGCTTGCATGATATAATGGAATTTAGCAGCAGAGTCCGTGTTACAGTTAAGTTATAATTCACAGCAATTACTATTCACGCGGTAAGTCGACATCACAACCGAACCATTAGCTCTGCGATTGTGGCTTCACCGGCTGAAATATTAAATAAAGATTCATTCTGTTCGTGGCATTCCTTGCGCGCTCCTTAAACGCCTTCCTTGATACAAGCTGGCAAAAATAGCGCAACCGCTCTAATTAAGAGCAACTAAGTAAAAAAACCCGCCACTTTACGCGAGCAGACATCGGCGCACCGCTATTAAATACGTGCACTGCATGCACGGGGAGGCTGACCCAGTGCTGGTGCAATGCTGAGCATCGTCGCAGCGGACTGGCAGTCAGTCTCCCCCCGCTACCGCCTCCCCGTCCACCCCAGCATTGTATAAATGGTTACGCCACACGAGTCGATCTGCAAGTCGCGTTTGGTGGGGGCGGGGGGTAAAGTGTGCCCACAGTCTTCCAAGGGCACCTGACCGGCGTTGAAGAGTAGGCCAAAGATACTGTCCAAGGGGGGCGGGAGGTGGGTTCTGTAGAGCTCCATCTAGTGGAGCGTCCTTCCAACGAGCAGGCCATTTCAGGGGACGCGCCTGTGTCTCTTACGATAAACGGCGACTTTCCCGTTCAGCAAACAGAACTGCCCCTCGCCCTGGTAGAAGAGAAATCTCTTGGTGTTGTTGTGCCCCCAGCCCCCCCCCCCTCCTGATGGCTCACAATCAGCGTGCGCGATGGGGACTGCTGCTTTGTTTCCGCTGACCCCCAAGGCGCGAGATGCCTCGTCCTGCAATAAAAATGACCCCCTCGCTCAGGATGGCCGGCCGGCTCTCGGTAGGGTCATCCCCACGGTTCAATTGTCTTAGCGATCGATTGGATGATCACCATTGGACCCACACCCCCCCCCCCCGATTCAGCGAATAATTTATTATTTATTGTTGGAGATGCTCTGGAAAAGAATACACTAAAAATAGGCTGTAACGTAACCTATGAAATGTATGCATATTTAATACGATGCTAAGTATTACATTAACTATATAATTAATATTATATTCGCATGAGATTAATATTTTAAAAGTGTAAATATATGTCATGCGGACTGCATATGCAAATATAGCCCAAACATGACGCAGTGTGTGCTTCTATGTGCTACATTTAGGCGTGAATGTATCACAGTGGAGTGGTGGCGCAGTGGTAAGCGCACTGTGCTATAAACCCGGCGACCTGGTGGTGAGTAATATCTGATCCCGTCATTGGACCCCTCCTTCACTCAACCCTAACTGACCGGCGTGGTGAAGTATGGTCAAACACTGTCCATGACCAACGCTGTCAGGAGGCCCCCATCCAGGAGTGAATTCACAAAATAAAGTGATAATTATTACACGACTATTAATATGATCGGCATTTATTTTTTACTCACGTGATCTGCATTCAGGCGTCTTCGAGCGCCGTGGTGGTGAGACGACATCTCCCTCGCCTGCCTAGCAGGCTCCTGGGTTCGATCCCGGACCCTAAGGAGGCCTGTTGTGTGTTTGGAGTCCGCGTGATTTCTCTCTCTCTCTCTCTCTCCCCGTAATTGCGTGGATTGTTCTTCAGGTTCCTTCGGGGTTTTTCCATGCACGGGTAGAAACACGCGTTGACATTCTTTGGCCGATGATGATATAAGCCACTTCATCACGCGTGGCCAGGTCGCCTCTGAAAAAAAGTGAATAACTCAGTTGGATTTACCTGGCGAATAGCTAAGTCTTGTTCCTGTTCTTGATATGTGCATTTAATATGGTATCAATGTATACTACAGAAGATGTAGATTGTAACGTGTTTGATAGATACGTGTCACTTCCCAGTAAACACGGAACGTTGGGCTAACGTTGCATGTTTACTGGATTGACATCCTAAGATGCTCAGTCATCAAGGATTATCCAAGTAAAATACTTTAATACACGTGTTTTTTTACATGTATATATAATTCCAAGCATTTTGCCTTTTTTAAGTCGTGTTAATAATTGAGGTGTAACATATCACAAGTAAGCATTTCAGGAAAATCGTCTTCTTGCAAATCACAGCTGAGTAGGACTGTAACGCAAGTGTATATATTCATACCCTTGTACCCTTTCTGAGTACTGTGGTAGAGGTTAAACTGTTTTGTGGGGTAGTCAAACGTCAAGGTCACTGCTCTTCTCCGCTTGGAATCTTTCTTTTCAGTTTGAAAAAATTTGTTTTTTGAATAAGTGATTAGGTTTCTGTTTAACCCCAGCGGGGGTTACATCGTGAGATATTGTAGGCCACACTGCAAGAAGAGTTATTTGGCTTTCGCAAAAACCCAACGCGCGTACGTCAGTGCATTTCTCTCTATGAGTCGCACGTGCGAAGGCATGGACGTTTCATGTGGACAAAGTGCCCAATCCCCGCTTCTGCAAAGACGACGCCGGAATATTCCCACCGATTTTCATAACCTGCAGCTCCCCCGCTGCATAATGCAGCATCTCCTACAGAGGCGGCAACACAAGGCAACGGGCACTGAAGAGAGATAAATACTGCGCAGGCGCGGTGTGCGATGTACTTACAAATCATTCCACCCCCCTACCCCCCCCCCCCCAAAAAAAAAATGCATGCTGAAAAAAACCATCCGTAAATATTTCACTACCTTAAAATAAAAAAAACGCTCGCTCGCTCACTCCAGGGTTGCCACTTGTCCCGTTTTTTTTATTTGTCCCCTGGATAGTCTGCTTTTTTGGCCACTTGAGTGAGAATAATGATGATGGTCACCACTCAAGACGGCGGATTTGTGGGATCATCGTCTTCTTCTTGGATCTCAGAGGTGGTAGCCTTCCCTCACGCACGGAAAGAAAGCACCTCATGCTGGTACACAGCAAGGATAATCTGCTCTTCCCTCCCCTCCCCGCGCCGTCCCCGCCCCACGCCATCACCTTTACACGGTGTTTAATTTCTCACCGGTAGACTGGAGTCAGGTGGCTCGTAGCCAGTTGTAGCTACAGCCCAAAGCGAGAGGTGTTTAACAAGTAAGGCCAACTGAGCTATTTAGCTCTTTTTCAGTCGGAAGGGCCCCAATTGAGCAAAACAGCTCTGCTAAGAAGATGCCCCAGGCATTTTCCAAACCCGTTGGCAGTCACGGCAGTTACAGGACATTGCAGTCGCATACAGTTACATGGAGATCCATGGAGTTGCAACGAGATCCATATAGTTACTTAGAGACTCATAAACTAAATACAAATCCACGCGACAATGGGGAGACAAACACGCAAACTACAAATACACTAGTCATCAGTGTTGAGACCGAACTCACGACCTCCTGCATACCAGGCGAGGGAGTTAACATCTCGCCAACGTGGCGCCCCGTCTCGTACTGGATGTGGTCTGCCGGGTGCGGAACATATTTTAACGGGCAGGCTGACCCACACAGACCCCGGCGGATATTAACGCGTCTTGTCCGACGACGTTCGCAGTAACCGGGACCGAAGTAAGCTAACCGCTGCGCCACCGTTCACTCTCTCACTTTAACGGCTTGCCATATCTATGGACGTAATTGGCGTTGTTGTTGTTATTGTTGCTGCTGCTCGACGCTTGCCCGTTCTCAGTGGGACTGAAAAAATCACCATCTCCATGCAGCAGCAGCAGCGGCGGCAGCAGCAGCAGCAGCGCTGGCTTCGAAAAGCCAACGCTAATGTACAGTAAGCACAATTACCGCTGAGAGGCATTGCATTCTCGATGCGTATTGCTGCGTCTGCGATATTACAGTAATAGGGTCTGGGGGGGGGGGGGTCACATTGGCTCAGTTCCATTAGCTCGGATGAGCGCGGGATTTGTTGCAGAAATTTAAGAGAGCAAAAAACCCTAATTATGGCCAGGACCTGAGAATGTCCTTTGTAGCGGTGGCAGTTATCAGCGGCACTCGGCTAAAACAAATCGGTTACTCGCGGACCCAGAATTTCTCGTGACCACCGAAGCAAGAAGCTAATGAGTCGTACGTGTGTATGTGTGTGTGCGAGGAGGACGAGTAGTAGGAAGCTCCTCGCGATTCCTGCAGGTGCCGTGGCACGACAGAATGAGTCGGTGAAATATGGAGGGATCATGGACCATGGGGTGGAGCATTGAATCGAAATCGCTATTATTTCTGCAGAGTCCTCTTCCAGATAACTCCTTATGTGGGCAAGCTCATGACCTGGGTGACCTTATTTGAGCACGACGCACCGACTTTATATCATCAAAAATGCATCGCTCCATCTCTCACGGACTCATTCTGTCGCTTTGAAGCGCATTCCTGCTGCTGCTCGAGACTGACCGCACCCGTCACCCTGGTCGTGAGCGAAGCGGTGGAGTTGGTGACCGCGTGATGTGTGCAGCGTGAGACTCGAAGGGTTGCGAATTCACACGCGGGTGGTGGGAGCAATAATTGGCATTAGCCGGGTGTGGCCAAACTTCTCCCGCGAGGCTCTGTATTTAAATAATCCCTGGATATCATCCCAAATCGCAACCCGTACGCTAATCGCGAGAGAATATTGGGGGGCCCTTCTCCACTTACCCTCCCACCAACCCCCCCCCCCCCCCCGTGGAAGCTTGGGGAGGCCTTCATCCAGCAGTGGATTGGCCGTGATGATGATTGAACAAAATTGATGGCGATTGAACAAAATTGTACGAGACAGACAGGGGAGAAAAGAAGCGACATTCTCGAACGATCGTGGCTTTGCATCGCTGTCAACTCGCCAAATCGCCGCGGCATTAAAACACAGCCCCCCTGAGATAGCCGCCAAGTGATCTTGAGATCCGTGTGATCTTGAGGATATAAACTCGACCTGGAAAAGTAAAGCCCTTGGCTTTCGCAAATTCGTTTGTTAAATTAGAGCCATCATAAATAAAGGACGACCCCCCCCCCCACTCCGCCAAAGCTATTTGAATCCACTGACAGCGATTGTGATCGCACTCCTCTCGACCACGGCTTAGGCAAAAGAGAACTGGGGGGGGGGGGGATCCCACGTTTAGTCAAAATAAGTCGAGCATTACGGATCATTAGAAGTAAACTGCGGACAATGTTTAAATCTTATTCAAGATAGCAACATCAACACGTTTGATCGGGGAGGGTGTCAACACGGAATAGTCCTGGCCAGCCTACTTATGTGTGTGTGTGTTTTCCACTAATTACCCACTAATTAGACTGACGGGAGATCAACATCCACGCTTAGCTCCAGTGGAGGGCAAAGAAAAATTATTCCCCCCCCCCCCAAAAAAAAAAATGTGAAGGCTGTCCAGTTTCAGTTGTGTTAATTGTGCTGCTAATTAGCACTAATTACTGTCTCCACGCTCTTCGTTGGAAAGAATCACGAAAAAAATCCATTCCCCCATCGTACGATCGCCCCACGAATGCGGTACGCATCTGTCTCGGGCGGCACGCAACTCTGTCCTGGCGGATACGTGAAGATGTTATATATATGCATATGCGTTTCTAATGAATGTGCGCACTTCAATATTAATAGTGTATTATATTCATATCACCGTTGTTGAGCGCAGGTCCATGGGCACGTAACCCTGGGGGACGTGCGCTTTTTTTGTAGTTGCAAAGCACAGATTCTACGCACAGCCAACACACTGTGAAGAGGGATATTGAAAGTTCAACAAAACTCTATGTTGTTCATAATGTAGTCATACAATATTCAGTGCACCCCCCCCCCCCCCACCGCAGCCACACGCACACACACAGAGGATATTAGGTTCCACATCATCGTAACTCACCCACTACAAGGACCCCGCAGCTGCACATCGCATTACCAATTGCTCATCTCGTTTCGGAAGCACGTAACGTTTAGGGGTATGCGAGATGCAAACTAATTTATCCTGAAAATGGGCAGGGAGCGGAGGAAGGGATGGAGGATGGGAGGTAAGGATGGAGTGTGAGAAGGAGGGGAGGGAGGAAGAGAGGGAGGGAAGGGGTAAGTAGAGCAGAACGTGACATTTTTCGTGAAATATTTCATTTAAAAAGGGGGGGGGGGGGTTACATAAAGCAAAGCATAAAAAAACTAAATGATGAACGAAGCAAAGTGCCGACTACACCGATCATCTTCTTGTTTCTTCTGATCGTAAAAAAAGAGAGGGAGGAAGGGAATGGAGTGAAGGAGGGAGGAGAGAGAGGAAGTTTGGGAGGGTGGAAAGGGAGGGGAGGAGGAGGCGGCGAGGGAATGGAGGGAAGGAGGGTAAGGGAAGGAGAGGAGGGAGGAGGAGGAGGGAGGCAATGTGGAAGTAGAGGGAGGAAGCCGCTGACTAATTTGCGAAAGTGAGACACGTGTGAAGAATACAGCGCGCGGAGAAGAATTCCAATTTCACAGGTGAGCGGCTCTGACCGGCTCCGCTTATTTAACGGGTTGGATCACCCTCGCGATAATCTCTCGCCGCCGCCGCCGCCGCCGCCACCGCTGCCGCTCAACATTTGCATGCAGCTGAGAAACGAGTGGCCCCATTTGGAGAGGACTCGGAGGGGATCCATGCCCGCCCGCCCGCCCGCCCGCCCGTGTTCGCCACGCAGCGGTGGCAGCCCCTCTCTGATGAGGCGTGAAATGATTTTCCCGTGTCCCGCCGGGGTGGCCCCGAGGCACGGAGTTGTTGCGTCGCGCCCTCAACAACGGAACACTCACCGGGGACGGGGGGCGGGGTGGTTGTTTTTTTGGGGGGGGGGGGGGGGGGACTAACTGGACTCCGTCCTGTCGCAGCTACTTGACTTGGCACTTGAGACCATGTGAAGGCACGCGATTAAAGGTGCAGCCCTGCGGATTCTTGGTCCCGCTACTGTTGGGAGAAAGGTCCTCCACTAGAGTCTATCTCTCTGTCTACAGTCAAGAGGGTGTCTTGGCCTACTCTTCCACGTCGGCCAGACTTCGACTGTGTATGGCGTGCCCATTTAGACCGCTGCTCGGCCGACGGAGGGGCGAGAGATGGAACCGGTGACCTCTTGAGTGGCAAGGCCTGTGTGATGCTCACCGCTGCACCGTGGCAGTGTTTCTCACGAGACACGGCGCATCACTTTGCATGTCCACAGTGCGAGGCTGAAACATACAAATGTATGGACTTGGCAAAAAAAAAACCGGGATGTCAAACTTGTCTTAAGAGGAGTTTTGCATTTGCATACCGCGAGGAATTTAACTTCTAGTTGACGTTTGTTTTGCTTGAAGCGCAGCAGTGAATGACGATAAGCTTTTGGCTTCTCATGGATATTTTGATTTAATGTTTTTTTTTTTGTTTGCTAGTAACACACAATTCCACCTAAAACCAGATAACACCTGTAACTGAGACCTCATTAAATTAAGTCTTATAGGGATCAGAGGCAACATTAAGAGCTTTACCACATTAGTGAAGTGGTAAAACTCAGATTTTATCTCAGTCGGAAGGGCCCCAATTGAGCAAAACAGCTCTGCTAAGAAGATGCCCCAGGCATCTTCCAAATCCGCTGGCAGTCACGGCAATTACAGGACATTGCAGTCGCATACAGTTACATGGAGATCCATGGAGTTGCAACGAGAACCATAGAGTTACTTAGAGACTCATAAACTAAATAAATATGTAGGTGACATGATAAATGAACCGTATGCACAGCTTCAGGCATAACGGAGCTTAGCAATTATGACAGAGGTAATCCTTCAACATGGTCTTAACTCAGGTGGCTAAAGAAGGTACATTTGGATTATTAAAAACCGTGATTTTTAACCATCTATCAAACGCTACGGTTAATTAATGAACGCTGCAATCCACCAAGCCGTCGTGAATGAAGCGTGTGCTCAAGCAAGTTTTTAAACATCACAGTATGAGATAAACGCTGCTCACGGGATTAAAATTGCCGCAAGGATTTTTTTGAAATTGAAACGCCGATGCTAAATAAACAAACGCAACGAGTCACTTCCGATTCCTGCGCCCCTTAAAAAAAATCATCCGTTCTCTTTCATCCCCTCCAAACCGTGGCAGAGAGAGAGATGAGAGGGTCGTTTAAGTGCGGAGAGGAGTTGCGCGTCTGGGTGATTAGGCGGGACTTCGCTCCAGCCGCCGGAAAGACGCCGTCACACTTGTAACGAAGTCATTATGATCATCATCATCATCTTCATCCATGATCGATCAATTGCTGGATGAAAGCATCCCCACGTTTCCACCGCCGCCACCCCGCGATGCGACAATGTATCCCTCACCAGCGCACAACGCTGATCCCATCACTTCGTTTCTCTCGCTCAGTGGACGTCCTGTCAGACGCCACGGTGGCTAGGAGATGTTAACTACCTCGCCTGGTATACAGGAGGTCGTGGATTCGATCCCGATCCTGACGCCTGCTCTATGTTTGGATTTTTTGTGTTCTTCCCGTGGACGCGTGGACTTTTCTCCAGGTCCTCCGGTTTCCCCCCCTCCACATTTAGAACCAAGGTGCGTTTAGAGTGTTGGCTACTATACATGTCCACCCGATGAGCCGCTTCGTTGAACTATCATTTGTGAAAACCAGGTCGCTTTTAATTTGTTTTGATATGTATAGCTCAGTGGGGCCTTGCCTGCCGCTCCGTAGTTATTCTTGAGCATCGCCCATCGTCTCTTCTCGCCGTGGCGTGTCCTGCCCAAACTCCCCACTCACTCTCTGGACGATGCCACGTACGGCACGCGAACGTTTTCCAATCCGCGTGTCCCCCCCCCCCCCCCGACCCCCTCTCTCGCTTTCTCTCGCTGTGTACCCGAGCGCGCAACACCTCCACGCTTCTTTGCGCACTTCCGTTTGTGTCGTACCACTGCACGTTAATGGGCCCGCTCACGGACCATGTGTCACAGCAAGGCCGTAGCCATGGAGTCAACATTGGGGGGGGGGGATCAAATCTTCCAGGGGGTCTGGAGGTCTCCCCCCCCCCAGAAAAAAAAAATCTTAATTTGAAACTCATTTCCTGCCTAAAATATTACAAAATTCACTAACACATAGGATGGACTTTTTATTTATTTTTTACAATAATGTCTAATTGTGTATTGTAATTATTACATTGCTCTGTTTTTTCTTTTGTACCTTTTCTTGTTTCATTGTATGTAATGGCAGAGATTAGGGATTTCTAAAGTACAACCATAACCACACTCCTTTCAACAGAAATCTATTTTATAGCAATATATTGGGGGGGGGGGGCGGCATTTTGAGCATATTTGAATAATGGGGGGATGTGTCCCCCCCAATATATACTATAATTACGGCCTTGTGTCACAGCAGGCTGTAACTAACGCTCTGATCCCGAAGTCACAGTTGTATCTCTGAGCAAAGTGACGGGACAAATGGCAAAATAATAGATGCCATCCGCACTGCCGCCTGGAATGTTTATTAGGCTCACAATGCTGAGGCTAACATTGTTCAAATATTTTTTTTTGCACTGCATTGATATTATTATTATTATCAATTTTCTCTCTCTCTGTAACTTTCAACACTCACGTGGGGTTGGTTACAACGCAAATGGCTGGCCCAGCCTTTGCTTACTAACGGTTCATTCTTGTTAAAATCAAACGTCTCGCATCGGAAAGGGGTCGTCCATAAATGACGTCACACGATTTTTGACGATTTTTGACCCCCCCCTTCGTCGCACGGCATCACAAAAGTCAGACCCCCTATAATATGACATCACAACATGCCTCAAATCGCTTTCAACTATTGTCATTGTAGTGCGTATTTAATGTGGCGCTGCACTCTGATGTTGTAGGAGAAATCATTTTTTTAAAAGCCTATTTAATTAAGTAGAACGTGTTGTCTATATTTATTTAAAGTTGCGCATTTTGATGTGACGTCACATTTCTCAAACCCCCCCCCTCGTCACACACAGTCACAAATGTCTGACACCCCCCCCCTAGGTGTGTGACGTCATTTATGGACGGCCCCAAAGGTGCCCGGCATTGACAGTGAACACTGCCCGCAAAGTGCACGGCGAAAATGCAAATCAGCCGCGTCTCTGGTGGCCGCGATCACGTGGAGCGCTGCGTCGCTCCCCTCGTTCCACGCACGCGTCTCTTCAACGGCGGCACAACTCGTGAAGATATGAAATCGTCTACAAAACACTAAAAATGCCAAAAAGCCCCCCCCCACCCCTCGCCAACCCGTCTTCACCATACACATGAATCAAAAATACTAAGATCTCCAATCGAGTGTTCGGTCCTTCTCGCTCCGTGCATTCCTCTACTGGAATCAACTTCACCTGTACATTGAGCAGCACAGCCCAGAGACTTAACACGGCCCATAGACTCAACACTGCCCATAGACTCAACACTGCCCATTGACTCAATATTTCCCATAGACTCAACACTGCCCATAGACTCAACACTGCCCATTGACTCAATACTGCCCATTGACTCAATATTGACCATAGACTCAACACTGCCCATAGACTCAACACTGCCCATTCACTCAACACTACCCATAATATAACTCTGCCCATAAACTGAAAACTGCCCATAGACTCAACACTGCCCATAGACTCAACACTGCCCATAGACTCAATACTGCCCATAGACTCAATATTGCCCATATACTCAACACTGCCCATTCACTCAACACTGCCCATAATCTAACTCTGCCCATAAACTGAAAACTGCCCATAGACTCAACACTGCCCATAGACTCAACACTGCTCATAGACTCAACACTGCCCATAGACTCAATACTGCCCATTGACTCAATATTGGCCATATACTCAACACTGCCCATAGTCTCAACAGTGCCCATAATCTAACTCTGCCCATAAACTGAAAACTGCCCATAGACTCAACACTGCCCATAGACTCAACACTGCTCATAGACTCAACACTGCCCATAGACTCAATACTGCCCATTGACTCAATATTGCCCATATACTCAACACTGCCCATAGTCTCAACAGTGCCCATAATCTAACTCTGCCCATAAACTGAAAACTGCCCATAGACTCAACACTGCCCATCGACTCAACACTGCCCATAGATTCAACACTGTCCACAGACTCAACACTGCCACCCATAGACTCAACGCTGCCAATAGACTCAACACTGATCCGTACCCTCAACACTGCCACTGTACATTGAACAGTGTCTCTCCTTAACCTCCTTCCTTTCCTCTTTGAAAGCCTCACCACTTCTCCATTCCCCTCCTCTTCCCTCCCCTCGCCCCTCCACTCCTTCCCGTCCCTCCCCTGCCCTTTTGTGACCCCTGTGTGCCCTCCGTTATTCCTCGGCCCTTGCACGCCCCCTGAAATCTAAACACTGCCCTGAATCCTTTATCTCCCCAATGGCGATGTTCACCCATCGCACCAAACACTCGTTTGAGGTTGAGTCGAGCTAAGGGAGGCTCGGGACAGGTTCAGATATTCGTAAAACGATGTTGGCTGCGAGCGGGAATTGCACTCGGGTCACCGGGTTGAGTAGCGCGGCACGCTAACCCCTACAAGACTGCACGGCTCCCACCCACCATGAATAAATCCGCGTCTGAATCCACAGAGACTTGCGCGTCCCAGCTGATTAACAGAAGTGGGGGGGGGGGGGGAAAGGAATAGCATTAAAAAATGACTCGGTGATCATGCCACTGCTTTCTCGCGCGCCCATCTTAATTTGCCGGCGCGCGTGCACACACGGCTGAACTCTCGCCTCCGTAAATGGTTTTTTTGAGAACACGGGAAGAACGCGGTTTGTTGTGACCGTCGTGAACGATTGTTACCACCGAATCCCCCCCCACCATCTCCATCACCCCCCACTGCGATGGAAGAGAGATTGTTTTTTCTCACGACGTGCGTGCATGTTTATAGAAGAGCCGCAGCGACCTTGAAACGAATCCGTAATTGAGAAGGACGAATGGAAGTGACCGATCAAGGGTTTACTGTTGGCCCCCTGTCAGCCGGAGTCCAGCTGTTTGATCGCGATGATGATGAAAAGCTTCAAAAGTTTTCATTTAATCTTTAGCGAGGGTCAGTGCTTTTTTGAAGCCAATATATAAATGGACATGCATACACACGTGACATTCTAATGCATATAATATAACAATAATTTCCATCCATTCTCAATCCATCATTGAATATTAGCTGATCCCATTCCATGTCGGTGATAGGTGTTTTTTGACCAAACGCCACCACACCGGTAAGTGCGGGTTGGTGAAGTGGGGGGAAAGGGATGGGGGGGGGGGAGAACAGGACTACGTTCTGTTATCACCTGCACTTGTCACTGATGTTAGCCGTGAACAGGAATCGAACTCGGGTCTCTGGGTTCATAGCATAGCACGCTCATCACTGTACAACCTCTCCATCCGCCGTCCCTTCCCCTCTCCCCCCCAAACAAAAAAAACACAGCAGTTATTAACTTAAAGCTTTCGTGACTCCAGGAATTCATATTATTGGCTCTTTCGGTGAAGTCACGTAGATAGGTTTAAATAAAAAAAAAAAAATAACAGAAAACTACGACGTTTTGATTGCAACGCAAGCGATCCTCTTCAGGAAAAGGGTCGTAGTTTTCTGTTATTTTTGATTATTTTCTTTGAACCTATCTACGTGACTTTACCGAAAGACACAGGAACGCAGCAGTTATTTTTGACGAGGAGACATTGCACGGCTCAGGTTTGCATTGCCAAGCAACGTGAAAGCGGAGCGAATTACACCGGGCATTCCCCAACGTGACCACGTCTAGGACCGTCCAGTAGCGCTAATTGAATGATTGATGCGTTTCCATGCAATGCAGATTAAATGCATTTGCCACGCTTCATAAAAATAAAGCCCTCTGGAAATCCTGGGCGGATTCATTTAGATTCTCACCGTGGGCTGAAACAAGCAAGAGAATAACGGAGCACTCCATGTGGTCCTCGGGCGGTTACCGCGCGTCGCTCGGCAGGATGTCCGACGTTTCGCTCGACGTGCTGCAAGCTCGCTCAGGAAATGGACGACGCTCTAAGTGATCTAAAGCGTAAACATCAAGGAAACAAACAAAAGTCGGCACGTCATCAATAACACCGTGTCCTTCAAATAATAAATATATAAAAGGCTACACTTCAGAGAGGCCACAGACATGGAGTGGATAATAAGAGTTGGAAACCGCAATTTACACCATGGGGTCCTGATGAGAATTATAAATATATATTTTTTAATATTCTGTCATGATAATTTTTATAATTGGCGTATGTATAGTCACACTAATAGTAGCTGTCGAGTGACACGAGTAAAAAAAAAACAAATCAGATTAACGCTCCCTTTGGTGAGTGGCATCACCAAGAGCCAGTGGGTCACCAATTACGGCCCCGTTCCAAAAACACGAGGCCGTGCCAGAGAAGCTCCGAGCTCGCGCGGAGAAACATGGGACGCTATGCCAAGCGGCGGTAGAATCCGAACACACGGGAGAAAGTGTTTAAAATGTTGAATCTACGGGGCGAATGAACAAATAACCGCGGTTCACTCACTCACTCACACACATGTGTGTTTAAGAAACGGTTAACGTTTCAGCCGTAGCTCATCGGCACCCTGGGGCTGGAATCGTGATGGGTTTATGGGGATCCAACGGGGCTCAAGAAAGCGAAATCCTTTACACCTAGTTGCACTAATTAATTCATAAAAGCCGTTCGCACTTGAGCCCAAGGACACAGTCAGAAAGGCTTGGCTGCCAGTCAAACGTTTGTCGGAGTAAACAGATGCCGCGTTTGATCGGCCGTGCCCGTGCGGTTGTTGCCGCTTTGTGCGGTTTGTGCTGCACCGCACGTATCAAACAAACAAATAAATAAATGACGTGCTCGGGACCAAAATCCTCAACAATGTACCAAAGTTTGAGTTTGTTTAGCCAGCTGAGAACTCAAGAGACCAGGACGAGCCTCATTTGCAAGGGCGACCTGAGACATGAATCTGTCAGGAGCAGGCGATGATTGCTGCTACTGCTGCTGCTGCTGTGTATAATCCCAATTGTGTCATTTGCGGTGAGAATGTTAGAATTTGCAACTTTGGACTCTGACGTTGGCACACGGCGGACTACTCCTGCGAAGGACGTCAGTGTATCTTTAACGCCCGCTGTGAAGAAGACGCGGGGTACCGTATTCTTCTTGTTATGAAATGCACATACATACAGTCCAAATTTACGTACATTACACCGACAGTATTAATGAGGACGGCCGCTGGATTTGAACCGTGAATCCCTGCAACGAGTGGAGACCATGCCTCCGAGAGAACTGCCAACCGAGGAGATGGAACGATGAAATCAGCCGCGTGCAGGTGCTGGGGTGGACCGGTGCATCGCAGGATCGTGAGAGGTTGCAGCGGGTTGGATTGCCGATGAACGATAGTGATGACAATGAACGATGGGGAGGGGAGGGGCAAGTGTGGGTCCTGTGGCCTTGGTCAACCGGGTTCTGTAAGGGGCGGGGCGGGAGTGGTGGGTTGGAGGTGGGAGTGGAGGGGGATGGTGAAGTTGTACAATTGCAGTAGAGCTGGGCCACCTGATATTTAAGTAATCGGTTAAACTACCGATTACTAGCTAAATTGCCACCTCTAGTCAGATCGTGTGAAAATATTTTGGGGGGAAAATCAGACGTCCATCTCTGTTCCCATGCACGCTGTTGGACTGGAAGGTCGGGGCCTTGTGACGTCATCGTCATTAGCAGCGTCACACCGGACATGGCTAGGAGCGGCGGTTTCCTGTCTCGGGAGGCTGGATGCCAAGGTGGCCGCCATTTTAAACAGAGCGCGAGTAATTTACCACAAAATTAGTTACAGATCACAACTTTTACTCGATCTTATCGAGGAACCGTCGCGGTTTTAATCCACAGTGTGTAATCAACACGCTGTCTTGGCCACGGCGTTTTCCGGAGCGTATCGCACCGTACTGTTCAGTGGTGGTTTGGTGAAGGGGTGACCTATGTACGACCTGTTTAGATATCACTCGCCACTGACTTTCTCTGTATCCAGGAATCAAACTCAAGTCGCCAGGGTGCATAGCGCGATGCACGAACCACTGTGCCACTGCTCCACTCACATTGGAGGAATAGCCAAAGCGATTATGACTCGGGCGTGAACCCTTGCGTCGTCTGTGTTTTTGCAAATAGCAATCGAATTAAGTCGCATTGGAATTAAATGGCAACAACAATTTTGATTTAGCGGTGCTAGATTATAATATTCGTCTGCCGTGTTGGCATGTAATGCATCCTTTCATTTTCTGTTTAAAATAATCAATTGAACGTCAGCAGCAGATAGAAGGACCAATGCGTGATCTCAACCGTTATCGTATTCATTCTGGTACGTGCCATATCAGATGTTGTGCGCCCCACGAATGATGATGGTAATGATGATGATCAAGACGTGGATCTTTGGGGATGGTAAGACTGGATTGGGTCAGAAATGGAGAGACGAGGAAGGAGGCGAGAGTGACGGGGCTCATCTTGGACAAGTTGAGAGCAAGTTGACTCGGGCGGCTACGCAGCACCCATCGTACGAGGAACACCACGTGGGAGGAAGAAAGAAGGGTGACGAACGTGCAAGCACCAGGGTGGAGAGTCCAAGAGGCAGGCCTAGGATGAGGTGGCTTGAAGAGGTCACGTGGCCCAGCGGTAGCGCATTTCGTCACTGGTTGCAGGGGTTAACTGTTCAAGTCTAGCGGCTGCCCTGATCAATACTGCGGGGAGTATGAGCATACCCTCCGTTTGCTTCACAGATTCTGTGACGTCTTTCTCAAGAGTAGGCCAATTTCCCGCAAATTACAAAAAATTACTTGGTTTGAATTTACAAAGCAATAATTGCCCTCGACGTTCTCCTCCTATCCTGCATGGGTTTCAAAAATTTCTTCCAATAGCAAAAACAAACTATTGAAACCGGTAATGGCCAAAACATTCAAATTGCTCGATTGGGATCGTACGCAGCAGCAGCAAAATTACCCCCCCCCCCAACTCTTGGCAGGATGTTCCTGAAAAAGAGCCATTCAGTGAGCCTTTTGTGGATAAACAAGAAGAGAGAACAACCAAACCAAAACGAACGTTAGCCGGGATGTGAAGAACAGTGGAGCGGACGTGGAGTTGATGGCCCAGGCCGGGAGTGAGAGCAGAAGGTGGAGGAAGAGCTCACATGCTGCCAGGAGGAGCTGCAATAGTACGTGCGTGATGCCGGTAGTCGCAAGCTCCTAATACCTAGGCCGGGCACGAATCACAAGGTGGCGAACAGCATATTATTTTTTGACGGAAAAAAAATGTGGCGATGTTTCCACGAACAACGATGGGGGTGTGTATTGCCATGTTGACGCTTTTTTTAAGGTTGTTTTTTTTTGTCACGATGCGAATCGGGAACTCAATGTATCGTACCCAAACGGTGTAGGTTATTGCACGGTGTTTCTTTCTCTCCGGTGTTACCTTCAAAAGCATTAGCGTGCATTATCAGTCGCTGCCACAATGCTGTCCGCGGCGAATCACGAGTTGTGACTGCCAATGTGCACGCACGCCCACATACACACGTCTGGTTCATGAGACATGGCCTTCGTTTAAGTGGCAGATTCAACTGCTCCTTATCATTTATAACAGTGGCGGCAGTGGCGTAGTGACTACATTATCAGCTCAGGGTGGTGCCACAATCGGTCAGGTGGGGCCCCAATATTTGATTTGGCTTGCACGGTCGCACCTCGGCTATATATCGCGGCTCCTCTTGCCTAATCACATAATCGAGCATTTTCAAGAACACGAATTTAAATATTAACATCATGCTAATCTCTCACATTAACATAGCCACTTCCGTGCCCTCGTCAAGGAGGCCGCTCTCCTATCTTACAGTTACATGCTAATTTCTCACGTTAACATCACTAGCCCCGGCCACTTCTTTATATGACCTTTGGGCGACACCCATTTCAAACGTTTTAGCACAGTTTGCCTCAGCAGCAGACCATGCCTTCCCACCTGATGACGGACGCTTGTGTTGAGCCCGAAACGTCGTGATTTATTTTATTCCTACGTGACTTTACCGAAAGAACCAAAGAGTACAAATTTAAATCGCGTTTTAAATAAGTTTTTGTATCATTTTACACTATTGTTGAAAACATATCATCATGGTGGTTGTCAAGGGGGCCCCAACTCGTAGCTTTAGCCACCAACGGAGGGGGGGTGGGGTGGTGCAATGCACTCCCTGCCTGCTCCCACGATCGTTACGCTGCTGAGTGGCGGCGCGGTGATCGGCAGAGTTGCGATGCTGTCCCGGCGTTCCGAGTTCGAATCCCCCGCTCGTGGCTAACGTCGGCAGCGAGAGCTGAGCTCTTCTTGACGTCTGATGATGCTTGATGCGATCTCCAGCGAAACGTCGAACGCGAATTGCGTTGCACTGCTCTGCAAGCGACCTGAACAGATTATTCATTTCGCGACGCCGTGAGAAACAAAGCTGGCAGAGAAAAACGACAAAAGAGGCGACTGCAACTCACACTTGGCTTTGTCCACCCCCCCGCCCTCCATCACCCCCCCTCGCCCCATACATTAAATGTTTGATGCTGGATTTCCTTTCGAACATATTCTAGATAATTAATTCACATCTGGCTGACACAGAAATTTGCCATTTGGCACCTGGCAGCCTAAGCGAGTCTTGGCGGAGTGTTAAAAACCTTCCAAATAATAATTGGCAATTTTGGCATCACAGTGAAACCCAACAAGATCTAGAATCGGCGATCTTATGAAAAAAAAATATTGCGCATGGACACGGAGGTTTGCAGCCAAAAGAGTGTGGGTTCCCGAGAAAATGTTATCACGTCACAATATGCAAACCTCTCGTGACGCCTGCTATGGCATCTTTGCGTTGGCTCCCGTTGGTATCCAGAGTCAAATAAAAATATAAAAATGATGTTACCAACCTATAACGTGCCTTTGAATGGTCTAGCGCATGTCTTCCTCAGTGGCCTGGTCTCACCACCACTCCCCCTCCTTGTAATTAAGCTCTCTGGACTCCGGGATAGTCCCTGTAGACATCGCAAAGAGGCGAACACAGGGTGATGTATGTATGTTGAGCTTATTTCTCACCGTGCTTAGCCAACGATGCTAATCGGAGATGCCGAGGGAAAGACAACAAACTAAATACAAAAAGGCAGTTCTAAAGAAATGGATAGTCAATCTAGCCTTGAAAATGCCTGACTCCAGTAGCTTCTAATATCGGAAGGAAGAGCGTTCCAGACGGCCGCAGAAGCGCATCTGAAAGCGCGCGATGTGGTGACAACCACCTTTGTTCGATGGCTAGCAGCCAATAGGCGCTGCTGTGAGGATGACCGGAGCTCACGTGATGGTTTATACTGGTAGGAACCACCTGGTTCCACCAGCCCACAGGGGATTATTGTGTCCGTCCGTCCGTCGTGCATACAAAAATGGGAGGGGTGCGGCTGGGTGGAGAGGGGAGGGTGGGGAGGGGCTGGGTGTGGAGGGTGAGGAGGGGCTGGGTGGGGAGGGTGGGGCCGGGTGGGGGATGGGAGGGATGGGGTTGGGTGGGGAGGGGCTGGTCACCCCGTGGTGCCCTTATAAAACTCAATGTTTAACCTACTCACGCCGGCTTGTGCCCGCCCTCACAGTCGGCCATATTTGCGGAATACACCACGCCGCCGTTGATCCTGGCCATTGACCGAGCAACCCAACGTTCCTACCAGCTCCCTCTGCAGGAATGTGTTACCTCCTTGACGAGATCAGTAAGGTATGGAGGTTAATTTGCAGGAAGTTATTTGTGTTTAATGAGTGCGACCTTATAATGTATTCGTTCGGCATTCTGATGCTTTGCACCGAGACTGCGGAGGAAGGCTGCTATCCCTACCCATATCAGGAATCCTGACTCTGTCAACAGCACTTTAAATCCAGCTTGAAAACCTATTGCTATTCATTGGCTTTTCCTGTCGTTAATTGGATGTTATCCACACTGTGAGTGCAATGATTGTTATTGGGTTTTTATTGTTATCATAGTTTGTTCTTCGCTGTATCTATTTTGCCAGTGTAGTCATTATTGTTATGGCCAGCTCTTACCGTCTTTCAATTGGAATGTATCTACACTTGTTATTTTTTTTCATATTTTTATGGAACCTGCAACCACCAACATAACAGAGGGTGACAAAATGCCGCGCGGGAATAAACTTGTTGTTGTTGTTGTTGTTTTTAATGTACAACACTTGGAGACAATATTTTATTATTACCTTGGGAATTGCTTTCTGCACGAGCACGTACAGTACTGTCCCCACCTCTGATACCGTGCGCAGCTCGCAAACCATTTGATCCGAGTTTGAGATTTCAAATCATCGTCGTCGTCGTCGTCATTCCAATCACACTTTTCACAACGCACGCGTCTAACGTACAGGAGTGTTGAAGCCCACGTGTGATGGGTAACGGGCAAAGGTGCAGCCCTGTAATTACCTGCTCACACCCCTGCTGGCAGAAAGAGTCTCCACTGAGAAGAGTGGTTCTTAACCTTTGCTGCAGCCTTAGCAACCCTTTGGTTATCAATTGTTAAAAAAAGTATCGCACCCCAGGTTAGGAAGAAGAACCACTGACTTAGAGGAAGCTTTGGAGAAACACTCTCTTGACGGTATTTTGCCTACTTTTCCCCACCGGTCAGATGTCTTGGAACGGGTTAGGCGTACTCACACTTTACCCCACCGCATACAACCTGCCGCTAGCAATGTAAATTTACCCATTTATACTTTTTTATACGGCTGGGTGAAAATTTGCTGGGAGGGTGGGGAGGATTTAAGAAACTTGCCCCGTCGTTTCGACTGCCGCACCGAGGAATGGACTCAAATCAGTGTAGGACCAGTGTGCTCAGCGATACACTGCTGTGGCAGCATTGAAATCGATCCCAAGATGAGGTTTGAACTCTTTGTAACAACCACCACCACCACCATCATCATCATCATCATCGCCGGCATCCATATGGCAACTTTCACAATGAACGTGGCTTGAGCCACGAATGCCAAATAATAAAAACAATAACAACAACAACAAGGATGTACCGCCACACGTGTTGGATAAGTTGTACCAATTTATTTGCGAGTGTCAACACTAAATATTTGTCACAATAAATACGTAGCTCACGCGAGGAAGGGAAACACAGATGTGGCAAGTGTTTGAGAACATCGTCACATTCTTAAAAAAATCGATAAACATTTCATTTCAGTATTCATATTCTTTGTACTTTCGGTAAAGTCACGTAGACTGTGTAGGTGTAATGTATTTTATTACTGTAACGCTCAAACACGATTTTTAACAGTTGTCCAAAATGTTGCTTGCTTTTCAATAAACCCGTTTCGCTGAAGGATCAAATCAATTGGTACATTGATCACGTGCCAGCTTGATTTAAATGGTTCTGTCGAGTTAGGGAGGATTGTGGTAAAAAAAAAAAACACTTCGCATTATACCTACACGATCGAACCCAACAAACAAACATTATCAATCGTAACATTGGTCGTGAACGCTTACGTAGTCAAATCATTTCATCATATTTGCAGCTAACCAAAATGCAGGAACAACGGGAAACGTGTGACGAGGGGATCTAAACAACCCCCCCCCCCACCTCCCAGTTCTGATCGAAGGTCAGTAGGAAGAAGCAGAGGAGGAGTAAGATCGATTAACATCGTTGCCTTGGCAGACGCGTCGCAGCATTCACGTGCACCGAAGGCGAGAACGGGGACAGCTTTGTGCCCGCCCGTCTGCCCGCCTTGACCAAGAGAGACGCGGCTTCACAAGACAGCCGGCTGACGAAAGAGATCCCGCGCGCGACCTTGCCACGTGCGCCATGCATCCATTTTGAATTGTCATGGACATAACGCAGCGGCCTCCAAGAGCCGCCTCTCTATTCGGTCGAGTGCAAGACTCTGCCGGAGCGAAACGGAGAGAGATGGGGGGGGAGTCGCGGTGCGAGAGACGCCGGTAGCTGTTTGCGGGCGGTACACGTGGCCCTGGGTGGGAGCAACGTTACGGGAGAGCGACATTGGCCTTGCTCGCGTCTCGTGAAAGTGAAGGCAGGAGGCGATGCTCAATAAGGCTGTCGCGCGACGAAAATAAGCGACATCAATTAATTTGACTCGGCAATTGATTCGCATGACACGGGAGACGCATTAAGGTTCGCATTCTGCCTCCGTGCCTTGTCGCGTCGCGCACGGCTCTCTTCAGTCTGTTGTGTGTGTTGTGTCTGTTGTGTACGTGTGTCAGTGGGGGTGTCTGTACGAGTTGTCTTTGTCTTTTTTTGCGTGTCTGGGAATAGTGGCGCAGCGGTTATGAACTCTACGACCTGATATCGATTCCCGCTCATGGCCAACACCAGTGATGATTATCTGAACCGGTCCTGGGCCTCCCCTAGGTCGATTCAGCCTCAAACGAGTAACCTAGTGCGGTGTGTAAACATCACCACCCACCCCCTCGTGTACCGTGTGGGCCTTTATAGGTGCTCGCGAAACGCACTTGCCCCAACAGTCTGTTAATGGCACACGGGGGATCTTTATCTTTGCATGAGTGCCTGTGTGAGAGTCTGTATGATGTTAATATTAATTTCGCGTTGTAACGCTCCACCAACGCACAGTATTCACTCGCTCTCGGAGGGAGAGGGAGAACGATAAGGTCGCATGAGGAATAACCACAAACAGACAGCCAGGCCATGAGCCGGCACCCACAATTGGCCAAGCTCTGCGGTCCTATATAAAGTAAGATGGTTTCAACCAAGCGATGTACTTCACATTTGCCATACCGCCTTTGCCGTTCCGCCACCGGAAGTTTCACATCAGTGTGTGATCTGCCAACCCGCACTGCCTCCACAGTGATTGGATGACAGGCCACGTGCGCGGCCACCACCGCCCGGATCGTCACTTACCCCTGCCCACGTGTTCGCAGCTGTGCCGTCCGTTTCTCTGCGACGACGGGTCGGACCGCGCGTTGTTCGGCATCATGTTCGACGTTCCGCGCCACTTTTGTTTGTATGTATGGGGGGGGGGGGGGCGGGGGGTTGCTCCAGATCTTTGTTGCTCATTTATGCAGTGTTGCCTGCTGCTTCTTGCTTGGTGCTGCTGCTGCGCCCCGGTTCCCTGACGTAGGGCAGCACACGGAGCGAGGCGTGGGCACCGTGCCGAAGGACAACGAGGCATGACCAGATCGCTTATCAGAGCGCTCGCGTTACTCACAGGATTTCGTGTCATTGTCGCCACGAACGCCGCGCATTTATAACCCACTGCCGTGGCCAAACAACTCTAACAAATTAGCAAAAACAAAAAGAAAATACGCTATTCTCTTGGTTGGTTCAATTCTTTAATTTGAAGCCGCATCATCCGAGCGCATTTTTCACATCATAAATTCACCGTCATGGAATTGCAAAAGCCATCAAATATTTCCTCCGTCTTATTGCATAGGTAATTCCAATTCATGACTGCGTAGGCAGCGGCGCCGGTGGGAATTCAGTTGCAGTAAGCTTGAAGCCTTCAATGTATAATTCACCATGCTGCCGCCGTGCGCCTAGCCCTGCTGCTACACTGCGGCGTCTGTGGGTAGGGGGGATGCACAGGTGTAGTGAAGGTGGTCGCGATGGGGAAGGTAACACAAACTGCCCCAGGGACAACGAGCATCGCTCCACCTTGATCTTTGCTTCCACGTGCCGCCCTATGCATCATCGAGCAGTCACCGTGACGCGCAGTGGCTTCAGCTGGACCATGCCGTGCTCTCGTGTTGATCGCCCTGGACTTTCAATACAGAGGTTGTCGGTTAGATCTCACAGAGAGACGTTTGGGTAAGTTAATCAAATCCCGCCCTCCCCCCCTCAACTCTGTCCTCTGTCCACCCAGCTGGGTACAATCGATCGGCAGGTCACGTGTGGGTGGGGTGAGACGTGCGTGGCCAAAATTCGTTCGAGAGATTTCCCGTCGAGTGGAGACCCTTCTGTCAGCAGTGACGTGAAAAAGCAGTTGCAGGGGCCGCGCTTTCGCTTTGATTTTTTTTCAAATTATAGCTGGACCATGAGGACATTGACGTGTTATCCTCGGTGATTATCATCACCTCTGGTCGGGTCATCATCACCACGATCAGCCATGATCAATCCACTGCTGGATGAAAGGCCTTCCCAATCCATCGCAACATTTCTCGCCGTCCTGCGATGGAGTAATCGAGCGTGCACCCCCAGACGTCTGACTCTTGATGATGTCACTCGCCACAGAAGGGTGTTCAGCCGATCTATAGCTACACTTCTGAGTGTTTGCAAACAAAGACAAAGACCCCCCGTTTAGCCTTAACAGACTGTTGGGGCAAGTGCTGTTAGCGAGCACCTACGAAGGCCAGAAAGGCACACGCGGGGGTTGGTGGCCAGCACCACGCCCGGCCGCCTTTGTCTCCCCAGTGGCGATGTTTACACACCGCATTAGATACTCATTTGAGGCTGAATATGACCTAGGAGAGGCCCATGACCAGTTCAGATAATCGTCACTGATGTTGGCCGTGAGCTGCAATTGAACTCGCGTCGCCGGGTTCGTAGTGCAGCACTACAACTTGCAAACACACACACACACACACATTGGACACAAACACACGTATATAAAAAATTGGAGCAAACATTCTCACGATTTGTATTCCAATTGAACTATCGGCGTTATGTCACGAGCGAGATGAAGCGTGGTGTCCGTCCAGAATGCTCGCAGCGCATCACCCCGTGTTAGAGGACGGCCCGCGGGCAAACACACACAGCACCGCATCGGATTTCTCGCTTCAAGTCGCCTCTTTTACGCACTTTCGGGGTGCTGCACTCTCTCAGATGTCAAGCTACAGGAGATGTTCATCGCGTGGCCAACACGTCACTACATTTTAATAATTAAATGTCGGGGGTCAATTTAACGTCATATTTTTTTGCGTGTGCATTCGACGGTTGCTAAAACTGAGACCATCAGCTCGTCGCACTCGAGAACCCGGTTTTAAACGTCGGCGGATGAAACGCGGATTCGAACCCAAGTTCTCAGAGGCCCGGGGCCGGATCAGTACCTTTCCTCGCACGCTGGAGAGACGTCTTGGAAGAAGCTATGATTACACTCACATTACCTTCCCACGCGTCACTGGCTCATTGACTAGCAGTGGTGTAAGCCATTTCTACTGCTGGATGGACAGATACGTTGGGAGAGGGGGTAGGGGGTGGGGGGAGGGAGGCGGGGTGATTGGGAAACTTGCACCATCCATTGAACTGCCACGCCGGGAGATTGAACCTCTGGGTTTCAGGCTCAGTTTGCTAAGCCACGCATCTCAGCTACCACTGTGATCCACCTAATTCTCCCTTGTCAGACTTGTATTTCCCGACGACTTACTACTCTGCCCCTACCAGTTACCCGTTCTGTGCGTACGTGTGTGTTAAATTAATCGCGTTAAACTTGATGCGTAAATTGCACCTCTGCGTAATGCCCCGTGTCTCCGCTTACACAGGTAATATTGAATTCCAAGAAGTTCTCACCCGTGCTTGAAGACAAAGGATTTTGATCGATTCATTAAATTGCGCTCTGATCACGGAAATTGCAGTGTCTGTGCCCGAGTGCTCGGAGAATTACTGCCCATTTTTAGTTTTTTTGTTTCACAAATGGAACGTTAATGCAGAACGTTCTATCTCGGTGAGGAGTCGTGGTGTAGCGGTTCACGCGATGCGCTACGGACTTGGCGATTTGCATTCAGGATAGGGTTGTAGAGACTCTGTAGAGACTTTGTCCTCGTCTCGAGTGCTTCACTTGGTGAAACAAAATAAATAACGTAACCCTTGATGGCGTCACAGGGTGCATGACGTGTGACGTCACGGTGTGGTAGGGGGGGGGGCATCACGTGTAAAGACATCAGGAAGGTAGGGGGAGGCGAGCACTTACAATGGGCGCGGGTTTTGTGAACCGTTTTATCGCGGGTTTTCTCAAATGCCATTTCCTAATAGCAACACAGCGTCATAAAGCCGGGCGGTGGTGGATACACACGTGGCCTTTACCCCAGCACTCTGGAGGCAGCCAGGGTTGGTGGACCACAATAATGTTGTGAAACTTACTCCTCCACGGATATCGAGGAAGTGCCATCATCATACCCTGGCTCGCCAAGAGAAGGCGGAACAGCAAAGCGCAGACTGTACCCTGTTCGATCTGTACGAGATATAGAGCGTTGCTCCCTCGCATGCGTGGACTTTCTCTGAGTCCATCCAGGTTTCCTCCTCCCCCCTCCCCCACGCTCATTCATTGGTCAAGAACATCTTAATATAGAGAGGTTCGCAGAGCTTGGGGGAGGGGGGTATTTGTCGTTGGCTCACTGCCTGGCTGCTGCTGCTGTCTCCCCTCCCGCTCGTAGGTGGTCCCTCCTCGCGCCTCCGAGTCGTCCTAACACTTCATCGGGAAGTGTTACATATCTGTGGATCCTTACTCTGTCCATTAAACAGGTTGTGTGCGACCGTTCGTTCGTGCCAGGGATAAAAAAGAATACAACTCACAATGGGCGACGGTTTGAGAGAGAAAACAGGGACGTGTCAAGCGGAGCAAAAAAAAAAAAACACTGACACGAAACCTGTCCTGCATGACAATAATTCCCCCTCTCACCGGGTCACTGATTAAATGTCAAAAAATTATACTGATTAATTGTCCCGAAGTGCCGTCCGTTCATGTGCGCGCGCCCAATAACTGAAAATTGATTGCAGATGTTAAAGTCATAACTTGTTTTTATTTTCCAACGCGCATCTGCTGACGACAGCATCTTCTTCTTCTTCTAGCGGCGCGGGTGGTTTGTCGGACCATGCTGATGAAACGCGATGCCTGCGAAACGTTACGGATCAGAAAAGTCCCTCTTTTAGAACCGTTTTTGTCGCGTGTCTGTTTTGTTTGCCGTCCTTTCTCCCTGCACCTCCGATTAGCACGGTTGGCTACGTACGGCGCGAAAGAAGTTCAACGTGCGTTACGTACGAACGGGAAAGTTGTGGCATGGCAGGGCCGTGAGGGATGGCGACGGCTTTGGGAGGTCTACGTCCCGTTAGTCGATGGACTATGGCTGACGATGACAATGCTTTGATGAAGATGGCCATAATGATGATGACAATCAAACAAAGAATAATACAAACTCCACTTGTAACGCACACAATATTTCACGGACACATAAGTGACCGCAACCCTGAGGCAGGGGGCCACAGCTCAGGGTCACCGGGTAGCCAGGCGATAGAGGTAGGGGCGGGCGGAGGGAGGGGGGGGGGCTTTAACAAAGACCAAAGTCTGGTCAGTGTCTCCTAAAGTCGGTGCCGGTTGAACGCTGCTGCTGTGAATGTGGAGCATAACCAGCGGGGACGATGGTTCCAGACAACGGGGGCTGCTGCGGATAAACGACGTCTGGCGGTACCGGGCGTGCTCCCTGGAGGAGAGAGGAGGGAGGAGGAGAAGGTGGTGGAGGCTCTGAGTCGAGCTCCTGCGGAGAGTTTCACCGTGAGGTGGAGTGCGGGGTGACGAGAGAGGGAGCGGGGATAACCTTGGGAGGAGGGCAAGCAGAGGCGCGGTTGCAGAGGCACGTGCTAAATGCGATAATGATGGTATAACGGTGATGAAAATATTTATATATATCTACCGACGATTATGACAATGGAATAATCATCATGACGAAGGAATAACCATTAGAATGACAATGGTTATAACGATGTGGATAATAATAATAATATCACGTGGGTGATAACAGGGCATAGCGACGATGATTGCAACGGTCCGATTATGACGCATACGGTCGAATGATGACCATGGCTTGGGCTGACCGCTCGGTAGCTCTTCGCCAGAGGTCAGGGCCGTGCAGGCCGGGTGAGCGTGACCGCGACGCGTGAGTTCCGTGGCGGGGAGTGTGGAGAGGAAGTGGTCGCTCCCCGGCACAAACCCCCTTTTTTTACGACCGTCCGTTAAACGTTTCCGTCGCGTTAATTTCCGCAACGTCCAGCCGCCAATTGATCGCGACATCTCTCCGCGATTGGCCACGTTTGCCGCAATTACACGAAACGCGCCTCCCTGCGTTCGGCCACCGTGCACAGCGTAGCAGCCCAAGGGGGTTGGGTTGGCTTGGACGGGCGCGGGCTAAGGGGCAACCCAGGGGCTGTTTATCACCCGCCATCGAATGCGTTTCACGTCACGCACCTTGGGGAGCGATTAGACTGAGAGTGGGAAATACGGCGCCGCTCGAGCTCTAATCTATGCTCCACCTTATCTCACAATAAATATTTAAACATGCCCTAAATATGTGGGCTGCCCCCCACCCCCAACCCACCATCTCGTGCCCCCCCCCCCCCGGTGCTCCCCTCCCCAACCCCACACAATCCCCGCAAACCCAATCCCATGCCATCAGAGCCATACCAGGCACCTCTGTGTGAGTTGATGTCAAAGTGTGCCGAGTTAAAGTGGCTCCGTTAAGAAACGTGATTTATACGGCATATTTACCTCCCCTGCTGAAACAAAGAAATTATGTTTCTCTCTAGAGTGCTGCGAGTGAAATTAGCGTTGAGTTCGCTTTGTGTGTGTGTGGTTGTTTTTTATTCCGTGCTTGTTTCGTAAGTTTAGCATTTGCCAGCGGTTTATTTTTTTGCACTTGTAAAATTAAATGTTTACTATAAGTTTTTGGGTTCAATTAAATGTCCATCAGTTGAAAGCGAGCCGAGACATTTGAGAACGGTAGCCCACGCAGTAATCTTATAAGTGTTGCCACCGGATCTTCGATGTGATTCTAGGATCGTGGACCGGTGCTTTTTGTTGCTTATCTTGTTTGCAGATGTGTCCCGTAGTTACGTTTATGAATTTGCATACACATTCGAATTGACCAAAAACATCCCTGATTTCTTGCATGCGCGATTCAACGCGAATGTTGACGCCATTTGATGAATCGTAATCTTCCCAGTCACGCCCTTCGTCCGTGATCGACGGGCACATCCACCGCCTGTCTTATCTCGTCTTTTGCAAACAATCTGAGAGAATAGGTGGCTCATTTATAAACATAAATATCCATTACAACTTTTTTGGGGGGGGTAAGATCGCGTAAATATAAATGTGTCGTTAAACCCACCACCACCACCCGATTCAGCATTTACAGTAGTAAGGTTTGTCACGTAAACAAAACGTGTCAATTTGTTACGAGATCGGCACACAGGCGTGTTGGAGAGTGAACCCACAACATTCACAGTTCGAGTACGTGTTAAACAAACATAGCGATTACAGAACAATGTCATTCAAACAGAAAGCACCCTATTGAGCCGCATATGTATACTGTTTGTGGCAAGTTCTGTGAGCTGGACACCTGTTAGATCTGGCACAGCACAGGACGTGATTGGTGTTGTTGTCAGCACCACACCCGTTTGCCTTTGTATCCCCAGCTGCTGGTGTTTAGGGCGAGTCAACCTATGGCAGACCGGGCCAGGTTCATACCGGACAACTGCTTGCAACTGATTTTAGCCATTCGGTGAAATAAGAACAATGATTGTTTTTGCATTAGTGTGAAGTCATTGGTGACCGAGACGACACCGTCTACTCGCTAAAAATAGAAAACCCCACGCAGATAGATTCAAGAATCATCTGCTGTAGCACCACATTGAAATCCACGCCTTTACATCACCTGATAAGTGCTGGTCTTATCCGAAACGGAAGCTGTCCCCAACCTTTTTGGCACCAGGGACCGGTTTTGTGGAAGACAATTATTTCACGGACCTGGGGGGGGGGGGGGGTCATCATTGGGTCTTTCCCCCTTTTCAAAGAAGTTCTCCAGCGACGTTTGTTTTGTGACAACAGTTGTTGCGATTATTCGCAAATGGAAGAAACACAAAATAACTGTCAATCTCCCTCGGCCTGGGGCTCCATGCAAGATCTCACCTCGTGGAGTTGCAATGATCGTGAGAACGGTGAGGAATCAGCCCAGAACTACACGGGAGGATCTTGTCAATGATCTCAAGGCAGCTTGGGACCATAGTTACCAAGAAAACAGTTGGTAACACACTACGCCGTGAAGGACTGAAATCCAGCAGCGCTCGCTAGGTCCCCTGCTCAAGAAAGCACATATACATGCCCGTTTGAAGTTTGCCAATGAACATTTGAATGATTCAGAGGACAACTGGGTGAAAGTGTTGTGGTCAGATGAGACCACAATGGAGCTCTTCGGCATCAACTCACCTCGCCGTGTTTGGAGGAGGAGGAATGCTGCCTATGACCCCAAGAACACCATCCCCACCGTCAAACATGGAGGTGGAAACATTATGCTTTGGGGGTGTTTTTCTGCTAAGGGGACAGGACAACTTCACCGCATCAAAGGGACGATGGGCGGGGACATGTACCGTCAAATCTTGGGTGAGAACCTCCTTCCCTCAGCCAGGGCATTGAAAATGGGTGGTGGATGGGTATTCCAGCATGACAATGACCCAAAACACACGGCCAAGGCAACAAAGGAGTGGCTCAAGAAGAAGCACATTCAGGTCCTGGAGTGGCCTAGCCAGTCTCCAGACCTTAATCCCATAGAAAATCTGTGGATGGAGCTGAAGGTTCGAGTTGCCAAACGTCAGCCTCGAAACCTTAATGACTTGGAGAAGATCTGCAAAGAGGAGTGGGACAAAATCCCTCCCTGAGATCTGTGCAAACCTGGTGGCCAACTACAAAAAACGTCTGACCTCTGTGATTGCCAACAAGGGTTTTGCCACCAAGTACTATGTCATGTTTTTCAGAGGGGTCAAATACTTATTTCCCTCATTGAAACGTCTGACCTCTGTGATTGCCAACAAGGGTTTTGCCACCAAGTACTAAGTCATGTTTTGCAGAGGGGTCAAATACTTATTTCCCTCATTAAAATGCAAATCAATGTATAACATTTTTGACATGCGTTTTTCTGGATTTTGTTGTTGTTATTCTGTCTCTCACTGTTCAAATGCACCTACCATTAAAATTACAGACTGATCATTTCTTTGTCAGTGGGCAAACGTACAAAATCAGCAGGGGATCAAAGACTTTTTTCCCTCACTGTATCATCTAGAATGGAAACTCATTTGCTAAGGACTGCTTCTTTGTGCTTAGTTTGCGGTCCTTCCCCCGCACCTCCCATGAACACGGTTGGCTCCGTGCAGCGATAAATAAGTTGAACATGCACACACACATCCCACCCAACACAACCCCCCCCCCCACCCATTACACCAATAGAACACATTCTCTCCACAGTCTATTCCTGAACTACTCGTAAGACGCTTTCAAGCGTCCTTCGTTAAATCACCAGCGATCTCAAATTTAGCGCGTGGGTAACGAAATTAAAGAACCCCGTTGCCTCGCAATCAATGCCACCTCGCGATTATCATTTATTCGAGCCACGTTTCGCCCATGAGCACGTCCTACTCGCCTGCTCCTACTCGCCGGCGCGGCTTATTTTAGGGGAATGCGTCCTACCCAGGCTTTTTCCCTTAATGACCATTTTCCCGTGGCGTACAGAATTAAACAATCTCCCTTTAACGAAATAATGGTCGGTTTTAATAACACATCCTACTGCGTCTGGTTTTAATTATTTATTGCATTGTTAATATAAAAATTTGAACGTTTTCGTGAAAAAGAAAAAAGCCTGAGAAAGAGATGAGTCCATTAATTCATGGCGGCGGTATTGCTTGAAATCTGTGAGTCGAGGCTAATTTAGTTTACCGTTACAAAGAGGTCCCAGAAACCCAGCAGCCTGCCGCGAACAATTACCATGCTCGACACAGCAACAGCAGTATTGTTGTATATATTTTTTTTACCATTGTGTGGTTCTTTCTCCCAAGCCCGCAAAAATAAAAAACACGTAAAGAGATGAAATAGCAAGGCCATTACTGAGGCTACAAATCTCTGCCGCCTGGGAGGGCTGTCGATCCGATTCAGTATTTACGATTTCTGCAGGATAATTAAACCAATGTGTGTGTGTGTGTGAACAGGTCCGGTTGGGCTGGCGGGTAGCAGCATGAGGAGGAGGTGTTGCCAAGTCGTGGTGCGGTGTGTATGTGTATGTATGTTGAACTTCTTTCGCATCGTACGTCGCCCAACCGTGTTATTCGGAGGTGTAGGTGATGTGAGAGTTGGGTTGTGTGGGTGGAGTGATTGGTGTTAGTAGTGTGTGCCGGTGTGGGTGGAGTGAGTGATGTTAGTGGTGTGGGTTGTGTGAGTTATGTTGGGGAGACAAAGGCGACAGGGCATGCTGCTCGCCATCCACCCCCTCGTGTAGCGTTCCAGCCTCCATAGGCCCTGCTCGCTAATAGCACTTGTCCCAACAGTCTGTTAAGACTACACGGGGGAGCTTTATCTTAGCGAGTTATATTCGAGATATGAGCGTGTCGAGTGTGTGTGCGGAACAGAGCTGAAATCTCACACAGCCTTGCTGAGTTGACGTTCACGGTCGGACTCATTAATTCGAGGTCTATTATCAATTATAATTTGCGTGTAACTACTCGGGTGGCAACGCACACACGGACGCATATAATCGCTTTCGGTCTCGTCACCTTCTGAACTGTTGTGAATCTCTCCGTGCATCTGTGTTGTACTTAGTCACTCACCAGTGTCTATTACCGGGAGTTCCATATCGGCAGAGACAGGGTGAAGGAATCCCCGCGTCAAAACACAATCTCAATGAGGAAACGCTATTTTTTTTTTAAAGAACAAATTAGTGATCTTGCAAGAGGCAATCAATTTTGTGTGTCTGGGAGGAAGAGCGGTGGCGTTAGCACACCGCCCTGCTAACCCCGTAGACCAGAGTTGAATTCCCGGGTGATGTCTGAACCAGTGATAGGTCCCCCATCACCCCCCCCCCCCCCCCCCCCCAGTTTAACACGTAGGCTTTCGCGACCAATGTTATTCATAATCAACGTTTTTGGGTTTAGATCGCGTTATTTATAAATCTGTCGTAACCCTCCACCACCCGACACGGCCAATCAGTAAAAAAGTGTCACGTTGACAAAAGACAAATAGTTCACTGCTTTAGCCCACCGGTGTGTTGAAGCCACAACATTTACAATTTGAGTACGACGTTTCGCTGGTAATTGCATCCAGCATCATCGGGCAATTCGCCAGAATGGTGAGGCTCTGCTGTGTCTCCCGTTCTTATATAAAGCAGCAGCAAGGTGACGTCATCACCTTTACCAAATCTGCACTGACCAGCTTGGTGAAGTATGGCCAACCACCTATTGATTCATTCTTTTGATGCGTGCGTGGTTAGTTCTGCCCCCTTCTCCCCACCCATTTGTTCACCAAATCTGCCCTGGCCAGCGTGACGTGTGGCCAAACAGCCTCTGCGTCCCAACAAAGCGTCGGGAGGCCTGCATGCAGCAGCGCATTGACAAAGGGCCACGGATGACTCCGATAAAAGCGAACCACTGTTTCTGCCTTCACCATTCACCTGCGACTCTACTGGGCCAACCACATCTACGCCACAGGTGCATGGGTGGGGTGGCGGTGGCAGTGGGGGGCGAGTTCTTTGCTTATTAATGGAGACAGGAAGGGCGTATGGAGTTACGGAACACGTAACCCCCTTTGTGCTTGTCGAAAGCCCCAGGAGATTGGGTTTCAACCTTTTAGGCCGCGACGGTGGAGAGCGCACACACGCAACACCGGCGGGGGTGGTGGTGGTGGGGGGGGAGGTGGTCTGGCGCTGCAGCAGCCCAGCCGTGCCACGTAGCGATCGGTGGCCTGCTAACGTGGACAAGCACTCAACGGTGGGCGGAGTGGGCAGTCGCTTGCAGAGAGCGAGGAGCGGAGATCGCGTGCGGAACGTTCGAAGGGGCCATTGGAAAATGCTGCGCTGTGAAGAAAGGGCATCCATCGTTCGAAATGTCGACGATTATATATATTCACAGGCCATAGTGCTGTTGACGAGTGTGTATTGACGTGCTTTAAATTGTGCGTGTGCACCACTGCCAATGCAGTAGCAACAGTAGCGGCGGCATCACAATATAATTTATTTAAAATGTAACTCGACACTGTCAAACCGAGCGCAGTTTTCCTGCGTAGAATGCAAAGAAGGCGATGCCCACCTCCTATTTATAGCCCAGTGCCAATGAAGGGAATTACACATTCCTATTTTTGGGGATAGCCCATTCAATACAACTTTTTTGACACAAGGGTATTTATTGTATCCATTATAAAAGCTTTCCAAGAACATTGAGAATAATGTTAGATATTTTCTTTCACTTACAAAACCAGTGTTCTCCGAGTATTTTTTTGGATAAAATTACAACCTTGCCAAGTTGTAAGCTGCAGTGATTTTGCGAAATGTGCTTTCAACATGGCTCAACCCCTTGACGATACGCGCTGCACACCAAACCTTTCATGTTGGGGGAGAGTCACAAGACACACACGACCACATGGGGTGGTCAAGCAGGGCGGTCACGTGGCCGGTGCGCTAATTCCGGTCGTCTGTGGAGTTCTGAATGTAGAAATCCGCGGAAGGTGCTCCGGTGAGTACACATGTCTGGCTCCACTACAAGGGGAGAGTGCCACCGGATCACTGCCGCTTCCGCAGATTTTGTTGTTTCAAATAAAGTTGTGCTGGAAAGTGACAAACGGTCCGCATCTCTTGTCGAACCCGTTCTAGAACTGCCCGGGATCTGCATGAGGCTGGAGAGAGCTGCGGTTTGGCCGACCGTGATATATATATACACATAGAAATCACCTGCCTAGCCCTTGGGAGCACGCCATTAAATTTGGACTTCACAGGCGGAGTGAGACGTCTTGTAACGATATTACAGAAAACACACACACAACGGTGGTCTGAAACCTGGTCCTGTGGCCTTGTGGTCCCGTGTTCTCGTGGACTTACGGCCTTGTGGTTTCATGATCTTGTGGTGCCATGGCCTCATTGTCCCACGATCTTGTGGTATGATGGCCTCATGGTCTAACGGCCTCATGGTCTCGTGGTCCCATTGCCTCGTGGGCTCATCGCCACGTGGTCCCGTGGCCTCATGGTCTCATGGCACATTTTCCCCACGTGACACCTTGAATTGTTTGTCTCCGTCGGGTGGTGGAGGATTATTGTAAAAAATCATTGACATGATACCTATCACGACGATCTAACCACAAAGGAAACAAATAATGACAACACCATTGATCGTACGAGCGGCAATATTCTACGAACCATCTTCCGCAGCGCGCACGGGCCACTCTTTGCACGAGGACGAAGGGGAGAGTAAAAAAGGGTCATGATAAAAATGGGGAAAATGCAAATGTTGGCGATTAAAGCGTTTAATAATGGCTCGATCAAAACACTTGTCACCGCGAATTAAAAACGCAGCCGATTGGGTCTTCAAGTGCTTTTCCACGGGAATGCTCATTACATTTCTGTTACCGCCACTAACTCGCTACAGAGCAAACTCCCGGGCGCTCATTTCTCTCACCGCCTGCATTAATCAGCGCTGTTATTATTTATTTATAAAAAAAATAGTTTGCTGCGCAGCAATGCCGTGAAATAAAAAATTTCAGTTTTTGGTTTTGTTTTCCCAAAATGGGAATTATGTAATGTTAAGAGTGTGCGTGTGTGCATGCATGTCTGTATGTCTATGTGGTGAGCGGTAGTATAGCAGCTAGCGCACGGCACTATGCACTTGGCGACGCGGGTTCGATTCCCGCTCACGGCCAATAGCAGTGACGATTATATCAACTGGTCCTGGGCCAATCTCCTCTCTAGGTCGACTCAGCTTCAAATGAGTACCTGGTGCGGCGTGTAAACATCGCCACTTGGAAGAAAAAGGCGTCCGGGCATGGTGCTAGCAACCTACCTCCCTTCGTGTGCCATGCCGGCTTTCATAGGTGCTACTCGCTAACAGCACTTGCCCCTTCAGTCTGTCAAGGCTATACGGGGGATCTTTATACATGTGCAAAGACAAACGCCCTCCGTATAGCCTTTAACAAACTGTTGGGGAAAGTGCTGTTGTTAGTGAGCACCTATGAAGGCCGGCACGGCGCACGAGGGGGGTGGGTGGCCAGCACCACATTGCCTGCCCCGGATTGAGCCACTCAGCAAGGTGGCAGGCGCGCTGACCATGCGGCAAGCTTTGGCAAACAAAGTTGGGAAGAGACAGACGTCTCGATCTTTACAAATCCCTGCACCGCCGCTTATTAAATTCCAGGCGGCACATTATTTACATTTTTCCCCAGGAAACATCTGCGGCTCGCAAGTTTTGCGCACGCCCAGCTTGATTTCTGCTCATAATTTGCATATAAAACACCCCATTTAACGCAGAGTAATTGCCGATTGTAAAACGTATTCCTCCCCCCCCCCCCTGCTTAACGTCACGACAGACAGATGCCGTATCGCGACGCGTAAGCGCACGAACAGCTATCGCGTAGCGGTCGCCGGAGATCTGTAAACGATTGACGCAACGTGACGCCGAGAGATGCCAATAAGCATATCGAATACAGCGCAACGACCGTCCACGAAACGTCTTAAGCCAATAACCGATTTGTGAACTTGGACGAAAACGACCCGCGCGAATTGAATTTGGCCGTGCGCTCAGCGCAGCTAAATTCCTCGCAATAACAATGAAAGCATCGATTTGACGTGGAGTGCGACCAACATCACTCTCTTACGCGAAGCGGGCGGAAAGTGCTGCCCCGAAGGGAACTCGGAGCTAGTTCTGTCATATCCGCTGCTGCGGGGGTCGCTCTCCGACACGAAAGGGGTCCGCATTGCTCTGCAAGAGGCTCCGAACGGATTCTGCGTCCTCGTGATGCGACGCCGATGAACAATCGGACTAAATTGGGGGAAGGGGGAAATTATAGCAACAAAACAAATAACTAGAGCCACACTCATTGGAACCTCATTTGCCAGTAAAAAATATGATAATAGTTTTTTTACCCTTCTATCTGGCAACAAAACTGACACCTTTTTTACAAGGAGTCATGTTTGCATTGACCACAATACCTGCAGTCATAATGCAAACAAAAAACACAACTCTGATAATGTATGCACTGTCCTTGAAGTTGATTGGTCCACACCCGAGACAGCTTTCCTTCGAGCCTAGTCTCACATGGTGTTGGACGAGATGACGCCGTTTTGTTGCCAGATAGAAGGGTAAAAAATAAATTATCATAGAGCCACACTGTGAGCTGAAGCACCGTGCCCGTCTACCGAGTCTCTGCCATACCTCAAGCATCACGAACCGCTTCATTGTATTGTGGCGCGGTGATTACAGCACTCCACTTTCAATCCAGAGGTCAACGGTTCAATTTAAGCTTCCGGCGTGGCAATGGGCATTTTTGTTAAATTATCTCCTCCCCTTGCCCCCCCCCCCACCCCGCCTGTCCACCCTGGAGCATGAATCAGTACATCACGCCCGATCGGTAGGTCTTGTGCGGTGGGGTTAAGTGTGAGAAACACCCCGCCTCTTTCAATGTGTCTGGTCAACGTGGAAAAGTAGGCCAAAATGACCTTCAGCGGGGCTCTCTCAAGCCCCCTGTGGTTTGAGGCCCTTCCACCAACAGCGAATGGAGCTGAGCAATTGCAGGGCTACACCTTTACTGTTTATATTTACCTCGTTATTCCATTAAGGGCCGTGCGCGGCAACCATCTCAAAGCCCTGCTAATTATTCCCTAACAAGCCAGCAACGGTCGTTTTGACTGCGCCACTGTGAGCATTGCTCCATTGTCTTCGACAATCTGCCGGACTCTGGCTCAGGTCCCTCTGAATAGCAGCCCACCCCCCCCCCCCCCCCCCCCCCACCTGATCCTTTCTCTCTCCTTAACACTGGAGAGAGAGAGAGAGGTGAACCGTGCAATGGCCCGGCTGTAATGACATCTGCATGACTGGTTATAGGAGAACAATGTTCACGGGCTCTGCGCTGCCTCAATGCCGCCGCCTGTAATCCGACCAACGCGCGCCACCCCTCCTCCGCGTACGACGGCGGCCTCCGCCGTGACCGCCGCTCTGCATTGTAACCTCCTCCGCGCCGTAATTGGTGGCCCTTGTTCCGCTCAACAGGGCCCTTTTATTTGTTTTTTTAACCGCGCGCACTCTCTCACATGGGGGGGTTAAGGTTACGCTAATGGGGTCATGTGGCTCAGCGGTAGAGCGAAGGGCTCGCGATCGGTTGGGGGTTGACTCGGCGTCCAATCGGCTGGGGTCGATAAAATGCGCACCACTGTGTGAGCAAGTCGGCTGTGGTTGTGCTCATCGATAGACTCGCCCACCCTCCCCCCCCCCGCCATAGAAATGTGGAATGTCAGCGACTTGGATCAGGGCTGTAAGGAAGAAATGAGCACTTTGACCCCTTTTTGATTCATGGGGTTCGGTGCCCTGGAGGTTGTGTTTCGCGTTGGGGAATGTTTCCCTGATGCACGTTAAGACGCCAAGTCGCAGGGTTAAACGAAGGTAGCCACGTCCGACATTATTAATTGCCCGTATGGGAGCAAGGATTACAATTGCATATCCCAATTTGGCGACGGGAAGTCTTTCCAAATGCGGCGTTCTCAAGTTGCGGCCACAACAAACGTCTTCACAAACGGCACTGACAAGTTGTGACAGCAGTCGTCGAGTAATTGGGGGGGGGGGGGGTGGCCACACAAAGAGGGCCCCCACTCCCAGCCCCCCCCCCCCTTTCATTCGCTGCACTCTGTCACGGCGTCCGGAGTCGGTGGTTCAGGTTGCACTCATGGGTGGCTGTTGCCTCCGACGGCATCGAGAAAGCCGGCCGTGGAAGTTTGTCGCGTGTTTTTGGGTCAGTCCAAGTCTCCCTGACCATGTTTGGAAAAAAAACAAAGTGACAGACGGGGTGACCTCTCAATGACCCCTCTTCGTTTTCTTCTCGACAGGCGACTGAATGTTGTCAAAGCGATGGCTCCACATCCTGCAGGAGGAACGGCGAAGGTAAGAGGATGGCGATTAACGCATTTGTGGCTCTCAAATACGTTTGGGACAAGTGTCGTTATCGAGTACCTGTGAAGGCCTGCACGGCACACCAAGGGATAGGTGGCCAGCTCCACGCCCGGCCGCCTTTGTCTCCCTAGCGGGGATGTTTACACATGGCACAAGGTACTCATCTGAGGCCGAGTCGATCTAGGGGAGGCCTAGAACAAATTCAGATAACGTCACTGGTATTCATATTCTTGGTTCTTTCGGTAAAGTCATGTAGAAGGGAAATAATAAAATAATATAAATATAAAAAAAAATTATCACTGGTGTTGGCCGCGAGCGGGAATACGAATGCAGTTCATGGCGCAGTGCACTCACCGGTCACACACAAGGCGCACCGACTATTTATTCCGGTAGAAATGTTGGACCCGCTTGTTTTATTATTTAAAAGAGCTCTCCATCCATGACTCAAATTAATCATCTGCGTCGTTGGGGAGAACGTAGTCAACAAAATAAGGAATGTGTCTCCTTCATCCCCCCCCGTCTCCCCCCACACAAAGTTAAAGAATCTCTCACGCGACCCATCGGCCGCACGGCCTTCTGGGAATGCATAATTTCACCATCATTGATTCAAGCAAGCCTCACTCTGCTGATGAGACACGGTATTTCGAAACCGGTCAAGAGTTTGCTGGTATTCAATCAACGCTGCTGAAATTATGCATACCAAGAATGCCGTGTGGCTCATGTGTTGTGTAAGAAAACAATTATTTTTTTTAAGCGCAGAGGCGGATATGTGAAGGGGACAGTTTAATATCAAACCATAGATCGCCTTCTAACCTGACTGAAACTTCTTGGTTGTGGGAGAAGTTGTTCGTTTGAAACGCGTGCAGCTTCTGCTGTTTGGACTTGGGTCATGCTGCTAAATTCATGTCTCATCGCCCATAATAAATCAACTCTTAAAGGATTTTCCAGTTTGCCTTCGCGGGGTCAAATGTATACCAAATAATTATACGGTGTTGTGGCACACACGGCTAAGAGCACATGCAAGCAGAACTCCGGTCTGTGTCTCCACACATACACATACGCTTCAGTCCATACGCATTATCGGTATTGCGGACTAAATATTATCGAGCAAAATTGTTTATCGGTTGAAAACTCATTTCTTTCAAACTGCTTTTTGTGTATAGTTTGTCATCCTTCCCCCGCACCTCCGATTAGCACGGTTGACAATGTACGGTGCGAAAGAAGTCCAACATACATACCGCACATACATTAAGCACGCACACATTGGACCGGTTTCGACCCTATGGGCCTCGTCATTCAAGCCAACTTTGTGAAACAAATTCTGCCGTGGGATGATATTGGTCGGGAAAGCCAAGAAAGAGGCTGACAATGGAACGACGCGATTTCATCGTGGACACACACAGGGCGGAGTGCTGCTTACCTCGTAGGCGCGCGCGCGCGTGCGTGTTGAGCTCCTTTCGGAACCGTACGGAGCTAAATGCGCTTAATCGCAGGTGCTTTCGTCGGGTTTTTTTCTTCTTCGTCCCACTAAGTCTAGGTTCGTCAAGAGAATGGAGACATCGCCGAGCGCCCAGCTCGCCCGGGTTCCCAAACGATCGAGCCGGATCGTTCCCCAAAGATCCCACGAGTATAGCCACGGAAGTGGTCCGCGAACCGTGCAACTCTTCCAGGGTGGCGGCGTTCCAAAGGCGTACCTTGCACAGACCTTTGATGTTTAAAACAACAACAAAAGCCACAAGTGTCAAACGCATCACCATTTGGCAAAAAAAAAAAATACTACAACTAAAAGGTGCAAGTTTCTCAAATCCCCGCGATTGCCTTTGTCCACCCAGCAGGGCAAATGAGTCCCGGCGCCGTTAGTCAATCCCTAGATCGCGCGTGTTGGGGTAAAGCGTGGGTCATGCTCATCTTATTCCAAACGTCTGGTCTGCGTGGAAGATTAGACCAAGTACCCCTCGAGAACTCCCCCCCGCGGAAGCCCTTCCACCAGTGGTGGTCTGCGCGGGACATCACTCCGTTGCAGGGCTGCACCTTTATCTTTTTTTTTAAACCGATGGCAAATGGTGCAACGCGGTGACCAATTCCGCCGTGCCGTTTGTAAGATCGCGCGTGGCAACAGGCGGTTACCGGTTCGTGACTTTCTGAACCGGTCACCGATTGTGCGAACGGTTATCTGTTGTCGCCAGACAACCCTCGTCCATGTGTATGCATGTAAATAGGAGCGGTGTGTTCACGTGTGTGTGTGTGTGTGTAAACCTGGTGCGGTGTGTAAATATCGGCATCGGGGAGACAAAGGCGGGCGGGCATGGTGTTGGCCACTCACACCTTCATGCCCTGCGTTGGCTTTCAACAGGTGCTCACTCACAGCACTTTCCCCAACAGACTGGTAAAAGGCTATCCGGGGGATCTTTGTCTTTTGTATCTTGACATACCGACTTTGCGCCAACTTCGCCATGTGGTTGGTAACCGTCAGACCAACGTTGAACCGACGTTTCGTGTCCACCGTGATGGTATGAAGGTCTATTTATTGCGCATGTAGGTGCTATACATGAGGAAGGGCCCATCGCCCGACACGTCGCCTGTCATATACAATTCTCCTTTTTAAGGCGGTGTGTTATTGACGATTGCGGCGTCGAGCGTGTGTGTGTGCGCACGCGTGTGACGGTACGTGTGTGTGTGTGCACGCGTGTGACGGTACGTGTGTGTGTGTGTACGTGCGTGTGTTGCTTTTATCGCCCCCCCCCTACGAAGTCAGCCCCCCCCCCCACCGCCCCCCCCCCATCTCACCCCCCCGTGGGGTACGCTCCGCGCGTGAGTGATCTCAGAAATAAGTCATTCCGACAGGCTTGGTCAACAGCTCATTAAGTTCAGCTGTCCACTCCAATTACCGTCGTTATTTCAGCGCAAAAGTGTTTATTGCGGTACCGGTTGCCTTGCCGACCGAAAAAGGAATCAAAAGGTCAAAAGACAATAATAATTATGATTTCCCATCTTATTACAATAAACAAAAAAAACGCATTGGAAAATTAATAAACTCTCCCGGCTCTGGGGGTGGTTAAGTGATTAACGTGGAGTGCGATTAGACAAAGCGACGTTTTACAAGTTGCAGATTTAATATCACCACGATGCCCCGACTCGCGAGGGGTGAAATCGCTCCGGGCCAGGGTGTTTGCTCCCCATAAATGCCGAATTCACTCTAAGCGGTAATCAATGATCAGCGATTATTAAATATACATTCAGACACTCACACGCGCGCCCATAATATATAGGACAGGAATAACGACACACACGAGGCAGGGAGTGATGATGCTGCTGCTGCTGCTGCTGCTTCTGCCGCTCTGTTGCATTGCCTAGCAAGCGCCACCGAACTTGCAATCCGAAGGTTGTCGGTTCTATTCGAACTCCCGGTGCGGAAGTTGGAGCAAAATGCAAGTTTATTCATTTACCCCCCCCCCCCTCCATCTGTCCGCCGCCTCTGTCCAACCGAGCAGTTTGCGTCGGCAAGACCAAAGCGAAGTCGATCGGTAGTTCACGCGAGGTATGGTAAAGTTTAGCTACTCTCACCTCTTCCAAAAATTGTTTGGCCAGCGTGGAAGAGTAGGCCAAAGACCCTCTACAGATGGGCTTTATCGCAGTGGCGTGAGCAAGCAATTTCAGAGCTGCACCTTTACCTTTTTATTGATTTATTATCGGTAGTTGTTAAGAAGCTGGCTGCAATTGCTGCGTGCACGCAACGTTCCGGGGGAGTTTGGCCTACTCTTCCATGCTCGACACACCTCCGATTAGCGCAATTGGATACGTACGGTGCGAAAGAGGTTCAGCATAGTCCATGCATACTTCGTGGAAGAAGCGCGAACACTCTACTCCACCATCGACGCGCAACTCCCGGGTAACGCACTGCTATTGCTGGGTGCGAGGATTCAATCCGCTTGCCCACCGTCTCAACAGCCTCTGCGGGGGATCGACTCGAAACGAGAACTCCTGCATAGCAAAGTCGAGTGAGCTCAAGCCATTTCGCACCGCGGAGCGCTGTAGGGAACTCATGAAATGAAGGGGAGAGCCACAGCGTGGCCCTCGTCTCAGCCACAGCGTGGCCTCTCGTCTCTCAGTCACAGCGTGGCCTCTCGCCTCTCACCTGGGTGGGGAGTGATGCTGCGGGAACAGCAGGTGGCAGTGCGCGCCGGCCCAGTGACGGTGGGCAAAGCCACGATTGCTGCTCTCTCACGCAGCGAGCTCGCGGAGCAAACTCACTTCCCTCAGCGGCTCGATGTCGTACTCGGCGACTCGCTCGCTCAGTCAGGAGGCTCATTCAGCGGCTCACTCACTCGGCAGTTCATTCACTCAGCGGCTCATTCTCACTCGGTGGTTCATTCACTCAGCGGCTCACTCTCACTCGGCGGTTCACTCTCACTCGGTGGTTCATTCACTCAGCGGTTCACTCTCACTCGGTGGTTCATTCACTCAGCGGCTCATTCTCACTCGGTGGTTCATTCACTCAGCGGCTCACTCACTCGGTGGTTCATTCACTCAGCGGCTCACTATGACTCGGTGGTTCATTCACTCAGCGACTCACTCTCACTCGGTGGTTCATTCACTCAGCGGCTCACTCTCACTCGGTGGTTCATTCACTCAGCGGCTCATTCTCACTCGGTGGTTCATTCACTCAGCGGCTCACTCACTCGGTGGTTCATTCACTCAGCGGCTCACTCTGACTCGGTGGTTCATGCACTCAGCGACTCATTCTCACTCGGTGGTTCATTCACTCAGCGGTTCACTCTCACTCGGTGGTTCATTCACTCAGCGGCTCACTCTGACTCGGTGGTTCATTCACTCAGTGGCTCACTCTGACTCGGTGGTTCATTCACTCAGCGACTCACTCTGACTCGGTGGTTCATTCACTCAGCGGCTCACTCTCACTCGGTGGTTTATTCATTCAGCGGCTCACTCTCACTCAGCGGTTCATTCACTCAGCGGCTCACTCTCACTCAGCGGTTCACTATTCCGCGATGGCAATCTGTCTCCGCACGTGACCTGCCGATTTGACTAACTGTGGTGCACCCATTCATACTACTGGGTGGACAAAAGCAGTGGTTTTTAAACAACGCGACCAGTGTGTGTATGTACCGTATATGTTGAACTTCTTTCGCATCGTACGTAGATAATCGTGATCATTATAATCGGAAGGTGCGGAACAAATGCCGCACCAGGAACATGTAAACGACTGTATGCTGTCTGGATCGCAAGTCTATTGTGCTCACCATTTACACCCCCCCTCGACCCCCCCCCCCAGTCCACTTAATTACCAATAATTATAATCCTTCACAACAGCGCACAATGAGTAATTACAGCAGTTGATTAATAGCACGTGAAATGTAGATTTGTATGAAGGTGTGCCAGACGGCACAATTACAATGGGACGCGAGTTTCTAAAGGTCTCAATGCGGCCGCATCTCGTGATGCGGGCATCGTTAATGGGGACGAGGATGAGTGTTGTGGGGAGTGAGGTTTTGGGAGAGTATGTATATGGTAGCAAAGACAACGTTTTTAATATACGTAAGAAGGCAGCATCATCATTGCAATAATCTTTCATGAGACATTCGCTTTAACTCGTAGGCTTTCACGACCAATATTATCCATAATAGAGGTGTTTTTAGTTAGATCTTGGAAACATAAATGTGCCGTTAAACCCGCCACCACCCGACACAACCAATTAGTAAGGTTTGTCACGTAAACAAAACTTGCCAATTCGTTGCTGGTTCAGCACACCGGCGTGTTGGAGAGTAAACCCACATCGACAATTTTACTCTCCAACACGCCGGTGTGCTGAACCAGCAACGAATTGGCACGTGTTGTTTACGTGACAAACCTTTCCTTACTGGCTGCATCGGGTGGTTGCGGGTTGAACGACTCATTTATGTTAACGCGATCTAACCCAAACACTCTCTACTATGGAGATATTCGCCGTTGTATTAAAGGCTCCTTCAAAACGTCGCCTATCTCTCCCGGATCTTGCCATGCAACGATCACAGCCACATTGCCAATGGACGCGACAAAAGGGGACACGCGGACACGGTGATTGAGACACGAATACAGACACGAGTTATATACTTTGAGGATTCCCGAATAAGTAATATAAACGGTCAGTAACACTGCCTCGTAAAGGCAAAGCATACACTAGGCGACTTTACGCGCAATCGCCTCTATTCGATTGGGCAGGGTTTATAGCGCAGTGCGCTAACCACTTCGCCACCGCTCCAAACACATGGACACATAGATACACGCGCGCATTCCGTATCTCTGTACCTAAAGGCGTCTGTCGGCGTTTCCCTCCCGCTGACAAAAACAGCCCATTGCTTTGGAAGGCTCAGGCTGATGGATTAACATGTGAGTTTATTGTGCATGGGTGTGAAAGATGGACCGTCGTCTGTTTATGAGTTATAATTACCATACTTTGCAAGAGACGCTATAGGCAATGCTGGCTGCGATCCTACACCGGCAATTCCAGCATCATCATAATCATTATGGGCCATTACTAATCCGCTGCTGGATGAATGTGCCCCAATACCATTGCCATCTCTTCATCGGTCCTAACGCGAGACGATTTTTAAAAATTATTTACTAAAATTATAGACATTTTTACCTATTTATTTTATTCACGTGCGTGATTTGAAGGCTCAGCTGACCCAACAAAGAAACGGGCTTCATCACGCGGCATTTGTAGTTCCCCAAATATTTCTCATATTGCACGATTTTTGTGCGGTGCGTTCGACAGCCCATGTCTGGCGAATTTACCTGCGGCTGTTGTTTTGTTATTCCGTCATCGTGGAATCGTCCTCCACCCACCCACCCACCATCCCCCTATAGATAGATCTGCGCCAATAGTAATAATGATGGTAACATTGGAAGCAAGTACATGCCAAGTTATCCCATGGAAGAGTGATAGAGATGAGATTTGACCAAAACCGAGTCACTTGAGACACGTTCCCACCTACCCCTCCTACCCACCCATCGCGGAGTGCGGACTTGCCAGCCAGCCAATCAATCCCGTTCTCCGAGCCACTGGCTTGGTGGTAGCAAAGCACTCTGCCAAAAAAACCCCGCCGCTCTTTGCTCCCGGATGCAGAGGGCTTCTTAACATTCCTTCTCTTCGACAAGCCCCTCTTGCCTTGATCTCTATTCCCTCCCCCCCTCTCGCTCTCTCTCTCTCTCTCGCACTCTCTGCTGCCCACTTCTATCAAAATCCGCAGGAGCTTTGGCGTTTTCCCGTTCTCTTTGGTGCATGCATTGCCACTCACGTGCGCCGAATCCCCGTCTCTCTCTCATCAGAGAGTTCTGGAGCGTCTTGTTTTTTTGTTTATCGCAGTTGGCTGAGCACTGGCTCCCACAATGCCCTCCCCCGCCCCCTCCCCCCAAAAGATTCCGGCAAGTAGCCAGCAACAAACGGCACTCTTGTAATAACCTTGCGATCGATACGGGTTGATAACGTTACTTGATTCGAGATTTTAAGTTTTCGTGTCTGCAAGGGTCTATACTCTTTGTTTTTTTCGGTAAAGTCACGTAGGTGAAAAATAAAATAAATTAAATCACGACGTTTCGGAGGCAACACAAGCTTCCGTCTTCAGGTGGCACCGTCACAGCAAAATTACTGCATCAGGGGTACAGTAATTTGTCTGTTTTACCTATGTGACTTTACCGAAAAAAACAACGTTACTTGAGTTTGAGCGCGGCATGCTGTTAAAGAAGCTTGAGGACGAAACGGACAGAGAAACGACAATGGGAAGGAAGCAAGCAGAGAGAAGCAGAAGCGTGCCGCGTTGTTGTGTTGTTGTGCTGCGTGACCTTGTGGATAAACGCGCTATGAACGAAATGAAAGAGGCAGTCCGCTTGAGGTCGAGTCTTCAGGATGCGTCGTGAGAGGGGCGTGCGGAAGCGGCTCGGCTCTGCCTGTGTGAGCGCACGTAGCCCGCCCGCTATTGCGCTGACAGTGAATGCAATCTTCATTTCACGTTTTATTAATCCGCCCATTCGTCGCGGCTGCGAGCAGCGCATCGCTAACAGGTTTCTAATTCTCGATCGGACCACAGCCGTCTGGGTGTAGTTCCCGCCCCTCTCACGCAATGGCTGGAACGATCTCCGCTGTCGACTCCACCAAGGCACAAGATAGTCCCACTCCTCAACTGCCCATGTCTGTCTCTAGTCACTAATGAAGGGGGTGGAGCGGTGGCGAAGCGCTTGGCGCACTGCGCCTATGAATTAACCCAGCCACCTGAGTTTGACTGAGTTGCCACGGCTAAGGTCGCGATTTTACATTTCCATAGAGGGCCTGTGCTAGAGCGCTTTCGATGCAGGGGGCCGGTGGATCACGCACAGATTTGTGAAACTCCCAAACCCGCCGGGCCGCGATGCCGCCAGGAGATGGCAGAACGGCAAGTGGTTTCTTCTCCGAATCGCTACGTGCGCACCGATGGGATGAAGACCCCTCCTCTTACCGGGGGGGGGGGGGGGTGGGCTTTCTCCGGTCACTCCGTTTTCTCGCCACGAGCAAAGACGCTCGCGATTACGCAGCTCGTCGTCGAACCCCCCAAGTGCCGCAGGACCCTCGGTGCTCAACGAGAAGGAGTTGAGACTCAGTGACGGTTTGCCCGAAGCAAAAACGTCGAGCCTCGGTGACGTGGCCTAGCCGTCGCCCCTTGCTGCGGAGGTTCACGGTTCGAATCCAGCGGCCGCCCTGATGATTACTGCCATAACACAACGCGCCGTCTGCTTCACTCACAGTGGACGCTAAAGATCCCCTGAGGTCGTTCACAAGAGTAGGACGTTGTGTGCCGGGCGTCAGGGTTCACGTTTACTCCATTGGAAAATAACCCACGAATCACTCCATTGGATGTACAGATACCCCCCCCCCCCACCCACAAACACACACTCTACAGGCAGACCCACGCTCGTTTATAGACCAAGTCACGTTGTGCCACGCGCAGGGACAGCTGCCACTGGAGGTGCCCTTTGAAATGCGTATATAGAGGGCGGCTATGTCAAAAACGACTCCTCGTTATTCGGCCATTCAAGAGAGAATGCCCCTGGCATGTGTGTTGGCCCTGACTTGTGTCCCTTCTTTGTTCCTCCCATCCTTGCGAACGAATCCCGCTGCGCTGCGCCAAACTGCCGCGAGGCAACGCTTGCCACACATGTGCAGTAGCTCACAGCGAGTTCCGAAAGCTTCTTTAAGAGCAAAGAGCTATCAGGCCGGCCGACCGTTGTTGGAGCTGCTGCGAGCATTGATCGCCCACGGCGCATTAGCAGCAACATATGGAATGGGTCGATTAAATATTAAAGGCTTCTATGGTCTGAACTTTTTCCTCTCTGATAAGGCAGTGATTGCTCGTAAGCAACGAGTTTCAGCGAGCAGTGGCTGTGCCCGCAAGGGCCTCGCTGATACGAGAGCGGCTGGCGAAAGCGCAGCCCTCGCCAATTTGCCTCGACTGAAGGGCAGATCTACAGAGGATATTTCGGCTTGCTCTTTGACGCTGGCCAAGCGTTCTTGCGAGAGGCTGGAGTACCCACACTTTACCCCGTGTCACACGCAGCCCCTGTCGAGTGACGGAGTGTGGCGTGTACTCATTCATACCGCCGGCAAGACAGAGGTGTTATTGCAACTGCCGGAACGGGAGATCGAATGGAACCTGAGGGACCGCTGGATTTCCAAGTCCAGTGGTGCTGCAAAACCAGTACACAAGGGAAGCGTCCCTAACGTGCAGCAGTAGTCGTAAACTTGTATTTTATTTAGCCATGAAAGCCTCGTTAATTCGTAAGACTTTTCAAGGAGATCAGGACGCAATGCTTTGTGCATGAAGAAGCGTCGGTTGGATGGGCGGGCAGGGTAACGAGCCGTTTCTAAGGCAGGTTTAGTGGTGGGATGAGTCGAGTTAGAGATTTAGAGAATTGGGGGCACATTCTTAGGTGTGATTGCTAAATTAAGGACATTCTGGAAGCATGTCCATTGAATTGTCAAACAGAGGCTTGAGCGGGGCCAATGCCTGCCCACTACGACCCACACACACACATACAGAGATCCCCGTGTAGCTTCCACAGTCGGTTGCGGCAAGTGCTGTGAGCGAGCATCTATGACGTCCCGGATCTGTTCAGATAACTACCACTGATGTGAGCTGTAGTCGGAGGCGAAGTTGGCTCATCACAATGCTACCACTCCACACACACACAAAGACAAAGACCCCCCTTTCATCCATCATAGCGTGCATCTATGCAGGTCAATGCTGATGCTTACAAGCCACAGCAGGTGCTCATTTAAGGCTGAATCGACATCGGAGAGGCCCAGGACTGGTTCAAATAATCGTGACTGGTGTTGGCCGTGAGCGGAAATCGAACTCGGATCGCCGTGTTCGTAGTACAGTGCGCTAACCGCTACGCAACCGCTCCCCACCCACCTTTACACACGCACGCACAGGCAGACAGGGGCATAATTATACCTCCAGACGAGTAACACGTGTTCCACGCCCCATACCTGGTTGCCACAGGTATGGGGCGTTCTATTGCTCGAAGTGATCTCGAAGTAGAGGGATAACATCTCGAGCGCCGAATGTTCTTCCGACACTCGGCACGGCTCCACTGATGCGTGGGTGGGTGGGTGCGTGCGTCGTGCGGAGCGTGCCATCGTAGGTACGAAGCGTGAGGGGGTAAGGGGGCTTAGGTGTATAATTACCGACGTCGTCAAGTGACCACTCACGGACTCTCAAAGCATCTCTGCACCCCCCCCCCCCACCTTTGGCGCCTCTTGGTTTGGCCTGTTGACATCCCTAGAATTGGCAATTTTCCTCTTCTTTTCATCTTCGGCCGTTTCATCAATGCCGCATGCACTCTCCGCACGGAATTACAGCCGACATCGTGACTGTGTAGAGCTGTGGCCTGCGAGTCATCTCAGTCAACCCACGGCACCTGCATTTGTCCCGTGACCTCCTGCCAGCGAGTCGTCGACACTTCACGTGGCCTCAAAGTGCACTTAGCATGGCACAAACGCTCTGGTGACGTCACCAACACTTAGTGGCTAATGGCGGGGGTTGTTGTTGTTGTTGTTCGAGTGGTCGCATAATAGTTCGATAACCCCAGCGGGCGATCTGAGTTCAATGGCGAATGACGTCGGCATCGGACCTAAGCACCACCCTCCCGATTGACACGGCCTTACACGAGTACGTGGCGCGGTGTGTGGACATCAGAACGTAGGAGACAAAGGCGGCCGCGCGTGGTGCTGGCCATACCACCCCACGCGCGTTTACCGCGCCGTGCCTTTCAAAAGGTCTTCACTTGGCGTAGGATCACAGAAACGTCCCCCCGGTAGACTCACGCAGGGTGACGTCGGCTCGCAGAGAGACCCACGTGGTGCACATTGAGACCCATGGACTCCACGTGGAATCCTCCGACCGGTTGTCTCCCTTCGGCGTTCCGGGGGGATGATGTCGCGTTCGGAGACGCCGTTTCCAATCCGCATCGTTTGGGCAAAGGTGCAGCCCTGCAAATGCGATCTCACGTCACTGCTGGCGGATTAAAGAAGCTCCACACAGAGCCCCCTCCGACAAGGTATTTTTGGCCTGTTCTTCTACGCTGGCCAAACTTTCTTGGAAGAGGCGCGAGTGCCCACGCTTTACCCCACAGCACAGGACCTGCCGATCGACTCGACTGCGATGTTACCCATCATAATACTGCTGAGAGGACAGAGGCGGGGGATCTGTGTGCGTGCTTGTGCGTGCGGTGTGTATTCCCGCTACGAACCTGGCCACCCGGGTTCGATTCCAGCCCACGTCTAACACCGGTGACGTGTGTCTGAACCGGTGCCGGGCCTCCTCTAGGCCGGCTCAGTCTCAAATGAGTACCTGGTGCGATGTGTAAACACGAGGGCGTGGTGTTAGCCACTCACCCCCTCGTGTGACGTCCCAGCCTTCATATGTGCTCGCTAACAACACTTGCCCCAACAGTCTGTTAAGGCTACACGGGGGATCTTTGTCTGGTGTGTATTCGTGTCGGCCAAGTGTGTCGAAAAACACGGGATGTAACATTTACAGGGCAGATCGAGACCGCCGCGTGGGTCGAGCGGGATTGCATTTTGGCATTCGCTAAATTAGTCGAGAGACGGAACATTGGGGGGGTGGCGGCGGTGGCAGTAGCGACAGCAGAGAGCAGCGGCAGCAGCAGCGGGGGCAAACGCTTTCACATTAACTCGAGGAAGGTGGGGCGAACCACTTTACATTCAACTTGGCCCCGAAAGCGAACAACGGGTGTGGGTTTTTTTTCTTTCGTATCTGTCACCGTGCGCGATCGCGTGTGCCAAGTAATTATTAATGCCGAGGTAGTAGCGAGACTGACACGAAAGCCGGAATGAGTCCCAAGCACATCTGTTTGTGAAATATTGAACGCGCCGCCTTAACGCGACCGTCCGGCGCTCCGTGCCGTGCAGCACCCTACACGATGATTAGGTTCAGTTCAGTTCACGTATTAGGTGTAGCCCTGTGAGCCATGCGGCTCTTGAATCGGGTGCAACCGCAACGAACAAAAGCATGAACAAGAAACATCTTAAAGTGACCGCGCGCAACAGAAACATCCAGAAAAAAACGGCAAAGTCTTCCAGAAAAAGCACCGTACATCAAGTGACGTGAGCGCGCTCGTTTGAGGGGGTGGGGGGGGGGGGGTGCTCGTAGTTGTGGATGGTGACTTTGGGAGGAGGGGGGGGCTCAGATGGTTGCGTGGGGGGGGGAGACGATTAGCTGTTGACTAGAGAGGCGTTTGCAAAAACCGGAAAGCGTCGTCTCGTGAAATATGGTAAACCAGGTACAGAAGGTACACTATGGGGACCTCATTTGCCAGTAAAAATATGATAATTGGTTCTTTACCCTTCTATCTGGCAACAAAACTGACACCTTTTTGCAAGGAGTCATGTTTGCATAGACCGCAATACCTGCAGTCATAATACAAACAAAAGAACATAACTCTGATAATGTGCACTGTCCTTGAAGTTGATTGGTCCACACCCGAGACAGCTTTCCTTCGAGCCTAGTCTGGTCCAACCCATATGAGACTAGGCTCGAAGGAAAGCTGTCTCGGGTGTGGACCAATCAACTTCAAGGACAGTGCACATTATCAGAGTTATGTTCTTTTGTTTGTATTATGACTGCAGGTATTGCGGTCTATGCAAACATGACTCCTTGCAAAAAGGTGTCAGTTTTGTTGCCAGATAGAAGGGTAAAGAACCAATTATCAGGTACAGAAGGGTGCAGCCCCTGCAATTTTCTTGCTCGCGCCGCTGCTGGCGGAAAGGGCCTCCACCGGAGCGAGCTCTGGAGAGAGTTGCCCTCATAGTACTGGTCGCGAAAGCCTACGTGTCAAACTGAGAGTTCCTCTCGCCCGTATGTGGACTCTGCTCTTCAACATCGGCGGCGATGCGCGTAGTCTGCAATCCGGCTCTGGATGACGGCGCCAGGGCTCCCCCCGTCCCGTGTGCTTCGAGGTGCTGCAATACCCTGGCCCTCCAGGGGAAGGCAGTCCAACAAAACCCGTGGACTCCACCTGTTCCGTCTGCATGGGATAGAGTGTTTCTCCCTTCCCACGCATGGATTTTATCCGGCTGCTCCGATCTCCTCGCGCAGTGAAACGCTCATTAATTGTCCGATGACACCTTAATGTATAGAGGACCGCAGCGCTTGGGCAAATTGTTGATGACGGTTGGCCGCGTGGCTGCCTCCCTGCTTGGTCATGTGGTTCCTTAGCCCGCCTGTGAGTCGCTCTCTCTCGTCGGGTAGCGAGTCACAAGTCGCAGCTGTTGAAATCATTCTTGGGCAGACGTCTTGGACGGAGATGTGCGTCCACCCCCACTCTTTACCCCAACCGCAAGCGCGACCTGCCGATCGGCGGGCGAGCGGTCGCGTCAGACTTCTTTATTTGCAAAAAAAAAAAGTCGGCGCTCTCTGCGTCCGTCACGCGCGACTGAGGTTTCGCAATCATCAGGCGGCACAAAAACCCAGGCGACGAGGCGAGCGCGCACCGTCGGAAGTCAGTGGCGCGTGCATATCAGCCGCAGCATTCGGTGAAGCATTGGGGCATTCAGAAGACGGATGGGCGACAACGCGGTTGATATCGGTGCCCGCACGCAATTATTCTCTGCTGGTAAATGCGCTCAGACGCGTGCATTTCTGCTGCATGTTTTACTGCGTCCTTTTATAAACACAGACAAAGACCCCCCCCCCCCCACACCCATCCACCAGTCACCCATCCTCCCTGTTCTGGGTGGGGGGGGGCGAAAGTGTTGTTAACGAGGACCAATGAAGGTCAACACGGGACACTGGGGGGGGGGGGGGTGTCCAGAACCATGCCCCGCTGTGTATATATAGATTTATTTTATCTCCCCAGCGCTGGGTTTTTTTTACTCACCACACCAGGTACTCATTTAAGGCTGCGTCGACCTAGAAGAGGCAAACAAGAAACAAAGATCTCCCGTATAGGCCTAACAGACTGTTGGGGCAAGTGCTGTTAGCGAGTGGCACCTATGAAGGTCGGCAAGGCACACGGGGTGACGGGTGGCCAGCGCCACGATCGGTCGCTTTTGTCTCGCCAGTGGCGATGTTTACACACCGCACCAGGTACTCATTTGAGTCTGAGTCGACCTAGGGGAGGCCCAGGACCGGTTCAGATAATCGTCACTGGTGTTGGCCATGAGCGGGAATCGAACCCGGGTCGCCGGGATCGTAGTGCAGCACGATAACCGCTGCACTACCGATCCTTACACACATACATACACACATATACATACACACACACATACTCACATGTACGTACACACATACTCACATACACACACACGTGCAACCGATGGGTCACGTTCGCCACCTCGAGACGTGACGTTTCGTCCGTGCGTACGCATGCAGCCAAGCGACACGCCGATCAATTTGGGAACACGAACCCCCCCCCCCCCCCAGCGAAAGCATCGGGGATAGAGGGGGAGACCCACTGCACATAACTTATAACAAATATCACACGGTATGGGGCGATAGTGGCCGCGCCACTGTTGCTCTACGCATTAAAGCAGGAGAGGGCGTTTTTTTTTGCATAAACTCTGCGGGGAAAAAAAAAAAGAAATACCTGACGGGTCACGGATGTGCCTCCCCGTGCCACATTAGCCGTGCAATTAATCCTGGCCTGGCAGGTCGTTAGTTTGTTTATGGGCGCCTCGCCGCATACCAATTCTGGAGCGATCGAGTGGCAGAATTACGCATGGGCGCGCGCGCCTGCTGGCCGCTTCGGCGGCGCGCTGATCGCCGCAAGCGGCCAGCGCGGAGCGAAGCGATGCGCTCCAGAAGCCCACGCGGCTCAGCCACAGAGGGGGCCAGGGCGGACGATGTTCACGTTGCGTGGGTATGCGGTGGGCGTGTGCACGGGTATGTGTGAGCGTGCGTGCGTTTTGTGGAACGGATTGGCTTTGGTAGTGTGTGTGTGTTTGTATGAGTACCTGGTGCGATGTGTAAACATCGCCACTAGGGAGACAAAGGCGGCCGGGCGTGGTGTTGGCCACCCACCCCATCGTGTGCCGTGCCGGCCTTTATAGGTGCTCGCTAACAGCACTTGCCCCTACAGTCTGTTAAGGCTGTATGGGGGATCTTTGTATGCGGGTATGTATGGGGGGTAGCGGTTAGCGCGCTGCGCTACGAACCCGGCGACCAGGATTCATTTCCCGTTCACGGCTGCCAACACCAGTGACGATTATCTGAACCGGTCCTGGGTATCCCCTAGGTCGACTCGGCCTTAAATGAGTACCTGGTGCGGTGTGTAACCGTCGCCGCTAGGGAGACAAAAGTGTCCGGGCGGTGTGCTGGCCACTTACCCCCTTGTGTGCCATTCCGGCCGTCACTCGCTAACAACTCTTACCCCAACAGTCTGTTAAAGGCAATATGAGGGGTTATTGCCTTTGTGTGTGCGGCGCGTATGTGCCAAGATCAGCATCTAATGAGGAGGTCCGTGGAAGGACGCGACTGGGCAGTTGGAGGCAGTCACCCTCCAGCAACAGCGGACGGCAGAGGAGCAACGCTCACAACAAGGAGTGGAGTGCCGGGCGGATAAATCGGAGTGGGGCGCCAAGGTGGTTCATCTGTTAGTCATCTCAGGCAGTGAACCAACAACACCTGAGTCAGTTCATTTGACCTCCTTCCAGCAGTGAGCCGTCGACACTTTACGCGGCCTCAGTGTGTGCCTCGCCTGGCATTAACGCCGTGATGATGTCACCGTCACTTAGTGGCGAACGGCGATTGTTGTTGTTGTTGGCCGTGATGACTTGTGAGTGTGTTACGAGTGTGTATCGATACGTGTGAGCAGACGTGAGCATACGTGCGTGGAAGTAGGCATGTGAGCATGCGCATTGTGGTTATGCGCGTGTGTATGTGTATGTGTGTGTGGGGAGCGGTAGTGTCGTGGTTAGTGCGCTGCGCTACGAACCTGGCGAACCGAGTTCGGTTCCCGCTCACGGCCAACAACAGTGACGATTATCTAAACTGGTCCTGGACCTCCCCTAGATCGACTCAGCCTTAAATTTGTACCTGGTGCTCGCTAACAGCACTTGCCCCAACAATCTGTTAAGGCTATACGGAGGATCTTTGTCTTTGTTTTTATATATAACGCGCTGCTGTACGAACCTGACGACCCGAGATCGATTCCCGCTGACGGTGACGAATATCTGAACCGGTGTTGGGGCTTCCCTAGGTCAACTCAGCCTCAAACAAGTACCTGGAGCGGTATGTAAATATCGAGACAAAGGTGCCCGGGGAGTGGTTGTTGCCACCCACCCCCTCGCGTGTGCCGCGTCGGTCTTCACAGGCGCGACTCGCTAACAGCACTTGCCCCAACAGTCCGTCAAGGCTATACGGGTGATCTTTGTCTTGGTCTATTGTGCCGGATAGGAACAGACAGATGCAGGCAGGGAGAGATAGGGGAGGAGGAGGGATCGCTTGGGGGGCCGGACTCCTTTGCCTCCCCTTGACTGCCTACAGAGCGAATATTGTTCTCCTGATTGATTTTGTTGCCTGTCGCTTGCAGCACTTGATTACTGCCTATATGAGGCTGCTCCAATCAACCACTGCCAGTGTCAAGGGCAAGGAAGCTTGACTCTCCGAGTATCAGAGTGCACGTAAAGATTGGGTTCCGGCGGCTCTCCGGTGTCACTCCTCGCCAGCACCGTTCATCCCCGTGGCTGGACCTGGCCCCTGCCAGGTGGCGCCGGTTCTTGAGATGCGACGACTCCTCGCACGTGGACGATGCACGTGGACGTTGCACGTGGACGGTGCACGTGGACACCCCTCCCCCCTCTCTTTAATTACGGGCTTCCCTCTCCGCGCTCACTGCGATGCAAATGAGCGGCGACTCGCATTGTGCAGCCCTGGCAGCGAGGCTGCATCCCCACCGCCACCAACACCACTACCACCACCACCCCCACCACCACCACCACCCCCACCATCACCACCACCCCCACCACCACCTCCACCACTACCACCACCCCCACCACCACCCCCACCACCACCACCACCGCCACCTCCCCCACCACCCCCACCACCCCCACCACCACCACCACCACCTCCACCACCCCCACCACCACCACCACCCCCACCACCACCACCCCCACCACCACCACCATCACCCGCCCACCAAGCCCCATGGCCGGATACGGCTGTAAATTTATGTAAAATCGATGTGGCCACACCGACTGCATTGGGGTTGTGAAGGGGGGAGGTGGGGGGGACTGCATTAACCCGTCGTGTGCAGCACGTAACGAACGCGAGTGTGTCCCACACAGATGCAGACAACGCGTGCATCACTCTCATTACGTCACTCCTCCCTGAATCACTCCCCATTGCGTAACGATGCATTGCATCCGATACTGTATCACTCCGATATACATCGGGTGGCCCTGCCTCCATCAATACTGCATCACTCCTTCCTGTATCACTCCTCTCTGCATCACTCCTTCCTGTATCACGCCTCCCTGCATCACTCCTCTCTGCATGACTTCTTCTCGTGTCACCCTTCCCCGTGTCACCCTTCCCCGTGTCACCCTTCTCCGTGTCACCCTTCCCCGTGTCGCTCCCTTCTGCATCAACTCCTCTGCGTGCTGCAGATCGTTAATCGGCGAGCCAGCGAGCAATGTGACGCAGCGCACGTGGATGGAATCTGGTTGTGTTTGTGTGTGTGGACGTGATGGAGAGTCGAGCGCCTGTCGATACAAATCTGTGTCGGAGGCGGTGGCGAGATCCTTCTGTGATTGACTTCCTTAAGGTCGGCTTCGCCTGAAATGAGCGACTGGTGCGGTGTGCTGTCAGCCCTGGACGATGTTAAACAGCTGCATTAATAGGTACTCGCTGACGGCACGATAGCCGACATACACATCCACGCTGCGGCAATCGCGAGTTCATTTCCAAGGGTTATTCGCGTGTTGGTGAAGGAGATCGCGTGTCTAGCACTCGCCACTGCCGTTAATCGTGGCCATGAAATATGACTCACTTCGCCCGGCGCATAGCACGCAGCGCGCGCTAATTACTGCGCCACCGCTCCACAACACCCGCTCGCCGTCTAACGAGAGAATGTCGTGAAAGTTTAGTGGCAGTGAGACGAGTGGAGTTAGCCAAGCGAGAGAGTAACAATGCAACGGTTAGTCTCGAACAATTCCGTGCCGTTATAGTTCCAGTGGCCACTTGCATCGCAATTCCTTAAGTGAACGCCGCCTTTCCCCCACCGCAACCTGCATTGACCAGGGCGGTGAAGTATGGTCCAACAACCCGCGTAATTACAGACACGGCGTGGAACAACCCTTCATCCGCAGCAAGTGGGTCAACAAAGAACCGTGCATTATTTACTCAAGCTATTCGTTGCAGCAGTATTATTGTTTTTTCCTCGTACAAGTCTGAAAGCCGGCAGCGGTGACACCAAAGATGCTTTGTTCCAAGTCTCTTGCTCATTTGCAAAAGTCTGCCGCTCGTAATTTCCGCGCAGCACTTACATCTCTCTCGCGCGCGCGCCAGACGCTGGTGGTCTACTCCTCGCAGTGATGCTGCTGGTGCTGCTGCTGCTGGTGATAATGATGTTAGACTTCCTGCTGGTGCTGCTGGTGCTGCTGGTGGTGATGATGATGTTAGACTTCCTGCTGGTGCTGCTGGTGCTGCTGCTGGTGATGATGATGTTAGACTTCCTGCTGGTGCTGCTGGTGCTGCTGCTGGTGATGATGATGTTAGACTTCCTGCTGGTGCTGCTGGTGCTGCTGCTGGTGATGATGATGTTAGACTTCCTGCTGGTGCTGCTAGTGGTGATGATGATGTTAGACTTCCTGCTGGTGCTGCTGCTGATGGTGATGATGATGTTAGACTTCCTGCTGGTGCTGCTGCTGTTGGTGATGATGATGTTAGACTTCCTGCTGGTGCTGCTGCTGGTGATGATGTTAGACTTCCTGCTGGTGCTGCTGGTGATGATGATGGTGATGATGATGATGTTAGATTTCCTGCTGGTGCTGCTGGTGGTGATGATGGTGATGATGATGTTAGACTTCCTGCTGGTGCTGCTGATGCTGCTGCTGGTGGTGATGATGGTGATGATGATGATGATGTTAGACGTCCTGCTGGTGCTGCTGGTGCTACTGCTGGTGGCGATGATGATGATGTTCGACTTCCTTTAAAGGGCAGCAGAGTGTCCCTGGGTGAAAGCCTGACCACCACGCGGCGTGGAGAGACGACGATTGCGACCAATATAAAGCCTCGCGCTCGCTGCAGATTTATATTCCCGCCGTCGCACGACAGTCTCTCAACAGGCGTTCTTATATAATTGAGAAAGCGTGGCTAAATTTTTTTTAAAGAAAAAATTGAAAGTATCGAGCCGTCCGCGATAAGCGCATAATTATTGGAGTGTTTTCATCGCCACACTCGCGAGACAGAGCCAGCAACATCGAAGCGAACAGCGCCCGACCCGCATTCGAGATAAGAAGCGAAACGCGTCGCTTTAATTCGTGGCCTGACGCAAAACTTTGACGCACAATTAAACAGCGACGCTCTCGCATTTTCTCGTTCCGCCGCCGCCGCCTCCGTATTTTCCCCTTCATCGGCTCTGAATAAATGCCCTCGTTGTGTCTCCGTGCGGCGCAGCGGCTTCAGCGAGACGAGCATCTCGCTGCTGTTGCTGCTGCTGCAGCATCGGCGGCAGCGCGCGTTTGGGAGGGCTTTGAGCTCGCGCGCGAGAGAGCGAGCGAGAGATTTGCGCGACTTTTTTTCAAGTTGGTGCGCTACGTTGTCGCGGCTTGTGTAGCAGACACATGAGGTCCAGGTGGGGGCGGTTGTCCCCCCCCCCACCACCAATCCATTCCTCGGTATAGTGAGAGAGTTATGCCGTAAGATGGAGTGTGGGGAGTGATGGAAGACGGATGGAAAAGAGGTGGGGGGGCACGCGTGAATGGTCTCATAATGGTCTCCGCTGTCGAGGCAGACTGGACCACATTATTTTTCGCGACTTGTTGATGACGTGATGTCGCAACGCCCATTGCTGGCAGCTGGGGGGAGAGGCAGCGCGCGGGCTCACACGGGGAGGGAGGAGGGATGGATAGAGGGAGGGGAGGGATGGCGATTAGAGGAGAGAGAGAGAAAAACGCGGCGAAATGTCTCATCTGTATTCAGATCGGCTCGGGTCGGCGGCAGAGGCGCGGCGTCGTGCGCTCCTGCACTAACTAGAGAAGGAGGAGGGAGCAGAGGAAGGGGGCGGGCAGACAGACACAGAGAGGGAGGGAGGAGCAAGGGGGAGGGAGGGAGGGGGGAGACACGCGGAGAGAGAGAGAGAGAGACAGGGAGGCGCGCGTGAGATGCACGGTCCGAGATGAGCTCGGCAGAGAGCTGAGCTCGCCGCCTCGAGAGAGCAGCATCGATTCGCGCGCGTAGCGCGCGCGCACATACACACATAGCGGCGCCGCGTTTAACCCCTGTGTGTGTGCTCGCTGTCTCTCTCTCTCTCACCTCCGCTCTCCGTTCTGGGCGAGGGGGAGAGAGCGCGATTTTCAAGAAGACAGCGAGAAGAGACGGGGAGCGAGTAGCAAGACCGGCGAGGGATAGCTCCGGCTTCTCAACCACCCCCATCCCCTTCGCTCCCCCTCCGCTCCCCCTCCACTGTGGGACAGCGCACCGCAGTGGAGGGAGCGTCCTGCCCGGCACGCTACGGCCGGGGAGAGAGCCGTGGGATCCCCCTTTTGCTTGACGCGGCGGGGAGTTGCGCAGCGATGGGAAGGAGCTCCTCGTGAAAGACATCACCATCAGCAGCAGCATCATCATCAGCATCAACATCGTCGTAATAATAATCATCATCATCATCGTCGTCGTCGTCATCATCGCACTCCAGGTTGCGGCGAGCTGAGCCAGCGCTTTCGACGGGACTGGATCGGTAGCGGATTGCTGGGATTGAATCCCGCGATACAAAGATCAGCAGGAAACAATAAAAAGGAGAGCCGTCGGCTGTTTGGAAGCGAGACGAAGGGTGAACGCTCAGTCGCAGCGATAGACGTCCGCGCTCGCCCGCTCGCCCGCTCGGCTTGCCTCGGCTGACTTTTGAAGGATCGCCCTCGCCTGGTCTCCCGTACAACCAAACAAGTGTCTTGTGTGCCGTCTGTTCCCTGCAAAGTGAAAGCAACCCCGCCGACGCATGTTATGCCCATTCTGCCTGCTCGGCGACTCGCGACGTTGAGAAGCGCCCAGTACCTTTGGATAAAAGGTAAGGAGAAGTGTTCGACTCTGTTTGACCGCTCTTGCTTTGCGAGCACACACACCACACGCACCCGCACACACAAACACGCCCGCGCACACACACGCGCACACAACCACACACACACACACACGCACCCGCACACACACACACGCGCACACAACCACACACACACACGCACCCGCACATACACACACGCGCACACAACCACACACACACACACGCACCCGCAGACACCACAGGCATCCGCACACGCACACACCACAAGCATCCGCACACACCACAGGCACCCGCACACACACACGCGCACACACCACACGCACCCGCACACACCACAGGCATCCGCACACATACACATACGCGCACACAACCACACACACGCGCGCACACACACACGCACCCGCACACACACACACGCGCAACACAACCACACACACACGCACCCGCAGACACCACAGGCATCCGCACACATACACATACACGCACACACCACACGGACCCGCACACACCACAGGCATCCGCACACACCACACACATAGAAAAAGATCGTCCCTATAGCCTTAACAGACTGTTGGGGCAAGTGCTGTTATCGAGCACCTATGCAGGTTGGAACGGTACACGAGGAGGTGGGTGGCCAGCACCACTCCCGACCGGCTTTGTCTCCCCATTGGCGATGTTTACCCACCGCACCAGGTGCTAATTAGAGGCTGAGTCGACCTAGGGGAGGCCCAGGACCCTTTCAGAAAACCGTCACTGGCATTGGCCGTGAGCGGGAATCGAACTCGGGTCGCCGGGTTCATAGCGCAGCGCGCTCACCCCCCCCCCCCCCCACACGCACGGACACAGCACACACACGCACGTGCAGCTATACGTGAAATCGATGTTGGCAGGAGAGAGAAAAATAATCATTTGGCAGCAGGACGGGCGAGAAAGAGACAGAGAGAGAAAAATAAAATATCCCCGTGTCCCCCCCCCCCCCCCACTTTCAATGCACGGCACTTACAGCGCCCATGAATTCCGTTTGAATGGGGATTGCGGGCGTTTTGCGCAGCGTGTAATGACGTTTGACAGCTCACGGGGGGCTTAGCACAGCAGCCTCACGCGACCACTGCGCCCTCCTTCTCTTTCATTTGCCCCTTCTTTATGGCATCGCTCTTTGCTGACGGAAGAGCCAGCGACAATGTTGTTGTTTGTCCTTTGGCGCATTCCAATTCAGTCGTTACGCTAGCAGTGGAATTCGAGTTTCATCCGCCGACATTCCCTCCTGCCTTCTAAGTAACAGTTGCTGCAATAACTACAACAACAACAGCAACAACCACCGCTAAAGTATCCCTTTGCGCGCTCAGCCTCCGCCTAAATCGCTCGTTCCTTCCTTCTTTCGCGTGCACGAATCAATAAATAAAGAGAAAACAACTCAAGTTGCATTCACGGCTGCGGCGTAAACGAAGCGTGCACGGGATTAGGTGGGGGTGGGGGGGGTGGATGTGGGGGTCTCAACAAAGCGCACCGAGCAAACGCGGAACGAGAGGGATGACAGGCAGGTGGTGTTGCGTGCAGTGGGGGGGTGGGGGGGGGGTTGTCGCTTCACTTTCTGTTGGCGAACGCGCAGAACGTGACCGCGCCGCGCTGCGCTGCACTCACATCTCAATGGGTTCCGTCCGCGGGAGCAGAGGTGGTGTAACTGGGAGGGGGTGCTGACTGCGGGCTGGACGAGAGGAGGGGTAGGGTGCGAGCGAGCGAGCGAGCGAGCGAGGTGGGGGGGTGGGTAGGTGTCGTAAGCCGTCAGAACGTGCTGCTTTTGGCACGCGCTGAATCGCCTCCTAATTGCATTGTTACACGTTTTGCCCCGCTCCGCGAGATTACTTGAGCGAAGCGTTTTATGGCCGTGCGGATAACAATCGACGTGGGTCCGCTGGCGAATTCGATGCGGCGTGGGGGCAAGGCGGCTTTGCATTGCGTGCCACACACAACACACAGATAGGCAAAGCTTCCACCGTATAGCCTGAATAGACTGTTGGGGCAAGTGCTGTTAGCGAGCGCCTCCGAAGGCCGGTAACGGCACGCGCGAGGGTGGGTGGCCAGCACCATAGCGGCGACGTTCACACAGTGAGCCAGGTACTCATTTGAGGCTGAGTCGACCTAGGGGAGGCCCAGGATCGGTTCAAATAATCGTCACTTGGTGTTGGTGGCCGTGAGCGGGCATCGATGTCGGTGCCGCTTGGTTCATAGCGCAGCGCGCCAACCCCATACGCTACCGCTCCCCGCGACACGCACAACACACACACACAATCACACGGCAGAACGACACCACAGTACGTAAACCTTCACACTCCGACTCAGCGTTCCGGCCCATAAAACCTCTGACTTGCCCAGCCCGGGTAAGCGATCAATTCTACGTGCGTCTTCAGTGATATTCTGTATATCACTTGAAAAAAAACATGCCCCTGTGTTACTTCAGCCAGGTTGGGGATCATTGAGGATATACGTCGCTTTGTCAAAGGAAAGGCCCTGGATCACAACGAGAACAAGAGGAGAATAGATAACAAATGAAGCAAATTGCGCATAAAAAATAAACGCATTCTGTAATCTATTTTAGAAGCGAACACAATCAAAGCAAATGAAAAGCAATTACTCTCCGGTATGCAACTAGGGGCTTTCACCGGCACACGATGTGTTGTGTTGCGCGTTTAAAGTTAGAGGCATTGCTGATGTTGAGTGTGTTGATGTTGAGTGTGTTGATGTTGAGTGTGTTGATGTTGAGTGTGTTGATGTTGAGTGTGTTGATGTTGGGTGTGCTGATGTTGAGTGTGTTGATGGTGAGTGTGTTGATGTTGAGTGTGTTGATGTTGGGTGTGTTGATGTTGGGTGCTGATGTTGAGTGTTGGGTGGTGTTGATGTTGAGTGTGTTTGATGTTGGGTGTGTTGATGTGAGTGTGTTGATTGTTGGGTGTGTTGATGTTGAGTGTGTTGATGTTGACGTGCTGTTGCTGTTGAGTGTGTTGCTGTTGGGTTTGTGTTGATGGTTGGGTTAGTGTTGATGTTTGAGTGTGGTTGATGTTGAGTGTGTTGATGTTGGGTGTGTGATGTTGAGTGTCGTGTGTTGATGTTGGGTTTGTTGATGTTGGGTGTGTTGATGTTGAGATGTGTTGATGTTGGGTGCTGCTTGATGTGTGTGTGTTGATGGTTGGGTGTGTTGATTGTTGGGATGTGTTGCTTTCTGAGTGTGTGATGTTGGGTGTGTTGATGCTTGAGTGTTTTAATGTGGGTGGTGTGTTGATGGGGGTGTTTGATGTTGGTTGTGTTGATGTTGGGTGTGTTGAGTTGATGTTGGGTGTGTTTAATGTTGAGTATTGTTGATGTTGGGTGTGTTGATGTTGAGTGTGTTGATGATGGGGGTGTTGGTGTTGGTGGTTGTGTTGGTGTTTGATGTTGAGTGTGTTGATGTTGAGTGTGTGATGATGTTGAGTGTGTTGATGTTGAGTGTGTTGATGTTGGGTGTGTTGATGTTAAGTGTGTGATGTTGAGTGTGTTGATGTTAAGTGTGTTGATGTTGGGTGTGTTGATGTTAAGTGTGTTGATGTTGGGTGTGTTGATGTTGAGTATGTTGATGTTGGGTGTGTTGATGTTAAGTGTGTTGATGTTGAGTGTGTTGGGTGTGTTGATGTTGGGTGTGTTGATGTTGAGTGTGTTGATGTTGAGTGTGTTGATGTTGGGTGTGTTGATGTTAAGTGTGTTGATGTTGGGTGTGTTGATGTTGGGTGTGTTGATGTTGGGTGTGTTGATGTTGAGTGTGTTGATGTTGGGTGTGTTGATGTTGGGTGTGTTGATGTTGGGTGTGTTGATGTTGGGTGTGTTGATATTGGGTGTGTTGATGTTGGGTGTGTTGATGTTGAGTGTGTTGATGTTGGGTGTGTTGATGTTGAGTGTGTTGATGTTGGGTGTGTTGATGTTGAGTGTGTTGATGTTGGGTGTGTTATGTTGAGTGTGTTGATGTTGGGTGTGTTGATGTTGAGTGTGTTGATGTTGGGGGTGTTGATGTTGGGTGTGTTGATGTTGGGTGTGTTGATGTTGAGGGTGTTGATGTTGGGTGTGTTGATGTTGAGTGTGTTGATGTTGAGTGTGTTGATGTTGAGTGTGTTGATGTTGAGTTTGTTGATGTTGAGTGTGTTGATGTTGAGTTTGTTGATGTTGGGTGTGTTGCTGTTGAGTGGTTGATGTTGAGTGTGTTGATGTTGAGTGTGTTGATGTTGGGGGTGTTGATGTTGGGTGTGTTGATGTTGGGTGTGTTCATGTTGGGTGTGTCGATGTTGGGTGTGTTGATGTTGAGTGTGTTGATGTTGAGTGTGTTGATGTTGGGGGTGTTGATTTTGAGTGTGTTGATGTTGGGTGTGTTGATGTTGGGTGTGTTGATGTTGAGTGTGTTGATGTTGAGTGTGTTGATGTTGAGTGTGTTGATGTTGGGTGTGTGTGTTGGGTGGTGTTGAGTTGAGTGTTTTGATGTTGAGTGTGTTGATGTTGAGTGTGTTGCTGTTGGGTGTGTTGATGTTGGGGGTGTGATTTTGAGTGTGTTGAGTTGGGTGTGTTGATGTTGGGTGTGTTGATGTTGAGTGTGTTGATGTTGAGTGTGTTGATGTTGACGTGTGTTGATGTTGAGTGTGTTTGATGTTGAGTGTGTTGCTGTTGAGTGTGTTGATGTTTTGGTGTGTTGATGTTGAGGTGTTGATGTTGGGTGATGTTGATTGAGTGTGTGATGTTGAGTGTGTTGATGTTGGGTGTATTGCTGTTGGGTGTGTTGATGTTGGGGGTGTTGATGTTGGGGTGTTCATTTTGAGTGTGTTGATGTTGTGTGTGTTGATGTTGGGTGTGTTGATGTTGGGTGTGTTGATGTTTAGTGTGTTGATGTTGGGTGTGTTGATGTTGAGTATGTTGATGTTGGGGGTGTTGATGTTGGGTGTGTTGATGTTGGGGGTGTTGATGTTGGGTGTGTTGATGTTGAGTGTGTTGATGTTGGGTGTGTTAATGTTGGGTGTGTTGATGTTGGGTGTGTTAATGTTGGGTCTGTTGATGTTGAGTGTGTTAATGTTGGGTGTGTTGATGTTGGGTGTGTTGATGTTGAGTGTGTTGATGTTGAGTGTGTTGATGTTGGGTGTGTTGATGTTGAGTGTGTTGATGTTGGGTGTGTTGATGTTGAGTGTGTTGATGTTGAGTTTGTTGATGTTGAGTGTGTTGATGTTGAGTGTGTTGATGTTGAATGTGTTGATGTTGGGTGTGTTGCTGTTGAGTGTGTTGATGTAGAGTGTGTTGATGTCGAGTGTGTTGATGTTGGGTGTGTTGATGTTGGGGGTGTTGATGTTGGGTGCGTTGATGTTGGGTGTGTTGATGTTGGGTGTGTTGATGTTGAGTATGTTGATGTTGGGTGCGTTGATGTTGGGTGCGTTGATGTTGGGTGCGTTGATGTTGGGTGCGTTGATGTTGAGTGTGTTGATGTTGGGTGTGTTGATGTTGGGTGCGTTGATGTTGGGTGCGTTGATGTTGAGTGTGTTGATGTTGGGTGTGTTGATGTTGGGTGCGTTGATGTTGGGTGTGTTGATGTTGCGTGCGTTGATGTTGGGTGTGTTGATGTTGTGTGTGCTGATGTTGGGTGCGTTGATGTTGCGTATGGCGATATTGGGTGTGGGCACACGAGAGTCGGGCATAATAAGATGAGTGAGCACCTCCGTGTCGAGTGCGATGGCGCTTTCGTACTGGCGGTGACGCCACCGCCGCAGTCTCACCGACGCTCAGTCTCACCGACGCTCAGTCTCACCGACGCTCAGTCTCACGAAACAAACTTTGACTGATCTCACGCACACACAGAGCCGGCGGCGGGGGGTGGGACTCCTTTGATCTGGCCGATCCCACGATGCTCAAACGATCGTCTCTGTCGTTTTTCGTGCTGTTGTCGCTGGCGGGGGCCAGGGTGCAGGTGAAGAGAAGCGCGCGGGGATGAGGGAACCCACGAGCCAGCGGCTGCGGCCGCCGCCGCTGCTGCTGCTGCTTTTGCTGCTGTCCCTGGTGCCGGGACGCGCCGATGAAGTCAATTACCGCGTGTTCGAAGAGCTGCCCGCGAACAAGCTGATCGGAAACCTGGCTCGGGATCTGAACCTGCGCTCCCTGGGGCCCGGCCTCACCTACAAGATAGTGTCCAAGTACGAGGGCTCGCCGCTGGTGCGCGTGCGCAACGACACCGGGGAGCTGTTCACGACGGCGACGCGCATCGACCGCGAGCAGCTGTGCCCCGACGTGGCGGATGAGGAGGCCGGCTGCTACCACGAGGTGCAGGTGGTCGTGCTGCCCAACCAGTACTTCAGGCTCATCAAGGTGAAGATCCTCGTGGAGGACATCAACGACAACGCGCCCAGCTTCCCGTCGCCCGTCATCAACCTCACCATCGCCGAGAACATGCCGGTGGGCACGCGCTTCTCGCTGCAGGCCGCGGGCGACCCGGACGCCGGCCTCAACGGCATCCAGCGGTACGCGCTCACCGACACGGGCAACGCCTTCACGCTCGAGGTGATAGAGGGCGCCGACGGGGAGAAATCGCCGCAGCTGCTCATCCGCGGCAGCCTGGACCGCTGAGCGCAAGGAGGTGTACGAGATGAAGCTGAAGGCGGAGGACGGGGGAGACCCGCCGCGCTCCAGCACCGCCATCCTGCGCGTGACCATCACAGACGTGAACGACAACCACCCCGTGTTCGAGCAGTCGCAGATCGAGGTGAAGATCCCGGAGAACACCCCCATCGGCACCCCGGTCATCCAACTGCGCGCCACCGACGCGGACCTGGGCTCGAACGCCGAGGTGACGTACTCGTACAGCGGCCGCGTGTCGTCTCCGGCGCGTCGCCTCTTCCAGCTGGATAACCTGACGGGCGTGATCACGGTGCGCGGGCCCCTCGACCGCGAAGACACGGCCCTTTACCGCCTCATCGTGCTGGCCACGGACCGAGGCCCCAACCCCGTGCCGGCCACCGCCACGGTCACCGTGTCCGTGGCCGACGTGAACGACAACGCACCCTCCGTGGCGGTGCACGACATCATCTCGCCCGTCGACGGCGTCATTCCACCTGACGGAGGCGGCGCCTCCCAACACGCCCATCGCTCTCATCGAGGTGAGCGACCCCGACCTTGAGCAGAACGGCCGCGTCACGTGCCGCATCGAGGGCGACGTTCCCTTCCAGCTGAAGCCCGCCTACCAGAACCACGAGAACCAGTTCCTGCTCGAGACCTCGGCCCTGCTCGACTTCGAGACGAAGAACGAGTACAGCGTGCGTCTCGTCGCCACCGACCTGGGCTCGCCGCGCATGTCCAGCACGGCGACGGTGGTGGTGCGGCTACGGGACGAGAACGACAACCCGCCCGTGTTCAACCCGGGCGTGGTGGAGGCCACGGCCTACGAGAACAACGCGCCCGGCGCGCAGATCGTCACGCTGGCCGCGGGCGACAGGGACAGCGGCAAGAACGCGCAGATGCACTACTACCTGGGGCCCGACGCACCGCCCGCCTTCAGGTTGAACCCCAGCACCGGGGTGCTGTCCGTGGCCGAGCCCCTGGACAGGGAGGAGAGGAACCTGTACCGCTTCTCCGTGATCGCCAGGGACAACGGCGCGCCCTCCATGCACGGCAACGCCACGGTGGTCATCCGCGTGCTCGACCAGAACGACAACCCGCCCAAGTTCAACAACAAAGAGTTCAACTTCTTCCTCTCGGAGAACCTGCCGCGCTTCGGCACGGTGGGTGTCATCAGCGTGACGGACGCGGACGAGGGCAAGAACGCCCTGGTCACCTTCTCGCTGGTGGGCAACAGCGACATCTTCACCATCAACCCGGTGACGGGCATGATCCAGTCCAACATCTCGTTCGACAGGGAGCAGAAGCCCTCCTACACGTTCCAGGTGCAGGCCGTGGACGCCGGCGAGCCGCCCAAGACCTCGTTCGCCAAGGTGACCATCCACATCATGGACATCAACGACAACGCGCCCACGGTGCTGCTGCCACCCTCCAACGCCTCCTACCGCCTCGTGACGCCGTCCACCTCGCCGGGCACCTCGGTGGCCGAGGTGATGGCCACGGACATCGACTCGGGCGAGAACGCGGAGTTGTCGTACAGCGTGGTGGGAGGAAACCCCTTCAACCTGTTCGCCATCGACCAGGCGACGGGCAACATCACGCTCACGCAGAAGCTGCTGCCCGCGCACCAGGGGCTGCACAGGCTCGTGGTGAGGGTGAACGACGCCGGCTTCCCCGAGTCGCTCTACAGCATCGTGCTCGTGAACCTGTTCGTGAACGAGACGGTGGGCAACGCGTCCTACGTGCAGGAGCTCATCACCAAGAGCCTCAAGTTGCCCCTGGACGTGGACGTGATCGGGGATGGCCTGAGCCAGTCGGACATCAACCGCTACACGACCATCATTGCCATGGTGGCGGGCGCGATGATCGTCATCATCCTGGTCATCGTGGTGGTGCTCTTCCTGCGCTGCCGCGGCAACAGGATGAAGAGCGGCGTGTGTCGCAGCAAGGAGAACGAGAATTGGCTGTCGCCCAGCCAGCAGGACAAGCAGAGCAAGAACCGCAAGAAGAAGCGGAAGAAAAAGCAGCAGCAGCAGAGCCAGGTGAAGACGGCGCCCTATAGCATCGTGACCATCGAGGAGCCCAAGTCGGACGACCCGACCTACCAGACCATCAACGAGACCCTGGAAGAGCTCGAGGTGGACTGCCGCACCATCCCGAGGCATAACACCTTCAGGCCCGACCGCACGAGCGACAGCCCGGACCTGGCGAAGCACTACCGCTCCACGTCGCCCCAGATGGCCGTGTCTCCGCACGCGCACACGCCGCCGCTCTCCAAGAACCAGAACGTGATCCAGGAGCTGCCGGCGGACAACACTTTCGTGGGGCTAGGCGGCGAGTCGACGTCCAAGCGCTCGTCCACGAGCTCGGACCACTTCAGCGTGTCCGAGAGCAGCTCCCAGAGCGGCTTCAGAGCCAGCGTCCAGAAGCTCACCAAGCAGGTGAGGGCGCGTGGGGTCGAGGCGTCTGTCGCTACCGACTCGTCGTGGCCAACGGGCGCGGCGACGCGTCCGCGTGCGCTGGGTCCACGTTGTGGGTGCGTGTGCCGCTGAGCGCGTGTGAGTGATTTTGCCGGGGTCGCTTTTGGGTCGGGTCGAGCGCGCCGCGGTTGCCTTCGTTGCGTTGAGCGCAGGCCGGGTGTGTTGTGTTGCGCGAAGCGATTATCTCAAACGGTCATGGTCCTCCCCTAGGTCAACTCAGCCTCAAAATTAGTACTTGGTGCGATGGGAAAAACTAAATTGGCACTAGGGAGACAAAGGCGGCCTGGCGTGGTCCTGGCCACCGACCCCCTCGTGTGCCGTGCCGGCTTTCATAGGTCCTCGTTAACAGCACTTGCCCCAAGAGTCTGGTGAGGCTATACGGGAGGTCTTTGTCTTTGGTGTCTTTGTTGTGCGGTTAGCGCACTACGCAGCGGTAGGTGCACTGCGCTATGAACCCGGCGACAAGAATTCGATTCCCACTTATGGCCAATACCCGTGACCATTATCTGAACCGGTCCCGGGCCACCCCCTAGATCGACTCAGCCTCAAATGAGTACTTGGTGCGGTGTGTAAAACATCGTCACTGCGGAGACAGAGGCGGCCGGGCGTGATGCTCGCCATCCACCACCCGTTCGTGTCGGGTGCTGGCCTTAATAGGTGCTCGCTCACAACACTTGCCCCGAATGTCTGTGAAGGTTACAGTCTGTCAAGGCTATACGGGGTACCTTTGTATGTGTATATAAGGTGCTTGGTAACAGGGTTCGCCCGAAGAGTATACTAAAGACTATACGGGGAATCTGTGTCTTGTGTATGGGGAGCGGTATTGCAGTGGTTAGCGCACTACGATACGAACCCGGCGACACGACTTCGATTCCCGCTCGTGATTATGAGCCTCCTCGACGTCGACTCAGCCTTAAATGAGTGTCACTGGGGAGACAAAGGCGGCCGAGTCATGGTTATGACCACCCACCCCCTCGTGCGCCGTGGCTGCCTTCATAGGTGCTGCTCGCTAACAGCACTTGCCCCAACATCCTGTCAAAGGCTACACGGGGGGGTCTTTGTATGTGCGTGTGGTTTAATTGGCGCTCGCGAACAGCGCGTGTCCCTCGAGTCTATAAAAAAGGCTATACGTGGAAACCCGTGTGTCTTTGTATTGTGTGTGCGTGTGATGTTCCGCAAGTGTCTGTGTGTGTGTGTGTGCCTGTGTGTTCTGTGCATGTGTGCGTGTGGTCTTACGCGTGTTTGTGAATCTGAAGACCAGTGTGTTTGTGTCTGTGTGTGTGTATCGGTATGTGTGTGTGTGTCTCTGTGCGCTTGTAGGTATGTATGTGAGCACGTGTGTGGCCTGCGTGTATGTGTGAGCATGCGTCTTTGTTTGGGTTCGTCGTTCTCTGCGTGGGTGTGTGCGCGGGTCTGCAGGTGTTTCTGTGTGGATGTGGGTCCAGGTGCTTGGGAGCGGTAGCTTAGCGGTTAGTGTGCCGTGCTACGAAACCGGCGACCCGAGTTCGATTCCCGCTCACGGCCAACACCGGTGACGATTATCTGAACCGGTCCTCGGCCTCCCCTAGGTCGACTCAGCCTACTCAAATGAGTACTTGGTGGGGGTGTGTAAACATCGCCACTAAGGGAGACAAAGGCGGCCCGGCGTGGTGTTGGCCACCCACCGTCTCGTGTGCCGTGCCGGCCTTCATAGGTGCTCGCTAACAGCACTTGCCCCAACAGTCTGTTACAGGCTATACGGGGGGACCTTTGTCTTCGTGATAGATGCGACTAAAGGACACTTGCCCCAACTATATGTAAGGTATTGCATGACATCTTCGTAAAAGTGTTTCTGTGTTGAAATGTTCGCGTTCGTGTGTGTGTGTGGTGGGGAGGGGGGCGCAGCCTCAAATGATTATCTGGCACGGTGTATAAGCAATCGGCCCTGGGGAGACAAAGGCGGCCGGGCGTGGCGCTGGCCACCCAACCCCCTCGTGTTCCGTTTCGGCTTTCATAAATGCTCGCTAGCAGCACTTGCCCCTAGAGTATGTTAAGGATACGGGAGGGGGGAGATCTTTACCTCTGTATGTTAGCCTCGTGGGTTCAACTCCCGGCCACATACGACATCACGGAGGCGTGGTTATTAGAACGGCTCTGTCCCCACCACGGCGAGGTCTGCGTGATATGTGAACATTAACACTACGAGACCAAGGACGTGGGTGCTCACTACACCACCACCTTCCTCGTGAGTCGTCCCTTATTACTTCATCATCATCATCATTCCACTGCTGGATGAAGGCTTCCCGTGAAGGCGTTAGCCCACCCAGCATCTCCCAATTCAACGTGGGATGCTCGTCGTGACTTCTTTAAATTCTCGGAGCAGAATTGAATCGCCGCGCGTCTGGAGCGCACGCAGCAAGACGTCCGCGAGACGTCGCGTTGTGCGCGTGTCTGCAATAACAGCTCCAGCTCTTGACAGGCCTCTGACCCAACAGGTGTGCTATGACATTGAATAACTCACGCCAGGACGCCTGCATCCCCGAGGCGTGTTGCAATTCGACACGGGGGTTTTTTGGGTTTTTTTTTTTGACAAGGGTCTCAAAATTACTTTCCTAACAAGGCGCGTGACATCCGCCACCCCACCCCGCCGTTCATTCATTCATTCCCAGCAGCAATTTCTTCCTCCCCCTTAGCGAACGTTGCCTCCCGATCGAGACACAGAGAACCTTGCTGAAGACGAATCCCAAGAATCCATTATCTAAAATCAGGATGCGTTCTTCTCCGAAGTTATTCGCTTTTAGCTGTTCCCAGGGTCAGATGCAACTATTACTTTTGTTTATTTGACCAGGTAAGGGCCACTGGGCTGTATTGCAATTTTCAGAGGTGAACTGGATATCACAAATGATTGCCCAACGAAGCGGCTTATCACGTGGAGGTTATAGCAGGCAAATACTATCAACGCACGTTGCTTCTAAATGTGGAGGGGAAACACCCGGAGGACCCGGAGAAAAATCCACGCAACCACGAGTAAGATAGACCAAGGAAGCTCCAAATATAGTGGTGTTAGGGTCGGGGTCGAACTCAAGACCACCTGTATACCAGGCGAGGTAATTAACATCTCTCGAATGCGGCGCCCTTGGGTAACTGTACCCCACGGGGTCAGCAAGACAGAACATGATCATCCCACCTCTTCGTCCCCTTCCTGCCCTTACCTTGCACGTGAATATTAAAACAGGTAACGGTGCAGCTCCGTCATTACTTTCTCATCGCCACTGCTGTCGGAAGGTCCCCCGCTCTAAGGAGCTCTCAAGAGCCATTCTGTAGAGGATTTCTTTGGCCCGATTTTTTTCCACTGACCAGTCGTCTTTAATAATAATTTAAAAAAGGGGTGAGGCCCCACACTTTACCCCACCAGACGCGGTCCTCATTTGTACTGCTGGATGGGCAGAGATGAAGGGAGTTCAGAACCTCAACATCATTGTTTCAATCGAATCGGATGCCCTCTGGATTGCAAGTTCGGTGTTGCTGCTCATTGGGCCGCCCCCGCCAATACTGTGATAATATGATCAATAATGCTCAAATTATTATTCAGGCAGGAGTGCCTCGCCGAGTCTCAAAACCTTGGGGGGGATTTCATGCATAGGTGGATTGAGAAAAAAGGACTTTCAACCTATTCTGTGATTATGACTTATAGTGTAAAGAACACAGATTCACAATATGGCTAATCAGTGTATATTATCTGCTGTGACAAAGGAAAAAATTGGAACAACAAAAAAAGCTCAATCGTGTTGTTAAAGAAGCGTAGAGCAGGCGCGTGCTCAGAATGGCACTTAAAGAGAGAGAGAGGAGAGAGAGAAGAGAGGGACAAGGGGAGCGCTTGCGGCGGGGAAAACAGCGCAGGTTGTAGACGTCACGGCGACTCTTGAGGAATGCGAGTGGGGGCCGCGGCATGGCTGAGAGAGAGGATGGTGATGGTGATGAGGAGGACTAAAGAAGCGAGCGGCGGCCAAAACGAGGAACGGAACACACGCGGCCCGCGGAGATGGAGCGATGGAACCCGTCTCGCGCATCGCGAGGCCGCGAACGACACCAGATGGCGACGGTTTAGTGCGGAGGTCTTCACCCAGCAGTGGATAGGACCTGGCTCCTACTGCCGTCTCCGATGCGGCGATGGTGATGATGAAATAACCACAACCACAACAACAACGGGGGCGAGATTTCTACGGGGCACGGACCATCGTAATCGCCTTTGGGAGTAAAATCTGTTGTGCTCGTGCGTCTCAAACTCCGACAGGTCCCCCCCCCCCCCCCCCCCCCCGCGTCTGATTAGAATTCTAATTCCTCTCCCGCCTCCACCCACGGGCGCTAGATCCCATCAGGCCGCACTTCGCTTGGTCAGGGTTTGTGGCTATCACCCGTCCAACCCCCTGGCTGGGGCTATCGGACCCCCACTCCCCCGCCCTTGGTCACCCCCCCCACTTCCAACCCCCCCCACCCATCCCCCACCGTACGAGGCGATCTCTTAGAGCGTCGAGTCAGCGAAATCGTCGCGCGTCTCGCTAAGGCGCTTTTCAACCCCAACCCTCCCCCCGCCTCATCCGCCTTCGTCTTTCCGACGGAAAGCAGATTACGGCCGCCGCTCCGCCGCCTTATTAACAGCAGGGGCTCGTCTGTGAGCGGCGGAGGGAGGGCTGCTGGGGAACGTGACCCGGGGAAGAGAGAGACTGAGAGATCTCCCCGCGTGTGCCGCAGACGCGCGTGAGAAGCTTGCGTAACCGGCGAGATGTGGGGCGACGGGGATATAGCCGTGCCCCCCCCCCCTTCACCCCCACGCCCACCACATCTTAGCGTACGACCGTACCCCCTTCCCCCCCTCCTGAGATGTGCGCTGGGATGATGCATGGATATGGGCTAACGCGTGGGAGAGACGGGAGAGAGACGGGAGAGGCAGAGAGAGAGAGAGAGGGAGACGGGAGAGAGAAACGGGAGAGCTACGATTGTGAGATATTTGGATATTTGTGGAGCGTGGTGGTTGGAAGAGCTGTGATTGCTATACCTGTGATCGTTACGTATAAATATGATTGTGAGATATGTACGACTTAAAGCTTTCGAGACTGCAGGAATTCATATTCTTTGGGTCTTTCGGGAAAGTCACGGAGATAGGTTCAAAGAAAATAACAAAAACTAAAAAAACTACCACGTTTCGACCGCAACACAAGAGATCGTCATCAACTCTTTTTTTTCTGATGACGATCGCTTGTGTTGTGGTTGAAACATCGAAACGTCATTGTTTTCTGTTATTTTTCCTTTTTTTCTTTGAACTTATCTACGTGACTTCACCGAAAGACCCAAAGAATGTGAGAAATGTTATTGTGATACCTGTGAGCGTGATACATCTGATTGTGGGAGCTGTGATTGTGCGATTTGCGATATCCGCTGTGACAGAGCTCGGAATTTTTTTTTTGCTAGAACGGTGATTGCGAAGTTTCCGAACGTGCAGTTTGCTGCGACCGCGAGCCCTGTGATTGTGAGAGACGTCGGCGGGATCCGTGACTGTCAGTGGGTCTGCCTCTCCGTTTAGCTCCCAGCACAAGTCGTATGTCACTTGTAGGGTGCGAGCCGATGTTGCGAGCGGCTGGTTAAGAATTCTGAACGCGCGCGTGTAAAGGCTCCGGCGGTGATATTTCTATTTTTAAGCGTTTCCTTTTTCCCGTCCCCTAGGCATCGGTTTATAATCTGTTAAAATGTATCCGTGATATCACGATGACAAACGCTAAGAAAGTGTTGCCACACAGCGTCGTGGACAATTATCCTTTCGTCTATATATATTTTTTTGTCAAGTTTAAACGGAATCCAGCTGGGGTTGTGATGCTCGCTGGACGCACACGTGACTGTGTGCGGTGAGTGATTGATGGCGCTCCTAAGTTGATGGGTTTATCGCCTTTGTTTTTCTTTCTTTCCACGGGAAATCAATAGAAGTGGATTACACGGCCTTGTAAGGGGCGTAAATATCTATGCAATCTATGCAGCGCACGCACGATATATATATGGGCGCTGTCAACTGAATTTCGCCACGAGCCTACAGTATTCGACAAAAAAAGTCGGACGTCATTTCTTGCCCCCCCCCCCCACATCCGATTAGCAAGGTTGCCTACGTACGGTGCGAAGGAATTTCAACATACATGCATAATATAGCCGACTAATCATATTTCCCAAGCCCAGTATTTGTTATATTAGGGGTTCAAGTCAGGTTGATGGTAAACTGGAGTAAACACGTCACTAGTAGTTACGGTGACAGCGAGAGGGGCGTATACTGGATGTGGTGTGCCGGATGTGACGCTATAATCCGGGTTCTGATCTTGCGCGTACCTATGTGGTTCAGGAGCTCAATTCCAACGGGGAGTTCAGACCGCGGCTTCCAGAGAAGGTTTAACGTGCGTTTGCTGTTCCTGGTTTAGTGCAGGGTCCATAAAATCTTGATCACCTAGCCGGGCAGATCCAGCTGAAATTAAGCCCTGAGAGTTAATGAATTCCTGCAGGGCTTGATAAAATCGCATACCCACGACATTGTGGTGATTCACTTTGTGGCTATCCTCCAGGAACCAGGACAGAACTTACCGTAGAAACGTGGCATTCTCGCGAGGGTCTGGATGGAGGTGAATGCTGCTTGCCGATGATTGAGCGTCCAGAAACTTAAACGCACAAGGAGATGGTACCATAGGTAGGGTTTTCATTATTGCAAAGTGAAGTCTACAGATGCATATTTTGAAATCCCAAATTTCACCACCTGTTGATCACCAATTGTCTATTTAAATATACGGTTGTGTACAGAATATTAAGCATTGCCCAGTGCTGCAGTGGAATTTGATATCAAGTTGCTCGTATGTAAGGCTTTAAGGGAGCTTGCTGAGCTTTACAATCAGAAGCTAAATCAATCCCATACCCTGGCAGAGTCCTTCAGATTTTCCCCAATTGCGGCCTTTTACATGCACCTCGATCTCGGTGGCAACCTTGGAGTGATCGGAGTTACAGTGCTGCCCCTCTACACCCCAGGTGTGAAATTCTCTCCTGATGGCCCCCAGATGGTCAACTCCCTCCTGGTGCCCCCCAGGTGTGGAACTTTTTCATGGTGCTTCCCAGGTGTGAAATTCCCTCCTGGTACCCCCCAGGTGTGGAACTCCCTCCTGAAGACCCCAAGTGCATAACTCCAAGAAAAGTCCGCACTGATACCACTCTTCCGAGACCGATAAGCAGTGTCCAGACGTGCTCAACAAACAGCTGCGTGAGCAGACATCGGTAAATGCTGTCTCTCTCTCTCGCTACACCGTGTGTCGGGCGAGCGAGAGAGAGAAAAGGTCACCGCACAATTAAGCAGTGTAATTGTTAACAAGAGGAGTCATGGGTAGAGCGTCTATAGACACGAGAGCATTGACACTCATATCGGGCAATCGCGTTTAATCAGAATAGGATGAAGAGACCTTATCGTGTGTAAGGGCTGCCTGCCTTTGTAATTAAGTATTCAGTGGATGGAGCAGTGGCACAGTGGTTCCCACACTGCTCTGTCAACCCAGCGACTGAAGTTCGATTCTGGGCCCCGGTTAACATCATTGTCAGTGGCGAGCGATGGTGTCTGAGGCCAATATCGGGAACCATGGCCTCCTTCGCCTCCCTTCACCATCGTGGCGAACTGTCCGGCGTGCTGAAGTATTCGCTTGCAATCCCACTGACCTACGGGGCGTGGGGAAGCCTTCATCCAGCAGTGGAGTTGCGGATTGATTGCGATGCTGCGTTGGCGGTGGTGCACGAGCACAAATCACAAACAAACACAAACAAAACAATGCGACGCAGTCATATTTAACCACGAAGAAGGGCCATTGCCACAAACGTCGCCTATACACTTATGCTTTAATTAGGATAGTGTGATTGACACGAATGTGTTGATTTATTTTCTCATCACTGCTGAATGAATGAGTGAAGAGACTGCTGTTTTGACCTTCCACCCCCCCACGCCCCCCCCCCCAAATCTCCCACGTCTAACAATAACATCCCCTTAATCGTGGCCGTGTAAATGCAAGTTGGAATTGGCAGGTGCTGGAGGCCAGGGTGACCCGGCGGGCACGTGGAGAGTCCAATAAACTCGAACCACAATCACCCGAGGTCCCATTTGGACGAATCGATGCTCCCCCAACTCACCCATGCCCCCCCCTCCCCCAGCATCTCCCATGCCCCCCACTCTCTGCCCCCCCCCCCCCACCTTTCAGCACAGCATGTGGTGTGTGTGTGGCGCCTAATGTTCACGCTGCATTAGCGCGGGGCAATCGCAGAGGTGTTTAATACACGTGGAGAGAGAGAGAGAGGGGGGTGAGAGATGGACATGGGGAAGGTTAATTTGAAATTAAAGGTGGTGATTCTCTCTCTTCTATTTTTTAAAGGCTTGATTGTGAATGTTTCAGCTCTGTGCGTACATCATCATTATCGTGGTGATGATGATTGGCGATTGGCCTAATGCTCCTGCTGATACTGCTGATTGTACGGGTTGATGAGGATGGCGATGACTGATGATGATGGTTCGTGATAATGCTGCTGCTGATGAAATTGATGAAAATGACGCGACTGATCATGCCGATATTTCCGTTGCTGATTATGCCAATGTCGCTGTTGATGATGGTGATGACGCTCTTGATTATGCTGATGCTGCTGATACCGATGATGATGATGCAGCTGATGATGATTATGATACTAATAATGCTAAAAATTCAACTATTTTTTATTTGACAAAGTCAGGCCCACTGAACAATATGGCTCTTATTCAGAAGCGACCTGGCCACAAATAATAGCTCATCGAAGTGGCTTATCATGTGGTCATGTATAGCAGCCAGATACTTTAAATGTATGGTTCTAAATATGAAGTGAAAACCGGAGGAACCGGGGAAAAATCCACGCGACCATGAGGAAAGAGACACGTAAACTCCAAATACACAGCAGGCGTCAGGGTCTAAGAAGGACCATTGCCCGAAACGTCACCTATTGAACATTGTTTCCTTGTTAAGGCCACACACTCTGTTATTGAGGTGTGTGTGTTAATTAAAATCTACTTTGAAAACCCATCTCTTCAAAGTGGCCATCGCTCTTTAGTTTGGTCGGTTGCACTGGCTCTGTTTTTGTTTCCTGCTTTTCATACGTTGCGTAATGGGATCCTGGTATGGAATGCGCATGATGAATTATAATTATTCTTATGAATTGCGCCTGTGCACCACTGCCGACGCAAGCGGCGTCACCAGATAATTCGCTGTATTTTGGTGAACTCGGCGCCACGTGGAAGTCATTACGAGTTGGCGAGAATCAAATCGATGATCAAAGGCAGGTGATGTTCATCTCGAACCTCCCCCTCCACCCTCCCCTATCCTTCAAACCCACCCCCCCCACTACCCCCCTCCTGGGTTTTCAGAAACAAACACTAATGAAATCGAAGCACAGCAAATCCGCTCCTTTAAAAAACACAAAGTCGCTTCTAATGAGCAGCAAGAATGGGAAAACATTCGTGCACACGCATGGACTAAGGTGCGTTTGTTTTTACTTCAGAAGTGTTTATTTTAGTAGTGTGGTAGGGAGGTTGCAGCCGTTGTGGAAATGAGAGGGAATCGAACTCGGGTCGCCACCGCTCCCCACGATACACACACTGAGAACGCGACACACAACAACAACAGTCGCCATTCGTCACTAATTGACAGTTGACGTCACAACAGCGCCTGTGTCAGGCTAGGTGCACCTTGAGGTCACGTGAAATGTTGAACGCTCGCTGATAAGGCACGGGGCAGACCCAGGTGACAGGCCCAGAGACACAAGCACACGGATACAGACATCAAGATACCCAGACACAACAATAACCAACAACCGCCATTCGCCACTAAGTGGCGGTGACGTCACCACGACGCTTGTGCCAGGCCATGTGCACCTTGAGGCTACGTGAAGTGTCGAACGCCCGCTGGCAGGAGGTCACGGGGCAGACCCAGGTGCCACGGGTCGACTGACTGAGATGACTGAAATGACTGGCTGATGCACCACCTGTGCCCCCTCCTGTGCCAACTACAACTGAAGCGGTGCTACACACACAGACATGGATAAACACAAACACAGATATACATGAAGTCACACGCATAGAGACACGGTTACCGTCACAGAGACACGCACAGACGCAGACACAACAACACAAAGACACGGAGACTCAGCGAGACAAAGACGGAGACGTACAGAGACAAAGGCACAGACGGAGACTCGAGAGCTAGTAGACAACTACACGTGAATAGAGGGACAGGTGAAGGTACAGGACAAACAAGGAGACATACAGGGACAGATAGAAGCATCGAGATACATCAGAGACGAAGATTGACCCTCCACAGCTACTGAAACGTAACTCCCATTATCCGCGCAAAAAATGCATTCTATCATCCGCGGATTTTCACCTGATTACCTTTGCCGGCATGCGCTGCATATCGTTACTCCAATCATCTGCAATGCATCTCTCGCATCGAAACTTCACCATGTCGTTTCGTTCACGTCGGGTGATATTTGCGAGTGTCATTGTAATCCCCGCTTCACAGACAGACGGACAGACGGAGGAATGCCCCGGAGCGCGCTTTGGTTTTGTTTCGTCCATACTATTTGGTTCCTTCGGTAAAGTCACGGAGGTAGAACAGCTGAACCAGTAGTTCAGCTGTTCCACTGCTGGATTATTCTTTTCCGCCCGACGACGACCGCTTGTGTTGCGATCGAAACGTCGTGATATATTATTTTTTATTCCGTTTTTATTTTTCTACCTACGTCACTTTACCGAAAGAACCGAAGAGTATGGATTCCTGCAGTCACGAAAGCTTCAAATCAAGATTGCGTTAGTCCATTCCAGCGAGTTGGTCGGTGTGTAACGCGTCGCACCGGATTGCCTTGGATTTGGAGCGCAGGTCCTGGGCATCAAAGGAGTTCTCCCAAATTGCATCCATGCGGAATGCAGCGGGCGGGGAGCGGGAGGGGGGGGGGGACAACATAGTTTTATGTTCATCTGGATCCGTAAGATTCATGGGAACGAGCGAGTGAGTGTTTGGCCGAGGTGCTATTAGCGTCGTGTGATGTCCGGCCAGCCAGAGATGGAGGCGCTTCGAAGGTAGCACCTGGGCTCTCTTTGCGAATGTCCACAGCGTGGTTTTAATTTCTGCGGTGATGGTTTGCGTGAGCCACCATTCCGTCTATCTGTTATATATTATTACTACTATCAGGGATAGCTGTGTGTGCGTGTGTGACAGCACAAGTGCTGGAGCCAGGATCAAAGCGCTTTGTCCGCAAGCCTCGACTGGAGATCAAATCAAACCCCGAGGCATATTCCTCCCCCACGAGCTCCATCTTCGCGGATTCGTGTGCGCATCGATCGATCCCAACGCTCCTTACTCCCAACCCTCTTCACCCTTAATCCTCTTCACCCTCAACCCTCTTCACCCTCAACCCTCTTCACCCTCAACCATCTTCACCATCAACCCTCTTCACTCTCAACCCTCTTCCCCCTCAACCCTCTTCACCATCAACCCTCTTAACCATCAACCCTCTTCATCATCAACCCTCTTCACCCTCAACTCTCTTCACCCTCAACCCTCTTCACTTTCAACCCTCTTCACCATCAACCCTCTTCATCATCAACCCTCTTCACTCTCAACCCTCTTCACCCTCAACCCTCTTCACCATCAACCATCTTCACCATCAACCCTCTTCACTCTCAACCCTCTTCACTCTCAACCCTCTTCACTCTCAACCCTCTTAACCCTCAACCCTCTTCACCCTCAAGCCTCTTCATCCTCAACCCTCTTCACTCTTCACCCTCTTCACCATCAAACCTCTTCACCCTCAACCCTCTTCACCATCAACCCTCTTCACCCTCAACCCTCTTCACTCTCAACCCTTTTCACCTTCAACCCTCTTCACTCTCAACCCTCTTCAACCTCAACCTTCTTCACCCTCAACCCTCTTCACCATCAACCATCTTCACTCTCAACCTTCATCACTCTCAACCCTCTTCACCTTCAACCCTCTTCACTCTCAACCCTCTTCAACCTCAACCCTCTTCACCCTCAACCCTCTTCACCATCAACCATCTTCACCCTCAACCCTCTTCACCCTCAAACCTCTTCACCATCAACCCTCTTCACTCTCAACCCTCTTCACCCTCAACCCTCTTCACCATCAACCCTCTTCACTCTCAACCCTCTTCACTCTCAACCCTCTTCACCCTCAACCCTCTTCACTCTCAACCCTCTTCACCCTCAACCCTCTTCACCCTCAAACCTCTTCACCATCAACCCTTTTCACCATCAACCCTCTTCACTCTCAACCCTCATCACTCTCAACCCTCTTCACCTTCAACCCTCTTCACTCTCAACCCTCTTCAACCTCAACCCTCTTCACCCTCAACCCTCTTCACCATCAACCATCTTCACTCTCAACCCTCTTCACCCTCAACCCTCTTCACTCTCAACCCGCTTCACCCTCAACCCTCTTCACCCTCAACCCTCTTCACTCTCAACCCTCTTCATCCTCAACCCTCTTCACCCTCAACCCTCTTCACTCTCAACCCTCTTCACCATCAACCCTCTTCACCATCAACCATCTTCACTCTCAACCCTCATCACTCTCAACCCTCTTCACCTTCAACCCTCTTCACTCTCAACCCTCTTCAACCTCAACCCTCTTCACCCTCAACCCTCTTCACCATCAACCATCTTCACCCTCAACCCTCTTCACCCTCAAACCTCTTCACCATCAACCCTCTTCACTCTCAACCCTCTTCACCCTCAACCCTCTTCACCATCAACCCTCTTCACTCTCAACCCTCTTCACCCTCAACCCTCTTCACCCTCAACCCTCTTCACTCTCAACCCTCTTCACCCTCAACCCTCTTCACCCTCAACCCTCTTCACCATCAACCCTCTTCACCATCAACCCTCTTCACTCTCAACCCTCATCACTCTCAACCCTCTTCACCTTCAACCCTCTTCACTCTCAACCCTCTTCAACCTCAATTCTCTTCACCCTCAACCCTCTTCACCATCAACCATCTTCACTCTCAACCCTCTTCACCCTCAACCCTCTTCACTCTCAACCCTCTTCACCCTCAACCCTCTTCACCCTCAACCCTCTTCACTCTCAACCCTCTTCACCCTCAACCCTCTTCACCCTCAACCCTCTTCACCATCAATCCTCTTCACCCTCAACCTTCTTCACCATCAACCCTCTTCACCCTCAACCCTCTTCACCATCAACCCTCTTCACTCTCAACCCTCTTCACCATCAACCCTCTTCACCCTCAACCCTCTTCACACTCAACCCTCTTCACCCTCAACCCTCTTCATCCTAAACCCTCTTCACCCTCAATCCTCTTCATCCTCAACCCTCTTCACCCTCAACACTCTTCACCCTCAACCCTCTTCACCCTCATCCCTCTTCACCCTCAACCCTCTTCACCATCAAACCTCTTCACTCTCAACCCTCTTCATTCTCAACCCTCTTCACCATCAACCTTCTTCACCCTCAACCCTCTTCACCATCAACCCTCTTCACCATCAACTCTCTTCACTCTCAACCCTCTTCACCATCAACCCTCTTCACCCTCAACCCTCTTCACTCTCAACCCTCTTCACCCTCAACCCTCTTCACTCTCAAACCTCTTCACCCTCAACCCTCTTCACTCTCAACCCTCTTCATCCTCAACCCTCTTCACTCTCAACCCTCTTCACTCTCAACCCTCTTCACCATCAACCCTCTTCACCCTCAACCCTCTTCACCCTCAACCCTCTTCACCATCAACCCTCTTCACCCTCAACACTCTTCACCCTCAACCCTCTTCACCCTCAGCCTTCTTCACCATCAACCCTCTTCACTCTCAACCCTCTTCACCCTCAACCCTCTTCACTCTCAACCCTCTTCACCCTCAACCTTCTTCACAATCAACCCTCTTCTCTCTCAACCCTCTTCACCATCATCCCTCTTCCCCCTCAACCCTCTTCACCATAAACCCTCTTCACCATCAACCCTCTTCACCCTCAACCCTCTTCACCCTCAACCCTCTTCACCCTCAACCCTCTTCACCCTCAACCCTTTTCACTCTCAACCCTCTTCACCCTCAACCCTCTTCACCCTCAACCCTCTTCACCCTCAACCCTCTTCACCATCAACTTTCTTCACCCTCAACCCTCTTCACCATCAACCCTCTTCACCATCAACTCTCTTCACTCTCAACCCTCTTCACCCTCAACCCTCTTCACCCTCAACCCTCTTCACCCTCAACCCTCTTCACTCTCAACCCTCTTCACCCTCAACCCTCTTCACTCTCAACCCTCTTCACTCTCAACCCTCTTCACCCTCAACCCTCTTCACCCTCAACCTTCTTCACCCTCAACCCTCTTCACCGTCAACCTTCTTCACTCACAATCATAGTGCAGCACTGCCAATGGCCACGGTCTACATCGAAGCCCGAAAGTAAAATGATCTCCGTGCTAATCATCTTTCCGCGGTCGATTAAATGAGAATCACTTCGTGAGGAGGATTAAAAAAAAGCGGTTGTCCTCTAGACTTGCCCCTGACGCAGGAACGTGGAATGTCCACCACCGGCTCAGGGCTGCAATCGCGAGATGTTTATTTCGGGCGAAACGTTTCAACAGAGCCACGTGTTGACACGTCGACATCAAAGGAAGCGTTTAAGTGTCGGGGGAGTGTGTGTGTTGTGAGGAGATTGTCCAGAGTGGAGTGGTTAGTTGGGGGGAGGGTGGAGGGGGGTAAATGGTAGGCGCTGTGGCTCTTGTTAAGTGCGACGGCGAATGCAGCAATTTTGACGAAACAGGCCTTGGGCTAACATTTTAGAGCTGCAGACACTTTTCCCAAACGGCCCCGGTGTGGATGCGAACTCGGCCGGATGACGCGTCTGGCCAGAACGCATCGCTTCAGCCACAGTCAGGGCGGAGATCACAACTCATGACCACGCGTCATCGATGAGCCCGGAGGAGCGGCAGATTTCTCGACTTTCCTAGCATCGCGTGAAAATGAAACACTCGCTGTACACAGCCTATACATGTGTATATGAGCCTACGGTGCCACATTCACTGCGGGTGGAGTTGTGGATGTAAAAATTTCGCGTCTCAGATGTCTATATTTTTTTACAATTTGAGGTCGTTTTTGTCAGACGCTTGGACCGTTGACGCAATGGCGGGATGCACTCGGACAAAGTGACGTTTGAACAAACTCGACGCCACGTGACATCACTTTTGACGTGGACATTTGTTGTTAATGGATTCTTTTCAGATTGATAAAAAAAATCAGGAACACGTTCCTAACATCTCGCGGTGGCGAGACGTTAACTCCCTCCCCTGGTATACAGAGGGCGTGGGGTCGATCCCGACCATGACGCCTGTATATTTGGAGTGTGCATGTCGTCTCTCTCCCCGTGGTCCCGTGGATTTTTCTCCGGGTCCTTCGGGTTTTCCCTCCACGTTTAGAAGCGTGCGTTGAGAGTATTTGTCTGCAAAAAAATGCTTCGTTGATATTCTTAGGTTTTTTCGGTAAAGTCACATAGGTAAAAAATAAAATTAATTAAAATAAAATAAAAATAAAAAATAAAAATCACGACGTTTCGGAGGCAACACAAGCTTCCGTCTTCAGGTGGAACAGTCACATCTTGATACACCTGAAGACGGAAGCTTGTGTTGCCTCCGAAACGTCGTGATTTTTATTTTTATTTTACTTTTATTAATTTAAATTTTTTACCTACGTGACTTTACCGAAAAAACCTAAGACTATGAATCCTTGCAGTCACGAAAGCTTCAAATCTAGGAATGCTTCGTTGAGTTTGTTTTAATTGTGGCCAGGTCTCGTCTGAGCACGAGCTACATAGATCGGTGTGGGCTTTACCTGGTAACACAAACATAGTTTAGTCTATTGTTTAGTTTAATACACACACAGAGGCAACATCCATTTATGGACATCCCACTGATTTCTAACAACCCTATTACTTTCTTTTGAACGGGTGATTGAACGGTCGTGAGAAACCAATGGCTTTGTATCTCACGGAGGAGAGAGCTGAATGATTTAACGAGTTGCAGTGGTAATGGTTGGAGACGCGATGTTAGAGGCTTGGGAATAAGATGCAGTTTCCCCTATAATTTGTACCTATTATTTTAGTGGGGTATCTAAATGGATCTCCCTTTGCATTTGTGTATGTATATTAATTGGTGGAGTGGCAGTGCAGTGGTTAGCGCACTGCCCTACGAACCCAGCCACCCGAGTTCAATTCCTCACTGAAATTAGCACTTGGTGCGTTGTGTAATGTAAAATATCAGCAGTGGAGAGACAAAGGCGGCCGGGTGTGGTGTTAACCCACCCCTCCATCCACCCGTGTGCCGTGCCGGCCTTCATAGGTGCTCTGCTAACAGCACGTGTCCCATCGTCCTGCTGATTGCTACACGGGACATATTTGTGTGTGTGTACATGTTTAGAAATGCAAGCTGTACTTAGAGTTTATGCCACTTAATGGGACAGCCACGCTTAATGAAAAGTGCCGTATTGCACGCGCTGCTTCTTTACGCGCGCGAAAAAGAAAAAAAACCCATCGTAACTTTAACGAAGATGTTTTCGCGTCTGCGCGAAAAGTGCAAATCGCGATGTCGCGCGCTCCTCGCATTGTCGTGGACAAAATTGGAGCCGAGTCCTCATTAAGGAGCTTAGCGCTGCACTCGTTGAACGGCGAGCGAAGCGCCGTGGGTTTTTTTTTAACACGAGCGGAGGCGGATGCTGCAGAGAGCGGCGTGGAACTGAGAGAAGGAGGCCTGCACTCGCAAGAAGTTTGCGACGTTGTTATTATTATTATTATCCACAGCGTGTGCCTGCATTTCCGAGGCACAGCACGGTCGAATGTCGAGTGCTTTTCCTCTTTACTGAAAGGAGAATTGAAGCCTCTTCTTGGTTCTATCGGTAAAGTCACGTAGAATGGAAATAATAAAATAATACAAATAAAACATAATAAAATAATTCTCACGACGTTTCGGCCACAACGGAAGCAGCCGTCTTATCGACAGACCTGTTCTTCACCTGAGGACGGCTGCTTGCGTTGTGGCCGAAACGTCGTGAGAATTATTTTATTATGTTTTATTTTTATTATTTTATTATTTCCATTCTACGTGACTTTACCGAAAGAACCAAGAAGATGAATCCCTGCAGTCACGAAAGCTTTAAATCGAAAGAGAATTGAAGCATTGGTGCTCATCAGACAGAGGCAGTTGCTGGACATTCCATATTGCTATGGCAGGGGAGAGTTGATGAAAACGAATATGAATAGGACAACGGCTGTCGTCTTCCACGCAAAGTGGTGCTGCAGTCGTTTTATCGGCCCCAGAAGGATTTTGATGGCCCCGAGTTGAACCCCCACAACGAAAATATAAACTCGCAACCTTCCGATTGCGAGCGGCTCGCTCTAGCTCTGAGCCACCCGCGTTTTGGGGCGCGATTACAAATAATATTCCGTGAGTTGCTGTTGCCGTGTGGCCTTGCGTGTCTTAGTGAGTGTACATGGGGAGAGACTCCGCCTCAAAATGAGTAGCTGGTGCGGTGTGTATAGTAAACATCGCCACGAGGGAGACAGAGGCAGTCGGGCGTGGTGCTGGCCACTCACCCACCCTCCTGTACGCCGTTCCGGCCTTCATATGTGCTGCTCGCTAACAGCACCTGCCCCGACAGTCTGTTATGGCTGTATTATCATTTTCAGAATCAGAATATGTATTTATACTAGAGGAATCCGATGAGCTATGAAGCTTTTTGTCACCGATGTCCAGTAGTACCCTCACCTCTGTAAATCTCAGCCTAAGACAACCACATGAGCTGGTTAGGTCGGGAGAGGTCCCGGTTATTTGCAGCTGTAGAACCTACCAGCGATAGCCAATAATGGCAAATTAAGACGCATTATCACAATATACGATAACCTACCAAGCCCATGATAAACGAGTTGGCTATCACTTTTGTCTTTTCTTTCGCACAATTAACAAACCAGACCGATGGAGCAATTTTGTATTAGAGGGAGGTATTAGAGGGGTAGGCACGTCTCATTCGACTAGAGTAGCAAGGACGGAGGAACACAATGCCAGCACTGATATCACAGCACCAAGATAGAGAGAGCATGTGGGGGGTGGGTTGATGTTATGGGTGGTGTTGTTGTTATTTTGTTGTTATTTACAAAAAAATGCAACTAATTTTCACCACCCCAACAACAGTCGTATGCGCTGCGTGTTTGTATTTCTTTAGAACAGTTTTTTTTTGTGTGTGTTGAGTTTGTTGTCTTTCACCCCCGCCCCACCTCCTATTGGTACGATCTGCTCCGTACGATGCGAGAGTTGTTCAACGTGAGCGCGTACACAATCCGCAGTCAAAATAATGACGATGTATAACACTGGTCAACAAAAAAAAAATTCTGGCCTGGACTTTTGCAGCTGTTTTAGACTAATTTCAGGGTGCCGAATCCAAATCTGATCTCAGATTTGCTCTATCACATCTCATTTTTATGCTATCGGCATACCCCATTTTTGCTAGATTTGAAGAATTCATTTTCTTAGGTTTTTTCGGTAAAGTCACGTAGGTAAAAAATTACGTGCTGTGACGGTTCCACCTGAAGACGGAAGCTTGTGTTGCCTCCGAAACGTCGTGATTTTTATTTTATTTTTTATTTTACTTTTATTAATTTAACATTTTTACCTACGTGACTTTACCGAAAAAAACCTAAGAATATACCCAATTTTCATTGATTTTACCCGAAATTAACTCTGTACACTTATGATTGCAAGTTGTTGCGAATCAGTGACCGCTTTAGTGTTAAAATATGGTGCTGTATTTTTAGGATAGTGTGTTTATAATATCATTTTATGTAGATATCCACATTTATTTAATATTTTTCTTCTGCAGTTTTGATTGAAAATGCAATATTTGATATCTCAAAAACCTGATGTGATAGACAAAAAATGATGCCAGATTTGGAATCAGCATTAAAACCGTTGGAATACCGTATGCCAGAAAAAGTCTGTGGACCAGTGTAATATTGGCCAATTTAAAACTGAAAGAGGGACGAGGCATCAGGAGCGTCCGCAGACGCCAGGACTGGCTCCTTGACAGGACCCCTCCTTCAGACGACGATGGCTGCTTGCGTTGTGGCCGAAACGTCGTGAGAATTATTTTATTATGTTTGATTTTTATTATTTTATGATTTCCCTTCTACGTGACTTTACTTGAAAGAACCAAGAAGATGAATCCCTGCAGTCACGAAAGCTTTAAATCGAAACGATGAGGGAGTTTAGAATTCCGAGTTTAGACTCCAGACGACCTCGTTAAAGCTCGTTAATATTCAGTCTGGGAGACGAACTATTACAAGGGTATATTTATATATTTTAATATGTAAGTAGGAAATGGAAGATGATTTGTTTAATTCAATTTAAGAGCTCCATGTCCCCCAGCTGTGGAAAATCTCCATCGAGTCGCTTCGTCATTTCGCCAGAGCAACATTTAGAAGTTTCATTATTAATAGTTCATGCTCCAGTCGACCCATCTCACCCTTGTTACTCGTGATATTTTATTCGTAATCGTTGGATCTCTTCTTGTTGTTATTATGTGCCTAATAATGTTAACATGATTGCATACTGCCGTGTTGTATAATCGGTAATTTGAAAATTCTAGAGGTCACCGGTTCCATCTTCCGAGCGCGGGAGTTGAAGCGATGGTGCAGGATCCTTCAATCGCCACCACTTCGTTTGGCCTCCTAGTGGCATACAAGGGTGGCCCAAAAGTCAGGACACACAGGGTTTATGATTTCGATTTAAAGCTTTCGTGACTGCAGGGATTCAACTTCTTGGTTCTTTCGGTAAAGTCATCACGTAGAAGGGAAGTAATAAAATAATAAAAAGAAAACATAATAAAATAATTCTCACGACGTTTCGGCCACAACGCAAGTCCACTGTGGAGATAACGGAAGCTTTGGGAGGATTTTATCCAGCGGGGAATTGTTCATGGCTGATGACGAGGACAGCTACTTGTGTTGTGGCCGAAACGTCGTGAGATTTATTTTATTATGTTTTATTTTTATTATTTTATTACTTCCCTTCTACGTGACTTTACCGAAAAAACCAAGAAGAGGGTTTATGATATTTATCTGAACACATCGCGTCGGGGATTTTTAACTGATTTTAACTAAATATTCACACTGACTTCCACGATGCATTAATTCTGTTTTAAAATTCACTCAGGACTTCCTTTCTTTTTAAATATCACAGCGAGCGGCCTTCTTTGGCGTACATAAAAAAACTAATTAAACTCGTTCGTCTATAGCCATTTTTATACCATTTTTGAAAGTCACCTGAAAAGGAAGAAAAATACATGTTAATAATGATAACAGATAAAATGTCAACTTAAATAATACACATTAAAATAGTTTAATGCCAGCGTTAAAATAAAATGAAATTGCCCTATATGTCCTGGCTTTTGGGCTGCCCTGTACAGTTTATTTCAATGCGTACAACGCGGTTAATCGATCACGTGTGCCGCTGATGGGGTAAAACGTGGGTAACTCCAACCTCTACCCAGATGTCTGCATCCACGAGAGGAGCTCTGGAAGAGCTCCCTCTAATGTTCAGGGCATTCTGCCAGCAGCGAGGCATGAAAAAGCAATTTTGCAGCGCGACATCTTTAACATTTCAGATCAGTTTTTTTGTGTTTTTATTTCAACTATAGTTTTGTTTCAACTTGGGTTTGCTAACTTGCAATAACAATTAATGATCAATGATAACCTTGCATAGGACTCGCTTGAGAAAGTGAATATCAACGGGCTCTCACCTGGTTAAATAAGAGACAAATTATCTGGAGTCGCTAATAGCGTTTAAGCGTGAAATAGGCCAGCGTTTCCATTAAAGCAAGTGACGCGTATTAGCGGTTCCGCTATCATCGCTCTAACACTACTGACACGCTCCATGGAAACGCAACACTGCTTGCTCACACGCACACGCACGCACGCAACGCATGTGCACACACATACAATACAAAGATCTCCCGTATAGCGTTTAACTGACTATGGTTGCAAGCGCTGTTAGCGAGCGCCAATGAAGGCTACCGGCCACTGTGGCACACACAGAGGAGAAGGGTGTGCCAGAACCACGCCCGGTCGCCTTTGTCTCCCCAGTGGCGATGTTTACACACCGCACCAGGTACTCATTTGAGACCGAGTCGGCCTCGAGGAAGCGCAGGACCGATTCAGATAATTGTCATCCGGTGATGGGCTTGAGCGGGAATCGAAACCGAGTCGCTGGTTTCGTAGCGCAAGTGCGCTAACCGCTACACCACCGCTCCCTCTAGACAACAACAACAACCGCCATTCGCCACTAAGTGGCGGTGACGTCACCACGACGCTTGTGCCAGGCCATGTGCACCTTGAGGCCACGTGAAGTGTCGAACGCCCGCTGGCAGGAGGTCACGGGGCAGACCCAGGTGCCACGGGTCGACTGACTGAGATGACCGAGATGACACATACACACGTACACACACGTTTACAACAAAGCACACGTAACAAACACAAATATGAAGGAATTGTTTTGAGATCCAATGTTTTTGTATTGTGTAATTATAAATGGCAATGGGCTGGTGCAACGAGACAACACAGATGTGCAGGATACACTTGGCATATTGAAAAGTAGGGCGGCTTAAATATCACTTAAAATACAAATTAAAATGATCACATGCACCGGGGGGACCATGATAGGTTAAGGAATCTCATGTGGAGGTGATGACTTGTTTAAATTTAGCCGAGCACGACTGTGAAGTGCAATGTGATCACAACACCCTCCTGGGTAATCTCATCCGGTGATTTTGTTGTTGTTGTTGATGTTCTTGTTGTAATTGAGCAGATATTGTCGTTAACCGAAGAAAAAATCATTTCATGAGCAATTTTAGAGGACACTGTGTGACCAAAAAATGTTTAAAACGTCGACCAGTTTGTGTTTCCAATGTAAAAATGTCACCATAGGGTTGAGGCTTTTAGTTTGTTTGATGTTGTGAGCGAGTTGCCGCACATCTGGGTGTCGTGCACTCACTGGTAGCTGATTTGTCTCCACGCCAGAACCACCTGGTCGAAGATTGAGTCCACATTGTTGAGAGAGATGAGAGAGAGCTTTCTTCACTGGGTGCTGATTCCCATTAAGGACGCACGACCACCTGGTCTAGGGTTTGAGTCCAGCACTTTGAGAGATCTGTGGACCGCCCGCCACCTGTCAACCCCCCCCTCTGCCACTCCCCCTGCCACCCTCCCTAGTATCCGCCTCCCCCTGCCATCCCAACCCCCTGCCACCCCCCACAGCCACCACCCCGCCCCTCCGTCCCGCTGTGTGCGTGTTGGGTTTGGGTGAATGTGGGGAGCGGGAGCGTTGCGGTTAAGCGATCCTGCGTTACGAACCCGGCGACACGAGTTCGAGTCCCACTCAATGGCCAACACCGGCGATGATTATCCGAACTGGTTCTGAACCTCCCCTAGGTCGGCTCATCCTCAAATCACCAACTGGTGCGTTGTGTAAAAGCATCACCACTCGGGAGACAAAGGTTGGTCGGGCGAGGTGATGGCCACTCACCGCTTCGTGCGCCGCGCTGTGCTTCAGAGATGCTCGCGAACGGCACTTGTCTCAACGGTCTGTGGAGGCTACACGGAGGGTCTTTGTATTTGTGTCACACGCGGCAGATGCCACAAGTTTAATCGCAGGTGACAGCAAAAGACCGAGTTTGCGGTTTGAGGAATCGCGGAACAATGGCTTGAAAAATGCGGTAATTGCAGTGGCTTTAAAATGTGTCCGCGGCTCCTGGCAATTGGATAATTAAAGATTGGGTGAAGAACAACGCATTTGGATTACCTCTCTGCAGGGCCACGCCTGGCTTGCAGGTAAATCATCAACAGCTGTGACGGGGACCTCTTTTGCTGCTTTGGAAGGAGGGATTTACGATGATTGCAGGCAACAAAACATCGCTGACATAGTTCAGCCTTGCCTCGGAAACACGGTGACCCGCACACAAAAAAAGACAAAGACCCCCTGTATAGCCTTCACAGACCGTTGGGGCAAGTGCTGTTAGCGAGCACCTATGAAAGCCGGAACGGCACAAGTGAGGGTAGATGGCAAACACCACACCCGACCGCCTTTGTCTATCTAGCGGCGATGTTTACACACCGCACTAGGTACTCATTTGAGACTGAGTCGACCTAGAGGACGCCCAGAACCGGTTCAGATAATCGTCACTGGGTGTTGGCCGTGAGCGGCAATCGAACCCGTGTCGCCGGGTTCATAGCGCAGCGCGCTAACCGCTACACTATCACACACGTGCATACACACAACCACGCGTGCACTTATCTCTACCCTAGCTGTACCTCCTCTGATCCAACGCTGTGTTAGCCACGGCAAACCGATGCACTCTCCGTACATTTTTGCTTGGTTGGGTTAAACGTTATTTTTAAAGAAAAAAAATAAATCGGTTTTAATATTCCTGGCCACACTCACTCCGAATTTAAATTTTCACCTGAACAACACAAACAGCCCGGGGAATGCATCCTGTAGGTCAACTGCTTTAGCATGCGCGATGAATAAGATCTGAGATGTGCACTTAAGATTCTCAAAAAAAAACAACTTTTATTTGCATCATGTGGCTGGCTGAGAAGACTCCTTAATGCTGTGAAATGCGCATTATTTCATCTGAATGCGTGAGTGGATGCACGGAGATGAGCGTTCCTTCCTTGCACATATTCCAACTTTAATATTACATTTGCCCTTTACAGGAGCAATTTAAACAGCAGGTAATACCCGTTCAGGCAGAAGAGAGTCTTATTTTCGCCCCGGGGTGTCCCTCGAGGGGGAAAGGTTAGCATTAGGGTTATGAATATGGTTTTATATATTTTTCCCTCTCGCAGTGATGGAATCTCAGTGGTGCGTCATTGACTTCATTACAAGTCGGTAGAATGAAGACCTTTATTTTCCAAGCACCGAAATAATCCGGGGCACATTGTTTACAATGCGTGTGTCCTAGCACACTCGTTAGTTCACGGTATAATTTGTAATTTTATGGTCAAATAAGTTACCAGCTAAACTAAGCAAGACATTTTTGTTTTACAATTTTATTTCAATACTATGTGCCTACATTTGGAAGGCATACAATCGAAGTCGGAGTGATTTCCTGCTGCTCCAAATGAGCATTTGGGGCATTCATCTCCTGGCTACAGCGCTGCAGAGCCAGTGGTGGAAATTCCACATTCCGATGGCAGAGGTAGGTCCAGCCGTAGGACCACCAATTTTGAAAATTCCGCAAAGCGATGCACATTGTATTGCCCCCAAAAGGAATCATAAGCCGAGTCGCATCTCCGATCTCTGCTGGCGAGCTACTCTCCCTGCCGCTGAGTCACCGACACTCTGCGCAGAGCCGCTACATTTTCACAAAACGTTTGTGTGAGAGTGAAATGTTAACTCTTTGGCAGGAATGATAAATGGAACGTAATTCAGCATAACTCCTTGCATACGTAATGATATGGTGGGGGGTGGGGGGGGGCAATATCACATTATCTTGTTATCCATCGGGTTATCAGCAAATTTGCTTCACTTACCCATAGAGAAAAAAATTATCATGGATGACAACGGACAATCGGGAAAAAGTTAAACTTAGTACCCGTGACAGATCACGGTAAGGGGAGGCAGAGTCAAAGATTTAATATTGAATGGAAAAAAAGAGAAAATTACCGTGAAAGGTAAGAGAAAAAGGAGGAGGAGGAGGAGAGGGACGTAGTGCCCGTGCCGAGGTGTTAGAAGCATAGGGCGATGATGATGATGGTGATGATGATGGTGATGAGAGGGGAGGGAAGGGAAGAGAAAAGGAGCGAGCAGAAGTGAGCTGCACGGGGGAGCAACGTCCGTTTTCGCAGGTGGTGCGGAAGAGGCGAGCGATTGGGAGTGAGGGGGGGGGGGTCACACATGAGTTACGTGATTCACGGGAGTCTCGAGTTGATTTCGATATAGAGACGTAAATGATAGGGCCGCTAAACATCCGAGTTTTTCTCGCACTCAGCGGACAACGGGAGTCGGCGAGTGAGAGCGTGACAGGCGAGTGAGTACCTGCGCGTATTTTGTCAGTGCCTCTTGAGAGAAAGAGAGAGAGGACTCAAAAGGAGCTCTATTTCGCGTCTTCACGATTGAGGTCTCGGGGAAGGATGCAGTCAACGATTGCTTTTTGGTTTGTTAATCTGTTCAATTTAATATCGTTTTCAACAAAGCGAACGTAACAACACGGAACTGAGTGCAGAGGAGTCAACAACCCCCCATTCGGTGCACGCGAACGGAGCGAAGACAAATCCGGTTGTTATTTGGGATGCAGACACCCAAATGTAATGCCGCGGATTTAAACTGAACAAAAGGGAAAACAAAACAACAACAAAAAACCCCGCAGCGGTAACGTTTTCCCTGAACGTGTCCGATTTCGTCAAATCCTGGCGGCTAAGCAGATGCGGTTGAGCCCTGGGTAAGTGGAGCTTGGAAGCGAGATACCACGACGCACAATCAGGCGTTACAGGCCGCAAGGTTTATATGCTGTGGGCGGCAGACTGCAGTGCGGTGATACCCGCTGTTGCTGCTGTTCTTCTGTGCGCCCGTGTCCACGTGGCCAGCCTTCAACCCACCCTGGCCAGGCCAGTGTTGGTGAAGTATGGTCAATTAACCTCCCCCCCCCCCCCCCCCCCCGTGGATGGAGCCCACGAGCGGTTGTTGATATTCTATACGAGAGGCACTCAAAGAGCCCGTAATGTGACGCTTATTAATTGCAGCCCTTTTAAAACATGTACTTCAGCAGCACCGAAAAACGTCGAAGGTCTGCTTACACGTGATGAGTGCATTCACGTGTAACTTCTGAGTAAGCACACGTGCTAAGAGGAAGGAGGCATTGGCCAAAAATATCCTCATGTCATAAATTTGTTTGACTTTTTAAGGTCACAGTGTTGTTGGTGAATTTGAGCTGTTGTTAATTGTGCACCACTGCCAACACAGCAGCAGCAGCAGCAACACCACCACATAATTTGTTGTTCGTAAAGTGCATCATTATTATCTGTGTGTACTGCAGCTTTTTCAATTATCTAAACATTTGAGACAAATTTATAGATACTGTACATATTAGGGTGGTCCTTTTTCAAAACGACCACGGTAGTGACCCCTAAACATCCTTCGATTAGGCTAACATTTCACGGTTATGCATAATTCAGCAACTAGAAACAGTCCCAATCATAAAACGTATTTTGAAAAGAATACGGAGCAACCTAATACACATTTATTATTCATGTCCATAATTACTTGGGGAATTGGCCCTAATTGTTGTCGTGGACTCAAATGTGCGTGGACATGTCAATCCACTGCTGGACTACGAGGGCCGTTCAACAGCACTGGGTCCGTGAGGGTTCGTGAAGGCGAGGGGAGCATAGCAGTACTGTACAACATTGATTTTTTTTTTTGCATTCATCTTTGCTGCCCACAACGTGACCTCGCAGCAGCAGCCTATCGCGTTCAGCGTACGGGCTCAAGTGTATGGGTCGCCACAGTGGCGAGGCGTTAATTACCTCGCCTGCCATACAGGAGGGCATGAGTTAGATCCCGACCCTGACGCCTGTATATTTGGAGTTTGCATATCCTCTCCCTGGACGCGTGGATTTTTTTCTGAGTCCTCCGGTTTTCCCCTTTTTACATTTACAATCAACGTGCGTTCAGAGTATTCGCGCTGATGAACATTTTCACACGATAAGCCACTCGCTGAGCTATCATTTGTGGCCAGATCGCTTCTGAAAAAGAGCTGTGTAGTTCAGTGGGGCCTTACCTGGTAAAATAAAAAAAAGATGTATACGTATCTTCTTGGTTCTTTCGGTGAAGTCACGTAGAAGGGAAATAAAAAAAAAACATAATAAAATACAATTCAATAAAATACAATACAATAAAATACAATTCTCACGACGTTTCGGCCACAACGCGAGCAGCCTTCTACGTGACTTTACCGAAAGAACCAAGAAGATGAATCCCTGCAGTCACGAAAGCTTTAAATCGAAAATTAGATGTATACGTAGTTTGGTCCCGTTATTCAGGTCAATCGAGAAGAGAAAATATCTTCTCGTGACACCTCACACCAGCTGCACTCCGCCTGCGTGCGTAGGCACAGGGAGAGAAAGCGACAAGAAACTGAACCTCGGGGGCTCACACAGAACTAAAGTATCCCAATTTGCAATCTGCGTGTGTGCGAGGTTGCGCGAGTGTGTGTGCTGGTGTGTATCCATCGCAGCAAGTCAGCGTGGCCTGGAGGACAACCAGGAGACCAAAGAAAATCATAAAACCACCCTCCGGGGCAGACCACTTAAATCCGCAAAGCCAGATCTGGCGAATGTTGATGTGTCTACCTCTCCGGCCCCAAAGGGGGGGGGGGGGAAATAATATCAGGAAATGGGATCCCCCCCACCCACCTCCCCCCACACAACAATACAAATTGAGGAAGCGCTTTCATTTTGTGGAGTCACCGCGACACAGCAGCCCAGCCGGAGGTGTCGCACCAACCTCTCACATGCGTTGGGCACAAATTGCGAGGTTTCACTCGGGGACTGTCCCCTCATTCACCCCGTGGTGCGCGTGGCCCCGGTGGGAGACTGCTGCCCTGTCCTCTGCTGCCCTGCCCTTTGATGCCCTGCCCTTGCCGTTCACCTCCTTGCCTGCTCGTCCATCGCCTGCCCTCCATTGCCCTTCTCCTCCCCGCTAACCCCTATGGCATGACTTTGATTCAAGCGGTAGAGGGGGGAGCGTGGGCACACATACACAAATTCGGGGGGAGGGCAGGGGGAGGTTGGCAGAGGAGAGGTGGGAGGGGGGGCAGTGGAGCCACAGGATCTGGTGTCGTCTGCTCGAGCTCAGACCCTTCCATTCTTAGACCGTAATTATTCTTTATCGTGCCAGCATTGTTTTACGTTGTACATTTTTTCTTATTAAATAAGGGGGGAATTTGAGCTTTAATGGGGGAGGTGAGGGAGGGAGAGTGCGGAATGGGACCAGCCCCCCCCCCCCCCCCCGTCACTACAGGGCTGCTGTTCCGTACTGCCCTTCCACCCCCTGCCCAACAAAAATAAAGAATAACAATTATTCTTGAGCGGCATCTATGACCTGCTGCAGGTGCGCCGGGGGGAGGAGGGGGATGAGGGGGAGGAGGGAGAGGAGGGGGAGGAGGGGGAGGGGGTGTCTTGCCACTTGCTGTCTGTCTGTTGTCTGCCGACCTCGTCTGGAGATCCCGCCAGCTTGTCACAAATGAATTGGCCACCGTCTTCTGCGCCTCGGCTTCAAATAAAAAAAACCGCAGTGCGCTCACCGCCGCCGGAGTAACCCACTTTGATACCCACGACCCCCCCCCCCTCCCCCACCCCTACCCCATTCAATTGCCTCAACTTAATTTGCGATGACAGGAATTAAAATGAGGAAATTCTATTAAGGGCGCACATATACCTTGCCGGCTGCCCTATATTGCAGCTCTCCCTCCTGTCTCTCTCTCTCTCTCTCCCGGGAGGTGCCGTGGTGTTGCGAGTCGGTGGATTTTGTTGTTGTGATAATCTGTATGGGAAATGACACATTCCCAAAACAATAACTGAAGCGCAAGCATATACGTACCCCCCCCTCCCCTCGCTACAGCTTGCAGGCGAGCGATGTTTGCATCCCGAGAACGATTTTCTCTCTATCTCTCTCTCTCTGTTTATCGTCACGAGGGGGATTAATTTTTCATATTTTTGCTAAAGAACCGGCACCATCGTCGCCGTTGCTAGCCTCGATCTCCTTTCTTGGAACACATCGGGGTTGCGGCACGATCGGCGGTGCATTCCGGGCGCGGTAGGGGATGTGCGTAGGGAGGGTGCGAACGCGCTTCGTTTGACACTGTCGCCCGCAATTCGCGTCTCCGCTAATTGCGGCCTTATCCCCGGCAAAAAAAAAAACAAAGTCGTGGGCTGCGCGCAGAGCGCGAGTCAGCCCCGATGGTTTTGTTATCTCCCAAACTTTTTCAGTCTTCCCCGCGTGGCGCGAGATAGCAGGGGTAATTACACTCTCTGGCAGCAGACCGTGGCTGGATTGGGCGAACGGTAACAGCAGCAGCGGCAGCTTGAAAGGCCAAGCGCTACAGCGTTTCCATATAGACAGTGACGTGGATTAAAAGGCTTGCATGCCTGTGCAGGCGACTAGCTACGCTTGCAATCACAACCGATTACAGCGCGCGCGCGCGCGCCCGTGTCTCTCGTCTGCTTTTAAGGCTATAGGGTCTGTTAATAAGGCTCCAGCAAGGGGGATATATGTCTTCGTGCCCGTGTCTTCAAGACGAAGTGCAGTGGTGGCGCGGTGGTTCGCGGCGCTGCGCCACGAAACCAAAAGCAGTCAGAGTTTGATTTTCTTTTTTGCTGGTTGCTGCTCATATCAGTGGCGATTATTGGAACCGCTCCTAGGCCCTCTGCGAAGTCGCCTGAGCCTCGGACGCGTGACCTGGACGTCTCTGCGTGAACACCAGAGCTGGGGAGACAAAGACGGCTGTGCGTGGTGCAGGCCCCAACGCTGCTCTGTCGTGCGCCGTAGCACGAGGGGGGGCATGGGGCGGTATGCACTTGCCCCCAGCAATCTGCGTAGACTACGCGGGTGATCTTTGGCTTTGTATTCCAGATGCACCATCACACACATCACTTGGCCTACTTTAGTCACCCACCCTCCTCTCCCATGAACAGATGAAACAAGCGACTCGGAGTGAATTAATGAGGCTGGGAAAACACGTGCAATATTCACGAGTGCGCGGAGTTCGAGATGCATCTCTACATATTTAGTTGCCTCCATTCATTGAAACTTGAATGCAAATGTGCCTGATGTATTTTTACGCGCGTGTGTACGTAAGTACGCGTGCGTGTGGGGGAGCGGTAGTGTCGAGGTTAGCGTGCTGCGCTACGAACCCGGCCACCCGAGTTCGATTCCCGCTCACGGCCACCAACACCAGTGACGATTATCTTAGCCGGTCCTGGGACCCCCCCCTAGGTCGACTCAGCCTCAATTGAGCCACTGGCGTTAGACGCACGAGCTGGGACATGGCACAAAGGGACACCGCTCCCCCAACTTCGCAAACCAGAACAGATTAGCGTGGTGAAGTATGGTCAATCGACGTGCACGACTGACACGGCCTGGGGGGGGGGGGGGGGGGCTTCGTCCAGCCGTGGATTGACACAAGGCCGAATCGTGTGATTCATGTGCAGTGGAGTGAATGCGGCGCACTGCTTTGCACATTGCGACTAATTCCGGTAGGCTCAGCTTCCATTCCCAGCCATCCCCCCCCCTAGGCGCCAAGTGTTACATAAACCTGTAACTGGGGCCCCTCCTCCCCTAGTTCAACGCAGCCTTAAACTAATGGCTTGCGTGGGGTGCGAGCATCAGCGCATGGGTGAAAGAGGCAAGCCTTGCAGGGTGCTGGTACTTAGTGCCTGTTGTAATTGGTGCTCGCTAACAGCACTTCATAATCTTCATTAGAATATTCATTTAGACTCGAAGAATCCGACGAGCTATGAGGCTATTTTTACAAATGCCCAGCAGTACACTCACCTCTGTAAATCTCAGCCTAAGACTATCACATGAGCCTGGTGAGGTCGGGAGAGCCCCGGTTGTTTCACAAAGTCTGCCCCAGTGTCTCCCCTCCAAGCGTTTGTGAAAGTCCGGGGATCTTGCCCCCAATGTTAAAATGTCCTTGGCATCGCCCTCAAAGCATGACGACTCTGCTGTAATATGCGGGGCTACGCGAGTGGTGGGCGGAGCTAACGACAAAATGGGCGGGGCTAACGACAAAGTGGGCGGGGCTAACAGCAAAGTGGGCGGGGCTACTTGAATAGTGGGCGGGATTACCTGACTCTCTCCCCTTGGCTGCGTTAGTGGGTTGGGGACTGTGGGGAGCGGTGGTGTAGTGGTTAGCGCGCTGCGCTTTGAACCCGGCGACACGAGTTCGATTCCCGCTCACGGCCAATACCAGTGAGGATTATTTGAAAAGGTCCTGAGCCTCCCCTAGGTCGACTCAGCCTCCAATGAGTACCTGGTGCAGTGTGTAAACATTGTTACTTAGGAGACAAAGGCGGCCGGGTCATGATGCTGGCCACCAACCCCATCGTGCACCGTTCCGGCCTTCGTAGGTCCTCGCTAACAGCACTTGCCCCAACAGTCTGTGAAGGCTATACGGGAGATCTTTGTCTTTGGGACTGATGGAGGTCGGAAGGAGCTTCCAGCTCACTAAGTTGAGCCTTTAAGAAATCATTGTATGCCGATATGTAAATCGTTGTATGCCGATATGTATTCTACGTATATATATACAGTTTTGTACACACACGGGATTATTTGAGTTGGTTATGCACATGCATCAAGAGGTTGCACTGTGCCTATCCCTTTTAAATATGTATTTATTTAGGCGATCACCACTACAACCAATTTGTAAACAGCGCCATTTCTCTCTAATCTGACATCGCCCCTCCTCGAGTTCTCCCCGTGTCGCCGACCCTGCCTCTCTCTCCCTCCCAACCTCACCTCCGCCAGCAGTCGAGGCTCGCGCGGAATGACGACGACGATGATGATGATGACGATGACGACGACGATGATTATGACGACGATGATGATGACGACGACGACGATGATGATGACGATGACGACGATGATTATGACGACTACGATGATGACGACGACGACGATGATGATGATGACGATGATGATGATGACGACGATGACGACGACGATGATGACGATGACGACGATGATTATGACGACGACGATGATTATGACGACTACGATGATGACGACTACGATGATGACGACGACGACGATGATGATGATGACGATGATGATGATGAAAACATTGCCCGACGATGCCCTCTCTCTCCCGCGCGCGCGGCGCTGCTTAAACAATCGATGCGCGTGCGTGCACGCGTTAACCCCCCGCCCGCTCGGGCTCCGTTTGCCACTCTCGCCGTGTCGTGCAAGGGGTCCCGGGAACGCAAATGGGATCGATAACAAAATAATTACAAGCGTTTGAAGCCAGGCTGTTAATCAGATTGCTACTCGCCACCCCGAGAATCCGCGTGGCTTCCATGTGGACCCGTACATTAATGGCAGGTTTTTTCCTCCCCTCGCACCCTCCCATTTGTATTGCGAGAAAACGAATTATCATTCTCGCTCTATTATGAATGCTTCCGGCGTTAGTTTTCTCTTTATTTATTTCGGCTCCTTATTCTACCCCTCAATTTAAATCCACAGGACGTAAGGACGGCCTCTGCGGGAGACTCATCTGCAAACAAAGCATAGTGCGGCGTTATTTAATATTTTACTTGCGTAACGGGTGCTTGCCGACAACTTTCCAGCCTCGTGCTATTTGTTTTCATTATGCGGGAGATGGCGAATCCCTTCGCAGCAGTGGGCAACTCTCCCCCTGACTGAGATGAGAGGAGGGAAGGAGGAGTGCATTTCAACGACGCAATTGGTCAAACCAATGCATCGTCTCTAACCATGTCGCGAGCGCTAATTGAGATGTTGTGAGATGAGCTGTGGCACAGCGGTTAGTGCACCGTGCCATGAACCAGGCGACGTGATTTTGATGGCCGGCAGCGTCGGACAAGAGAGGACAAGAGAGGCCGAGTGATACTCGAACCGGTCCTAGGTTACCGTTACACTTAACTCATGCGGCGAATCCGCACTGACCACGGTGGTGAAGTATGGTCAATCGACCCCCCCTCCTTCACTCCCCCATAGTCGATGTCGAGTGAGGAGGCCTTCATCCAGCAGCAGATTGACAAAGGGCTTAAATTTTATCCTGATTTGAAGCTTTCGTGACTGCAGGAATCCATACTCATTTGTTCTTTCGGTAAAGTAACGTAGGTAGAAAAATAAAAAATTAAATACATATTTTTTGTTTTATTTTATTTTTCTACCTACGTGACTTTACCGAAATAACCAAAGTGTATGGCCTAACATTACCTTAACATTTAATTGACCCACGACAGACAGGTTATCTTTAGCTTGTGATCAGTATTAGTGGATGTATTTAAAGCTAGCTGCCTGAGCAGCATGGTGTTCAGAGGTTTTGACTCAAAAAAGTTGGAAGGTTTTGGGTTGGAACCCATCCAGGGAGTATGCGCATGTTGAACTCATTTTGGGTGTATTCCATACGCATGTATGGAATACGGTTGTCCAATGGACCAGACTAGTTGCCGTCAAAGGCATGTGGAATTTCCTAGCGCCGAGTGAATGCTATATGAAAAACGTATTTAGTCTGCCCTTTGTATCTCGGTTCGGTCAATATTAATACAACAAAATAAGAAAACACTCGCGCGCACCGCACAGATGCGGGGATTGTTCGTTGTTGTGTGCGGGTTGGGTGACGTAGTGAGTCTACTCTTTTCTAAGCATGGCAGAGCGTGTCCTTGTTAAGTCACGCCTGGCTTGGCTGATGGTAATAACGCTCTTGCCCTTGCCAGTCAATCGGCTTGATTAGCAGATGCGGGGAAGGTCACCCCTCTTACCCGCCCGCCCGCCCGCCTACTGCAATCAGGTTTGTGTGTGTGTGTCTGTGTGTTTTGCTTGGCGCGGAGCAATTCACAGCGATGCAGCAGAAAAAAAAGATGTTGTCCGTAAATACCGCATTGAAATAATAATAATAATCATGTATGGCCCAACGTACCGAAATAATGCAATCATATTTAAGCTTTAAAAATAGAAACGCTGCCTGTCTGGTAATGATGGTTTAAACTATTTGTGGGAGGCTTTTGCTCCGCCACGGTAGCTTTGTGTTGTTTTGATTAGCAGCGCGGGGTTTTGCTGCGCATTGTTTTAGCGAAAGTTGAATTTCATCTGTTGACTTCTTGTGTTGTGGATGGCACGGCGATGGGAAGAGCCCTGCTTTGTGACATTTTTCCGGCCCCTGTGCCTTTGTGTTTGAATTGAAGGGCGCCCGATTATTTCAGAGTGCGGGGTTTATTTATTTGTTTTAACCACCACCATCGTCTTTGTCACATTTTTGCGCCGTTCTAATTAAAAATAAAATAAAAACATTACCAAACACGTCCCTTTATTATGGCACACTCGTAAGTAAATTAACTAAATCATTGCAACATGCCGACAGCCTGGATTCAATATGAAATGATCACAATGTACAATAACAGCAGACAGCCTGACGGCTCATCAAAAAACATAACTCGCTAAGAGGGTGCAGTGCATAGTGGTAGCTGACAATGATCGTTGTAACCAATGCATTTATGAATTATTTAAGCTATAATATACATGTCAGTCCATAAACATCTCAGTCCACTGCTGGATGGCGGCTGTGTCGCTCATAGCGGGCTGTTTGATCATACTCGTACATCGGTGTGGATGGGTGAAGAGTGGTGATTGACCGGCTAAGATATTATAATTGTTTTTTTACCCTTCTATCTGGCAACAAAACTGACACCTTTTTACAAGGAGTCATGTTTGCATAGACCACAATACCTGCAGCTATAATGCAAACAACATGTGAGACTAGGCTCTAAGGAAAGCTGTCTCGGGTGTGGACCAATCAACTTCAAGGACAGTGCATACATTATCAGAGTTATGTTTTTAGTTTGCATTATGGCTGCAGGTATTGTGGTCTATGCAAACATTACTCCTTGTAAAAAGGTGTCAGTTTGGTTGCCAGATAGAAGGGTAAAAAACCAATTATTATATTTTTTACTGGCAAATGAGGTTCCAACGGCTCAGATATTGTCTGTGGCCGGGAATCGAACGCGGGTGTCCGTGTTTGTAAACACGGTGCGATGGCCACTCGCCGCGTCACTTTGCCGCACCCCATTATGAAACGCGTGTGAATATAATTTTTACGACTTTTGTTTGTGACCGACATCAGCTCCCACGATCCGCTGCAATTCAATTCACGTTCATTCCCATAATTTGGCCCGGCGGAAAGAATAGCGTGGCTATCGAGTGTGCAGGCCGCCGTGCAACTGCCCCTGTGCTCACGGGCCAAAGGAGTCCAGAGACCAGGTTGACAACGAAGGGGCGAGGGGGTGGGAGAACATTGTATAGGGGAGAGGACCCCTGTTTAATATCCCTGCACCAGGGCCCAGTCCAACTACGCTCCGCCACTGCCTGCAAGGGATGTCTGTCAAAGGCAGGTCGAGTGGTGGAGCCGAAAGAAAGCAACGCAAGGTAGAAAAAATTGCGTCCCATCGCCCACCTCGGTGCGTGTGATCACCGTGAGTGAAGGCTGCATGGGGGAGAGGTCGTGATGGGTCAGAGCACACTTCGTGTGAGGGCTAAGGAAGCCACCGCCGCCGCCGCTTAGATGATTGACAGTGAGCCGAAGGGCTGTGTAGAAGAGGATGTCTACCTCTCAGTGTGGATCGCTCGACACAAAACAAATACTTGGATGCCCCTCCGCCTAAGAACAACAACAACAACAGACGCAGCTATAATTAAATTCGTGCTCAATCTTCATATTGACCTCAATGAAATTCAATATGCGGTCCTCATTTGAATAATTATCTCCATTGACCTACATGGACATTGCGTATAACGAATCAGCCAATGAGTTTATAAAGCGGGGCATTATGCGCATTGAGCCGAGAGGGGTTTCCAGCCCAAGCGAAGATGTAAAATAGGCAAGCTGATGTAAAACGCACGCATGTGGCTAAAACCTTCGTCTGTTTTTCTACATTCAGTGTTCTTTTTGCACACACGAGAAAGAGATGAATAGAACATAAATTATATATTCGTGCAGATTTGCCAAGTAGTGTTCATCCTCTGATCTTGTGGTATTGCTCTTACGGCACTTGTTTAGCCAGGAGAGCCTCACGCAGTCTCGTGCCTCCTTTGCACGAGCGACCTGCCACGCTTTTGCAGAAGGTGACAGTGATTGACACGTGTTATCGCGACTGCATAATTTCGATGTATTTATTTTGTATATTTATGCAGTATTTGGAAATGTTTTACCATGACACCGGCACACAATGGCCAACGCTTGCGAATGACATCACGGTATCTTTAACGTCCACTGTGACGGAGACGGCGCGTGGTCTGAATAGGGTGATTACAAACCGCAGTATTAACCAGGGCGGCCGCTTGAATTGCAACACGAACCTCTGCGACGAGTGGCAAACGCTCTTCCGCTGGGCCGCATCACCGCCCTATTGACCATTTGTATAATAAAATAGCAAGAGTAGTTCCCAGTCCTTTTTCAAAAATGCATTGCTGGACCGTGTCGGTCATGTGGGTTTGTTTGACCATACTTCACCGCCGATGGTCGCTGTGGTTGGTGAAGGGTGGGGAGGGGGAGTTGGGGCTTGCCAGGACTTGTTCAGATGCCACTCGCCACCGACACTATCCATTGGCCAAGTTTCGAACCGCTAGGGCCACCCGTGCTCATTCAGAGGCACATTCACGCTCACCACACTGTGCCGCCACTCCCCATCCGCGGCGTGTATTATTATTACCTTCTCTCGCGTCTCGTACGAGCTAAAGTCCCTCTCGCGCGCGGGTCCGCAGCCAGTGTCTGCTCGAGGTCTCCCAAGCCCGCCTAATAATGGACGGCGAGCATGACAGCCTATCGGGAACGAGCGGTGGGCTCGTTTCGTGGGTTTGACTCGGATCAATCGAAAGCGAGGCTATATCATTGACACGTGGAAAGCATTAAAGTCTAATTATGCCGAGGCCAAGGGAATGCGCGCGCGCGCGTGCGTGAGTGCGTGCGTGTGTTCGCGCGCCACGCGCGCGCGTGTTTGAATAGAATATTAACACGAAACATGTTTCGGCTCAAGTCGGACTGACTGACCCCAAGCTCCAAATCTTTCCTTAATTCTGCTGTTGAGAAATACACGACGCCGCCGAAGGGATTACGGAACCGCCTTCCTCATCTCGAATTATGTATTATTATTTAATTCCTTCCCACGAGTGGAATGCGGGCCACAGGTGCGCTGGGTGAGTGACACTCGCGCACTCAACACATCCCCTTAGCCCCCCCCCCCGGGGCCATCAGATAGGGCTTAGGTGGCTTTGCGGCGGAATAAGAGGGCCTTCCCCGCAGCCTGGACGGGCTCACGCGTCCGCAGAGATGCGGGGAGGATAGCGGACAGACGCTCGGACAGACGCACGGACGGGCGGATGCCTATTTTCGTTCAAAAGCCAAGTGGTGGAAGAAGAAGAACCACCCCCCCGCCAACACATTGCCCGTTTTTAAAAAGTAGGACAAGTGCTCTTTTGGTGCAATATATATTTTGCTAAGTGAAAAGAAACCTGTGCGTGGAACGCTTTAATTAAGGACTCGGTCATCAGCCGGCGGAGTCGGTTTGGGTACCGGTGGGTGAGAGTCTTTGCGGGTAATGGGGTTGGCCACAGGCGATTGGAGCCAGCTGAGAAGATTGTAGCGATAGGCGCACGCGAGTGCTATTTTAGTAATCTCTGACACCGCTCGGGAGACGGTTCTATCTGCCCGAGACGAGGCCGAGACGTTCACCCTCCCAGCCCCCAGGGGCCTCTGTCTGGCTTTGTCTGTGAAACAAACGGCAACTCGCCGGTTCTCAAAGATGTACGTTGAGTTTCAGTTTTTTTTCTTCTTAAAGCTTGACATCACCGGCTCTCGTTTTTTGGTACTCTCATACCAAAAAAGCACAACTGTGCCTCGTGAATTATCATTTCGATATTCCAGAAACGTAACAACAATATTGCTATCATTTTAATGAAGTAGATATGGGACGGATGGTGCTTGTGTTTGGGTGGAGTGGTGGCGCAGTGGGTTGCACAGAGCCCTATGAAACAGGCGCCCCTGAGTTCGATTCCTGGCCACGGCTGACATCATCAGTAGCCTGAACTTGTCCTATGCCTCTTATTGGTTCTCTAGGTAAAGTCACGTGACTTTACCGAAAGAACCAAGAAGATGAATCCCTGCAGTCACGAAAGCTTTAAATCGGAATTTGTCCTATGCCTGTTACAAAACCCGTACTCCTGACCAGCACTGTGAAGTGTGGTGAACAAAAGAAAACCCTTGACCTAGACGATGTTGAGAGAGCCTCCATTCAGCAGTGGATTGACAAAGGTCTGTTCATTAAGTGCGTACAGTCTGCACCGCAGCGTTGTATTATGTTACCAGGTGCACGAGTCTAGCCTTGTAGGATTGGAACATTCCTGCGTGCGAGGGAGGTGATAGATGAGTGATTTTTTAAAATGCAAAAGCGGTCGGGAACTCTGCCCGCACTCTGTCTTGTATAAATCCAGATTTTGTGGTGTCTACATTTCTCTGCGTTTCCAATTTGCTTATAACCTCCTCATTCATGGCACCCCTTCATCCAGCCAGGTGGCTCGGCCATAAAGCGAGTGGATCGTAGTCGGAACGCTCGAGTTCAAATCCTGTTTGGTGGGATTCACTCGGACCCGCATTGCAAGTGGTGCGCTCACCCCGTCATGGGAATGTGGACTTTCCATCACTGGATGTAAACATATCAGCGCCAATGTAGCAAAACTCATTTGAGCAGGAAAGCACTTGGCATGTTATCAAGCATAACACGGTGATGTTTTCAGTTAATATTTTCTTTTAAATTTACATCGAAAACTCGTTTCTTTCGAACTGCTTTTTGTGTTTAGTTCGTTGTCCTTCCCCCCCACACCTCTGATTATCGCGGTTGGTTATGTACGGTGCGAAAGAAGTTCAGCATACATTGTTGCTTCGTCCTTTGTCGTTGTTGTGCCTTTGGGCCTGCGCTAAGCAACCGTGATGACACAACAAGCAAACTCAGCTTATCAAGGGAGGTGCCCGTTTTGCAATGGGGCGGGCGGGGGGCATTTCAACAAATCTGGGTGTGAATCTCACAGCTCCACCAATGTGGAATTTGCGAGAACGTTCACTCGTGTATACGCCCTGCCTAACTAATTACCGTCTTGGCTCAGCTGTTTCCATGGGCTTTCCCAGCCGCGGATGGGAATGCCAGACATGATGGGAAAGAAATGCGTTAACTTGTCGAACATTCGGTTATCAATGCTCATCGGCGCTCACATATATAGACGCGCGGCACGAGGTGAAACATGACACAAGGGGCGTTGTCGTGGAGATTACCAAGTTATCCCAAATATAAAATTAATTAAAATAACAAGCGAAAGGCAAGTGAGAATGTTTTTGGACATGTAATGAGAAAACAAGAGACTAAATGTAAATATTTTTGACAGTGAAAATTATCATTATCATCATCATCATCTCTAAGGTTATCCCTCGCAATCGAGGATGATTGTCTTCCGTAGAAAAGTTGAATTGTCTGTTGGTCCGAAGATGGCTGAAGAGACCGATCTTGGATTGACAGATTCTGCTGCAGCTCAGAAACATGTGTCCAGAAAGAGTGGGTGGGTGGAACTGGATTAGTAGGTCTGGCCCCAGCGTCGTGCTGATTCAGCCGTCCCCGCTTTTCCACTTCCTGTTTACGCCGTTGAGTTTCAAAATGTTGGGATCCTTGAAATCGTTGATCCTGGGCAAGAGTCTCTCAAGAGTTGGTGTCTACGGTGCACGTCTTCATGTTGGCCTTGAGGACATCGCTTCTCTGCCCGTCTCTTGAACGCACGCCTCCCGACTAAGCTGGGAGTAGAAGACTTGCTTCGGGAGTCCGGAGTTGGGCATACGGGCAACGTGGCCGGTCCAGCGAAGGTACCACAAGAAGCCACGGTAGACCGCGAATGAAGTTGCATGAGCAAATGTGAACAACCTGTATGATGCCGCTGGGAGTGTCTGACGCAGAGTGCTTGAGTAAATATCACGGACAGAGCTCAACAGAAAGGAAGGCAATGATCGCTGACGTCGTCGAGGACTAACTGCGGCATGGAGAGAGATTCTCATCGTGCGACCAGCGCCGTGCCACGCGATTAAGAGTCCGTTTGGAGTTCGCACGAAGTAGCAACTCACCCCGTGGTCGTGGAAGAGATTTTCCCAAGGGATGTCTCCCCCCCCCCCCACCCAAAAAAGAAAAACAAAATAAACGTCCGAAAGGGCATTTTTTGGTTATTTTACACAGTAGGGGTGCGTATTCCCACACACTCTGCTATGAGATTGTCACACGACAAACTTTGCATTTATAATTCTCCCGGCTGGAATTCAGTAAAAAAATAATATTGGAAAAGCAAGTTTAACACAATGACTCATGCCTGGGTGTTTTTTTTCCTTCAAATAGCACGGAGCTCATAAATGAAATAAATAATAAAGCAACGTTTTATTTTGGAAATGTAGATGAAATTCTTTTGTATTTTTCCAACGACCCAAAACGAGAAGAAAGATTTATGCGTTGTTGGGAAAGATGGCCTGGTGAATTTTTTGCCCGCTCGGAAGAATGTCACAGAATGGTGTCTGGCTTTTGAAGGCAGTGGGCGGTGAATAAGCGACGACTGCACCTTTTGCCTTTGTCCGTCTGAGATAAAACAGATGGACATCCACACACACACCCCCACACACATGCGCACGCACACACACGCATATGCAACCCTGCACAGCTTTAAATTTATACCAACCGTGCCTCAGGCCTGACGCATTAGCGTGATTATCTCGTGACGTTAATGACGCCGTGCCACCCCTCCGCCCACACCTGAGCCATCATTCCTCGCGTTAAACAAAAGGTTTTATTTTGCATTCCTGGCTCTGAGCTCTTGCCCAGAGGCCGAGGTGGCACGGTCTCGGGATCTTGGGTGCGCCATCCGATAGCGTCGAGCAAATCGACACAAGTCTGCAGGCCATCTTAATTTTCCTCCATCCCGCCTACCCGCCTACCCGCACCCGCCCGCCCTCCAGGCCACTAATCCCAGCGACGTTAAATTAGCGCTGTTGTCTCGCCGCGGTTCCGCCGGGGAATGTGGGGTGCGGTGTGAGTGAGCGGCATCGCTGATCCTCGCTGCAGGTGTGGGAGGAATGTGGCCGAGACAGCCGCCAGGTCTTGCGGTGAATTCGCCCCGCGGTGTTGTTTAATCATCGCCCTTATCCGGTAACGGCTGGAGTTTTGTGCCTCTTGCCGCCACGGCGGTTTGCTTGTTTGTGACGAGAATCGATATATATTGTTAAATGGGGGCAACAAACAATGAAAAAAGAGCTTCTTAACTTTTCAACTGTATTGCGTCGCGCGCTCATATGCCCTGCAATGCAATGCCCTTGACATTGACTGTTATTCGTTGCCTCGCTCTCTGCGAGACCCAGAAGAGGTTTTTAAAAAATAAGCACTCGCTCTCTGCAGGAGTTTTGAGGAAAATGAAAAGCACAAATCACCTGCCAAGTTTTGGATGTTAAAACTCGTGTTAATTTTTTAAGCGTGGGATTTGATTATGCCATTGGAGCCGCGCTCCGGTCGTACTTTCACAGCGACGTGTGCGTCACGGCACGCCGGCGCCCGCTGCGTGAGCGAGGGCCGTGAATCTCTCTCTCCTCCGCCGCACTTTGCGCCTTCTGCCGAGACTCAAATCTCCAGCGCCCTCCCCCCCCTTGCCCCCCTCGGCCGAGCCGCAAAAAGCCTGCGGCGGGGCGAGCCGCGAGTCGGTGCGATGATGAGCGCGGCGCTGCCGACGCTGTTCCATGTGACGACGGGTGACGCGTCGGTCGCGTTCCGTGGCGACGCCCGGTGTTCTTCCCCTCTGCCGGGGGGAAGGAAGCGTAAACACATGTCACTAAAAACGTGCAGAGAACAGCGCAGCGCACTGGTCTTCTTGGAAACATTGATCGGGTTAGAGTACCGGTGCTTGTGGTAGCTACGTCCGTACCCGCACACCCGGTATTGAACTCGGTTTGCGTTACCTTCCACTGACAAACCCTCTGGCCCTTCTCTCGCTCTCTCAGGAGGACCCTCTGTTAATTCTTTGGCATCATTATAATTAGTATAAAACGGTCATTAGTGAGCATTAGCAGAGGTCGAATTTATGATCTCGTGTTATTTTTTTTTTATTCGTTGACTGCCGCAGGGTTTATGTTGAATAGGCCTCTGAGGCAAACAGGTCAGGTTCACAGCAAGACTCGTGAATTGTGGGATGGTTTATTGTGCCTTGCAGAATGTTGCATTGACAGGCCAGAGGAGAGATGCGTTTGTTTTATTGTGAATGTCGCTCTGACTTGTAACCCAAGGCTCACGATTTGCAGTTGAAAATACAAAATCTACCACAGCAACCAAATAATGCTCTGTGCAATATAGTAGAATTTAGTTGTGTGCGGGCAAAACTGATTTATTCTTCAGGATGAATTACAACCTTTATTCCGACAATCCCCAACGGTGAGAGGTGAAATTAGAAATAAAAAAATAAATATATAAAACACCACTCCAAAAATAATTTAAAAGCCCGTGTGTGAAATGTCGCGTTACACCTGAAAACACTTATCTATAAAAGTTAAGATGTGTACATCGGCCAACCAACATTTATCAAAAACTAAAAAAAAAAACCCATGCATATATTTCATTTGTATATTTTAAACACGATAATATAAAACCGCGCGCTTATGTTGTTTGTGTCAAGAAACAAGACACATTATCGGTAGAAACAACGTGATATAGAAGCGGGCCATCTTATGCAAGTGTCTGGCCGAAAAGCCCCAATTGTCAATCCACCGGTGGATGAGGCATGGGGTGGGCCAGGGGGACCTCCCCTTCCCCTCCCCTCCCTCCCCTCCATCCCCTCCCTCCCCTCCATCCCCTCCCTCCCCTCCATCCCCTCCCTCCCCTCCATCCCCTCCATCCCCATCCATCCCCTCCCTCCCCTCCATCCCCTCCATCCCCTCCCTGTGCGGTGCAGGCAGGGAGAGAGTTACACGAACATACTTCACCGCAAACTATCTGACTGGAGTAACTAAAAAGCCTAACACAAATTGTCAACAGCACTGTGGCCTTAAAAATGATATATAATCAGTGACGTTTCGGGCAATGGCCCTTCTTTGTAGCACACGTCACATCGACGATTGTATTTTCTTTTCTTTTTATGAGTGTGAGTTTTTTTTCGTTTTTCTGTGCTCGTGCGCCACTGACAATGCAGCAGCAGCAGCTGCAACGGCATCACCAGATAATATGGCTGTAGTGAAACAAACGTAGTAATATAGTAATAGTATTCTATTACCCAAAGATTCACCGAATCTTAAGGCTCCTTCTCAGATGTTTGGTCAATATTTGTTTCTCATTGTTATTCACCATGTAAGGCAATGGGTCGCACACTCGCACATATTAAGAAGCACGAATATCGCCTCTGAAAATCATTATAAGGAAATAATTCTGGCAGCAATGCATGGTTATGTTGGGAATGTTAGAATTATGCATGCAATAAGCGTATCAGTCAGTACATTTGTAGAGCGGACCATTACCCAGTTGCCAGAGATTACCATCATCATCACCATCATCAACAGCCATGATCAATCCACTGCTGGATGAAAGTCCACCCTATCATCTGAACATGAGCTATAATTTACTGGCTCCATCTCCCCTATGGACGTCCTCTCGTGCACGTTTCCATTATTTGTTCCGCCCCATCGCCGCGTTATCCCTCACCTCTTGGCCACAATCCCAACAAGCGACGCGCCGTGCCCAATCCCATTTACTCGTCTGAACATTTTGAAAAGCTGCTGCAGAACATGTCCTAATTTGGTGTTGGGGAAAGGTGTCTGTGCGTGTGTGTTTGGCTCGGGTTGTTCACTGCGTGGCAGGGGAGGGGAGTTTGGTGGGGGGTGGGGGGGGACGGACACTCTGCCCTGAGGCCATGACGCCGGGGCTCTGAGCGCGATGCGTTACGTTTCACATAGTCCAGAAGACCCGGCTCCAGGGACTAGGGAGGACTAGGGAGTCATCTCGAATTGGTTTCCTCGAGGACAACTTCAGTTGTTAGTTCAGAGGGCAACTTCAAACGACGACGACTGCAGCTGCTGCAAACCAAAGTTGCGTTCGCGAAGGTTTTTCAAGTTGCTCAGGACTCTCCCGGAACATAGTTCCAGAGTGAGAATTCCACAGAAATGCGTGCGGGTCAAAGGTCAAAACCTCGTTGCTGATAATAATCAAGTTGAATATTACTATAATTGTAGCATTCGGAGATTATCCGTTGCCTACAACATTGCTGATTGTGACTCGTTCGGTGATGAATTTTTGTTCGGCCTGGATTGTGACGGCGGGAATTTGGCCCAGCCCTGCAAAAATCAAAATTGGCCCAGAGAATGTCTGGCTGCAGCTCGAATTGGCAGCCACTCAATCTGAGGGGAGAGGGGGGAATTAAGAGGGGTGGGCCGGGGGGGGGGGTTACTCTAGGTACCATGGGGGATGGGGGGGGGGTGCTAATCGAGCTAATGGAAACACGGTATTTGTGAGCTTCTGCACGTGTATTTGCCAAGGTGTTGTCTGGCTGTCAGTCGACATTTCGCGACCGGCAAGGGTACGGCCGCATCTCGGAGAGGGCTGCTTAATCTCAACCTGTCTACTCCGAGGGGTAAACATCGAGCGCCGTTTGTAAACACAGCCAGGGTGGGCTCAGCCCCCTCAAACCTCCTCACGAGCGCCGGTCGTGCTCGAGCTCAGGAACACACGGAGAGAGCGGAAGGTGATCGACTGCGGAGCACGTGGTGAGGCTTGCGCAATCGGCGAACCCGTTGACCCTGAAGACATCGGTGTATGCCCTTGGGCGTGGTGACCTCGCGCCGTCTTGGTTTTTTGGAGGTTGACAATAATAATATAATTTATTCATGTTAACATATATTTGAACCCCCACCCCCCCCGAAAATGTTTTTCAGCTTTTTCGTGCAACGTTTTTGTTCTTTTTATCCACCCTCTCTGACCATGGACCGAGTGAGTGACCTTGCAATGCGGAACGGTCAATTTGGATCGCACGTGAATTGAACAAAATAACTTTGCAAAGATGAGAGGAAAAGATGCCAGAAAAAATTGAGCCCCAGGTGCAAGTACGATCTGGTCTGTTGGTCTGATAGGGACCTGAACACACATTCACGTTACCAGAAAAATCCAAAATAAAAATACCTTTCGCATCACCAGAAAGTTTTCAACGGATTTGCCAGATGAATAGGGAACTGGGGAGCTCATCACTATTCTGCAAGTGCTGAATTAAAAAAAGAAAAGAGGGCTTCTTGGGCGGCACTGTGAGAGTGGCTGTCGCAAAGCCGGTGACCTTTGGGACGAGCCTGTGACCTCCAGGTAGTGGGCAGCAGATGCGACGAGACCTTTGCACATGAAAACCCTCCGAATTTTTCTTTATTTCCTCCCAAGTAGGCGTCGTGGTAAAATGTCAGTGCTTTCTTTTCTGACTTTGACATTTAATTAAGGCCAGCTTTTTATATATTCTTAAAGCCTGCATTAATAACTTTTAATTCCTTGCTATTTTGACAAATTTTCACAGCCAGATTCCATTACACGAGTTGTGGTGATGTAAGGGTTTTCTGAGCTCTTTTAATTTGATTGAATATAGGCATAGAAGAAATGCATTAGTAGACATACGTTACTGTAACTATGTACTTCTGGATGCTGCTTTGGTGTAACAGCGAGCACATTGAACTTGCAATCTTGGGGTAGCCGGTTCGATCTCCCGGTGCGGCAGTTAAATTCCCCCCACTCCCCTACTGCCTCCATCCACCCAGCAGTCAAAATTCACGTACCACAGTAAGTCAATCATTCAGGTCGAGCGTGGTGATGGTGGTAGTGCGGTAAAGTGCGGGTAGCTCCCACTTCTTCCAAGACGTTTGGCCAAGCGTGCAAGAGCAGATCGAAATATCCTTTAGATAATTTGATTTTGACTTAACCGCAGCCTTGCACCGATTTGGTTTCTTAATCGTAAAAAAAAAAGTGTAATATTAATACATGCATAGATTTGATAAAACAAAGTAGTTGTACTTACCTTCGAAGAAATTCTGGCCCTGTCTCGCATCACCCACGTGTTAAGAAGAACCACTGCTCTAGATGGAGCTCAGTAGTGCACCTTCTCGTGGAGACCCTTCCACCAGCGGTGGCGTGAGCCGGAAATTGCGGGGGCTGCTCCTTTCTTTTGTTATTTTTTTTTATATATACTGCTTTCACACACGGTCGTTACCGACATGGCCTGGTGGCAGGGCTTCGAGCGGGGTGTCGTCGGTCAACTGTGATCGGCCGATTGATTTCTGGACATTCTCTTATTCCCACTTTTCCAACGCGTTTCACGGGACTGACGTGGGCTCCAGTGACTGCAAGCGGATGCACAAATAAGCATTCGTAGGGATCAATACGACGGGTCTCTGTTGTTGTTCCGTCCCGCAATTTGAATACGTCGTAGAGGGTTTGCCCGTTGACTTTGTTTCTCTTTCGGTTCAGCAAAATTCAGAAATGTCAGTGCTTCGGCAAAAAACACATCGCGACCGAGACGGCACACGGCAGAAGTTCGATGGGTAAAGCACGTGCAGGGCACACCCGGTGGCATTCCCTAGGCGTGACCTTGGAAAAAAAACTAAAACAGAGGGATTCTCCACATCGTGGGGACGGGCAGACGCGTACGTATGTAAGTATCTTGCACTTCTTTCTTACCGTACGTAGCCAACCGTGTTAATCGGACGTGACACGTATCACGGGGGACGGGACGGGAACGACATAATTCAATAGAATAATACACAAAAACAAGAAATGATCAAAACTGAAGTTAAACCCCTTAACGAACGTTGTTACTGATCTAGAGAGCTAAGCAAGCGATGGAAAAGTGTGTGTGGGGGGGAGGGGGAGATGAATGGTTTTGCCTTTCGTCTTTAATCAGTTCTCTTCGTCTCCCACCTCCACCCCACACGACACATCGTGGGCCAACCCGGCGAGTTTGCTAACGAGCAAGCGAGATTTCAGTTCGCACAGCCTCGACTTCTCTAATCAAGATACTGCCGGCATCTCAGGCACCGTGGTTATGCCTCGAGTGAGACTTCAATCTGCTAAACGCCGCCGTTGCACGAGAAAAAGTTACGCGCTCGTCATTACGCGAAAGGATGTACGTTCCAATTGCGCTGTTCGTCCGTGGCCCTGAAATGAAACAAGAAATCTAATGGGCAGAGAGACGCACCAAGGACGCTGTTGTGGATTTTGATATATATTATTGTATAATTGGTCGACATTTTTTTGCTCGGCCTGTTGCAATGAGAGTGCGAGAATCACTTACCGACTCCCAGCTTGTGTTGACATAAATTGGGGGGCGGGGGGGGGTAACGAGAGGGGGGGGGGCACAGTGGTTACCACAGTGTTCCGCGAACCCGGCGACCCGGAGTCGAACAGCACTGCTCCCCACCGACAGATACAAAGATAAAAATCCCCCCAGTATAGCCTTAACAGACTGTTGGGGCAAGTGCTGTTAGTGAGCACCTATGAACGCCGGCACGGCACACGAGGGGCTGGGTTACCAACAACATGCCCGGCCACCTTTGTCTTCCTTGTGGTGATGTTTACACACCTTACTAGGTACTAATTCTAGGCTGAGTCGACCTAGGGAAGGACCAGTTCTGATAATCGTCACTGGTGTTGGCCATGAGCGGGAATTGAACTCAGGTCGCCGGGTTCGTATCGCAGGGCGCTAACCGCTACACCACCGCTCCCCACACGCACGCGCGCGCACTGCACACATTTCTGATTTGATCCCTAATTTCTGTTTGTTTTGGGGCCTTTGATGGGATTACAAGTGCTTAGCGCGAGTGCCATGCTCCCCGGAGAGGCTGCCTCACCACCGCTCTGTCCTCACCGCAAGCGGCACACCCGGCTCGATGCGACAAACTAGAACTCTAAAACGCAACTACTTTATTTTTTATTTTACTAGGGTAAGGCCCACTGAGCTTTTTCAGAGGCGACCTGGCTATCAAAAATGATGGCTCAACGGAGTGGCTTCATCATCACGTGGACATTTATAGGTGCCGTCCGCCAGCACGCCTCCCATCCGCGTGCCTTGCGTGCGTGGCTTGTGGCCACCACAATTGCACTCCAATTCACAAACAAACGCCGCATGAAAGGCCCCACGCAGATAACCCCCGGCTTAATGGGTCTCCAGCGAAGCTTGCGGGCACAACAACCGGGTGTTTGGTGGTTACCCTGCTGCTGCTGCTGCACGTGGCTGCTTGTGGAGGCAGCAGCGAGTGTTGGTGAATCACGCACAGATGATGTTGTGAAACGCCCTTCCCATGTGCATCGAGGAACTGCCTTATCCTGGTTTGCCAACAGTTGGGCAGGACAGCCACTTGACAAATGTGCCACCTGTTGCCATCTGGATGGGGATATAGTGTTGCTCCCTCTCACGTGTGGTTTTTTTCTGGGTACTTTGGTTTCCTCCCACGCATATAAACGCGCATTAATTACCTGAAAACATCTTAATATAAAAAAAACAATGCAGGAACCAGTGTTGCTCTCCTGGATCAAACAAGTGTAATGACAGTAGAGTCAGCCTGCAGTGCGAATGCACTAGCGGCCACGGGAGGTAATAACAGGGGAGTCAGCCTGCAGTACGAATGGACTGGTGGCTACGGGAATGATCGAGAATAGGAGCGTGGCCAGGTGACGTAAGAGGACTGTGAAGTCTGCTGGTAGAGCGAGCGGTCTAGAACCAGCTAGAAGGTTCGGGAATGGGGGCGTGGCCTCGGACCGTATATAAGGGAGATGAGCGAGAGACTTGGGGCTGTTGCAGTGGGGGTCTCCGCCTGTCCAGGTGTGAGCACGTGGCTCCTTAATAAGGAAACAATCTCAAGACAAGTGCGTCGAAGTCGTCATTACACAAGTTACAAGTTAAAAACCTAACCCGCATCCACAAAACCATGGTAGTTGCGAATACTTGATGACTTCAGAACATAACAGTGGAAAATATTAAACTCAATGCCGATTCATGAATACCAAGGAGGGAGCATCATCGCAGCGATGTATCACCCCGCGGCTCCACCCCGCTACTCCTGACACAATCGTCTGGCTCAGCCAACTCGATGTAACATTACAGCTTCTTGCTCGACATCAACATCAAGAAGAACAAGACCACACAATTCTATGCACACTGCTCTCTTCTTGTCTGGACCACCGGCTCCACAGAGATGAGCATGCGACCGTGTTATATTATTCAGACCGCTAACTCAAAACGGAGTTGAACGTGTGTCGCCCTTTCAATCAGCCACCGCCACTAATATCCACGCAGGGAGCAGCCTGCATCGGTGTTAAGTTAGTAATTTTTTTAAATTGTAATTTAGTCATAGTCTCAATCTGGTCGCTGATCAATTACCGGTGGAGTTTTAGTCCAGTCTCAGTCCGTGGATTTGATTTGGTCGTTTTCAGAATTTTCGTCCATCCTTAGTTCATAAAGATGTCCAGACTGCTGCTGGTGTCACACACATGCTGTGAAAGCTGAGGCTCGCGGAGGTGCTAAGTCGTGAGCAGTGGATTTTGTGAATCCTCGGTACAAAGGCTTCCTGCCGCTTAATAACAGCCTATTAATGATATAACGGCGGAAAAAATACGGAACCGAGTGCAAAGAAGCATGGGGAGGTGCAATGCTCGGCATTCCCTTGAGAGACAGCGGCAGGAGAAACACACGGATTAGAGGACGTGCACGTTAGTAAGGATCAAAAGTATTCGGTAGTTCCTCCACCGATGAGCATCGCCATCCCCATGCTGCTCCTGCTGCTACACGCTGTGAGGAGGTCCAGGCCTCACCGAGGTTACACGGCGGTTTTGTCTGAGCGACCCCTCGCTCGCACGCGCGCGCACGGGCGAGCGAGCGAGCGCATTCAGGCTTGTCGCGTCGCCTTTGAAGTTGTTCGGGATAAATGGAAGCCCCGTAATCATTTAGCCACTCGTAGCAGCCCACGCTGACGGGCGGCGCTCGGCCTCGGCAGGGCACGAGTGAAATGCACTCCGCGAATGCAGCGAGTTGCTGCTGCTCGATTGAGCAACGAGGCATTGGTGTTCTTTGTTCTTTCGGTAAAGTCACGTAGAAGGGAAGTAATACATGAGGACGGCTGCTTGCGTTGTGGCCGAAACGTCGTGAGAATTATTTTATTATGTTTCATTTTTATTATTTTATTACTTCCATTCTACGTGCCTTTACCGAAAGAACCAAGAAGATGAATCTCTGCAGTCACAAAAGCTTTAAATCGAAATTTGAGGCATTGGTGTTCATGTCATACTTACGGCCCCTTGGCCAGTGTTGGAAATTTCGCAAACCGCTGTTTACCTTCCTGTAAAGTGGTGCTCATTGTATGAACCTTGGAGGGATAGACGATGGGCTGAGTCAACCCCAAACCAGGATTCGAACTCGCTGCGTTCTGATTGCGAGCCGCTCGCTCTGCCGCTGAGAACACACCTGGCCGGTTCAACTTGGCTTGCCAATTTATGAGCGGGTGGTGCAGCGGTTCGGACAATGAGCTGCGAACTCGGCGACCCGAGTTCGATTCTTGGCCACGGCTAGCATCGGTGGTGAACGATATAAGAACTGGCTCTGCCCTCCCCATCCTCGCCAACCCACGCTGACCAACGCGCGGCACTGGCAATCAATATTTTTCTATTAATTGGTCCATTCTTGTATCTCTCCAATCCGGCATTTACGGCGTGATTGATTTAGTGTGGAACATACAGATTGCATATTGATGTCTATGGTTATTGTTATAATTTTACCGCTCCAAAATATCCATTGGAAAAACAATATCCGTTGTTGTGCTGTACTTCAATGCTCTATTCTCCTCGCCTTCACCGACCCGCAATTGATCGGTGCAGTGAAGTATGGTGAAAAAACCCACAAATACTCCCCCATACTGACATGGGTGGGGAGGTGCTCATCTTTGGGTGGATGGAGAATAGCTGAATTGTACTCTTAAAAATCTCATCACTGGAACATTGTTTTTCCCTTTCTCTCTTTTAGCACAAAAAAGTGCTTGTGTATATATAATTAAGAGTAAAAAAAAAAAATCAGGTCCTGCAGGTATATTTGTTTCCAACAAAGGAGCCTATTTCTCCCACCCGTGCTGGCAATTTACAACCTTCACCGGAACCCGTTAAAACAAGTTCACAGTCAAATCTCCACACCCCCAAACAACAACAGAGCACACGTTTAAGAGAAAATCGCACTGCTTCCGATATTTATCATCTCAACCCACGGGGGGGGGGGGGGGGTGGTGGTGTGGTGGTGGTGCACTGCTGGAGAGGCGAGAGTTTGTGTGTGTGTGTGTACAACATCTCCGCTCTTTGGGGAAACTTCATCACGTTCTGGAAATAATTTGCAGTGAATTAGCCGAGGCTTTAATGAGCAGACACTGAAGCGGCATGCGAGCGCACTCCATTACGGGGGGGGCGGGCGGGGAAGGTGGAGGGATTGGGGGGCTGGCAGGGCCCCACCGCTCACTTGGCCACTTTAGTTCTGCGCCTGCAGTTGCTATGTTCTGGGTTGCTTAGCCCTTCCTAGGCGCCCGCATGCGGTACAGGGGTGCCGCTTATGTGTTCTTTTCTACCCCCCCTCCCACCCCCGATGGATTTGTGAGCACTTAACGTGCTCACAACGTGCTCACAAATCCGTCTTTCTCTTCCTTTCTTCGTGCGAATTTCACGAGAGCTGTCCACGGGTGCCCAAAACGAACGCTTCCTATGTATGTATTAAGCATATACATACGGACCGTTCGTGGGGGGGGGGGGGTGTGCACGTTAGTGCCGCACTAACGTGCCCCGATTGCCTGGGAGAGCGTCAACGACCCACACCACCTTAGTTGGAGACTCTTCAGCGCAGAATGTGAAAGAAAAAAAAGTGACGCACATTATTTTCATTATTTATTTTGAGCACAAACGATCGTCTGGACTCAGCAGTGGGAGGGATTGGGGGAGGTTTTCCGTCACACACAACAACACGACAGAGTTGCCCCTCTGAGCAGTGCGGTCGCTAATAGGGGTGCGCAGGCGGTGCAACTGCACTTGGGCACCACGGGTTTGACCGAAATCCGACAGGGGAGAGGGATGTGGAGGGGGGTCCCATTTAATTCCTCGCAGAATGGCCTATGCCAACAACGCTGCACAATCGGATACAGTCCTCAACGTCGTCGTCATCATCATCATCATCAGCCATGGTCAATCTACTGCTGGATAACGGCCTCCTCCAAGCTGCCATGCAGCACCTCTCACTATCCTGCCATTGTAACCCTGTGCTGTGCCATCGTGTCGTCGTGTTGTGTAGTTTTGTTTGTGTCATTCTGTCGTCGTGTCGCTGTGACGTCATGTCGTCTCGTCGTGTCGTCGTTTCGTTGTCTCGTGTCTTTGTGTCGTCGTGTCGTTGTGTCGCTGTGACGTAATTTCGTGTCGTTGTGTCGTTGTCTCCTGTGGTTGTGTCGTCATATCGTTGTCGCTGTGACGTCATTTCGTGTCGTCGTTTCGTTGTCTCGTGTCTTTGTGTCGTCATATCGTTGTGTCGCTGTGACGTCATTTCGTGTCGTTGTGTCGTTGTCTCCTGTGGTTGTGTCGTCATATCGTTGTGTCGCTGTGACGTCATTTCGTGTCGTTGTGTCGTTGTCTCCTGTGGTTGTGTCAATTCGTTGTGTCGCTGTGACGTCATTTCGTGTCGTTGTGTCGTTGTCTCCTGTGGTTGTGTCGTCATGTCGTTGTGTCATCGTCTCGCGTCGTCATATCGAGTCGTGGTGCAGTTGTGCCATTGGGTGGGTGATGTTTTCGTGGAGCGTTATCGCGACGCGTTGTATTTCCTTTGCGTACCTGTGGTTTTCTTTCATTGCTTTTACGTCTTCCAAACTCTGGAGCACTGAGCTCTGTATCTGGGGGAAAATACCCCCCCCTCCACCCCCCACTGAAATACAAGCTCATGGATTATGTTTCGTGGGAATTTTTAGCGCAGGGTTGGATTGTTTCCACCCCCCCCCCCCCCATTCTTTATTCAGAAAATGAAATGATATATATATATGAAAAACAACGGTAGAACAATTGAAAGCTGTCAAGGAACTGCTGCGAAAATATGACACCCAGTCAAGATAATTTCATCCTTCAGCTCAATTTGCACTGCCTACCACTTAAAACAAGGCACCTCTGCTGCTCACGGTCACCATGCAGTGCGTCTCATATCCAGCTCTCCTTGGCAGTCCGACTTAGAAGGTGTGCCGTAGCGTGCCTTAACAGGTGCTCGCTGACAGCACTTGCCTTCAGATAGACGCCCCCATATGCTCGCAGAGAGACCCATTGAGACCCATGGACTCCACGTGGAATCCTCCGACCGGTTGTCTCTGTTCAGCGTTTCGGGGATGATGTCGCGTTCAGAGACGCCGTTTCAATCCGCATCGTATTGTCATCGTATTGGCAAAGGCGCAGCCCTGCAATTTCTATCTCACGCCACTGCCGGCAGAAGGATTTCGGCTTTAAGGAGCTCCAAAGAGCCCCCCTCCTCTCTCAAAGGGTGCTGCCGTGATGGACCAGTTGGCACCCTCCAGGGCTTGCTCGCCGGTTCGATTTCCTGGTGTTCGCAGTTGAAACACCTGGGTACGTTTCGTTTTCTCCAGTCCGCCTCCCTCACCGCCGTCAGACTGTCCACCCACGGTCAGTCGAACGGCAGGTCGTGTGCGGTGACCAGCATGGTAGAGGAGGCGGACAAACCCTCTCGCTTCAGTGGAGACCCGTTTACCAGCAGTGGTGTGAGCACAACAATTGCACGGCTGCACCTTTACCGACAACAAAGTGGGCTTGGTGATGAGAGAGTTCAGGCGAGGGAGAATTCAGGTGCTGAGGGACAATTCATCTGCCAGAGCATCTTACAAATTGATTCATTTTAACGTGCTTGCCCTGTCACGTTCAGTGACATGTTGATAGTTTTTGCCTGCGCTAATTGTGCGCGGGTGAAATTGACTTCATGAACGAGGTCAGCTCAGATTGTTTCCCTCACAGGAATGGCTGTCTGCCTGTCTGCATCAAAAGCGAGTCCATTGATATTTCTCTTTTTTTTGCCAGAGGGATTTTTTGTTGTTTCATTGGAATAAATCCAATTTAAAGCATACATATTTCATTCGAAAAAAAAAAAATCCACTAACAAATAGAAGCCAACGAAAATCTATCAAATTCATATGTATCGGGCCAATAGCGGCATTGACTTGTGTGCACGCGCGCGCTCGCGCGTGTGCGGTTTTCGCGTAGCTTAATATTGCATCGCGCAAAGCGATCCCTCCTGCCTCCGTGCCCATCGATTTAGCTCCCACACCGCAGCACGTGGTCCTCCCTGCAACCGTGCAGCAGCAGCAGCAGCGCTGCTCCCATTTCGCTGCCGTTTAACTCGCGCCGTCGTCGCGCACGCGCGCGTAACAAAACCCACCTCTTTTTTTTTTTACGATCGACGTCGAAAATGTCCGCGGATAATTCCGGCAGAACGCCGGCGAAGCCACCGGCGGTAGCAGCGACGGCGGCAGCGGCGGCATCGTTGTCGTAGTCGTGCGGTGTTCAGTTGGGGGAAAATGCGCACAAACTGATTACGCGTTGCTGCGGGGCATTATGGGTAGACGCATATTACGACTACGAGCAGAACTCCGTGTGTAGTGTTGTGTGCCATGATGAGACCCAGACGGTGGAAACCAGTCCACAATTTGTCAGTTCAACAGCGTTCATTCGGGGCAAGGCTGAACTCTGCTGATGAAACAGTGTATGTCGAAACTGGTCGAGTGTTTGCCGGTACTGAATCAATACTGCTGAAATGATTCGCTCCCAGAAGACCATGGGGTGGATGGTTTGTGTAAAGAATACTTTCACGTATTTTGTTTACGTAGAGGGACGGATATGAGAAGGAGACATATTAATCTGCAAACCTATGTCCCTAGCTATGACTCAAGCACCCGAGCGTGGAGTGCAGGGTTGAGAGGTGAATGAGTGGGATCAGATGGGACTGTGGAATTTGTTTTTCATGCACCTGTTCTAGGGCAGACAACTTTAGAGATATTATGTAAATATCTATATACACAGTGTTAACTGCATCCAGTAATGGTATCACATCAAGCACACACCACTGTTGGATGCATATTTTTTCATGAAAGTGGCGGAAAGTTATTTAACCTGTCTGTGCATTCTGTCTGTCACTCTCCCCCACCATTTTTTGTGCTTTCCTTCATCTCTTCTCTCCTGTTCCTCTTTCTATCTGGACCCCATTCTCTATCTCTCTCTCTCTCTTTGCGGTCCCCTACTTCCTTGCCTGTGCAACAGCAACAGCAGCAACAGCAGCAGCAACAGCAGCAGCAGGCTTCGCGACGGGTGAAGTTCATGCTGGAGGATGGCGGCACCCGCCAAGAGTGCTGTGACTCATCACTGCAGAGTGTGGCGGACAGTGGCCTCGGAGACCCCGAGGCCACCACCACCACCACGGCGACTACCGCGGCTGTCAGCAGCGGCAGCGGCAGCAGCGCTAGCACGGCCAGTATGGCCAGCACCAGCGCCGTAGCCGCGGGGGTCGGCATCCTCGGCGTCGCTGGGACAGCGGTGGGCCCGGCCGGGCCTGGCGGCGTCCTGGCTGGCGGGCTGTCCGCCGCGGGGGTGGCCAAGCTGCCGGGGTCTCAGCTGACGGCGCCGCTGCTCGCCGATTCCCACTACGAGCGCACGACGCCGGACGGATGCACCGGTGAGACCGATCACCACCCCTGAAAACGGTACGGCACCGAGCTTCGAGCGCCCTTTGCTCACCGCATTCCTGACCACTCCGCGGGACAAACAGTTTACGTTTCGACCGCGCTTTATCATCGGCTGTTTTTCTTTTCTGCCCTTTGTTTTGTTTTGTTCTTCATCGGTCGTTAAAAAGTGAGGCCGTGCGGTGTTTATAAATTCCGCCCTGCGAAAAAACCGAAGCGAGGTGCACAGTTCCAAGACAAAGTTGGCAGATGCAGGCCTGCAAGCCATCAGCTTGAGAGCAGGAGCCCTGGATTTATGGAAGGGGCAGGCACGAGGCCAGGTCTCGGCTCAGATCTATAAACCACGTGTGTAATCACTCCCGGGTAATGTACACAAACATTCACTTATTGTGAGTCTGATGCGCAGGCCATAGGCTTGACATCCCCGTTTGTTTATAACCATCCGCAACAATTTGCCTCCATTGACCCGGGGGCCCGGATCAGACAGCGGTGAAGAGGGCCCTTGTGACCAGGTGTCCCTTTCCATCCCTCCAGGTCTGGCTTGCTTCAGTAACCACGCTTCAGACACCCAGCCCTGATCCCACAGCAGAGGAAGAGGGGGTGAGGAATGGTGAAAGGCAGGGCCCTGCTAGCCCAGGTCTTCACAACTTCCACACGGAGTGCCCGGGCGGACTGCACCAAACCTCGTTAATCCGGGGGGCAACGTTTTTCGGAGCCACGGGGAGTTCGTTTTCTCGCAGTGCGGTTGTTTGTGGCCCGAGTGATGTGCCCGGTCGTGGGGAATTAGTTTCGTGGAAGCAACACCCTGACGATGCACAACAGACGCCCTCGTGGCCTGCGAACGCATTGTCAGAAAAGCCCTCGTCTGCTGGTCATTTCGCGAATAACAAATTCATCCGCTTTTTATTGTCGCCGATAAAAGCGGTTATTGCAAACCGATTTTCGAGCGTTCATAGAGGGAAAGCATTTTCTTTACCGCCCCCCCCCCCCGAATGAAAATCCATACGTGTGTCAGCTCCATGTGCTTTCCACTACCCCCCCCCACCCCACCCGCTATGCACCACGATCCGCCCCGGTGTGAGCAGAGCGAACGGTAACGTATCTCACCGCCCGCGGCTCGCATCGCGTTCCAAGCTTTGATTGTGCATCCTGGTGGCGGTGGCGGCGGCATCGTCGTCATCGTCGTGTGAGTTTGCGCGAGCGGCGCTGGTGCGGGTGATGAATGAAGCGGCGTGTGTCCCTGTGCTCGTTCTGTCGCTGCCTCCGTCCCCCCCCTCTCCTCTCGTCTCACTGCGGTGGCGAGATGTTAACTCCCTCGCCTGGTATACAGGATGTCGTGGGTTTGATCCCGAGCCTGACGCCTGCTGTATATTTGGAGTTTGCGTGGTCTCTCTCCCCGTGGTCATGTGGATTTTTCTGCTGGTCTTCCGATTTTTCCCCTCCCATTTTAATTCAACATCACGCATTTTGAGTATTTGACTGCCACAAATTTGCATATTATGCACCACTTCGCTGAGCTATCATTTGTGGGCAGGTCACATCTGAAAAAGAGATATATAGCTCAGTTTGCTATATAAAATAAAATGTTTTTTATAATTTAGTCTTGCCGATCTGCGTGCTGATGGCGCATTTAGCACTCATGCCACCTAATGGCGTCGCGTGAGGAGTTGATGTAGTAGTAATAGCAAAACGTTACATTTCTAAAGTACTTTTCTGCAAGGTACTCATAGCGCTTTCGATACAAAGACAAAGACTCACCGTATAAATAGGCTGTTGGGGCGAGTGCTGCTAGGCTGGCATGGCACACGAAAGTGTGGGTGGTCAGCACCACGCCTGGCCACCCTCTCCCTAGTGGCGATGTTTACTACACACCGTACCAGGTACTCATTTGAAGCTGAGCGCTTTCTCCACATGACACACACACACACCGTCCGATCACAGCCACATGACCGCAGGCCTTCACACTGCCGTCCCTCCCGAGTCCCAGCAATCTGCCGCCGCCCAGGGCAAAATGCCGACTTTGCCTCTGCGCCCAAAGTTGGCGCTTCCACGTTGCCCGCCCCGCTCGCCCCCCCGCACAGCCAACTGCCGACGCTTTCCCCTCTCTGTAGCCCTCCACTCAGTGGGCTCCTCCGTCCAGCGAGGCCCCCTGTCGCGGTTGCATCGCCTTGCGCACACGACGGCGACGACGGCCGCCGACGCCGCTGTGTAGGTCTCACCTACAGGCCCCCCCCCCCCACCGACGCCAATCACGCTCCCCCCAGACCCGCTTCGCGAAAACGCGGCGCGGCGAAGCGCGCGGTGGCGTCTCTTGAATGGACCCTTTCTGCCCGGCGATGATGTAGCGCTCGAGGCCGCATTAGGGAAGTTGGCTAATGAGACGCTCGGCAGGGCTCTGTGGGACGCTGGCCGGGTCTGCGAGCTCGCACGGGTAATGACCGATTCGCCAGAGCACGGCCCAGGACATTACATCTGTTCAGCGGTTCGATGACGCTCGCACTTTTTAAATAAATCGCAGCAATTGCGACGGTGCTGATCTAGGAGTGTAATTTGGAGACCTTTTTTTTCGTCTAAAAACTATTTATTACAAAGCAATTTTCCACCTTTCCTATATTCCTGCCCCTACCACTTCCACCTTATGCCCCACACCCCCCTCCCCCCATGCAATAACCTCTGGGTTGCTATTGAATGTTAATCTACACGCGTGGCCGGTGTGTAAGTTCTTAGTGCATAGGTCACTATGTATTCAACAGAGCCAATAGCTCTCTCATGTGTTTTTTGGGTTGTGCCGCGTTTTGCGCATACGTGTTGTCCAGCGTTTCGCTCCACGTGATGGGACCTTCTTCCAGAAACCGAACTCGGTCTGGTCCCTGAGGACCGAAACGTCGTACGTCATGATAAAAAAAACGCAGTGCGACCCGAAAAGCACGACGGAGAGACGCAGAGCGCAATCGCAAAAACTCGCGCAGGGGTTTAGCGGAGCCCCATCGCCACGGGATTGGGATTCGTTTGATGTGAGGACGGGCGTGTGCACGGTGTTTGACAACAAAAAAATCTACATCTTCTGGTTTTCAATAAAATAATAATCATAATTATTATAATTTAACTTTAACTTCTTACCATGGCCGTGACAATGGCTGTCGGGTCTTGGGCGTAGGCACCCCGGCGGACAGCTGCCAATGAGCGACCCTTACCACCACCATTGTCACCATCGCTCCATTCGCTGTCATCGCCACCGTGACCCCCGCTGCTTGCCAATCATTTACGCGTCGCTGGCCGCTGAACGGCGCGTCGGGGTAACATCATTAATAGCGTCAAAAAAAGTAAACTCTCCTGCCTCACTTTTTCAACCGCATGGCTGATCAAAGTTTTCATCAAATTATGCCGATATTAAAGCTCTAGTGGAGGGCGAAGGATGGCGACGAGATAATTGCTCTGCCCGTGGAGTGGAATGCGGGCGTCCTGTCAATTGCTTTAATCCATCGCCATGAGAGCAGCTGGTGAGAGGACGTCAGTTCATGCGGTGCCAAAGGACGCTGCTTTCACAGAGCTCCTGCCAAGGTGCTGCCAACAATTACCATAAGGCTTCTGATACCGGGGACCGTGCCAATGCCTTTTCTAAATTTGATGATATATCTCTATTTTATCCGTATACCTTTGCACGTCTTATCGGAGGTTTTCAAAGCTTGCACGCATTGCCTTGTCCATCTTGTCTTTTATAATTAGCGGTCGGGCAGATTTAATGGTCAGTCTTGCATCGTTGGCAATTGGTAGCAACTTTGGCAAATTTCGGATGAATCTTCTTTGTGTTTTTTTTTTGGCTGCACTAACAAACGGTGCATTGCTTCATCCGACTTGTGCACCCATCCACTTGTGAAGAAGTCTGCCGATGAATACAGCAGCTTGCGTTGAGCAGACAGCGAACAAACGGATTCCTTTACGATGGCAACGTGTGACGCTGGCGCTAGCGCACCGTGTCGACGCCACGTTTGGGTCGTGCAGGACTGTGATCGCAGGCACTCCACGTTCCGTTACTTCTCCACCCTGGTGGTGTTGCCGCTGGCCCATTGGGGGCCCTAAGCAGACCATTCTCTTTGGTTCCCCTTCCCCATTCCCCCATGCAATTAATACAATCCTCGTGAGATGTCAGAACATATGCATGCATAAGACTGAGATGTAGTGGGTTGAGAGAAGAACAATGCAGTGAGAAATATTCATTGGCTTTTATGTTCATGGATTGTTTTATGTTGATTCGATAATTAATTGGTGCACCCTTCTTTAATAAATCCAGAGGCCGCCTGCACTGCTTGGGTCACTGAGCTCTTGCTTGGCGTGCTTATGCAGTGCCCCCCCTTGTTATCACATGGAACCCGGCCTCAATTAAAAAGTGATTGTGAGTGAAATCCGCTTTATTTTACACTGGCAACAGAGGACAGATCAAATGGTAGCTACGCAACAGAGTGCAATTTATGTTCAAACATACTGCAATGGATGTGCCAGTCAGGCTGTAATCAGTCATAATGGGGTTCAGAGGAAAAAAAAGTATCTGTTAAAAATTATAAAATAAAATTGCCTACAATATACAGAGTACAGTCCACAGAGTGCAGTGCATTGATTGACTGTTTTTGTATTCATATATTAAAGGCATTGACGCCTTCCCTAAGCACTTTCAGAAACGGTCCATTTCTACAATCCAATACCGAACAAGAGAGGGGTGTTGTTTTTGGTGGTAAAAACCGGGCAAAGTTTAAAATAGCAATCCAGAAGTGTGTGGGTCTTCTGACACGTGCACAGGGTAGGGATATGCTCCCGATTTTTAGATTGATCTGAAAAAAAAATAGAAAATCAGGGGTAGATATGGAATTCAGGGCTATTTGAAAAAAAAAATCGGATTATTCCAGGGAAGGAAGTGAAGTCACAAATAAAACAATGCAACACATTTGCCGATATCACATCTTTAAAAAGAAAACAAACATATATAAAATATTATTGGTTCTTTTGGTAAAGTCATGAAAAAAAATGTCCCTTGTACGTGACTTTACCGAAAGAACAAAGAATATGAATCCCTGCAGTCACAAAATGGCCTTCTTCATAGCGTGCAGATGAATATGACATCATTTCTGATGTTTTCCTCCCGAAAATGGTGTCACGCGGCGTCCAGTGACATCCTCTTCGTCACCCTAAAGACACAAAAACACAAAACGCAATGTGCTGTTAAGAAGTGCCATTGCCCGCAACATCGCCACTTCAAAATCTTTCGTCACAAAATATATATAGGTCAAAGTGCAGGCTCTGCAATCTCCTGCTCACGCCTTGTTGGCTCAAGGGCTTAGATGGAGGCTGTATTTGTCCAACTCTTAGATGCCCACCAGACGTCTTGGAAGAGGTTGGGGTACCCACCCTTTACCCCACCGCACACGACCTGTCAATCGATCTGTGGCGTAACCGATCCACACTGCTGGGTGGGCAGAGGTGGCGGGAGGGGAAGATGTAAGAAACTTGCGCCACCTTTTCAGCAGAATCGCAAAGTGCAGTGCGCTAACCCACGACTCCATGGGAGCTTTACCAAAGAAATAACGAAGAGAGCCGGCATTAAATCACGAAGGGGGAGGGGGGGGGGCAGCAGCGGCGGTGGATGAGGTGCAGTGCTCCGGTACGCGTGACCGGGCCGGCAGGTCGTGAACCCCTGCTGCCAGGGGTCAGGCGCGCACGGCAGGCGGAGGGGGGGGGGGGGTCAGGGGGCCCGGAGCTCGTTACTGTGCGGAGCTGGCGCCGGGGATGAGAGGGATGCGGAGACCTCTGGAGGCCGGGGAGAGCGCGGGGGGGGGGGGGGGGGGCGGGGGGGGCATCTTCCCGCAATCAGCAGAGCACATGGCCCAGTCAGGGGTGGCCAGGGCCTTTCGGCGTGCACGTATTCGGAGAGGGGCAATTCATTTAGGAAATGCAATTGATGACTTGTCCCTGAAGTAGCAACGATTACATGCACCACACACGTACACACACAATATCTATATGCGTAATTACATACAGTATATTCTTTGACATGTATAGACATACGCAAAGACAAAGATCCCCTGTATGGCCTCAACAGACTGTTTCAGCGAGTACTGCAGGCACAATACACATTTTCAGGAACACGGAGAGAGAGTCGTACACAGGGTGAGTAGAAGACAGTTGAATATCCCCCGTCCCCAAAAAAAAATCAGCCGTTATATTACATTAGACCATTTATTTTTCATTGTTAAAGAAAACGTACAATTGTTTAAAATCACGAATTAGGCCCTGTGTGTGTATTTCAACGGAGATACATTTATTATTTACAGAACGAAAATTTATATGTACTCAACGAGTGACGTTTAACAATCGGTGTCCTCCAAACTGTTTACCTGTGTGTGCCACTGTGGCATTCCATTCGCGTGAACGATGGGTTAGCTGGGTCCCTTCACGGTGGCTTGTGATTCTTGTGGGCTTCGTGCGGGGTGAAGTGGGGGGTGAGCTCAAATATTGGAGACTGCCCCTCGTTGTGGGCAGCAGTCGTGGGAAGGGAAGCAGCATTAGGAGGCCGTGGCTTTTTCCCGCTGATGCCTCCCGCAAAGCCGCAACCGTCAGCCCACGTCACAAAAAGGGTGGCTTTCGTTTCGCTCCGTGTGTGGTTGTTTCCATCCTTCTAAGACAGTCCATCTTGCCGGCCTGTCTCTGTCTCTCTCTTAATCACTTATTATTATTCCTGTTTGGGTTTTTATTTGTGATGCACAAAACCACCGATGAATAGTCGTCTTGTCCTTTTCTGGCCTCCTCCTTCTATTTGGGGCGCCATGGTGACGCGATGTTAACTCCCTTGCCTGGTATACAGGAGGCAGAACCCAATGCTGACTCCTGTATATTTGGAGTTTTCGTGTTCTCCCCGTAGTTGCTTGGATTTCTTTTACCGGTTTTTCAATACACATTTAGGAACATGCATTTAAAATATTTGGCTGCTTTGAATTTCCACGTAATAAGCTACTTCGTTGAGTTATAATTTGTGGCCAGGTCGCTTCTGAAAAAGAGTTATGTAGCTCAGTGGGCCTTAGCTGGTAAAATAAAAGGAGTTTTAGTTTAGAGTTTATATTTTTGAATACATACTTTACAGAAATTCTGGACGGATTTTTGGGTCGTGTCGCGTTGGTGTCGTGCACTCTCCTCCACCCGACACTGCCAGTTAGTAAATTTGTCACGTTATGTGCAAATGTGCCAATTCATTCCAGTTTGTGCACACCAGTGAATAGGAGGGCGAGTGGCACCATTTAAGACAATCTGGGTTCAGACATTTCGCTGCCAAGGAGGGTGTACTATCCACATTTGAGTCATGCTCTATGACCTTATTACAAATCATAACATTGGTCACCAGATCCTACGTGTTAAATTTACATTTCACATGAATACAAAATAATTTGACATTCATTTTTTATGTCTTGACATTGAGCTTCGGCTTAATTTGTCGAGCAAACTTAAATGCAAATCGATGAAAACCGAACATCGCCCGCGACAATACAGCCCTGTCCGCCGTGGGATTCTTCACAAGCGGAGGGGCAGGTGATGATGTATAAGATGTGTGGCGCGCTCCGGTCACGTACATCATCCGCCATTACACCGTATAAATGGTCCCCCGCTTGCCCCAAAACTGATCATAAATCCATTGTGTGAGCCTGCTGCCGTTAAAGAGTCCGCCAAATTTGGTGAGTGTGTCGTTCTTTATCAGCCTTGTTTGCGCCCGAGCCCAGAGAGCAGTGCATTTCATAATTTTATTGCCAGTTTCCCGCCTCCCCACACCCCTACCCCCCCCCCCCCTCTAAAAAAGAAATAATAAAAGCCCCGTCGTTTTCCCCCGGAGGAGGTGAGATTAATGGTTGACGCTTTACGGTTGCTCAAAAGAATCCGGCACGCGACGCAGTCCGAGCGAGGAAGTCGCGTGCGCCAACGAGAGTGCAGGCGCGGGAATAGCAATGCGGTGGTAATTCAATCAGCGGTTTATTTCATTTTATTTATCACAGTCCCAGTCGAGTTTGGCGATGACAGCCCGTGGAGTTTTAGTCGAGTCTGAGTCTGCGGATTTAATTTCAGTCATTCTCTTAGTGTCGTACACTCAAGCTGTCAAACGCTTTTGCCAGACACTCTAAGTTATTAAATGTTAGTGTGAGGGGCGTACGATTCTCCTCTTCCACCTCCCCCACCCCACCCCACCTTCTTATTGTCAATGTATTCAATCAGTAAACTCAGTAAATATTTCGAAACACATACAAAGGCCAATGGCCATGTTTAGTCTTTCTCGGAGAACTACGCTCCCCTATAGCGCTACTAAATTATTATCTCAGTCTGTGTCTTCATTTGGACCTTCTTAATCTCGTCTCGTCTCGTCACAGTCGGGCGCGCTTTGGTCATCGCCACGCTCGGTGATTGTCATCGACGATCAGTCATCATTGACTACATGAAAACAGAAACACTTTTTTTAGTCACAAATGTAATAATCTAATCTGATAATCGCACCGACGCGTAGGGTGCACAGCTCATGACGCCAGACCACACTTGATTGATGGTCCAGGACCGTGTCACTTCAGTCACGAGCTCGCCGGCGTTCAGTCGCCTCCTAATCTCTCTCCTAACGCTACTACCACGTTTACTTTTGCAGCGAACTTCAACGTTGATTTCTCCACTCATGTTGGACCCACTGTGTCGTCTCATCCACAACAAAACACCCAATCACTCACTCACTCACTCACCACTCTTTGGGGCTCACAATGCTTCTCTTCTGCTTCATCCCTCTTACTGCTTCACTTCCCTCCCATCGTCTCTTTTAACAAGTTCCCATGTTGCTCAGGACACATTGTTATCTATTCCAACTTTAATAGTGCTGTTTGTCGATGGCCACTTAGGGGCCGTACTTGTACTCAGCAACTGTGATTGGAAAAACAAACGCAAACAAAGCTCCATGGCTGATTCCTGGCCTCACCTGATGCAGACTCCATTCAACAGGCTCCTGTGTGATGCTGGCACAGCAGAAGTGCCCTCGTGAGTCAATTTTAAGTGGCGCTCCACTCTGCGTGTCCACACACACACAAGCAGCTACGCGTTTGTGTATCAGTCCATTTGGCTTTCAAGGACCAATCATCCAGCACCATGCATCTTAGAAAGCAAACTCGACTGGTTTTGGCCTTCTGGGTCTCACCAGCAGAGATAGTCCTGTTAAACAAACACTTCCAGCGGCACCGGTTGTTATTGGCAAACGCACTCCGTCTAAAACGAGGGGGCCCTGTTCAATGTGAGAAGCGACATTGCACACCAGCTCACCATGCCTTGTTGTGGAGCACATCCTTCCGCCATTGGCAGTTTTCCGATGTGGAGACTTGGCTTCTGCCGTGACAATTTGGAAATTATATTGCCGGCTCAGGGATGCCAATATAGACGGGTGCTCTCTGGCGCTTGTTTGATCAGAGACGGTGGCACAGAGCAGTTGCCGTGAGTCCCGGAGCAAGGAATTAAATGGGGCCCTCTCAGCGGTCCAATTTTCGCCTGGCCTCTTCACAGAGGGAAAATTGAATCCCGGGTCCAGTCGCACTGCCTTCGCAACTTGATAGAAACACCGCTGATCGGAGAGGCACTCTCACCTTCCGAAGCACCCACTGGGTTGCCTGGATAATATTTTAATTGAAAAAGTGACAAAAAGTATATATTTTCTAAATGTTTTTGTTCTGTGTGGCGAAGAGTCTAAGGTGGTGGTTGTTTACACTCCCCAGGTAATTGGAACGGTGGTGCGGCAGTAACGGGCCTCGCTGCGATTGGTTCGTCGTGACTTCACGTGCGTGGTGCTTTGCGCACTCCCTTGATGTGAGTCATCAGCAGGGCTCTGTGAAGTCCGTTTACCTGTCATCATTTTGCATTTTCTGTGATACTGCGTTGGCAGTGGTGCACAAGCGCACGTATCAATTCACCGACTCGAACGCGCTCGTCAATAACGCTGCACTGAAGGCTGTAGCCGAATGTAACGCTGCCCGAAGAAAAGGCAAAATAAACTGTTGCAGGCGACGTTTCGGAGCGATGGCTCTGCGCCATAGCAGAGAGATAGAGAGGCCAGCGAGATAGAGTGGAGACTGCACTTTGTACCATGGGGCCCTTGTAAAAAAAAATTTAGTTTCACGAATGTTTTTTTTAGTGCCCCATGGTGCATATATCGGTGCAGTCTCAAACTATTATTCACTCAATCTTTCTGGCCTTTATGTCTCTCTGATAATGAATAAGAGCCATTGCCCAAGACGTTGCCTATTATATATTTGTTGTTCTCTTTAGGGCAGTGCTATTGACGAACGTGTTGAGCTTCTTGTTTATATCTCATCAATCAATCAGTCCTCGGCGATGGCAAATGGGAAAATAAAATCCCGTTAACCACACAGACACTGGGGCCTTAGGTGTGAGTCCATAACAACACAGGACGCGCTAATAGACATGAATATTCTGAGAATGAGGCACTAAATCATATCTCAACTCCCTAAGCAAGCTTGGCTTTAATTTGAGGTCCCATATTTTCTGCAAAAAGGAGTGAGCGGTGGCACTTGCACTATGAACCCCCACCATTGAGCCTGAGCCCAATTCCCAGCCATCGTCAGATATCGATGGCGAGCGCTGTCCAAACCCTTCCTGAGTCCCACTTTCCGCACTGGCCACGGAGAGGTGAAGCATGGACAGACAACCCCCCACGACCGACAGGGCATGGGGAAGCACATCAAGTGTCGTGCATCAACAACTGGCCTTCGAGGTCAATGTTCACACCGTGCAACAGTCGTGGGATTGGTAGAAGGAAGGACGCATTGGTGGGTCGTGGTTGGCATTGATGGCATTGGCCGCGGTGACATTTTGATCTTGAAATCGTAAAATGGTAACGACTGCGCTGATGGAACCGCGGGTTTCCATGTGTCACTGGCGGAGGTGAGATTTATCACCTCATTCTACCACCTCTAAGAGGTGTGACCTTGAACCTTCACTGCCAAATTATTACATGGTGTTCAATTGATGAAGGTGGGGGGGGGGGGGGGTGTGAAACGAGGTAGCCAGCAGATTGTAGTAAATGGATTCTTGAATCGATCTTTGTGGAGCTTTGAAAGGTGGGTTTTCTCTGGGTACTGCTCATTTCCTACCCCATGCAGCCAAACACTCATTTTATGGACTTGGCCGAACGTTGCAATTTGAACAGGACCCTCTTTAAATAAATATTGAGACTCGGTGAAGATTTTCATTGTTAAATAAAGCGGCATTGTTATGAATAATAAATTGTTATCACATTCAGGGGCTTTTGTATTAAAGCTCAGGAGCGGACCGATGTATTTCTGTTATAATACCACATTGAGAGAAAGAAAATGGGAAAATGTCAAAACTGGGTGGTTTTTAACTTTTGCCGACAAAACTGGATCCCAAATGTCAAAACTGGGTGCACCCTGGGTGGCCAAAAACTTGAGTTTTGGACACTCAGGGTGCACCCAGTTTTGACATTTGTCAAATACACTTGATAATTGTATACTAGCACAGTGTGCCAGCACCCCATTCATCCAACTTGGTATTTGTATACTGGCACACTGTGCCAGCACCCCATTCATCTAAACACTTGGTATTAGTATGCTGGCACAGTGTGCCAGCACCATATAACTACACACACTTGATATTTGTACGCTGGCACAGTGTGCCAGCACCCCAACGACCAACATTTCAAGCTACGGCTCGGACTCGGAAGTGAGCTCGGGGCGGGCTTGCGACCAGGCGGGTGCACTGCCACCTTGCGTGATGACCTAGACTAGTGACTCGCGTCAATACCAAACTTTTGGATTGTTGGTTGATGCTACGCGCTACTGTACACCCTTAAATTTGCCATGCATTCGACCATAGGCCGCCAAACGACCAAGCACAGAGACAAAGGCGACGTCCTTGGGAGATGGACCAGCCTGCTTGACGCTCCTAACCATGGTCCCAATGGTGCGGAACAAACCAACGAATGCGCATCAAATGTCAAAACCACCCAGTTTTGACGTTTTCCCGTTGTTCTACTGTAGTAGGTGTAGCATGCAAGCTGGCACACTGTACCAGTATACAAATGGCAAGTTCGTGTATGTTCGCGAGCTGAAAGTGTTACTGTAGTTGCAAGCTGGCACACTGTGCCAGTATACATATGGCAAGTAAGTGTTACTGTAGTAGCGAGCTGGCACACTGTGCCAGTATACAAACGGCAAGTAAGCGAGCTGGCACACTGTGCCAGTATGCAAACGGGAAGTTTGTGGTGCAAGGTATGGAACATGAGCCACGAGAAACATCATTTGGAGCGCTCTAAATCTGTGGCGACATATGGATGAATAACGCAAGGACCTAAACGTGTACAAAATGATACATTAAATCGTACACCTTCTTCACCCAGTTTTGACATTTGTCCACATTGAACACCACCCAGTTTTGTCATATCAAAAAGCACCACCCTGTTTTGCCTGTCGTTTTCCAAGACCACCCAGTTTTGACATTTGGGATCCAGTTTTGTCGGCAAAAGTTAAAAACCACCCCGTTTTGACATTTTCCCGAAAGAAAATATCTCCTTTGAATTCAAAATAAAGGAACATTGTGTCCACCAAAATGAGAAAAAAGCCACTCTCTCCGGATTAAAGACACATTTTGTCTGATGTTCTCAATACTGTGCATGGCGACAGCAAACATTTCATGAGCCCCGTTGCTTGTTCATATTATTTTTGCCCCGTTCGAAAATTGGAAGTGGCACGTCGCCGTCACAGCCATCGTCGTTACGTCTTTTCACCTCACCTCAAAAGCTCTGGTGGTGGAACGGTTATACGAACGAATGCAAGACTGGTGGACGGGTATTTTCCGCAAGAGGCCCCAGAAGGAGAACGTGGTGGCCCAGTCACTGCCATGAGCCACGCCCGGTGCCTTTCAGCCTCGACCAAACTCTCGCCGTCCAAAGACGTAGCCACACCGGCGTTTGTCGCGATTGTCGTGCAAAGAATTCAAATCCAACACTGGCATGCGTTGTGTGTTTCCGAGGACCTTCTGAAAATGGTGATAACAGCCATCTCATTTTCGTACAGCGTTAATACCTCTCCGTACATGCGGTGCAGCAGAGAACACCGATGATTGTGCTGTACTGATGAGTCCTAATGAGGGTCTAAAGCACTGTTTCGTCGTTTCTTTGTATCGTTGCCATTCTCTCTTGGTAAGGCCACACCTTCAACTGTCGCTTGAGTTGGTAGGCCTCTACAATAACACGGCCACGCGTTCACCAGTTCTGCCAGGCTGGTGGCTTAGACAAGGCCGAGAAAAGTGATGCGAATTGTCGTTTGAGAGCAGTGTACCACCGCGCGGTGCTAAATCTGCGTCGCGACTGTGAGCGGATTGGCGAGACATAATTGCACCCTCTGCCATCACCAGACGCTGTCGTCTGTAATGGCCTTGCCACCTATAGCAGATGATCTGCTACCCGTTATTTTTGCAGCCCTGTTTTTGAACGGGCCTAATGCGGCATGAAAACGGAAGTCCCTCGGACATGCATTGCAGAGCATGGCGGCCATTTTTTTTTTTACAATAATGAAAGGTTAAAACTTGATAATGGTTAGGTCAGTGACTGTAAGATGGGAATAAGTTTGCGAGTAAACTGGCAGCTGTGGGTTGGTGCCTGGAGGAGAAGGATCGAGTTCTGTTTGATGGGGAAAGGCAGCGGCAGAGTAAGCAGGGGTGAAGGATTGCCCTGGGCTATCCCAGGTGAATCGCCCTAGCCACTGATGTTCGCGTTGCTGGGAGGGATTTTGCATTCGCTACGGGCAAATTTGCTTTTGAAGAGGAGCCAGTGGGGGGAGGAATGAAAGGCGGGCGAGATAATTTCTAATAAAAAAAATCACGAATTACAATTGCAGTTTCTGTTATGCAATGTAAATTATATTTGTCATATTTCATCATGATCACCACCACCACCACCGTCATCATCAGCAAAAGCGATGATCTATCCACTGCTCGGTGAACGCCTCCTCGAAGCATGCTGCCATCACTCACGCAGAGCCTGCGAACACGGCGATCTATTGATGCGTCGTCACGTGAGCTGATTTCGCCTCTCCATCCCCGTGGTGGACGTGGACCCTGTTCCCCACGCGCCCGTGCTTTCGAGAGCACGCGCCGTCTCGTACTGGTGCAGGCCGCGTTTTCGCTGTGCGTCGGTCTCGAACCCCACCGATCACGCTAATTCGTTTTTTTCTTTTACGTAACAAAAACACGGAGGGCAATTACAACAGAAGAAACGAGTGCGATTAAAGAAAACAAAACAAAATAAGAAAACAAATCGCCGCACCAACGGTTGGAGCAAATTATTGCATTCCCGTGGAGGCTGTCAGTGTCCAGCCCTAGGCTTCTCTCTGTTGTGTTAGGTGCAGTATTCAAGAAAGCCTACGCTGAGCTATGTCTCCGCTGCCAACAGCTGTGGGTCTTATGGCGCTGCACCAGCAGGAGTCCGTGTCCCACAAATGATTATCCCACGAATTACTGTCCTCTGGGCTCGACGCCGCTGCTGTCCGACCGTCCGTGGCCAGCATGGGTAACATAAATAAATAAATGCACAAAACACACCCTGGCCTCATTTTGCATGCACACGGCGGCCGTGCAAATCCGACGCTAAAACCATTTAATTTTTTTGTTGACGATTTATTTGTACTTTCAACGACGACAAATACTGGAGAGAGCAGAGCCAAAGTACGCGGCATGCAAATTACTACAGTGAACATGTTGTGGTGATGTTTGCCACTGGCTGTGGTGTAAGAGAAAGGCAATACAAAGGAAACCGAAATAGAGAGGGGGAGAGAGAGAGAGAGGGAAGGAAGAATACGAATAGATAGAGGAAGAAGGAAGGAAAGGTAAAACAAGTGACAAGGCGTTAAGTACGCAACGGGGGCAGGACCGCCACAACCATTTGTGATCACCTTCCACTGTGCCTCTTCTCGCTTCCTGAGGAAATGGGAAGAGGCTTGATGACACCTTCTCAGCCTCGTGTGCAAAACGGAGCATTCGCATTTACGTGCTCGTCCCGATGTTCGCCTTTGAAAATAGGATTGGCGGCGAGGGTTAACCACGGCTTTGGCAGCGACGACTACGACAAAGATGCATCCTGCCGCCTGCCCAGCTCCACTCGCTCCTGAAAAACCGCAACGGGGGCTCTCGAACTTTCAGAACTCCGCAAGGGCTGCCTTGATGTGAGCCTCCTCCTACCCAGGATCCCCCCGGTCAATAAATCAATGCGAGAAGCCGTTGCCCTTCAGCGGGACGAGGTTTCATCTATAATGCAGCCCTCTGGCTCTGCGGTGCCTTGTGGAGGCAGTGCCCTTCCCCCCACCCCTCCTAGCCTCTCACACCCTGGGTGAAGGTGGGGGGGGGGGGCTTGGTGATCAGAGGTGGAGTTGGGATTGAGAAGGTACATGTGTGTCAGTGTTCCGACTTCGTGGGAAGCGAGAGAATTGGTGTGGTGGTTGGCGCACCATGCTATAAACCGGGCGAACTGAGTTCGATTCTTGCTCACGGCCAATATCGGTGACGAATATCTGAACCGGTCCTGGGCATCCCCTAGGTCGACTCAGCCTTAGATGAAGAATACCTGGTGCCATGTGTAAACGTCAGCAGTGGGGAGACAAAAGCAGCCAAGAGTGGTGTTTGCTCACCACCCCCTCATGTGCTATGCCGGCCTTCATAGGTGCTCGCTAACCGCACTTGCCCCAACAGTGTGCCAAAGGCTATAGGAAGGAACTTTACCTTGAGATATATTTCAGGAGCCCTCCAGTCTGCATTGCTGTCTAGTTTCTCTCTGTCTTGACTTCCCAGTGCATCCCTCCACTTACAGCCCACCGTCAACCCACTACGAGCTAAAGTCCTCCGCATGCCTTCCGTGGAAGTCGCGTGGGATTGTTCAACCATATTTCACCACGCGGCTCAGTTTAAGGTTGGTGAAGTGGGGGTGGGGGGTTGGGGAAGGAGGGGACCCAGCAACTGATCATCACTGCAGATATTGGCCTTGAACATGGCTGGGTTCACAATGTGGTGTATTACGTAATGCAATACAATTCGGATTGATAACGCGACTGACATCATCATCACCATCATAATCTGTTTTCATTGTTGTCCAATTACTTAAAATTAGGGGAACAATTTAACTTGGCGACATTCGTTTAATTGATTGAGAAATCATTGAGACTCATTATGGGGCCGTGTAGGGGAGGGGGGGAGTGGTGGCACGACGGTTAGCGGCGCCGCTCTGTGAACCGTGCGACCTGAATGCGATTCCTGGCCACGGCAACATCAAGCGAGCCCCATGTGACTGGCACGGCACGGGGGTGGCCCTTCATGGGGCTGTCTGTACGTGACGCGCGTGCGTTCATCGTAATTCGACCGACGACTGCGTGTGACGCGCGTGGTGTGCCGCCGATGGGGGAAGAAGGCGTCGCATGCAAACTCTTTGCGTATGTATTTTAGTTTTTTTGTTGTTGAGAAGATGATGTAGGAAATTTTGTCACGGGCAGGGGAGAAGACGAAGGGTCTTGAGACGTGTAGATCGAGAGGCAATGAGGGGGGCAGCAGAGGAGAAGAATCATCCTCTCAGCTGGATGATGGTTGACTGGAAGGCTTCGACGGAATGCACCGGTCACCGGAGCAGAGGGCACGTGACGAGTTTTGATAGTGGCAATCATGCGAGTGTTGTAAAAATGATGGTTGCGCAGCGAGAACAAACCTCCATCTGGTTTACTCAGTTGAAGTATTCACTGATTAGAGATGAAATTTGTGTTTTTCAGACAGCGAAATTAAATACTCCATATTCACGGTTAATTAAGCACAAAAAAAGTCAAAGGGTGAACATTTTTGGGAAATTTAAGCAGATACATTTTTTTTTAGAAGATTTTCATAAGCACTGCAGTGACTATATCCACCAACATCATCACGATCATCATAATCATCACCTTTAGTCATTGTTAGACAATTAGTTATAATGAAGGGAGCAATTTAAATCGGCTTCATTCATTTCATTGATTGAGAATTCGTTGAAATTCACGGTGAATATCACTTGGATGTTGTAACATTTCTCGGGTGGGCGCGCGGATTTGGCGGCCGTGCGCAATGCAAACGCGGCTACAAACGCGGGCAGGCTTCTCGTAAATTCTGCCAAACGGATCATCCCTCTCAATCCACTCCCTCGATCAACCCGCGTCCTGAAATCCTGAAATCCTGAGGAATGCGCGCGGGGGTTTTACCGCCGCAACTTGGAGCTTGTTCGTGGCCGAATCTCTAATCCATTTGCGATCTCTGTGTGCCTATGTGTGTGTCTCTCTCTGTTTCTCTCTGCGTGAGTCTCTCTCACTGCTCGTGTGTCTGTCTGTGTGTCTCCGTGTCTATGTTTTGTCTCTCTCTCAATTTCACAATCTTTGGAAGAACGTAATCAAACAGGTAGGGTGTTGACTGTTGTGTTGGACGACTCTCTGTGTTGTATTGCATTATATTTCCAAGTTTACTATATTTCATATTCTTGGTTCTTTCGGTAAAGTCACGTAGAAGGGAAATAATAAAATAATAAAAATAAAACAATAAAATTCTCACGACGTTTCGATTGTAACACAAGCAATCATCATCAGGTGTGAAAAGCACAGCAATAATTTTCTTTAAAAAAGTGGCGGTTTTTTTTTTACGTAAAAAAACCGCCACTTTAAAAAAAAATGTGATGATGAACACTTGTGTTGCAATCAAAACGTCGTGAGAATTTAATAGTTTTATTTTTATTATTTTATTATTTCCCTTCTACGTGACTTTATCGAAAGAACGAAGAATATGAATCCCTGCAGTCACGAAAGCTATAAATCGAAATCTACTATGTTTGTTTTCTCATTCATTTGTACCTGATGATGGTTGCTTGTGTTGCAATCGAAACGTCGTATTCTATTATTATTTAATTGACTTTCTTTCTACGTGACTTTATCGAAAGAACCAATGAGTAGGAGCCAGAGGGGTTGATGGTCATGCAGGAATTCCGACGCTCCGTAGTCGTCGACGGTCAGAGCGCACGTCTCACCTCGGGGCAGCTGGTGAGTTACGTTGCCGCGAGACAGGGACTACGCCAGCAGACCAGCCTCTCAGGTATCGTTCGCCCTGACGATGCTCGCCGTGGCCAGGAGTCGAACTTGTGTTCGCTGGCTTTGTAGCTCAGTGCACTGACCGCTTGCACCAGCAGCTCGTATGTTGACAAGCAGAATTGAACCGGCCATGTGTTGACAGCGGGGAGAGCGAGTGGCTCGCGATGGGAAGGTTACAAGTTCGACTCCTGGTTGAGGAGGGTCGATAAAACTCCGCTTTGTGGCTAAGAAAACAACAGTGGTTGTCCTGTGGATAGACTCAACCCTGCCATAGGACGGTGGAAATTCCATCAATTGCACAGGGCTGTAAACGGAAAATGAGCACCACCTCAATGCTCGATGCAAGCAGTAAATAACTTTAACTTTCTTTTTATTTTTGACGATACATAAATAAACACATGAGAATTTTAAATTCAGATCTCTTACGCTGTAAGGGTAAAAGTCATGAATATATTTCATTGCTTAAGGTCATTTTTATTTATTTTTTTGCTCAGAAGGGGATGTGTGGCAGCTGCGAGTTGTGCGAGAACTTGACATAAACCAGGAGGGAATTCCCCGAAGGAATCTGTCAAATTCCTTCTAACAGTGTTTTAATGAGCGTGCTAAAACATCAGCCGCAGGTGATCCTCAGCCTTTCCTCTGCTTGGCAATTTTAGCGAAACCAGACTATCCGACGCACGCCCCCTTTAAACCAAACTTTCAGGACACACAAAACAGTCAAACGCCATCTCCCCCCCCCCCCCCACTTCACCTTGAATTATTGTACGAATAATTCCAAGACATTTTTGATTAATCGTGGGTGGGGGGGGGGGGCAGTGTTGCCGAATGTAAAGGTGGAAATATCGCAGGGGGGCCTTCTTCCCAGCCCCGCTGGGCATTAAGGGGCAGGGCTTTGACAGGCACCCAGATTTGCTTGGTGATCCAGTTGGATTATGGGAAATGGGAAAGTGAGTTATCGCCATGAACACAGTGGGGGGGGGGGGGGGGGGGGGTGGTGGAACGGGCACCTGGAGCTCCCGGAGAGCTATTTGCCTCACGTGCCGACCGCCGGGCGCACGTGAAGTGACGAGCTGGACAAACGCGTCGTCACTCGACCAGAAAACACGCAAATAGGCAAAGACAAACTCGTGTCGCCGTTAAAACGTCAAATAATTTAAAAAAAAAATGTTTGCTTAACCACGTGGTGTCTTTCTGGCACAAATCTGCCACTCGACGCACCATCATCGTCACATTAATAGTCATGAACATAAAATGACACAATTCTATGCAATGAGAAAGTTATTTCGATTTAAAGCTTTCGTGACTGCAGGGATTCATCTTCTTGGTTCTTTCGGTAAAGTCACGTAGAATGGAAATAATAAAATAATAATAAAATAAAACATAATAAAATAATTCACCTGAGGACGGCTGCTTGCGTTGTGGCCGAAACGTCGTGAGAATTATTTTATTATGTTGGTGCGGTCGGCACCGTGCCCCGACAGCACGCTGCCCGCCTTTGTCTTCCCAGTGCTGATGTTTGCACACTGCACTTGGTGGAGGGTTGCCTATGGAGAGGTCCGGGAGAAGTTCTGATACCGCTCACCATCGACACATTAACCTTGGCCAAGGATCGCACTCATATCGCTGTATTTGTAGCGTTGTGCGCTAACCCACTGCGCTGTACAGATCCCCAGGCAAACTTCCACAAGCATGCACACATATTCTCGCGTGCACGCATGTTAGAAAACGTGTCCTCACCTCGGATTAGCACCGTTGACTACGTACGATGCGAAAGTAGTTCAACATGCACATGTGTACACACACGCAGTTTCACATTTAAAAGCCCACTTGTAAAAAGTGCGTTGGTTCAGCAATAAAAACCGTGGGCAGCCTCTACCTGTCAGCAAATTTTGTGGCTGCAGGGAGCCCCAGGGCTGAATGGGACCGCCGAGTGATTAAGTAATAGGCAATTTATTTACAAATTTTTAATTTGTACGCATCGCTGAAGCAGCAACAAATTGCACGTGTGTGTGTGTGAGCGCGCGAGCGGGTCTGTGCACGCGCCTGTGTGTGTGTTGTTAGCGCACTGCGCAATTGCACCCAGCCACCCGAGTTGAATCACCGGCCATGGCTAACATCAGCAGCAGCTGCAGACAGAGCGAAGTTGGTGCCTGGGACGGTGCCGTCCCTCCCCCAGACTGACTCAGCTGTCGGTGACGACCGCACCATCAGTCACTGGCCCTGACCACACCGCCCACTCACTCGTGCGCCGCCCTGGCCTCAACGTGTTTGCTCGCTAGCAGCACTCACCCCACCCGGTCTGCGTGTGCTGCGTGGGGGGACATTTACCTTTGTACGGAACGGATGTGGCGACCGGGGGACCCTGCGGCTGTTCGAGCGCACGGACCGCGATCGCAAGGTTGTGAGTTTGAGTCCCCGTTTGGTGATCGACTCGCGCTCCTTCGAGGACCACTTTGATTGAAGTCAACGGGGGCAGTCCTATGGAGTGACTTGTGCCCTGCCATAGTAATGTGGACATCAACTGGCTCTGAGCTGCAAATAGGATATGAACACTTCCCAGGTGTGGGTTGGGGACGGGCAGGGGAGGGGGGGGGCAGGTGGATGACGTGTAACTTGATGGGTGCGCTCTATTAATGAGTATAAATTGGGGGGGGGGGGGCTCATAAAAGCCCTCCAAAAGTGACCCCGCTAAACATGCAGTGAGTGAGTACGATTCCACTCGATGTCTCTGCGGCACATCTCTCGCGTCTCGCTTGGATTGTCAATCTGCAGAAGGGCAACAACGGAATGGGACGTCACGTTACAAGACGGTACAAGATGTTGCGTACATTGAGGCTTTCCTGGACAAATGAATAGAATGAAACTATTTATATTATTATTGTTGTTGTTGTTGTTTTCAGAAATGACAATTGCACCAGAAGCCATGCCACTTGTCAGACGTGAGTGGCCGTCACGTGCTTGTTTGTAGTTTGGCTGTTGCAGCGATTTACCAACAAACCAATGACCTTTGTCCAAGCACATTGTAATATCATGGTAAATAAGACACGTATTACCAATTACAGCCCGTGTGTCCATCGTTTGCTGGATGAATGTCTCCCCGTGCTGTCAGCCGATGGAGGTGGTTTGACTATACTTCACCACACTGGTCAGTGCAGGTTGGTGAACGGGCTAAAAATGTAATTCACATTTCTGGGTTTGCAGTGCAGCGTGATAACCACTCCAACCATGGCCCAAACGAAATGTGAGAGAATTACACGGGAATGTGTTACACACGCAGAGTGGAAAATGGCATCAGAGGTCATCTGTAGGAGTAAAAATGAAAATTAATTAGCCGTGGACCAGGCGCAGAGAGAGAGATACATCGGGACAGGCTCCGCATGGGAATGGTGAGTGGAATGAACCGTGAGACAGATACATTATTATACAAGGACCCTTACCAAGACAGACAAACAAGCAGAGGGATGACGGTCAGGGAGAGGAACAGACGCCAAGGAATAAGACGCAGAAGTTAGAGGAAAGCGAAAGCGCGCGAATGAGAGGGGACAGCGAGAGGTCATGTCGACACAAAAAAAAGGGAAGTGACGGAGAGGGAAAGCCGGAGAGAGTGGACGGAGAAAAATGATGGGAGAGAGAGAGAGAGAGCGAGCGAGCACACGTGCGCGTGCGGAGAAGAGGGCAACGAAGAGAGAAAAGGGTGGTGGTGGAAGGGGGGGGGGGGGGGTCCAGCACGGGAGAGGATGTGGAGCAGAGGTTGCAAACGGGTTTTGATTCCTTACCAGTACCCATGCCCGGCCGCACCAGGGTCGCAAACGGGTACTCGTACCCGTACCCTACCCGACACCCGGCTACCCGTACCCGGCCGGGTATCGTGTAGGGTACGGGTACGGGTACCTGATTGCGACCTCTGGGATGAAGCCATGTTGCAGGCGCGGGTGGGTTGATTCTAGGAACTTGAATTGTGAGAAGAGACAAGACGTTGGGAAATGAGTGACAAACGGTTACTCACCAGTGACTCACTGCCTACCCGTACCCGTACCCGGCCGCACCAGGGTACCCGTACCCGGCCGGGTACGGGTAGCCGGGTATCGGGTAGGGTACGGGTATCGGGTACCCGGTTGCGACCTCTGATGCGGAGAGGCGGCGAGCGGTGTGCGGTCTGCACTTTGAGAAAAGCAGGTGGCCGGCTCGCAGCCAAAGACAGCGCTCTGCCTCCCAGGAGGGTGATGCATTATGGCGGTGGCTTCTCCGACAGCTCCGGGCACTCCCTTCAGCCTGATTTACGGGCGGCCGTTCAAGCAGCTCATAAGGAAAGAGCTTAACCCCTTCCTGTTTGCCTTGGCTGGCCGTCGCCTCCCCCTCCCCGCCTTGGAACAAGAACAATGCTGCAAGCAATCTGAAAAGGAAAAAATGCGAATTTGTTATAATTGTTCATTTATCTCTCGGTCGTGGGATATTGATTAATAATTGGTGATGATGAATGAGTTTAAAAGTTTGATCTAAACTTTCTTTTCGCATCCTGTGCTTTTGTAATTTGTGTGAAAGCGCCAGACGTTAACTACCTCGCCTGGTGTCCAGGAGGTTGTGGGTTCGATCCCGACCCTGACGCCTGTATATTTGGAGTTTGCATGTCTCTCTCTCCCTCCCCGTGGTGGTGTGGATTTTTCTCCGGGTCCTCCGGTTTTTCCCTTCGCATTTAGAATTAACATCACGCGTTCAGAGTATTTGGCTGCGAACACATTTCCACGCGATAAGCCACTTCGTTGAGCTATCATTTGTGATGACCAGGTCGCTTCTATAAAGAGCTACATTGCTCAGTTGGGCCTCATCCTGGTAAAATAAAAAAAATGTTTTGAGTTTGAGTTGGCGCTGGGCCTGTGGGTCCGAGGGCACGGATGCGTCTATAGATTGCCGACGGGTGAGCTCACATCGGGACTGACCGATCACCCTTCCACGAATGTGCGTATGAGCGGGGAGCATGCGTGTCAAAGTTAACGCGCGAACCCATGAAACACTCCGGTAAAAAATGACTAGCAATGCATGTATGTAAAAGTTGGGGCAAAACATTAAATTATGGGTTGATTAATTTTCCCCAGACAAGGCAGCAAATTAATACACTTGCTGTACAAAGCACAGGTGTAAATTAAAAACGTGAGGAAAAACCCTTAAAATCAGTGATGAATTAATTAGTTATAGACGAAAACAATAAATTAATCAGCATTTGTGTACGCTAAAGTGAAGATGTAAAAATGTACCAGACACTTTACATAAGTGGTTGATTCATTCACTGTAGACAAAGCAACTTGTTAATTTGCAAACTAAAGTAAAGCGAGAAAACAATAACAAAACACTTAAACATTAGTGTTCTATTCAGCAACAAATTAATGAAGCAGTATACCAACAAAAGTTTCAATCTCTAAATAGGCCAAACTAGAAAACGAATACATTAAGCATCATATAAACAAGCCATTGTAGGAGTGATAATTTTAATAAGCTAAAGAGACAAAAATGGTATCTCGAGAGAGAGAGAGAAAGATAAAATCTTATGTCTGCCAGGGAGTTTCCTGGAAGACGCCAGGATGTTCCTGAGAGGGAAGAGAAGACATAGGGAGGGAGGGTGGGTGGGGAGGAAGGAAGCCTGGGTTAGAAAAGAAGTCTCCCCTCCCTCGCTGTCTGTTTCCCTTCGGCATCGCCGTGTCACGCGGGTGACACTTTAACAGGCAGAGAGAGAGAGCGCGAGAGAGAGGGCGTGGTGACGGTGCTGGTGGCGGTTGGAGTAGAAGTCAGACGAAGAGTAACACATTCATCCCGTCAACGCCTCACTGTCTCGAGCCGTCGAGCTCTCTCGCCCTGCACACCGGCGCTGGGCTCGCTCGCTCTCTCGCCCGCTCATTCGCACGGAGGATTTGGCACCATCGGCCGCTCCGTTGCGGGTGCCAGTGCTGCGCTCACCGCACAGGTTAACGGAGCACGCTGGGACTTGTCATCCGCAATGGACTTCCCACCGCTGTCGCATAACTTGCCAATCCTACCGATTTTTTCGCGGTGCTCCGCCAATTGTTGATGCCCTACGCGTAATGCGAAGAGGCATACACTCTGTATATGAAATGAAGATTATGAATTTCTATGGGTGGAGGGTGGGTTGAGGGGGGCGGGGTGGCATGATTTGGCTAAATTGCAGCTCTGAGAATGTTAATATCTGGGTTGACTGTCACACGCAGAGTGAATGGGAATTGTTGCCCTCGACTGTGTGTGCGAACCAGATGCCATTGATCTCAGTGGTAGCTCTGTGACGTCCACTTCCACGGGCCGTTCTAGAACACCGCAGGGTTTGACTGCCGCGCGAGAGAGCCAACACCTCGGAGACTTCGTCGCGTTGACGGGACGCCGATAGGGCACGCGGAATCAAGTTGGGTCAACATTTACAAAAATGAAGAAGGGGGAGTTGAGCCTTCGGTAGAGGTCACGGGTGGGGGAGGCGGCACAGGGGGGCTACTCAGCCCCCTACAATCCCCTCGACATTACCCGGCTGCCTCTACCATAGAGGCGGCGCAGCGAGACATAGTGGGGGCGGGGGCAGGTGGCTCGATCCAGGGGGAGGGAGTGCGAGCGAGCGAGCTGCAGGGAGGAGGGTGAGCGGTGAGCGGTCAGGCAGCAGAGGCCCGGGCGTGATTATGAACGAGTCCTCGCCTGCAAGACACAGATCCTCCTAATGGTGCAAGCTGCGCTGCGGCGCCAGCGCTCGTGAGGCTCGGAGGAGACGGGCGGATCAACAAATGAGTGGGGGGGGGGAGAAACCTAGCATGGCCTTTGGACTGAAACGCTTCATAATTCTTGGCTGAGCTTCTTGTGTTTACAACGATGATGCCATTGCGCCAACGTGAACTAATCCTTCATTGAAGCCGCCGCCACCACCGAATTGAACCATCGCAGTTCGCATGTAAAAGAGTGCCGACGCCGACGCCACGGCGGTGGTGTCATGGGGTGAACGAACTGTGATTGCAATCCAGAGGTCGCCACTTTGATTCCATCTGCCGGCGGGGAAAGTTCGCAACAGTCGTGCAAGTTTGTTTAACCAACCCCTCTTCCCCCCCACCTGAATGGGTTTGCCAGAGTCGATGGGCAGGGTGGGTACACCTACCCCTACTGGGTAGGTCAAGTTCGCTTCTAGAGGCGTTGTCGAGTGGCAGCCGTTTATAGAGCAGATACCCGGGCAGCACCTTCACCTTCATACTTAAATAATCCAATGTACAAGCCTTTATTAACCCACTGCTTGTTGAAGACATCGCTGCAACCATTCGTTTGTGGAAGTTGTCTTGCCATACTGCACCACATAAGGCAGTGTGGGTTTGTTAGCTGTGGCCTGGGGTTGAACCCGGGTGGCCTGGCCAATGATGGTCATGTGCTAACCACTGTGTCGCAGATTCACCATTTGGTGCCCATCAGCCACTCTGTGAGGTGCCCATCAGCCACTCTGTGAGGTGCCATCAGTCACTCTGTGGTGCCCATCAGTCACTCTGTGAGGTGCCATCAGTCACTCTGTGAGGTGCCCATCAGTCACTCTGTGAGGTGCCCATCAGTCACTCTGTGTGGTGCCCATCAGTCACTCTGTGAGGTGCCCATCAGTCACTCTGTGAGGTGCCCATCAGTCACTCTGTGAGGTGCCATCAGTCACTCTGTGGTGCCCATCAGTCACTCTGTGAGGTGCCCATCAGCCACTCTGTGGGGTGCCCATCAGTCACTCTGTGAGGTGCCCATCAGCCACTCTGTGAGGTGCCCATCAGTCACTCTGTGAGGTGCCCATCAGTCACTCTGTGAGGTGCCCATCAGTCACTCTGTGAGGTGCCCATCAGTCACTCTGTGAGGTGCCCATCAGCCACTCTGTGAGGTGCCCATCAGCCACTCTGTGAGGTGCCATCAGTCACTCTGTGGTGCCCATCAGTCACTCTGTGAGGTGCCATCAGTCACTCTGTGAGGTGCCCATCAGTCACTCTGTGAGGTGCCCATCAGTCACTCTGTGTGGTGCCCATCAGTCACTCTGTGAGGTGCCCATCAGTCACTCTGTGAGGTGCCCATCAGTCACTCTGTGAGGTGCCATCAGTCACTCTGTGGTGCCCATCAGTCACTCTGTGAGGTGCCCATCAGCCACTCTGTGGGGTGCCCATCAGTCACTCTGTGAGGTGCCCATCAGCCACTCTGTGAGGTGCCCATCAGTCACTCTGTGAGGTGCCCATCAGTCACTCTGTGAGGTGCCCATCAGTCACTCTGTGAGGTGCCCATCAGTCACTCTGTGAGGTGCCCATCAGTCACTCTGTGAGGTGCCCATCAGCCACTCTGTGAGGTGCCCATCAGTCACTCTGTGAGGTGCCCATCAGTCACTCTGTGAGGTGCCGATCAGTCACTCTGTGAGGTGCCCATCAGTCACTCTGTGAGGTGCCCATCAGCCACTCTGTGAGGTGCCCATCAGTCACTCTGTGAGATGCCCATAAGTAACTCTGTGAGGTGCCCACCAGTCACTCTGTGAGGTGCCCATCAGTCACTCTGTGAGGTGCCATCAGTCACTCTGTGAGATGCCCATAAGTCACTCTGTGAGGTGCCCATCAGTCACTCTGTGAGGTGCCCATCAGTCACTCTGTGAGGTGCCCATCAGTCACTCTGTGAGGTGCCCATCATTCACTCTGTGAGGTGCCATCAGTCACTCTGTGAGGTACCATCAGTCACTCTGTGAGGTGCCCATCAGTCACTCTGTGAGGTGCCATCAGTCACTCTGTGAGGTGCCATCAGTCACTCTGTGAGGTGCCATCAGTCACTCTGTGGGGTGCCCATCAGCCACTCTGTGGGGTGCCCATCAGTCACTCTGTGAGATGCCCATCAGCCACTCTGTGAGGTGCCCATCAGTCACTCTGTGAGATCCCCATCAGTCACTCTGTGAGGTGCCCATCAGTCACTCTGTGTGGTGCCCATCAGTCACTCTGTGAGATCCCCATCAGTCACTCTGTGAGGTGCCCATCAGTCACTCTGTGAGGTGCCCATCAGTCACTCTGTGAGGTGCCATCAGTCACTCTGTGAGGTGCCCATCATTCACTCTGTGTGGTGCCCATCAGTCACTCTGTGAGGTGCCCATCAGTCACTCTGTGAGGTGCCCATCAGTCACTCTGTGAGGTGCCATCAGTCACTCTGTGAGGTGCCCATCAGTCACTCTGTGAGGTGCCATCAGCCACTCTGTGAGGTGCCCATCAGTCACTCTGTGAGGTGCCCATCATTCACTCTGTGTGGTGCCCATCAGTCACTCTGTGAGGTGCCCATCAGTCACTCTGTGAGGTGCCCATCAGTCACTCTGTGAGGTGCCATCAGTCACTCTGTGAGGTGCCCATCAGTCACTCTGTGAGGTGCCATCAGTCACTCTGTGAAGTGCCATCAGTCACTCTGTGAGGTGCCCATCAGTCACTCTGTGATGTGCCCATCAGTCACTCTGTGAGGTGCCCATCAGTCACTCTGTGAAGTGCCATCAGTCACTCTGTGAGGTGCCCATCAGTCACTCTGTGATGTGCCCATCAGTCACTCTGTGATGTGCCCATCAGTCACTCTGTGTGTTGCCAACCAGACAATTTGTGAAGTGCCCATCAGTCACTCTGTGAGGTGCCCATCAGTCACTCTGTGAGGTGCCCATCAGTCACTCTGTGAAGTGCCATCAGTCACTCTGTGAGGTGCCCATCAGTCACTCTGTGAAGTGTCATCAGTCACTCTGTGAGGTGCCCATCAGTCACTCTGTGAGGTGCCCATCAGTCACTCTGTGAGGTGCCCATCAGTCACTCTGTGAAGTGTAATCAGTCACTCTGTGAGGTGCCCATCAGTCACTCTGTGAGGTGCCCATCATTCACTCTGTGAGGTGCCCATCAGCCACTCTGTGAGATGCCCATCAGTCACTCTGTGAGATGCCCATAAGTCACTCTGTGAGGTGCCCATCAGCCACTCTGTGTGGTGCCAACCAGACAATTTGTGGGGTGTCCATCAGTCACTCTGTGTGGTGCCCATCAGTCACTCTGTGAGGTGCCCATCAGTCACTCTGTGAGGTCCACATCAGTCACTCTGAGGTCCACATCAGACACTCTGTGGGCTGCCCATCAGTCACTCTGCTCCCAGCGTCGCTGTCTGTGCTCATGAGCAGATATCGTGCAAGACGGCAGCGTCCGCGCGGCCCACTCTGTTGAGTGGGAAATCGCGACGGATGCCATCGAAGCGACGGCCGAACAGTCGGTCGTCGATCTTCCCAGTCTCCAGAGCCACAGCGCGAGCTGGCTTAACCCAAGAGGATATCGCGAGAGCCCGTAAACTCTGTCCATGCAGATAAATTATTCCCGCTGACTATATTCACAGCGGCCTTAAACAACTCAAAGTATATATACATTGGCGACGTTTCAGGCAATGCCCCTTCTCCTTCGCAGCACGTTAAATAGAGGGACCCGAGAGAAAGAGCGGATAGCAAGGGTTGGAGACTGCACTATACAACCATGAATATATTTAACATTCTATTAAATATAGATCGCTCGGAACTTAAACCTGTAAACTCTACAGTTGCTGTAAGTTCAGCTTCAAGGAAGTGTTACACACGACGGGTGAAACAACTTCAGGATATCTTCGCCCACGGGAATCATTTCGGAGTCTTTGCAGGGAGATACCCTCGTAACGAAGGGCATTATCGCGGATTTAAATGCACGCGCCCTTTCTAAACAACGCACTCATCCGCGAATTGAACGCGAGATTGCCTGACGCTAACCCATTTGAACGCGCCCAGATCCATTTTCATTTCCACTCGGATATCGCCAGCTGTTCCATTTGTTTGTAATGGAAATGCAAGGGGGGGAAAAAAAAAACCACCCCCACGCAAGTGATGGAAGGCGTTGGAGACCAACGCGTGCATTACCTCTCAATAACCGCGTTCTGCAGCGATGCAACGGGATTGCATTATGCATGAGTGCTATTCGGACACAGGCTCATTATTTACCACCTGCATTAGAGATTACATTCTGCGGGGCTCACATTAATAACTCGGTGGCCGTGAAGATATTTAGTCACATTTAGGCGCATGCGACGACACGAATGCGTTTTGTGTGTGTGTGTTTGCGCGCCTACCCCACAGATTATCTGCCATTTCTTCCGTGCTTGCGGTGCGGTGCATAGAGGCGGTGTGCGGCATGTTTGCGTCCTTCCAAAAGCACCCTGAATGTGCCCTCTGTCTGCTTACAAGGGCTCACAAGCTAATCAGGGTCGAGCCTGGTTAGTACTTGCTTATCTGATCACCACCACTACCTGGGCTTGCCAGGTGTTGTAGGTGTGGGCTGTGAGATGTGTAAAGCCCGGTGCATTTTTCTCAGTTCTCCTGGTTTCGCTCCGCACGAAGCGAAACTCTCACTCGTGGAAATTTACCAAATATCCGAATGAGGCAGGAACTCTCCTGAAAAGGAGTCTTTGGACTCCGTGAAGATTTTATGGGAAAAATATGCAAATGTAATATTTTTTTCATTAAAAAAACACGTAAAATAAGTGCATCTTACTCTTATCTAAGTAAATTTTCACCCACTCTCGGAGCCACTGTTTTATAGCATTGCACCACATTTTTAAATTATAGAGCGGCAAATTTAATATCAACGGCAATGTTTTTTGGGGAAAAAAATAAGAAAAAAACCCCCGAGCTTGCGAAAATTACGTTCAAGTCATCTTCCCCACCTCCTTCGCGGCGCGAATATGAAAGCCGAAGCAATTCATATTCGATGCACAAACCTTAACATCCTTGGCACGGTATATCATCGTCACGATTATGATCACTATTCGCAGTGTCATCGGCCCCTGCCCTAGCCCGTCGCTGCACGGACGCCTCCCCGTTGCGTCCACATGGCACCTTGACGCGGCCCCCTCGGTCCGGGCAGCACTTCACCTCGCGACCACCACGTGCCCTGATTTAGTTTGTCGTCTCCTCCTTCCCACCTCTCCTTCATTTGTATTCTCGCACTCTTGCGCTCCCGGCTCCAGCATCCGTTTTCCTGCACTCGTGCCGTTCCCCGCCGCAGCCGGCTTGTCCCTCCCGTCGCCACGTTCCGTCGGAGCCACGCCTCCCGATGCATCGGTGGAGATTGTTTCGATGCTCGCTTGCTATTTTAGCGGCTAACACTGACTCGGTGGTAGGTGGGGCGGTGGCACAGAGGTTAGGGCTGCCGTGCTATGAACCCCGCTGACCTAAGTTTGATTTTCACCCGCGGCCGTAACGTCAGTGGCGAGTGATAATCCGAACCGCTGCTGTGTGCACCCTCCTTCAGAAAGCCACATTGACCAGTCGTGGTGAAGTATGGTTAAATAGCACCCATGTACAAACATGGCGTGGCGAGGCCTTCATGTGACGGATTGATAAAGGGCTGTTTGTTTTTTGTATCATGAATAATATTTATTCAATAGACACATCGTATCATACTTCAGATTATCACTCGCCACTGATGTTACAGCTGCGCTTCAGAGACCACTGTTTGAAGTCTCTTTAGCAATAGAGATATGGCTTAGATCATTATCATCATCAGCCATGATCTATCCACTGCTGGAGGAAGGCTTCCCCGAGCTATCAACCCCTCTGGTGAACTTGCGATGTAGTAATTCCACGTGGCACACCGAGCAGCAGACGACTGCTAAAGTGGCGTCCTTCCCATTTCTCAGATGTTCTCCATTTCTCCAAAGTGTCTCGCAGCAAACGAGCCAATTATAGATGATGTAAGCGATTGCTGGTAGCCGGTAACAAATTAGTTTACATTAGCCAATGCATTCATCCATGAAATAATGCCCAGTGGGGGCGGGGGGGGGGGGTGATGTGGGAGACAGTGACAGCTTGGAGGGGCCTTCATCCAGCAGCGGATAGATCATGGCTAATGATGATGATTGAGGCAATCATTATCGTGGACTGATCACGGCTTGGACAGGGCTTCATCCAGCAGTGTATGGATCATTGTTTGATGGTGGTAATCTGGTTGATGTGCAAATGCTCATCATCATCATCGTCTTCTACCCCAATTTCGACCGACCGCCCACGGATCGTGCATTCTCAACTAGAGATGCAGGGCCGCTCACAGGTCACGGTTAACCCTCGGTGGACCCTCGTTAACTCATTAACGATCACACCGCACCGCTTGAGGTCGATTTGTAAAACAGAACACATTTTTTTTATCCCCCCCCATCCCTCCGCTCCCCCCACTAAAAAAACAAAAATCTAATAACGGCGGTATTTTCTTTACGAGCTGACTTTGGGGGTTATTTCCTGCGATGGCGAAGCTGTAAATTGTTGTCAGAGGTATTGTTGCCTGGCAACACATTTTTATCTCGCGGTTCGTGCCACGATTACCGGCAGCATTCCGAAAAATAAATAAATCGCTGGCTTCTCTATATATATTTTTAGCACCCAGAGTTCAAGAAACATCACACTCCTCCGCTCCCGCTTCGCGGTTTATGTTCGCAATGATTAGCAAGCGGCTAGAATGAGAATTAAATGTAACAATAATTTAGTCGCAAACAAAGAAAGACATCTGTCTGCCTCGCAGTTATACAATGAGCATGGCACTTTATTGAAATGAAAATTGGTATTAGGTATATTCTTTTCTTCCAGAAAACGCTGTAAATTATTTATTATCGCTCTCTAGGGGTAAAATAAATAAAGAAATAACTACCCAATCTACTACCGTTGAATGGGACAACACATTTAAAATTTTGAATGGTGGCCGTAAAGAAATGTGATTTGTTTGAAGGCACCTGTGAGATAGAGAGAGTACTTTGCTGATATTTTTCTTGTTGCCAAACGCAGTCTACTGTGTAACGTACAATGGGAACATTTAATTTGCTTCATTGGTACTCGGTAATTGTTTTAGTTGACTGAAAGAAGAGTCGTTTTTGCAGCACTCGTATGACCACTCTGTGGGCCTACGTTCCCAAACAAGCGATGCTGCAGGTAACGTTAGCCATCTGCCGGAATTATTCACACGGCATCTTATGCAGTTGTTGCAATTCATGAATGATACTTTTTTTTGTATCAAACCGTTCCATCTCGGAGAGCTGCCAGTCACACGTGCAGATTTGTGCGCATCGCGGAAGAGACTGCGTGCGCCAGCGAGGTGTCCGAGCGATGCCAAGGCAGTGGCTCACTTGGTGGCAGCCAGCGCCTCCCTACTCCGTATGGTCAGTCGGTTTGACGTGACATTCCGATACGGAACGCTTTTTCGCGTGCGATTAAAATACGGTGACGGTTCCGGCAGAAAGTCCAACGTTTTTCCCCCTTACGTACGGTCCCGTCGCGCAGAATTTGAACTTTAGCGGAGTTTCTGCCTATCCCCCCCATGTCAGTCGACGTGTTGTACCGGGCTCGCGTCTTATAGCAATACAAACTAAAAAAAGATTCGGTCACGGCCGTGGAAATTGCACGGTGTCACCATCTCGTTGGCACCTCGCGCACGCCGGTGATGCGAAGCTTCGGAGACGGTGATGACGATGACGAAGATGACGACGATGACGAGCTTGCGGATTAGCCTTGCGCGGCGCCCGACGAGACCGTCCCGCGGAGAGACATCGGCTGCTGAAACGCACCGAGGGATACCGTGTGCCCTGCCGGCGTGGTCACGCTCTCAACTCTTGTTTTTTGCAATCCTCCGGGTGCCTTGAGCTCCCTCCCCCACTCGCCTGCGCTAAACAAAGTCAACGTCGAATTCGGTTGCCTTCCACAGTCAGGCGGCCGACACGGTCGGCTCTGTCGGGTCAGGTGGTCTAGACAAGGCTGAGGAGAGCGATGCGTGTGTGTGACGCACATGCAAGGCATGTTGCGGGGGGGGGGGGGTGCGTTGTCGTGCCCTTGTTTGTGAGCAGCACGCCCGCTGCGTGTTGTTACATCAGTGGTGCGAGCAGGCTTTCTGTATAGGTGTGCCAACACTGCTGTCATGGATCACCTCGCCTTTGCACATGTTTCATAGATATATGTATTATATATTTATCGGATGCATTAAAGATAAAAGAGCCCCCTTTTATCTAGGGTAGAAGCGGGGAAAGCGCTGTCAGCGGTGAGGCCCGAACCACACTCAACTGTCTCTCCAATGACACAACGGGCTGAGTACTTAATTTGGGCCGAGTTGAACTAGGCGCGGGTGCAGCTCTGCTCTGAACCCAGTGACCTCGATAGCGGCACTGTGGCCTTTAAAATGAAAAAATAATATTAGATGTTTCGGGTCAAAGGCCCCTTTCTCATAGCAAATACAATCAACGATTGCTAATCGTGCACCATTGCCACGTGACCGATGACCAACGTTCTGATTCCAACGCGATGGCTAAAAGCAGTGGCTGGCGATAGCCGAACTGCTCTGTGAATCGCGACCGCGTAAGTTTTCTCCGGTGTGCCGTATAGCAATCCAAAACTTAATGGTAATAGACTCTTTGCGCGTCCAGACCAGATATTTTGTTATCGGTACCGCTCGAGGGGGCATCACATGAGCGGTTCCAATTTCTTCGCGTGGCCAAGAACAGTGAATCGTGTGATAACCGTTTGAAATGAGTGGCGTTATCAAGTAATCTGCACTTATTATTACCCGTACACGTGAACGGGGTCCCGCTGAAGATGTACCGCTTACCTTTGGTGCTAGCAATTGCTGCTGTGGCCCGTGGGCTGGAAGCGATGATTTCAGCATCGGGCGATCGTGAGCGAGGAGCGGGTGAAGAATCACGGTCTCGCACCGCTTGACGGGGATGGCGGCGGCTTGGGAGGAACGACTCCGCCGGTACGCACGCCTTCCTTCTCGCGCCGCCGCCGTAGCGAGTGGCCGTTACTCATCCTCCGCCACGATGACATTGAGCCTCCTTCCCGCTCATGGCTCACCGCCCACCGTGGGCCAGATCCAGTCCACGGGCCCCGGCACTCAACGCCTCCGAGTAGCCGCTCGCGCCAGCACCGCTGTGCAAGCGTTGGAGCGGCCGCGTTTCCATGCACATGTGTACGTTGAACGTCATTCGCGCCATACGTGGCCAACCGTGCAAAGTGGAGGCTCCGTCGGACAGCCGGCGCCGCGCTCGCGCGACTGTGCCGATATGCGTCGCCCGCGACCGCCGCAGTTGTTACGCAAGCCACGGAAAGTTTTCCTAATTTTTTTTGTATCAACAATTATTCCTCACTTTTGTAAAGCTGGCATGCGAATTATTGAGGCTACGGACTCAGCGTTGGGCCCCTGTGTACGGTACGGTACACACACTTTGCCTTTTTTTCCATGATGGTATCGCATTTGTGCATGTCCGGCAATGAACTCCGAGTGCCCAGATGTCACCCACCACAACTATTGTGGTCTGTGACAGCCCTGCTTTCTCTTTTGCTTGGCCCTCGTCATTTTCCTGGGTTGGGGGCAGAGGGGCGAGGTGGGTGGGATATTTGCTAAAGCGAGCATCTGGAAAACCCCCCTAATGCCTCTCTACCATCTGAAATGAAGGCTGCAATATGTTCTGGTATGACCATCACTGTCAGTGACCCGGTGACATCAGAGCAGAGTTACTCTGCCGATAGGACAAGTCAGTAACACCCCCCCTTCCCTCCCTTCCCCCCCCCCCCCCACACACAGAGCGAGCAAAAGCCTTGATCGATCCTATTTAAGGGTAGACATTACATTGTACAAACGCGGAAGAAAAGAATGGTAATTGATATGTTGTGGCAGGTAGTCTTTCTCCTTGAATGCGCTCGTGCTTTCATCCCATAAACACGACGGTTTGTTCTACTGACCTCTCTCCCGCACATTTTTACCATAACCGGTTGCGTGCGTCCAAACATTATCGCATTCTGCGCTCAATTCTGACAGAATGCAAGTCATTGATTAATTGACGCTCGCTCCCAGCGTTTCTAAAAGTAATCATAATTTTACCAGGCCTCTGTCGGTTTCGCTGCCGAAGCCGTCAGTCGCCACGCTGGTCAGCGCGCTCTCGTTAAGGGGCAGGGGCGGAGTGAGTGTGGATTATCTTGCGCGCTCTCGTTAAGGGGTGGAGTGAGTTTGGATTATCTTGCTCGCCACTCAACTGTGCTTGGGAGACGAGCTCGGTTAGCCGGGTTCGTAGCGCAGGGCACCATGAGATCTTGCTGGTGTATCAATGTCATCATCATCATCAGAGCAGTAGTATGAAGTTTGATCTAACTATTGCTGGAAAAGGCCTCTCTGCAAGCCATTGCGATCTCTCTTGATATTTAGTGTTACATGTGAATAGAATGTCTCTTAAGTTATCTGCCCTAGAGCAGGTCCATGGCTAAAGATCCCACCGTCCCATCTGAACCCACTCCTTCACCTCTAACGCTCGGGTTCTTGAGTCGTAACTTGGGACACAATATGTCCCCTTCATAGAAAATGACACCATGCTCCTCCATCCGCCCTAGAGGCTTCTGGGAGTGAATCATTTCAGCAGCATTGATTCGGTCCCAGCAGAACACTCGACCAGTTTCGACATACATTGTCTCATCAGCAGAGTTCAGCCTTGCCCAACTCACCGCTACTGAACGGCCAGATGTTAGGGGCAAGGACCATCTCTTTAAGTTATGGGTCCTCGTTCGACACGAATTTATATGAAGCAGTTTGCTTGCATTGAATCAGCGCTGCCGAATTTAATTGCTCCCATAAGGCCGTGTGAGGTTGTGTAGAAAAAGCAAGTGAATACGTTATGCGGAGATATATTTCTGTACATACATTTTGTGGTGTTTATTCTCCACAACTTTGCTGATTATTGTTTTGGGTCATAACCAGGGAAAAGGTGCTTTCCTTCTTTCCTTCGTCAGTATTGTTTTTTGTGGTGACACTATTGACCTGGCGCAGTTTAACTTTGCACCCAGGACCAATTATACCAGCTCTTGCTACTTGAACAGTCACACAGAGGTTAATTTCATAAAAACAAATGAAGCAATAGGTTAGTTGCAAGAAAATACAAGCAGAACTTAATTATGTTTCTCCATACATATGTTTTAGTCCATCAGCATATTGACTATTATACCAATCTGACCCAGTAGGATTGGTGAAAGCAAGCAAATTCTGGAGTGGTTTTGATCTCCTGGATCGAATCAGCAGGGTCAAGATTGTTCAATCAGTGCTGCTGCATTGCCTGGATGCTTCTGGCCGGAGCGTGAATTTGTGCAGATTAATAATTATTGCCCTCTGCCGGGTCTCGCTCTTAACCCTGGAAGTGGCATTTCGGATCAAAGAGGTTGGACCAAGAGAAAAGAAAACAAACGGATTGAGAAAGGAACGTCTCTGTTTGTGAGTCGCGCAAGGCCCACACGTGCCTGCCCTTCGGTACGCCTCAGAGGAGACGTCACGATTTGAGGGGACAGACAGCGCTGCACTGGCGGTGCCAGGCACACCTGTACTTTTCAGGTGGAACAAAACAAAATAATAACAAAAAATATATATACACGTGTACAACCGGCTCTGGGAAAATTCCTAGGCGTAGTGCCAATACCTCATTCTGTCCCACGCTGTCAAGCCCAATGTAAAACCCGTGCTCTGTTTGTTGACAGCGACTATAATTCACCGCGTGCCGGGATCGCAGCGTGGCACATTGACTTGTGCCATTGGCGTGACATCTGGCGTGCTAGCGTTGCCGAAATCACCTGCTAACAATGTGCGCTTGGGCGAGCTCGTGAATGGTGATCAGCCAGGGTTGATAGGAAGGTACCAAAAAATGGGTTTCGAGTACTCGACTTTTAAATATATGCATTTCAAAGCTACATTTATGATTATCATTGGGGGTGGATACCTTTGCAGCTGAGGCGGAGTGGTGGCACAGTGGTTAGCATGCTGGGCCACGGACCCAGCGACACGAGTTGGATTCCTGGCCACGGCTAACATCAGTGGCGAGTGATGTCTGAATCGGTCCTTCTCCGGCCACCTTTTACCGACACACACTGACAAGAGTGTGGGAAGTATGGTCAAACAAAGCCCACAACCGACAGCAATGCATTCATCCAGCAGCAGCTTGACAAGGACTGTAAATTTAGTTTCATTTCAAAGCTAATCTAATATGTAAAAATTTTGTGCACTGTACTTGTAACATTTATTGCCCAAAACTATTTCAATGCACCTGCTGTGATTCGTCATTTTTATCGTCAGTCAGGCTCAATCCACTGCTGGATGAACGCCTCCCCAAGCAGCCGCTGTCCTGCGTGATCCACCCAGCACCCGTGCACGACGTGATTTCATCGCTCCATCTCCGCGGTGGTGGTCATCGTCGCCCTCTATTTGCAATGAATGTGTGGGGGCAATTACACGCTACTCCGCGTATCAACAATGTCATGCAAGGGTGCCCTCATTACTACCTTGAAGGGCAGATTTCGGTAGCGTTGGCTCCCAAGGCTCTCGCGCTCGATCCGGCCCACGGTGGGCGTTGAGCCGTGAGCAGGACGCAGGCTCAATGTGACCACGGCGGCGGTGGAGGAGGAGGAGGAGAAACGGCCTCTCGTTACAGCGGCAGTGCGAGAGACCCGGCGTGCGCACCGGCGGAGTGGTTCCCTCCGAGTCGCTAGCGTCTCCGTCGAGCGGTGCAAGACCACGATTCTTTACCCGCTCCTTGGTCACAAATCACCGGACACTCTTTCAATGGATCGGCTAAAAAAACAACCATCGACACACACGCACACGCACACTGCTGTTGAGAAGTGTGTTTGTAATAATAACAAGGATTTGTATTCGTCGGGCGTGTAAATGCTCCAGCATCTCAAAGCATGTTACATTACCATCTCATCTCAATCATTCCGATTGCCAGCTGTAGTTTTTTTCTCTCCTTTAGCCGATGGAAGTTGTCCCTGTACAGCAACAAGGTGACGCAGCACCGGACCCACAAGCTGGCATTTTTATGCTAGTAAGGGGTGATAGTGCGTGCTCATTGGCTTTTTCCAGTTAAGTAATTTGCGAAAAGTTTTCAAATATGACAAATTCGGACATGGCTGCTCTTTTTCGAAAAACATATATTTTAACGTATTTTAGCATCCACTGCAATGCAGACAGCGTGTGGGATTTACGGTTAATGCACCCTCGGTATTAACCGGGGCGGCCAGGGGTCCAAACCGCGAATCCCTGCAACGAGCGGCAAGCGCCCCACCGGTCGGCCACGGCGTCATAACAGGTGCTCGATAAAACTCAATCGGTAAGCAATGATTTCACCTCTTTAATTCTACAGCGTTGAATAAATTATGGGACATCCATCCGTAGCTGATCGTGCCCCTTTAAACAATAGACATCAAAGTTTATTTGATTCCTTTGAAATAATTATGGCGCCTTCGTTTGCACCGGTGTAGGTTTTATGTTTTGATTGATTTTATCTTAATTTTCTGTCTCGCTCTTTATTGCGCCTTAAATAGAGCCACTTTCATTTCATATTTAGCAGTGCGGTACCACTCATGAAAAGGTTGAAATTACAACGGTCGTTAAGCTAATGATATATATATTCAGCGAGCCTACGAACACAACATTTAAAGATATCAGTTCAGGTGAGGTAGAAAGGGGGACTGATGAATGATTCCTCTGCCGTGGAAAGATGAACTGGTCTCCACTGTGGCCACCGCTTTTTTGCACGGAAAGCTACGCCGGCGCAATTTAAATTTTTAGGATTTCTTGGCATAACTAATGATCCCGCGTAGCACGCCCGCCGTTTCACTTTTCAATAAAGACCATTGGATTTGCCAAATGGACTGGAAAATGGATAAATGGCATTTGAAAAACAACAAGACAAAAAAAAAAACCCTTTGCAGCACAATAACACAAAGTGTGGCCCTATTCAGCCCTCCGTCGGTGGGACTGCCCATGGCTACACACCCTGGCTTCACACGGCTCCCAGCCGGCCGCCACCTCCTCTGGCGAAACGGGACAGAGAGGGAATGTTCCAAGTGGGATGTTCGTGAACAGTTTAACACGTGGTTGGCCTTCGCCACCAAATATCATCCATGATAGAGGTTTTTTGGTGTTACATCGCGAAAATATAAATGTGTCGGTAAACCGGCCACGTCCGGCACAGCCAATTAGTAAGGTTTGTCGCCTAATGATGCTTGCTGTAATTGCTGGCGAAACGTTGTACTCGAATTGTAAATGTTGTGGATTTACTCTCCAGCACACCAGTGTGCGATACAAGTAACGAATTGCCACGTTCTGTATACGTGACAAACCTTACTAATTGGTTGTGTCGGGCGGTGGCGGGTTTAACGGCACCTTTATATTTACGCGATCCAACCCACAAACCTCTTATTATGGATACGTTTGAAACCCTCGTAGTTTTACGTGTCCGTCGAGGGGGGAGAAAAAAAACAAAAACGCTCCCAAATAAAAGGGTGAGATTTTAATGAAACCAACGTGGAACTCTTCTTCACCTTCTCGTCTCCAACTTCACTCCTTCCCACACCCCTCCACGCACCCCTAACATAATGAGCCCCCCCCCCCCCGGCACCCCCTCCTCCCCCTTACCCCAGTCTCTCCCACACCTTTGTATTCCCACCCCCAGTGTATCCAGGTACTTATGCACGCCGCGTTCGGCAGTTAATTGCTTTAGCTAAAGGAAGCAGAGGGGTTTGGAAATCCTCTGGACAGCGTTCACCTCGGGCTAGCCAGCACACCAGAGTCAGACGATAAAACAAGACAAACGTCTCTTTTTGGGCTGAGCAGGGCCGCTAGTTTGTAAGATTAGCCGATTTATCAAAGGTGACAGAGCATCGTCTCAGATATGATGCCTCCAGGGACGCCGCCTTCAAAATCTAAGGAAATGAAATGCCCTGATTAAATGTTGAAAGGGGACAAAGGATATGCACAGCGAGGCTTGGGGGAGGGAGTAGGAAACACAAAACCCCCCACCACAAACTCTCTGGGGGCATTACGGGAGAAGGAGACACTGGCAAAACGCGCATGTGAACCATAAATATGAATTCCCCTCTCCCCAGAAAATTCCTCTGGATAACGATTGGCGTTTATAAAAAAGCTAATTCACGATTAATGAGCGAGAAAAATCGAAGAAAAACTTAAAAAATAAATTGAAATTGAATTGTAAATTTCTCGCACGCATTACGGGGGCTGATTGCTCGGCGTGCGCTAAATTGAATTCCGTGGCGCCGCGGTTCGCACATTGAGCGCACACGTGCGAACCGCGGTCACCGCCACCGCACTCGCGCCGCGGTCGCGTGACCTTTCACGCTGTACGCCGCCACCACCGCCACCGCCGCCACCATGGCTTCAACGGAGCAAACCCCAAAATAAGTTCTAGATTTGAAGCTTTCGTGACTGCAAGGATTCATACTCTTAGTTCTTTCGGTAAAGTCACGTAGGTAAAAAAAATGAAATTAAAATTAATAAAAATAAAAAAATAAAATCACGACGTTTCGGAGGCAACACAAGTCTCCGTCATCAGGTGGGACCGTCACAGCCAGATTTGCTGCATCAAGTGATAAGTGTCCCCACAGCGGTGGCGGCAGGCCGCGCGTGTGGCCCGTGAACGAATGAAACCTCTGACGTCTCCGTGCGGCGTGAGCGCGGAGGAGCAGATCCGGAATCCAAGCCGAGCTTAGAAATATATTTTTTTCTTGTTTTTTTGCCCGGTGCCATTATTACATTGAACGCTTAAAGTGTGTCAGAGCTGCTTTGGATGCCAAGTGTTGGTTTTAGCGGGGTCAGGCCACGTCTTGAGAATTGCCTCTCCCAAGCTTTAGCCACGCACTCCTGCAGTGGGCATCTTCAGCAGTTGAATCGAAAGCGAAAGTTAGAGAGGAGGAAAGTTGGGCGTGTGCTCCAACATGTAGAGTCACACTTACAAGGTTTTTGTGTGTGTATATCTATATCCGTGTGTATGATGCGAGACAGCCTTTATCCAGCAGTCAATTGATCCTAGCTGATGTTGATGATGACTACCTATTGACATGGTTCATAAACATGGTCCTTAACAACAACTATAACAAAATGGAACAAAAACTGACAAGCATGCACAGTTACATATCTGGTAGTTATTGACGGCAGTTGAAAAGACATAATCGTAAGAGACCAGGTTGGAATGCTTATAAAAAAACTAAACTTAAATAAATAAGATCAACGTACCAATGTGCCCAAAGAAGGAAAGAATGATTGAACATCAGCCTGATATGACATATGGAGTCAAGAAGTATAGAAAGATGCATGCTTGACCACAATTACATTGAGAGACAGAAATAGGAACGCGTGGATGAGAGAACGCACATCATTGCAATTGTTATGAAAGTTAAGCGGGCTTGGGGAAGATGCGTCATAGTGAGCAGACGCGATGGCCGATACTCAAGAATATCCATTGGAGTGCCCGCCAAAGAGCAGACGGATCGATTAAAATCAACTTGCGCAACGGAGCGAGATGGATCGTTGGCATGACAGGACCGTGAGTGGGGGTAGTGTCGGACTAGGGGAGGCCATCGTCATCCAGCAGTGGAGTAACCGTGGCTCTTGATTGTGTGTTGTGCTCAGGAGCAAGCTCGTCCACAGCAGGCGGAGGTGGGGGTAGGGAGGGAGGTGATGTGATCTGTGTGATGCATTAAGGAATCGCTCTTCCGTTAACACGGAGGAAACGTATTGGGAGGAATGGAGGGGGGGGGGGGGCAGGGTAGGGGGATATCAAAAATTGTTACGCTCAAGTAATTAAATGGACCAAAAATAATTAATGAACACCGAACATGCTATTCGTCTTTCCTGAACAACATAGATTATTGTTTAGTTGGAAGCAAATATAAATAATTATCGTCGTAAAAGAGAAATAATTACACAATACAATTTCAGCATTATTGAACAGCAAAATGAAAACCTGTGTAATTAGCCCTAATTCATATCAACTGATATCAACTGGGGCCAGGGCGGTGTTGCAGTGGGTCGCGGACTGTGCGACGAATCTGGCAAAGAACGAGTTGGACTCCGGGACCGCAGCTAACATAAGTGGCGAGTCGTTTCTGAACCATCTGCACGGAACCCGGGCCTAGCCTTTTTCTACACGCACCGACCAGCACGGGAAAGTATGGTCTAACGGCCCCCTCAACCGACATGGCACGGGGGAGGGTGAGCAATCATCCAGCAGTGGATTATCAAAAGGCCGCACTATCAATCTCAATTCCATAATCAACCAGCTGCTGTGAGGTCTTCGTACCCTGGAGCCTTTATCGACGGCATTTCCTTGACGTTTTATTTCTCCTGTTGACCTCTCTGTTGCACAAACGAGGATACGCCGTCTCCTTCCATTTGTTTATTGCCTCTTCCAGGTGTGAATAGCAGATGTGGCTGTAGCCGAACGCGAGTCGAATCTGCTTCCATCCCCAACTCATTTAGCCACCGCATGACATGGACGATAAATTACACCCTCACCCCCCCGCAGATATGATGGCCCTCTCAGATTGCGACCACCATACGCGGTGGCGCTCCTCTGCTGTCAACCGCGTCGCTACCAAAATCCCAGGTTGCCGCCCGCGGTGGCCTGAGCGATCAATGCGTTTTACGGGAGACGCGCGCGAACCCAACGAAACATTACGAAGCAGAGTTACCAAATTGTCGAGCAAAAGTCTCGAGGAGACAGCTCCGAGAGGAGGCCGCCTTCCGTGAATCGGCTTTTGCGATGTGCCCGCAACGGATGAAACTGCGAACCGCCTAGCGTCGCGCGTGCATACACAGCCCCAATGCCGATGCCACTGCTGGATGAGGGCTTCTCTCCACACCGTGTGCATTGTGGGCGCTATGTGACCATGCCTCCCCATGCTTGGGGGCCAGCGCACGTTGGTGAAAGTGGGTCCCAGGTGTGGAGGCATAGAAGTACAGAACAGCAATGGATTTTGTGGCACTGTCCTCGGCTGTAAATCCTCCAAGCAGCCTATAGTCACCTGGCGTGCAGAGCGGCGGTCCATCAAAGCGCATCCTTCTGTTTTCGATAACGTTTTATAAACACAGCAGAGATACAACGTGTGCATTAAATGTGGCGAGATATTCCACAACATCCGGATTGGTAGCTGAGTTTAGTTCGCTTGTTCCACCAGGGTACGCGTGGTTGTGTTGGGGTAGCTGAGTGGAGCAGTCCGCTTGCTCCACCAGAGTACGCGTGGTTGTGTTGGGGTAGCTGAGTTTAGTTCGCTTGTTCCACCAGGGTACGCGTGGTTGTGTTGGGGTAGCTGAGTTTAGTTCGCTTGTTCCACCAGGGTACGCGTGGTTGTGTTGGGGTAGCTGAGTTTAGTTCGCTTGTTCCACCAGGGTACGCGTGGTTGTGTTGGGGTAGCTGAGTTTAGTTCGCTTGTTCCACCAGGGTACGCGTGGTTGTGTTGGGGTAGCTGAGCGGAGCAGTCCGCTTGCTCCACCAGAGTACGCGTGGTTATGTTGGGATAGCTGAGTGGAGCAGTTCGCTTGCGCCACCAGAGTACACGTAGTTGTGTTGGGGTAGCTGAGTTTCGTTCGCTTGTTCCACCAGGGTACGCGTGGTTGTGTTGGGGTAGCTGAGTTTAGTTCGCTTGTTCCACCAGGGTACGCGTGGTTGTGTTGGGGTAGCTGAGTGGAGCATTCCGCTTGCTCCACCAGAGTACGCGTGGTTGTGTTGGGGTAGCTGAGTTTAGTTCGCTTGTTCCACCAGAGTATGCGTGGTTGTGTTGGGGCAGTGATCGTCGATATGCGTCTGACGGTTTCCACCTCACCAAATTGGCAAATTCTCAGTGTGGAGGAGTCCCCGGCCGTTACATTTATGGAGGACATATCCCCACACCGTTTTCCTCCACGTGTGGTGGTGCTTTATTGTTGTTTTTGTTGTTGGGACGTGCCATTGAGGGCGGTCCCCACTGTTGTTGGTGCAGCAGAGAGAAGCTTCAGTCCGCACTTTGCACATTCAACCCTGCCCAGCTTCCGAGATCTGATGAGATCGGCGCATGCTCTCGGTGATTCGGTGTGGCTGTCCTGGCACAGCTCAGCGTCAGTCCTTCTTCCCTGTGCCTATGGCTGACTGTCCCTTCTTCCTTATCCAAGAAGAGGATTCGCTGTCTCGTCTCCACCACGACGTACGTCTCCCCGGTGTGCTGCACGCAATCTGGCAGCGCGTTTTGCACTTCAGTAATGGTGCAGCCCTGCAATTCCTTGCTATTGCCACTTGCCTGTGGGAGGGCCTCGACTCGATACCGAGAGCTCGAGAGAGAGAGAGAGTTTTACACATCGTAATTGTATTGTGGTTCCATTGAAAGATGACCCCTCCCCCCTACCCGATTGCGATCTTGGCGTAGACGCGTCCGTTCGCCAAGCTCCCCCCCCCTCCTCCCCAACCTTGCTTTTTGGAGAACGGCCCACAGAAGCGGATGTCACAGAACTACATCGGAGATTCCCTCCAAGTGTTATGAGGTCCGCACCAGTGTGCTTTGTCTGAGTTCTCTCCCTCGCTCTGCCTTGACATCATCCCAGGACATTTACAATCACGTGATCAATCTACGAATTAATAAATGCCTCTCCAGGCTGTGGGGATCATGGGGGTTGTTTGACGGGCACGATGGGGAGACTCTCATCCAGCCGTGGATCCACAGACGTGCTCTAAAAATACAAAGATCCCCCGTGTAGCCTTTGCAGACTATTCGGGTAAGGGCGGTTAGTGATCACCAATGAAGGTGGGCACAGCACAAGAAGGGGTGGGGTGGCCAGCACCACGCCAGGCCGCCTTTGTCTCCCGAGTAGCGATGTTTACACACCGCACCAGGTACTCATTTGAGGCCGAGTCGACCTAGGGGAGGCCCAGGACCGGTTCAGAAAATTGTCAACGGTGTTGTCCGAAAAGCGGGAATCGAACTCGGGTCGCCAGGTTAATAGCGCAGCGCGCTACACCGTCACTCGCCACGTGGCCATGTGCACACACACAAACACATACGTCGCTGTGATTCATCTGTATATTCACACATCGGCTGCCGGAGTGACCTCACGGATCGCCAGCACGCACTGTACTAGACACATTTTCCTGCAGTGCTAAACCACCCTATAGAGACGGATATTCTAAATGGGAAGTTTGATGAGATTAATGAATCTCGCGGCAGTCGCCACAGAGATGTCGCTGCTCGTGTCTGCGTGGCGATCACGTGGCAGTCGTGGTGTCGTGGGTTAGAGCGCTGCGCCACAAAACCTGGTGCCTCGACCAATAACAGTGGTGACTATTTGAACTGGTCCTGGGCCTCCGCTAGGTTGACTCAGCCCTAAACGAGTACCTGGTACGGTAGTGTACACATCAGCACTGGGGAGGCAACGGGGGATGGGTGTGGTTTTGGCCACCCACTCCCATGTCGGTATTCATTGGTGTTCGCAAACAGCATTCACCCCAACAGTCTCTTAAAAAAGCGACACGAGGGATCTGCGTCTTCGTTACGGAGGTGGCGTTCGTGGCTATTGCAGAGTGCGCGATGAACACGGTGACCTGGGTTTCATTTCTGGCCAAAGCTGTCATCAGTAGCAAATGTCGGAATTGGAGCCTCTGATTCCCCTAAGGTTGTGTCAGCCTTAATTGAGTATCTCGTGCGTTGTGCAAAATATCGATACAGGGAATACAAAGGTGTCCTGCAGTGATGCGAGCCAAACCAACCCTTTGTGGATTATTCCAGCCTTCAAAGGTGCTCGCTAACAGCACTTGGCTCCTCTATTCGAGGCAATATACTGATTCCTGGCCAGAGCTGTCATTAGTGGAGAAAATCTGGACCGGTTCTACGATTCTTTGTCTTTGTGCATGTATATGCACGGATGCTGACTACTGGTTCCTGCAGACCACGGCGCCATGGTTAGGGTGGCAGCAATGCAGTGTTCGCGAAACAACTTAGCAGCATTCTCTCCATGCACCGCGATTATGCGTAGAAGGTGGGACTATGAGAAAGGCAGTGTGACGGACATTCCGCATTCGCCTTCGCGCAAGCAACAGCGGGGTTACATTGTAAGCGTGTGTGAGCATACTGCTGGAATTTCATTAAGCGTAATTAGTGTTTGTTAGCTACGTGTTATATTTAGACTTAAAGATAATGATTATGTGTTATTATAATTATCTTGCCTTTGTGTAAGTTAACTGTTAAAGATGTGTTTCATACAGTCTTACAATTAGGTGCTACAATTTTTTGTTTGTTATATTGTGTTTTTTTTAAATTACCATTTGTATTTCTAGCCGGGGTAAAATGTTGCCCGGGGTTGCGGTGCTGGGACGGAGAGGTTCGCGTCGATGGTTGGATGGTGTGGGGGGGGGTCACAGAACGGGACTCCGAGGATCAAACAAATAAATAAATAATGAGACCCCTAGCCATACAGGAGAGAGAGAGAGGGGGGGAGGGCACTCCATGTCCATGAGCCTCGTGTCCTCTGCGAGGCCGGGGCGAGTAGCCACTTACTTCGATGATTTTGACAAGCGGTAGGGGTGGGTGGATGCTGCGTTGTTAATGCTTGAGTGAGGAAGCATCATTCTCGTTTAATCCGTTTCGTCTCCACAGCGATCATTATCTCGAGAAGTAAACGCGTTAATTTTAGCTTCGGTAAAGTAATTAACGTGAACATTAAGTGTAAATCTTTTCGACTTGAATTAATGCGGAACATGATGTGCAAATAATGATAATTAGATTTCCAAAAAAAAAAATTTCTCCCTTAAAGATAGATTTTAATATTGTTAGATCTTGCGCACACCGTGGAAATACATGGCCCAGGGAACGGGGATGAAGGTGGGGGGAAAAGTGAGCGTGACAAGTGTTACGTGTGCAGGAGGAGCGTGGCTGTGTCTCAGCCAGGACGTGTGTCGCATTCCAAGCAGCCAAACTGTTAACGGCAGCAGCCTTGGCTCGCTCGCCCCGCATTGCACAATCAAGAGGTGCCCTGCAAGGAAGATGGGCCGTGGGATTGCGGTGGGGGGCGGGGGGCGAGGTGGTGTGGGCGGTGAGGGGAGGGGGGCACTCGGGGTGAGTGATGGCGAGGAAGTGGAAGCAGGAGAGATGGAGGGTATCCGCGGTACAGTCGTACAGTCTCGGGGAGGAGGAGCAGCAGGAGGAGGAGGCGCCACGTGGCTGCAGTGGCGTGAGAGACGGTTGCACTGGTCGCGGTTTGTTGGTGTTTGGGGTTTGGGGGTTTGGGGTGTTACTTGCGATGCCCAACAGAGGCTGATGATGCCCCCCTCACCTCCCCCGCCGCCAACCATCATGAGATCCCGTGTGTTCCACACGATTCTCCCACCCACCCCCCACCGGGGTTGGGGGGCTTCTGGGTGGCAGAGAGAGGGGGGGGGGGCTCTTGCTGTGGACCACTGGCTAAGTGGATGTGATTGAGAGCGCTGTCAGCTCGAGCCGGTCGAGAGATTTGTTTGGCGTTTGCGACGGATGGAGGGAGGCCGTGGAGTGTTTTGTCGTTGTTGTTTGTTGTTTTTGTTGTTGTTGCAGTTGCATGGAGCGGTCAAGACGCGCAAAGTTGCCGACAGGCTCGCTCCAAAAAACCTACTTTTTGACAACCTCGTTAGCCGCTCAGCATTTCTGCTGAAACGTAGCAGCAAATTGGTTCGCTAGTTTTCAATGTTTTTTTTTTCAAATTTAGGCGTTACAGTAATTAAGGCAAATTTGCGCGACGTTAATTTTTCAGAAATAGTTGTTCCTCGCAAAACAAACAACAAAACACATTGCTAAGAGCGGGGAAGTGATAGAGTGCTGATTGGGGGTGGGTGGTGGTGTCAACCGGTGGGGGGGAGAAGGGTGGGGGCGAGTGGATGGAGGGGAGGGGGACAGAGGGTGGGGGCGAGTGGATGGAGGGGAGGGGGCTAGAAGGTGGGGGGGGGGGGGCGAGAGGGTGGTGAGGGAGGGTGGGGGCGAGGGGGGGGGGCGAGAGGGTGAGCGGTAGTGTCGGGGTTAGCGCGCTGCGCTTCGAACCTGGCGTCCCGAGTTCGATTCCCGCTCACGGCCAACACCGGTGACGGTTATCTGAACCGGTCATGTGCCTCACTTAGGTCGACTCAGCCTCAAAATGAGTACCTGGTGTAGCGGTGTGTAGTAAACATCACCACTGGGGAGACAAAGGCGACCGGGCGTGGTGTTGGCCACCCACACCTTGTGTGCCGTGCCGGCCTTCATAGGTACTCGCTAACAGCATTTGCTCCAACAGTCTGTTACAGGCTACACGGGGGATCTTTGTCTTTGGTGTCAACCGGTGAGATGGGATAGTGGGGGCTAGCGGGTTTTGGGGGAGGGTGGAGGGTGGGGGTGAGGGGTGGGGGCGAGCGGGTGAGGGCAGAACTGACTCATTTGAAATGCACCCGCTCTCATTTAATCACTGGCATTTTTGCGCAGATGCACGGGGAATGGTGCGGGGATGGCCCATTAAGAGATCCAAATGTAAACAATCACAGTTTGGGGGTTTTATTCAGGAGATAATCGCGTGATTGTGTCCGTCGTCTCGCCTATTGCGGCTAATTTCGTCGCATTGTCCGCATCCTCCCCGCGTAGCGTTGGCACTGCCGCGACTAAGTTTCGCTGCGCTCCAGCCTCCGTGGCGCAGCAGCGCGGCCGCCTGTTCCCGCGGCGCTGGACGTTCGTGCGTTTCTTCCTTCTTTCAGTGGCTGCCCGTTTCCCCGGGCTTCTGCGCGCTTCGTGCCCCACCTTCCCCCGGGCTTGTAATTAGTAACCGTGGCCACCCAGTACCAGCCCACCCGCCACGCGCCCAGTGCACCTCCCCCACGCTCCTCGGGAGGAGTCAGAAAGGCTTTTTTTTTTACGATGCCCCAGACATTCTCCTTGAGACCAGACCCAATTATTCACTCGATTGAACTTAAATATCATCCGGTCCTTAAAAAAAAATCTCTTCGTTTGTTCCATTCCAGCTACCGTCCGGGTTTCATATCAGTGATTAAAGCGGTCTATGGCTAAGCATTTTTTTTGGAAAACATTTTTTTCACAAATTATATTCCGATTGTTGCTATCTCCGTCAACCTCGACACGAGATGAATAATCCATTCGGTTCTCTCGCAGACCAGTGTGGCACTCTGCGTTCGACAACGGTCCACAGAAGCAGATACCGCAGAAATCCTTCAACTGACCTCTGGTCTCACACAAGAGGCATTTATACTTTCTCTCATGCCTTGCCAGAGAGAAAGAGAGTAATGTTTGTCACGTGACAGTCAAGCCGATATTTGAATTCCCAGAGCTGGAATTTTCTACAAATTGAACCACATTTTATGTTATTGGCTTTTTTTGTGCGGGCATTGTTGACCAAACTGAGGCATTCAACTCGCAGCACTCAAGAACCCGCTGTTCCCTTTTATAACTTCAGCAAAGCAAGGATATCGCTAGTTGGTGGCTTCGTGAAAACGCCACATTTCCATAACTACTATAGGGACGCCCGTGGGCAGTGACTGTGGGATACATTCGGTGTGTCCTGGTAGCTCACGGTGGCGTGTCCACCTGTCACGCTCCTGGAGCACGAGGGTGAGATGGAGTTATGGCAGAGTGTGAAGGAGATTCTGTTTTATTTGGTCTTGCTACAGGCGTAACAAAAAAAAGCACACTGGCTTCCCTCTCCAGATATTTCCCAGAGTGCATTTTCGTGCTGGTCAAGGGAATTTCCATTTCATGTGTTTCTGCTCCTGCCGTGGTGTAGTGTATGACCCTCTGGACTTGCAATCCAGAGGTCGCCACTTCGATTCCACATCCCGGCGCGGCAGATGAGACCACGGTGCCAGTTTCTTAAATCATCTCTCCCCACATCGCCTCTGGCCAGCCAGCGGTTGGTGTGAATAGGTTCGCCGCGGTCGAGTCGATTGGCAGATCGCGCGTGGTGGTTGGGGAGGGGGGAAGCGTGGCCATTTCCACTTCTTCCAAGACGTCGGCCCAGTGCGGAAGAGTAGGCCAAAAAACACCCTCGAGAAGAGAGAGGCCCCAGGCCCTTGCGTGAGCGAGGCGTGAGCCAGAAAAAATGCCGTTTTGCATTCAGCAAAAAATAGAAAAATTCACGCTCGCTTAGAAAAAAAAAACGCAAAGCGACTCCAAGAACCGAGACCTTCAAAACGCAGCGCGAGGAGTCGCCCCGTCGTTTTGTCCGCGGCGACCTTTCATTCCATTATCCACCCAGCCTCCCCCCCGATGTTTTTGTTTCGGAATGGAAACATCTATCTCTCTCTCTCTCTAGTTTTATTTTATTGCAAGGTGGGTCAACGGTGGCTACGTGACCGCGGTGTCGAGGAGAGCAGTACCCAATGCAACACCGCTGCTCGCTCGCTCGCTCGCTTGTTTGTACGATTATTTACGGATATCCGAAGCCGACAATTTTCAAAAGAAAAAAAACCGGCATCGTGTGCCGGGCCGCCTCTCTTCCCTCGTGGTTACGGTGGGTCGGCGAGACACCCTGATGCGACATCGTAAAAGGGGTCCAACGGGGGCCAGATCATTTCCCAGCACGGGGCTCTGGGGTGTGGAGAAGGGATATGGCCCGTTGTTAAATGGATTGAAAGCATTAAGGCAATAAGGGGGGTGGGTATGTGTGAGCATGAGCCAGCGGATGGTGGGTTTAGCTGGCGGGGGGTATATTCATGTGAAACCCATCCTGTGTGTTACAGCCCGCCCGCCGAATCATTAGTCAGGATGAAATGGGATGCGCCTCGCAGGCATGCTATGACCGTATATTAGTTCCGTTTGACATGACTGCCCGAGAAATTGTCTGCCAAATATTACAGCGCTCCGCGTGAGCTCGATGATATTGTGTTAAAATAATGCAAAGGGGAGCCTGGCTCGGCGTTGCTTTGCTGACTTGGCTCACGGCTCTCTGCGTTGCGTTAAGCACACTCCAGAGGGCTCCGGAGTTTTTCATTGTATTTATTTTCAACGCCAGTGCAGAGACACAAAGAACCGGGGCACACTTGCTTCCATAGTGACCAACGCGGTACGCACTACGATCGTTGCGGTGCCCAGCCGTGATCTAACGAGCGATAGAGATCGGAGATAGAGGACGCGGGAGGGATAGGTAGAACAGAAGAAGGAAGGAAGGAGGGAAAAGAGGGTCAGGCACAAACAACGCGATCGAGGGAAGGAGACACATAGGGAGCGAATCATCGAATAGAGGACCAGATTTTCCCAAGGCTCTCGATTTTTACAGGTTGGGCGACGCACAGGTGAGACGCAGATTTCGTTGCTGTTGGGGTTGGCAGCGGCAATGCAGCAGCGGCCGACTAGGGATGCGTGTTGGATCTGTGCTGTTGGATCTGTTTTGGCGGCTGGTTGTGGACGTGCCCGACGTTGATCTTGATCGGGGAGATGTGGAGCAGTTCACCTCGTGGTCTAAACGCGGAAATCTTTAGCGCTCCTCGGGAGGAAGCGGTGATGGAGTGGACGTTCCCCGCTAGGTGAAGCGAGAATGGATGTTGCGATACTGTGCATGGGCATTATCGGGCCTCGCAAACGCGGGGGCCGTCGTGTTGCACAAGATGCGGGAGGCACATTGTTTATCACGTGCCTTTTTTTTGTCGTCGAAGAAATAATTGGAGTTTATCTTGTGCCGCGAGGTTTTTCAGCACAGGCCTCATGGCTCAAAACGCCAAGCGGCCATCAAATGCACAGCACGATTGAAGGTGCAGATTGATACGTCGACACGTTTCTTGAACTGAGCAAGGATTTTTCTTTATGGAACTTGGGGGCAAAAGTCCAAATTGGCATGCAGTTTGGTGGTTGAACGCAGTTTCAAAACATTCAAAGCATCTCCTCTTTACAGCCTTAAAGGGCCAGTGGTGGAAATTCCACGTTCCAATGGCAAGGAAGGATTATCGGGCTGAGTCAACCCCCCTGCCACGATTTTAACTCGTGGCGGTCCTACTTTCCACGGGGAACGCCTCTATCCGAGACGTAACCTCAAATCGTTCAGACGACCTGGAGCGCCGTCCGTTGCGAAAGTTCCCGTCGAACCGCAGCAGTTGTCTAAACGATGTGGCAATTGAAATCAATGCCTCTGCGATGCAGTCGGGATGGGAATGGATTTAGGTTGTTAATTTAGCCTCGTGGGACATTTATCTTTGTATTATCCAAAGGCATCAATAAATAATTGCTGCCAACTGTTCTCAGCAGCAGCACCCACCTGTGGCCACTTCATTACGTCGTTATTCCTCATCACATTAACTTTTAATTATTTGCATAGGAAATGGAATAAAAACAGAGAACAATTATTTAGTGGTTTTAAAGAATTGACGCTCCATTTCATGATGCTAATATAGACGTGTATTTTATAGCATCACCACTTCGTTTGCCCAGGTGAGAGAGCCACACGTGCGCTTGTGTTCTGGTGCATCTGCAGGTGATGTGTCTTGTGCGTGCGTGTTTGTGTTTTCGTGGTAGTGTAGGGAGCGGTAGCGTAATGGTTAGCGCTCTGTGCTACAATTCCAGCTATCCGAGTGCGATTCTCGCTCACGGCCAAAAATATTGGCGGATATCTGAATCGGTCCTGGGCCTTTTCTCGGTCGATACTCAGACATAAATGATTAACTGGTGCGGTGTGTAAAAATCAGCACTGGGGAGACAAAGGCGGCCGGGCATGGTGCTGGTTACCCACCCTCTCGTGTGCCTTGCCGTCCTACAAAGGTGCTCACTAACAGCAATTGCCCCAACAGTCTGTTATGGCCAGTCGCCCTCTAACAACAGCGGAGGTCAGAGTAGTCATGCTCACAACAACGGCCTGAGTGCCGGGTAGCTAAAACACAGCAAGTTGGCACAATAGGGGGCATAGGTGGTGCATCAGCCAGTCACGTCAGTCAGTCAACCCACGGCACCTGGGTCTGTTTCTTGACCTGTCAGCAAGCCTTCGATTCTTTACGTGGCCTAAAAATGCACATAGCCTGGCACAAGCGCCGTGGTGACTTCACCACCACTGAGTGGCGAGGTTGTTGTTGTGTGCGTGATAGTGAATCGGTTACTAATGCCTCAGGGCATATTTTCATTACGTGGTCATTAAAATGATTCAGTTCAAAACAACCTTATTGGTGCATTTTGTTTCCTGGTTCGTGCAATAATACTAATGGAAAAAAGGCGAAAGTTTTAAAAGTCCAACTCATTGCAAAACTAAGTTTCAAAGAATGCCACGCATTAACCCTTGCTTTGCTACCCAATCCTTCACGATTGCCGTGCACTCTGCAGCAATGCCACTGGAAAAGGTTTTCACGATTACCGCGAAGAGCTATTTTGGCATCGAAGCTGCAGAGCACGCACAGCGAAACGTCGGACATCGGTCCCGCGTTTAGTTTGGTTGTCCTTCCTCCCGCACCTCCGATTGGCAAGGTCGGTGCGACAGAAATTCAGCGTACGTACGTACGACCCGGGGAAGACATCGAAGAATGTTCCATCGAAGGCTCTCGATGGATGTTACGAGGGGAATGCTGATTGGGGAAGGGGGCGGACACAGCTCACTTAATAATTTAAATTCAAACTCGTTTGCGATTGCCCAAAGTTCATTATGCCCAAACACCAATGGCAGGTCATTTGAATTCATTAATTTGTGTTTAACGATGAGCAGGGAAAATTGGATGAGTCACTGTCCGCCCACTACAGCTCAGTCACGCGCGCACGGCAGCAGTGAGAGCTGCATGGCCATTAACTTTGTTGAGTGCACTTTGTTTGGGCCACTGCGTAGGCTCCTCTTCGGATGCGTTTTCCGGGCAAGCGCCGAGATAAGTTGCTCGGCAATGACGTTCCGACGTTTCCGCCACCCCCCACGTGTGTGGAAGATTCTTCTGGGAACTGAATGGAGCGGCACAACTTTCTCCCTCGATTATATGTGGCCGGGCAAAGGGGGTGGTTTGTGGTGGTGGTGGCTATGCTGCTGCTGCTGCACCGTGGAGGCAAGCAAGCAGGCGAGGGTTGGTGGGATCACACAAACTATTGTTGGAACTCCCTTCCCGTGGGCAACCGATGGGGTGCCCCGTATCGTGGCTTGCCAAGAAAAGCCCCTGCCGCAAGTGTGGACGGATATAATCATATGATCTGTCTTCATTTTTATGGGGATAAGAGTGTTGCCCCCATTGAATGTGTGGGGTTTCTCCGGGCGCTCCGGTTTCCTCCCACGTGTACATATATATATATAAATAACTCGTGAAACATCTTAAGATTAAAACAACAAAACAATGTAGCAGAACCCACCTGAAAAAGAGTCATTTTCCTCGGGCAAATTTTTTTGTGGTTTTCCTTGATATATAAAGTATTATTATTATTAAAAGCATAGCTGCCGGTTCGCCTCGAATCTCTCGCCCCACCATTTTCAACAAATGAGTGATGCCCAAGCTTGGACGACGCAGTTAATGTGGACAAAACGATGACCTCTGACCCGACAATATGGCTTTTGGCGACGCCTCTCTAGCATTTACAATGGGCAGTAGCTTGACATGGTCCACGTTTATAATCCATTCAACACGTAGGCACGCACCGCTGGGGAGGGGTGCGTGTGTGTTTGAGGAGAGAGGAGCTCTGTGGGGGATCGTTGTGTTTGTATGTGGAGAGCGGTAGTGTAGCGGTTAGCGCGCGGCGCTACGAACCCGGCGACCTGGATTCAATTCCCGCTCACGGCCAACACCAGTGACGATTATTTGAACCGGTCCTGGGCATCCCCTAGGTTAACTCAGCCTCAAATTAGTACCAGGTGCGATGTGTAATTATCGCACCCTTCGAGTACCGTGCCGACCATCATAGGTGCTCGCTAACAGCACTTGTCCCAAACAGTGTGTTAAGGCTACACGGGGGGATCTTTATATTTGTTGAGGACAGAGAAATTGTTGAATCTCAATGGGGTTTCCATTGTGTTCTATAAACTGGTGAGTGACGAAGGTCAGGGGGGGGGGGGGTCATGACCGGTGAGCGGTGAGCGTTGTCAGATGAGTGGTAAATGTCTAATGAGGGTCAGGTGAGTGTCACGTGAGTCTCAGGTCACCCTGCTCATAAGATGGGCTGCCCACAAATGAGTTGCTGATGCTGCTGCGTTGGCAGGAGCACAAATAACAAGACACTCAACATGCTCGTCAATAACACTGTAGGCCTTAAAAAAAGTTTCGGGCAATGGCCCTTCTTCATGCACACACGGATCACATGGCAACGAATTACGTCAAGGGCTTTGGGAAATGCTGCGTCGTCGCATCCGTATAAAAAATACGTTTTGTGAAACGGCTCTCCTCCGCTTGGCTTCGTTTTGTCAGAATTATGTCACCCCCACACGGACATGATTGCGGTGTTATTTTCCCACGTGGATCTGCTCGACGAACTGAACCCGCAATAAATAAATTAACATCGTGCCTGGTCATCGTCTGGCAGGCTCGCAGCACGGTTACGCACAACATGCGTTGCGCACGCGCTACACACGCCGAGATTAGATTTAAAAAAAAAAATTGAAGAAAAAAATGGAATGTAATTATGCGGACGTGCGGCATTGTAGTCGGCTGACACTGCCCGAGCCGTCGGCTGATGCGCGTCTGTTAAGGACTTGGCGAGTAAATGCCAAGTTGAAAGGTCAAACGTCGCCCTGCCTCCTTCCCCCAATCATCCAGACACCGCAAACCCCTTCCTCTTTATAATTAAATCCCCATAGATCCCCATCAACATGCCCCTGGGTTCACATTCACGCCTGTCGGAGTGCCTGTGATTAGCATGTGCACGAGCAGTCCCGCTCGCGGGCCCAGTGCTTCGCTTGCTCGCTCGCCGTGCCTGGCACAAGCGACTGCTTTGTCGCACAAGCCCCGTGCGCCGGTGGCTGTCTTTAATTTAGTCAGCGGTTTTTGTTTTCTTCCCTCGTTCATCCGAGAATCTCACCCCGATCCGGAAGGGTGCTGCCGTGCGAACGAGGTGTTTATTCCCGACGTCCGCGTCGTCCCACTCTGCTCGCAAAGAGCTGCATCCTTCCGGATCCGGGGTGAGATTGTCGAATAGGGACAGCACGATGTCAGAACGGAGACCGAGGACCAGAGGTCGCAAACGGGTTTTGATTCCTTACCCGTACCCGTACCCGGCCGCACCAAGGTCGCAAACGGCTACCCGTACCCGGCCGTAGGGGTATCGGGTACCTGATTGCGACCTCTGGGATGAAGCCATGTTGCAGGCGCGGGTGGGTTGATTCTAGGAACTTGAATTGTGAGAAGAGACAAGACGTTGGGAAATGAGTGACAAACGGTTACTCACCAGTGACTCACGGTCTACCCGTACCCGTACCCGGCCGGGTACGGGTAAGGCCGGGTACAGGTAGCCGGGTATCGGGTCGGGTACGGTTATCGGGTACCCGGTTGCGACCTCTGCCGAGGACTTGAGTCGGTGGGGTCGGCGGCGGCGGTGAGCGGTCTGGTCGATAGAGAAGCGATGGCGACGCAGCGCCGGTCGTATCCAGCGCGGTTGGAGCGCGCTGCTCACATCGTCCCGCGATCGTGGCTCTCTGCACTTAGCGTCAATCGTCTGTCGTGGTTAATCGCCGACGCCTAGTTATTTTCCAACAGCACCGACGGCATATGTCCCCCCTAAAAAATAAAATCCAAATTGGGTTATTTCTTTGCGCAAAATGAAATCGCATTAATTTGTTAATTAAAAGCAACATGCGCTTATAGGGAATGTTTTTTTTTGTTTTAATCCGAAAACTGCTAATTACAATGGGCGAATATGTAACGAACACAGCAATCGTGTGTATATATCTAATTTCTGGTACTAAATATAACAAGTTAAAAAAACGAAAAATGCAAGGTTTTTCGGTTTTTTTTTGTTTCTTTTAGTATCGCTGGGAGCAGAATACTATCCTGATTTTAAAGCCGAAAGCCGGTCTATGTTAAGGTGTTACACGGTAGGCGGTGCCATCGTGCAGGAGCCAGACAGATCGAGACATCGCAAAACTGTGACAGATGGCGGTGGCTTGGGGAGGAATTAATCCAGCAGTGGATAGATCATGGCTGATGAGGGCGATGATGATGAGCCATTCCACCAGTGCAGCAAGGTGATGCTGCTAAGAGGTCCTGATGATGGGGGATCGTTTGAAAGAGCCTGGTGGGTTTCAGTCGATTATAAACGATGCACCATATCATCCAGGCATTGGTGGCGCAGTCGTTGGCACACCGCACTTACGAATCCTGAAATCCAAGTTCGCCTTCTGGCCGTGGTTAAGACGAACGGCGAGCGATATCTGAACCAGTCACTCCTGTATCATCCATTCCTCTTCACCAACCCGCACTGTGACCAGTGTGGTGAAGTATGGTGGAACATGACGTGGGGAGAGGTCTTCATCCAACGACATGGGGGCAGGCCGTTATCCAGCAGTAGCAGCAACAGATTGACAAAGGGGCGGTTCAATATTGTGGAAATTAATTATAACAAGGCAGGAATAAGGGACGGGCTAGCTCGGTCTTGACACAGGCCGGCTAAGTGGGGGCCAAGCCTCTCTGTCTCAACCTGCCCTCTCGCCTTCTCAGCAGATAATTGGGACTCAATTTCCTCTTCTCGTGGAGCCCACGGCTGCTGCTGCTGCAGCAGGAGGGAGGGAGGGAAGGCGCCTCAAATTAGGTGGTGCTGCTTTCATTTTGAAACGCATTGACACTCTCCTCGAGTAAATTGTGGGTAGTCCCACCTCTGTCGAGACCTCTCGCCCGTGTGGAAGACTAGGCCGCGAAGAACACTTGGAGCAGGTATCCAGAGCAGTATATGTACACGTTGAACTTCTTTCACGCACCGTATGTAGTCAACCGTGCTAATCGGTGTGGGGGGAGGACGACAGACTGAACACAAAGGGAGAGTTTTCTAAAGTGCTGGTGTGTCATTATTGTCGTTTCATTTTAAATTGCAGTGTCTCTCGGTCTCACTCTAGCTGACCACTGCGGTGAAACACTTTAGCCGACTATTACTGGTAGGAACCTCCTGGTTTCACCAGCCCACAGGGGATTAGTGTGTCCTGCTCGTCCGTCGTGCAGGGAGGGGCTGGGTGGGGCTGGGTGGGGGGGTAGAAGGGGTGGGGCTGGGTGGGAAGGGGCTGGTCACCCCGTGGTGCCCTTATAAAACTCAACGTTTAACCTACTCACGTCGGCTTGTGCCCGCCCTCACAGTCGGCCATATTTGCGGAATACACCACGCCGCCGTTAACCCTGGCCATTGACCGAGCAACCCAACGTTCCTACCAGCTCCCTCCGCAGGAATGTGTTCGTTCATAAGAAATGTTGGTGCGAGGGATGCACAATCACCTGCCCACAACGCTCCCCCGCTCCCTCGCCACCGTCTACGCGGTTAGCCAATTCGGTGGAGTCGGCACATTTCCGTTAGCAGCAGTGGTGGTGGTGAGCAAGGCATTGCAGGGCTGCACCTCTGCGTTAACCGCCTCTCTCTGGAATCCTCATTAAGTCTGTCTCGTGCACCTGGCATAAGATCTGTGAAAACCCAGCGAGGTTAGTGGTGGGGGGGGGGGGGGGGGAGGTGTCTAGTTTTGTTGGTCCACACTGGAGCGCTTAAATTGCAATTTATCATTATCAATGTCCGTGTAGTGTTGAGTCTGCTCGCCAGGCCATGCAGAGCAAGTGTTCCTAGGCAATTTCCTCCAAACAGTGGGACAACGAGCCGGGCGGGGGTGGCGATGGCTACGCTGCTGCACGTGGCTGCCTGTGATCCAGCGCTGCGGTTGGGAGCAGCGAGGGTTCGGTGGCACATACACACACATGGGCTGTGAAACCACCTCTTTTCCCCTGGGATCGTCAGGAGAAGGCGGGATAGCAAACGTGGACCCCACCTGCTCCGTCTGTACGGGAGTGTTTCGCCCCCTCGCAAGCACGGTCTTACGGATTCCTTCCACATATAAACACTCAATCAATTCGACGATAACACCTACATATATAGAGGACCGCAGAGCTTGGGGGGGGGAGTTTGGCGCCGACTCACCGCATGGCTGCCCTTTGTGCTCGTCTAATGATCCTCATCCCTCCTCCGAGTGGTACTCCCTCTGTACGAATTCCGTGTGGCGAGCTAGAAGTTGAAATTGGTGTTCTTCATCATTACTTCCAAACACTTCCTATAGTATCTCTCCGCGTGCGTTTTCGCATTGCCCCGCGCGTCGTGCTGCACGATGTCCGACGTTTTGCTCCGCGCGCTGGAAGCTTCTTCCGCCGAACAGTCGCGCGCGGCACAAGCTGAGACCGCGTCGGGGAGCGGCGCGGAAACGTGACCCGCGAGCTTAATTGGGTCTCTTGAAGAGGCTGCCAGCCACGTGGAGGGAAACGTCGGACATCGTGCCAAAACAATGCACTACCCGATCACGCGTTCCCAATATACGCAGCGGTACAGCGCTTGCCGTGTCACTGGCATGCCTCCTTCTACTCTTACGCTCGGGGTAGATTCTTCGCGTCTGTCATTGTTACTCTACACCTCAATGCAACCTTGAATTCATAAAGTGCCTCAGTGCGGCGGAAAAAAAAAGTTGAAAAAATACGTTGTTTAACTCTTAGTACGTTTTTCTGCAATAACTTAAAAAAAATGTCGGCATGCGCGGTCGGTGGATAGATCAACAACGATGGCTTTTGGAGGGTGGGGTGGTGGGGGGGGGGGGGGGCTTTTTCTAGCAGTGGATAGATCGTGGGTGCTAGCGGTGCTGCTGAGAAGGATGATTGCTTTAAAGCGTCTACTGCCGAAAAGCAACGAACCAAGAGCGATCCACCGGCTGTGTGGCTCAACGGTCGAGCGAGCGGCTCGCAATCGGAAACTCCTGGTTGTTGGGGGGGGGGGGGGTGGTGGGGGGGGGGGTGATGGTGGGGGGGACTGGTGGGGGGGAATGGTGGGGGGAAATGGTGGGGGGGTATTTTTTTTGTATACGGAGACTCACTCCTCCCCACCATAGTAATGTGGAATTACCACCATCGCGAATCAGGAGAAGATGAGCATCGCCTCCATGCTCATTTGAGCAGGAAGTACCGGTAACTTGTTTTTCCTTCGTCTGCTAAAACCACCGGGGGAGAAAATTACAACAACAGCAGCCACCACAACCACCACCGCCGCCACCACCACAACAACCACAACAACCACCCGCTTCTCTTTTCGGCAGTGCGAGGAGGGGCCTGCTGCCCTGAGGCGCGTGATGATCTCCCCACCCCCCCAACTCCACCACCTATTGCGCCAAATCTTGACGGGCAAATAAATAAAGACAACCATCACCGTTCTTATGGGGAATCTTTGCGCGTACACACTCCGCTGGTAACGGATGCATTGCCGGGCATTTGTTACTCGGAAACCAATTTCTGAGACGAACACTGGGAGGGGAGTGTCGTGGGTGCAGGGTAGGGGCGAAGGCGGAGTGGAGGGGGAAGCGTGTGGGGGGGGGGAAGGGGGTCTCAAGGCCGCTTGTTAGCCGGAGTTACAGACCCTGCAGCCCAGAGATGCTCCGTTGCCTCTGAAAACACTTATAGCAGATGCAGCTGATACAGTATCGATTTGACAGTCGGTGTGGGGGGGAGCGGGGGGATTGGGAAACGCGGCAAGGTGGGCCGCTCTGGCTGAATAAATGTTGAACGGGTTAATGGTCTTGGCCCAGGGGGGGGGGGTGGTGTTCTTCCTCGCCTTCAAATCCACGGCTCGTCGGCCTCGAGAAGAAAATCGCGTTGCGGCGGATCTGTTGCGGCGCTGGCGGAAGGCCCCCCCCCCCCCCGTCGCTTTCCGTCCTCTCCGTGCGCGGCGGTGCCCCCCCCCGTGGTTACCGCCGCGGTTCTATCACGGGGGGGGCGGACAAAGCAGCCACCGCAGTGCAGAGGTCGGCCGGTTTGGCTCGGATGGAAACAACGGTGGGGAGCCAGTCAAATTCCATCCCCCCCTCCCCGCTCAATAACAAGACAACCGCCATTCACCACTAAGGGACGTCACCACGGCGCCTGTGCCAGGCCAGGTGCACAAGGTGGCCACGTGAAGAGTGTCGCAGGCTCGCTCGCGGGAGGTCACGACGGGACAGACCCAGCAGGTGCCATGGGTCGAATGACTGAGATGACCGGCAGATGTGCCAGTTGTTCTCCCCCGCCGTATCAACTTGTTGCGTTTTAGCAGCCCGGCGCTCCGCTCGTTGTTGTGAGAGTCGCTCCTCTGCCCCCCGTTGTTGTTGGAGGGTGACTGCCTCCAACTGACCAGTAGCATCCTTCACGAGCCTCTGCCACGGAGGCCGATCTTGACACTGCTGGTACCGATCTTTGGCAAGTTATCTCAGCTCCACATCTTCCCGTACCGCATCTCCCCACCCACAACCACACACCGCCTCTGTCCACCCAGGAGCAGTGGAATGGGTAAGACCATAGGTAACCAATCCGCAGGTGGGGTAAACTGTGGGTAGTCCAACCTCTTTACAATATCGCTGTGGAAGAGTAGGCCAAAAATACCTTCAAGATGGGGGGGAGCAGGGGGAGTGTGTAGATCTCTCCTCTTTCGCGGGGAGCCTCTTCCGGTTGCAGTCGCAGTGAGCAACGCAACCATCAGTGCTGCCCCTTGGCCACGTTTGTGACCGATCTGTAATCCCCTCGCGGGCGTTAATTAAACACGGCCCGTGTGTGCGCCGTGGTGGTGGGGGGGGCGGCTGTGGTCAAACGGAGGCGCCGATATCCTGTGACGGGCTACTAGGCTTCATTATAAAGGAACCTCGTGTAGCAATAAACGAGGCTACAGTGAATAATCAATCCCGTTTCGGCGTTCTTTACGGCCCGATGAGACGAGATTGAGACGCGCAATTGGTTCTCTCCACGGACGCGCGGGGTAGTAGCTGTGCAAATAAAATAAATTGCCTTCTTTCTTTGTTGTCGCCATATTAATCTGAGGATAATTTTTTTCAACGTGGGCTCTTATTTCGTCAGCGTTAATGCCCCTCGTTCTTTTTCATAAATCAAATTAGCATATCCTCGCCCCCCCCCCACCACCACCATACAAATAAGCAAATTGTTGTTATTATCGTTTTCTCAGATGTCTTGTTGTTTGTTTCAGAGATAATTGAGCTCTGTAATATGGGCTATAAAATAAGCACGCACTGGCCAACACTTTCTGGATGGTGTCAAAGGATTTCACAGCGTGGCGCAAGATTTAGTAAGCTGGTAAATCTTATGTAACCGTTATAGCTACAAAAGCAGATCGCTGCCGCAGTGGTGTGAAGGGTTAGCAGACTGGAATTGCAATGCAGAGGTCGCCAATTTGATTCCATCGGACAAGTTCACTTAAAACCCGCCACACCGCACACTGGTCATCCTCGCAGCGGCTTTTGGCTAACCGTCGAACTAAGGTGGTCACTGCATCGCGCGGCGCTTTCAGAGATGCGCTTCTGCAGCCGTCTGGAACGCTCTTTCTTCCGATATTAGGAAGCCGCTGGGAGCTGTGCACTTTCAAATCTCGATTGAAAACTCATTTCTTTAGAACCGCTTTTTGTGTTTAGTTTCTTGTCCTTCCCACGCACCTCCGATTAGCACGGTTGGCTACGTACGGTGCGACAGAACCTCAGCATGCATGGCATGCATGCTGAGTACTTGTGCATGCATGTACGTACTTGTGCATGCATTGCATGCACAAGTACGTACAATTTGGGTACACCACAGTGAAGCCAATCGGCAGGTCACGTCGCGTGGCTGGCGGGGTAAAGTGCGGGGTAGTCCAACGCCTCTCGAGCAAGGGAATTGCAGGGCCCGCGCCTCTACCTCTGCCTATTTTTAAATCCGCGAGACCGAGAGCGTTGGATGATGCACAATCCGAGCCCATCGGCGGTGTCCCCGGGCTGCCCAGGCCGCCATACAGAAGGTCGATACTATATGCAGGGTGTCTCTAAAAACAAAAGCCGCCTGTCCCCTAATGAATAGCCTCTTGGCTGTATATTGATATTTTCCACAACAGGCAGGGTTCTTGTGCTTCTTCAAGGCGCCTGCGTGCACCTAAATTGCGGGGAAACATTGCACACAGCGTGAGAGACAAACAGGTGAAGAACACGAGCAGGTGACGAATACGTACAGGTGACGAACTGGTAAAGGTAACGAACAAGAACAGGTGACGAACAGGAACAAGTGATGAACTGGTAAAGGTGACGAACAGGAACAGGTGACGAACAGGAACAGATGATGAACGGGAACAGGTGACGAACAGGACCAGGTGATGAACGGGAACAGGTGACGAACTGGTAAAGGTGACGAACGGGAACAAGGGACGAACAGGAACAGGTGACGAACAGGAACAGGTGATGAACGGGAACAGGGGACGAATAGGAACAGGTGACGAACAGGAACAGGTGACGAACTGGTAAAGGTGCTGAACGGGAACAAGGGACGAACAGGAATAGGTGACGAACGGGAACAGGTGACGAACAGGTAAAGGTGATGAACGGGAACAGGTGACGAACAGGAACAGGTGACGAACTGGTAAAGGTGACGAACTGGTAAAAGTGACGAACAGGAACAGGTGACGAACAGGTAAAGGTGCAGCCTTGCAACTGCTTTGCTCTCAAACACCTGCGGAAGGTACCTCCAGGAGAGGGAGTTCTAGAGAGACCCTCCAGATAGGGGGTGTCTACAGTTCGATGCTCTACGAATTATCCAGGTGACACACGCAAAATAATAATGCCACATACAAACAAGGAAGTCTATAAATAAATAGATTCAGCATCGGATCGCGTTGCGTTGAAAAGTGTAGAGAGAGGAGATATTGAGAGTGCTGTTTTGGCCTACTCTTCCACGCTAGCCAGATGGTTTTTGTGGAAGGGGTGGGAGTACCCACACTTTACCCCGCCACATACGACCTGCATATGGACTGTGGCGTCACCCATTTACATTTCAAACAATGAATATGAAATTAACAATAATCGAGACAATAAATCAGTTATTGCCCCATTAAATGCTTTTGTCATTTCGGTTTCAACGTCGTATGTAAGTGCATATTTACCCACACATACATTTTGCCAAATCACTACAGAATGTCCAATTAATGCAGATTTGTTTAAACAAAACTGATGACATTGACAAAACCCATTAGTGTCCCGTTCACATCTCGCCTACGGTTTCAACGTGTGTCATGCTGTCAGTGCGTTCACTTAAATGTTAATAAATGGATTTGATTATTTAACAAGTCTTCCCTAATTGGGGAGGAAACCGCACTCGGCCTGCATCACAGAATTAAACCTTCGCGATGTGAATTAGTAGCGATACTGCGATTAACATGGTTGGCGATGTGCGGTGCGAAAGAAGTTCAACATGCGTGCGTACGTAGAGAATGAGGACCAGACGGAGGGACAGCTTTGGACACAAGCGGGAGGCCACACCATTCACAATCCCGTGTTCCCGCCTCTGGAAACACGGGGCTTTATCCATTATTCAACGTGAACTCTCCACTTCATCACACGATTCAGCATGTTGATACAACAAAATCATTTGTTGACCTGCAACACGCGCGGGTGCGTGCGTGTGCGTGCGTGTGCGTCTGTGTGCGTGTGCGTCTTTGTGCGTGTGTTCGTTGGGGAGCGGTGGTGCGGTGGTTGGCACGCCAGAGTTCGATTACCGCTCATGGCCAATCATCGATGCTGATTATCTCAACCGGTCATGGGTCTCCTCTAGGTCGACTCAGCCTCACATGAGTACTTGGTGTGGTGTGAAAACATCGTCACTGGGGAGATGAAGGAGACCGGGTGTGGTGTTGTCTCGCCACTCTTCCTTGAGCGGCATGACTCTCTTAATTTACACTCGTTTGCAGAAATGTCCCCCAAGAATCTGTTGAATTATGTTCTGTATGTGGGATCTTTGTCTTTGTGCCTGTGGCATTATACGACAGCTTAAGTTCCATTCCCAGCCACGGCTGACATAAGTTGCAAGTACAATAATATCAGAACGTGTCGTGGACCTCCCCTTGATCCACTCGGCCTTACACGAATACTCTAACACCACTTTGCTCCAACTGCCCGTATGCCTATAGAAAGGGGGAGTGATATTTTATCTTCACCTTTGCATATCGTCTGCGCGACAGGACCTGCGGTGGTTCCAGCGCGCGCCGCCCTGCAGACTCCCATCGTGGTGGCCAAGGACCTCCCGGACGTGGCGCTGCCTTCCATGTGCTCCACCTGCACGCCCGAGTGCCAGATGTACGGCCACTCCGACAACTGCTGGATGCCGGCGGGCGGCGTCGGCGGAGAAGGGCCGGCCAAGTCGGGATCGCCGCTCTCCCCGCTCTCCTCCTATCCGCCGCCGCTGCACCGCCCCGAGTGGGACCGCCGTGACCTGGTGCCCAACGGTTCGGCGTTGTTCCACCACGGAGGTCCCAGCGGCGGCGTCGTCGGCGTCGGCGCTGGCGGGAGCGGCAACGGCGGCGGTGGCGGAGGGGGCGGCGATGCGGTCGGCGGCGTGGGAAAGCCGAGCAGCACAAGCAATCGGCAGGCCAACTCCTACTACAACGCCTTCTACAGCAACAACTACCGCAGGCACAACGACTTCCTCAACGAGGCAGAGGAAATCCCGCTCGCCCGGCCCCAAGCGTACCGACCGGCCACCATCAGCACCATGTCCAGCCCGGACTTCAACAAGGAGCTCTATTTGTAGCCAGCGTGAAATTTCCGGCCCGCCGACAACTTCATAAGCCGTCACCCCCGTCATGTGTCTCTCACTGCAAGCTTTAGGCAACTCGAGGTAGCTTTAGTTTTGTTTCCTCCCCCCCGCCGCCCCCACCCCTCACCCCACTCGCCGTCTCCACCACCTCGTTATTTTCAGATTTGTCCCCAGTTTTGTTTTCGTTCCGCTATAAACGATCGACGTAAAGTTTCCCACTTTTTTGTTCAGATGGGCCGGTCAATAGAGCAGTTGATGTGGTTTGTTATAGCTGTGGTTCACCAATGGCCCCGTGTTTTTCGGGGGTATTTTTTTTTTTAAGAAACAAAGCCGCCAATATTATTTGCTGCTGAAAGTCACATTCGGACAAGTTGGACGGATGATTCGCCAGGGTGAAGGTCGGCATTCAAACTGGCCAAATGAGAGTAGAGTCTGGTAAAAAAAAAAAGTTTTTATGGTCTTACCAACATTCCTACGATTTCAAGCAATCTCAAATCTCACGCATATTTTAGTTTGTTCTCACACGGAACAACTCGACCTGGAATTTATCCAAGTCGCCGTCCTGAACTACGTCTGGTAAAGACGACCTTTGTGGGTAGCTAAATGGCCGTTGTATAATCATGTCAAATATTGTGTGCAGACATCAAAAGCTTTTAGGCTCAGGTAGAAATTGAAACAGAAAACCCGCTTCTATATTTTATGTAACTAGAGCGTAGAGTTAAGCGCAAATAGAGAAATTAAAAAAACACATTGTGTACATTCTGTGACATCTACGATGGCGCCAGCCCAAATTTGAACCTGAAGGGGTTTTTACCTCTTTCGTTTCACTTCTGTTTTCGACGACAAGGTTTCGTTAACACGATGTTGTTTTTTCTTTGCCCAAATTACTCCTCCACCTTTAACCCTCACCCCCCACCCCCCACGACGTCGCGTACGAAACTCCACCGCTCAACGGAAGGTTTTTGAAGAAAATAAAAACGACGAAAAAAAAACTCAAAGCGAGACGAAAAGGAAAAAGAAAGAAACAACAACAACACAGACACCAAAGGATGAACTTGATTTTGACCAACAACAAGAAGCCGTTTGGCTAAAGATCAGCCTCCCCGCATTGGGCTGAACGCTGTGCCCTGACTGATGAAGCTGTGAGCAGACTGGCAGTGCCCCTCCTTGATGTCCACGTCGGTGGTGATTGTTATATATTTTTTGTTGGGTTCGGCGTTTTCTTCGCTCGCGCTATCTATCGTGGTATTTACGTATCGTAATACCTTGCCTGTACAGCCCTGTGTGTACGTGATGTATTCTGACACCACCTTGAAAACCCCACGAAAATCTGGAATTGTCTATTCTCCGTGTGGACACAATGCACATCGTATGTAAATAAGAACAAGAATAACAAGACGTTGAAACGTTGATAGGCTTTATATTAACTTTACCTTCAAAGTGGCACGCACCTATGCTTTAACATGATGTGTTGTCCTAATGCTCTGAACTTTGTTCCACGTCGCGCCTGTTTTTTTTTTTACTTTCACTCGTGTTCTTTTTCCCGTGCCTCGCCTAACCAACCCGGTGGCTCTGACGAGCAAGCGTCGTGTCGGAATGGTTGACAGGGCATTCAAAGTAGCGCCCTGGATGCTCGGCAAGGCGTCATCTCACCAGCTGGCGGGCCCTACTGTTGCCACTGCCACGCGCACATACGGAGTGGAACTTCGCGGCACGCTTTCATCGCCTTCCACGCGCCACCGTTTCACGCGAAACGATACAACTAAACACTCCGCTACGAGCGTCCGCATGCAGCGGCTTTACAATCAAATAAACATTGAGACGTGAATTTAATACGATATAAATATATATATCTATCCCGATAAAGAAATACGTACAAACAATTATGGGGAAAAATACATTATTTAAAGTTACTTTAATTTCTTATTATTGCTGTTGTTATTATTGTGATTTTTATTCGGCTTTGGAGAGAAAATAAGTCTCCAGTCGAAACCAAAACAGTGACAGAGTTTCAACTGGGCGAAGTTGAAGTGAGAATGCGGATTGTATGTATGTATGTATGTGGAACTTCTTTTGCACCGTACGTAGCCAACCATACTAATCGGAGGTGCGGAGTAAGGACAACAAATTAAACACACGCAACAAAAAAACCCCACCTCGAAATTGAAACCCGCAGGGGTTCCAACTCTGTTAAGTGAATCCCTTTCGGCAATGCAGAGTGGACGTGTTGTGGATGTGAGTGGCGGTGTTGGGGGGTTGGGGGGGGGGGCAGGGGGTGGCCTTAATTGGTCGCTCAACGACGAAGCTGTCGGGGTCAAGGAGGCTGATGAGGGGCAGGGCGGCAGTCGACCCCCAACGAAGCAACGGTTTCGCCAAGCGAGCGCCACGGCCGACTGCGCCGCGACTAACGCCCGAGCGTGACGCTTCTGCGGCTGCGGTTTGTCGACCCGGGCAAACTTTCCAGCCGGTTGGGGAGATACTGCGACCGGTAATTCGGCACTTGCGACGAATTAACGGCGCCGCGAGACTTCCCCGTCAACCGACGGCGTCGATCGTCGGCCGTGAAGACCCCGCGCCTCGTTTTTTTTCCTTCCGCGGGAGAGGTCAGAGTGCAAATCCGCGTCTCGCTCGGAGCGCTGTTTATGCCACCGCTTGTCGTGCGTGTCCGATAATCCACTCTGCCTTTTTTTTACTTTGAACGCCGTCCGCGCGAAGTTTCGGGCTATGCGAGAGCGCCCTTGCATTCGTGTTCCGTTCCCGAATTCTCACTTTGGTTCACGTTCGGCCGCGGTAAAACACCCTCCCAACCCACCCACCCCACCCTATCCGCCCCGCTCCACTCGGTCCGTGCGTGCCTACCGCACGTGGCAAGCGTGGGGGTTATCGCGCGCGATGAAGAGCCCAGCGGCCGTGCATCTTCCTATTGCCGTAACCTGTGTACAGCGAATGAAATACGACCATTGTTACCCCTCCGCAAGAGATAGCCTTTCGTTTCGCTTCCGTGTCTGACAACGCATTAGTTTATCGTGGTTTATACGGTGTTTCATTTCACTTACATTTTACGTTTTAAAACAACAACAACAACACAAGTACGGAACGCACGTACTTTGATTATCGTTTTTTTTTCTCTCTCGAAAACATAAGGCTTTCGCTTTGTTAGAAATGGTGTACAAACCGTGTATGTATATTACTGTGTAAAGTAACTGTGGAAAAAACATGATTTAAGGTAAATACAAAAGAGGTAAAACTGCTAACCAGCTGATCGCACTCACAATAAAGTTTTGTGGCATTTAGTTGGTACCACTTGTCCGTATCTGCTCTGTGATCACCCTGCCACTGTGGACTTGATTTCTCGCACTGATTATTACAATTCGCAGCACTTCCTCGATCCACTGCCGTATGAAGGCCTCCCCATGCTCTGTTAGTCACGGGGGAGTTGTTTGACCATGCTTTACCGCTCATGGTCATTGCGGGTTGGTGAAGGAGGGTGGCCCTGGACCTTTTCTTACATTAACATGGGACAACAATAATAATTCAAAGTTCCAGTATTTGGCAAAGAAAGCCGCAAAGTTCTTTATCAGGAGCGTCCTGCCATGCGTAAGTGTGTGGCTCGGTGTGGAAGTAAACTGTCGTTCCTGGAGCAAAGCCACGCTTAGAAGGGGGCAACGCAACCGAAGCTCTGCACCGATGGATTAAAGATTCCTTTCCTTTTACCACCATATCCTGGCCACCTCACAGACCCACTATCTGCAACACTTGGTAAACAACCGGAGGTCTCCCATGCGAGTGCTAACCAGGCTCCAGCCTGCTTAGCTTCTGAGACCTGACAAAATGGGCTGTGCGTACACGGAGAACCTTACTTCCGCTGTTTCACATTTCCTTTCTCCTCTTAGCACCTTTATGAAGCCCCTGCCTCCCTGTCACCTCCCCTTGGTGGCAACCCAGAGTGCGGGTACCTCGGCAGCCAGTTGACGGTCTACCCACGATGCTCGTCGTACAACTTGCATCGGATTCAGGAAATCGAATTTGAAGTGGGGAAAAAAAAAACATCTCTACAAAGGACCTCCGTTAAACCCTGATTCCCCCATACGAGGGAGGGGGGGGGGGGTGGTCTTCAATCAAACCACAACTACATCATATTAATAATACGAGCCTTAACATTTTTAAAAGGTCACTTTTGGCTGCGGATTTTCAAACGAATGTCAGCTCGGAGAAGAAAAAACCCGATGGGGATTTCGGTGATGTCGTGCTGCCGTGGCGGGCCTGCTTCGCGTCTCGTCACCGAGTGGCTCGGTTTCCACCTGGTGTGCCAATGCGTACCGCCACGTGTGCATGCTGTCCGACATGTCCGCCCTCCGATCTCATCGACAGGCCGACCTGCGTCCGTCTTCCGTTGACACAGATCCCCCGCTCGCCTGCACAATCTCGGGACTTTGGGCACAACAAATTAACCCGTAAAAACAAAGTTTTTCACTGTAAATCCTTTATATGCGTGGCATCGGTTTTATTTTATTATTCATTTCTGTTTTTCTTGAGTGAGAGTTTCATTTTTATCACATTGGTATTTTAAATTAAATATGAAAAAAAAATTCCCCTAAAAAGTGGAAAATTTTGAAAAAAAAATTCACGAAAATAAATTGTCACGCACAACGAGTCTGTGTGCAAAATGTCAGCTCGATTGGATCACGGGAAGTGGGTTAAAAAACGACCGAAAGATTTGCACGGTCGTAAGCGTGCAAGCAAGCAAGCAAGTGAACTTAATATAAATGATTTAACAAGTATAACCCGTAAAAACAAAGTTTTTCACTATAAATCCTTTATATGCGTGGCGGCTAGAGTCCTCTCGTCCTCTGGCTTGAGATGGTTGCCACCTATGGGTCAGATGATTGCATGGCACCATTAAGCAATCGGTAATTAAATATAATATTTTGTCCTAAAAAGTGTAAAATTTTGGAAAAAAAATTTGACGAACATTAATTGTCACGCACAACGAGTCTGTGTGGAAAATGTCAGCTCGATTGGATTACGGGAAGTGGGTTAAAAAACGACCGAAAGATTTGCACGGTCGTAGGCAAGCAAGCCAGCAAGCACGCAAGCAAGCAAGCAAGCGAACTTAATATAAAGGATTTAAAAAGACATCACATTGTGTCTGATCTGGAGCTCTCATTACTTTCACTACGATGCCCTTTTTTTCTCGTATTGTCTCTTGGATTCCTACAATCGAGAACTTCCTTCAACCAGTTCTCACCTCTGACAAATTTCCCAATCCACATGCTTTGATTGTTCTGGGTAATCGTCACACACAGCATCATCACATGACATCCTTGACTCAGAACTTCACCAAACGCACATCCTTTGCATTTTATGGTTTATAACCATGCGGCAGCATCATCACACACAGCATCATCACACGCAGCAGCATCATCATCGCTGACATCCTTCCAGAACTTCCTTCATTAGTATTTTTACCATTTGCGAACACGACAATCCCCCGGTGCAATTGTTTTTCATTCTCTGGATTATTGAGACAACGACGGGCATTTGAGTCGAATGAAAACTCCGTGGCAGCCAACTGAGTCGTCGGGCGCAAGACAGCGGCGCTTGGAGGATTCGCATGATTACGACTCACAACTGTGTGCGTGTGTGTGGGGTGGCTTTTCCCCACTGGACGTGAAGCCTCCAACGCAAACGCCGGGAGGCTCATCGCGTCGTGGGCGGCCACGTGTCACTACTTCTGGGTGGTTATTGCTGACTTTTCTCTTTCTCTCCGGCTCTTCTGCCAAACGTTTTCTATTCATGTGTCTCTACTATTCATGTATCATACTGTACGTATGAATAAAAGGCCAAGGATGTCTGTAATAACTTCAGCTTGGCTGTGGACTTTAACGTCGTTTTATGAAGAGCCAGATCGTTTGATTCACTTCGCGCGGTGTAGGAACAGAACCCAGAAATTGATGATTGCATCTTCAGAGACATTTTTTGATAAAAAAATATAAGTTTTAAAAAATTATAATGGCGTGAATGTTTGACTATCATTTTCTAGATCGGCGTATTGTAACGCCAGGTACAGCTAGTAATGTTTGTATCTCTATCTCTTCACGCTGTACATTTATCAGTCTGCGGATGTCGATAATTTTCCCCGTTATTCAATGCTTTAGCCGGTTAGTGTCATGTATTATAGTCCTCGGCTGGACTTCTTGAAAAAGAGAAGATACTGTACTATACTTTTTATTTTTTATGACAATGGACAAAAGCAGGGGGGGGTAAAGGTTTGTTGTTTTATGTTTTACTTCGTGCAGGGGGAAACTTTGGAGATTCCATTACAATTATAGATTTTTTGTCGCGTTATTTTACCACGTGAAGTTTAATCCTCGTTTTTTTTCGTAAATAAAACTCTTTGGACCACGTCAATGTATTCCCTCTATTGCCAACATTTGCTGCTACTTAATTAGCATACAGTACTGTCTTATCTTCTTTCGCATGACAATGGATGCCTGGATGAAGACAAACAAGACATTTCATCAGCCATGATATATCTACTGCTGGATGAAGTTTTTTTTATTATTCTTCCTCTCCCCCAAGTCGTCGCCATCTCTCGCGGTCTCGTGTGAGCTGATTCCGTCCCAGAAGTACTCGGAATTCGCTCGGGACGACCTCCCTCCTTTGGCTGCCACACTCTGTGGACAGTCCCGACCACCGTCCACCGTCCCTACTTGTGCCGTGTCCTGCCTGCCCAGCACCACTCCAGTATGATGCACCAGTCAAAGTGATGCGTCTGACGTCCGCTACGTCCTCATCAACGTGCCCTCGTTTCTGTCGCGGGGCAATGCAAAGCGCGCGTCCCTCCGCGCTGCTGCGCGCACTTCTTCGGCTTCCGTTGTCATCGTCCACGTTTCTGATCAATGCACAAAAAACAAAAATGTTGCTTCGTGACATATCGCACCCACGGAACAGCCACGCACCTTGTGAGATCCATTATTTTTTTAAAAACTCTCGGTAAACTTCGACACGTCCTGAACTTTCTCGAGACAAGCCAAATGTAATGCATTTTGTGAACGCGAACTCTGCTCCCGCCGATTTAATGTCGTGCCAAAGACAAAGCGGGCAGTTGCATTCAATCAGATTACGCAACGATGTCTCCTCGACGCCCCCCCCATCCCCCTATATCGCGCATCGGTGCACAATCCACGTTGACGCTAATAACCTTGATTTTCCACGGGCCTCTCTGTGTCACCTTGACTCGTATTTATTAAAGTGCGCACATTCATTTAAGGGACCGCGCCGGTGGCGGCAGAGAGAGAGATGAGAAAGAGAGGATGGACGCAAATACGCAGCATACTAAACCAGGATACGCCAAATAAAAGCAGGGAATGCGAGTAAAGTCGCGTTCAAACTCCTTCAAAGGCTCATTAAACAGAACGTAAAATTGCACTGCGGGTGAGTGTAGAGTACATACATCAAGGACACCGTACCGACCGTTAAATAACACAAAGCGCGTTTGCCCTCTCCGATTTGCTAAGGCGGACCACACCATGTGCCGCCAACCATTCGCCCGCGACCCAATTGCTCGGCAGTTTTTCTAAAAGCTCGCCGCGTTCTCGGAAGATAAGCAGGGTCCCTCTGAGCCTGCATAGTGGCGCACTCTGCTACAACAGTTGACCACCGGTGCAAGGCAAAGCGGGTTGCTGCCATAGGCTGCTGTGGCGTGGCGTGCCGTGGAGCAGAGAGGGGTAAGCGAGAGTGGAAGAATTCACCTCCGTATGTAACTTCTCACCGCCTTCGTCAACACGCAACGGACCAGCGGAGTGAAGTCGGGGACCAAAAATAACTAGCCGCCCCGCAAGAAAAAAAAACCTGCACGGCATGGGGACTCGGTAAACGTGCCAACGTTAGGTCAACGTTGGCATGTGGTTCAGAATCGTTGGACCAACGTTTGCGCAACGTTCCGTCTTTGCTGGGGGAGAGGCTCACGTGCAGAGGTTGTTTGACGGCGAGGCGGTGAACGCGCACGCGATATATTTCAAGGCGGGTGAACGCCACCATTGCCCAAACGATTCCGTGCGCGTGTCGTTTCGTTAACTTCCCCCCCCCACCGGAAACGTAACGCTGCGATCTGTCGACGCTTTGAAACAAAGTGAGTTTCGATTTAAAGCTTTCGTGACTGCAGGGATTCATCTTCTCGGTTCTTTCGGTAAAATCACGTAGAATGGAAATAATAAAATAAAACACAATAAAATAATAATTAATAAAATAATAAAATAAAACACAAAAAAGAATTATTTAATTGTGTTTTATTTTATTATTTTATTATTTCCATTCTACGTGACTTTACCGAAAGAACCAAGAAGATGAAAGTGAGTTTCCCCTGCTCCAGTGAGCGGCGAGGCGGTGGCCCATCTCCTCCCGGTGATCTCAAGAATGATTCCAACCCGGAACGCGCCGCCGCCGCCGCAGAACCCCTCTCGTTCTCTACAAGCGGCCCTGTGCAAAGAGCCAATGGTGCAAACTCCTCGTTCCTATGACGGGGGCGAATCTCTCTCGTTTATGTTTAAAGTTTCGTTTCGTTTTTTTTGTTGTTGTTGCTGTATCTTGTTAGCGGGCCAGCATCACGCTGCGCTGACTGCCATCTCATGCCGTGCACGAAGGCGCGAATTTGTCTCCCGCTCTGTTACCCGGATCGCTTCTGTTGCGAAGACTTCTGCTGCTGTTTACACTCAAGCACCCACCGCTTGCTGTTGCAATTACAGCTGATGTTGTGAATTTGTCACAGCTGGTAACGCCATTGGTGTTGCTCTATGTGTTGTTTTCCTGCTACTGCTGCTGCTGTTATTGCTTTGCTTGACTTCACTCTGGCTGTTGTTGTTGTGGTTGCTGTGCCGGGTGAATGACATAAATGCGAAACAAATGCCACGTGACCTTGCACTTCCCCCCCCCCCCTATCACATCAACCCGTCCATCCCTCCTCGTACCGTAGGTCTCTGTTACGTCCTATTCAGAACCTGTCTCAACTGTAAACGTGTCTGATTCTTTTTTTATCATAACTCTAGCGGGGGCAGATGGAATCAGACCTGTGACTGATTATCTGTGTGGTGCATGACGTGTGCTTAACACATCAAAGCCTACAATGCGCGCGCACAAACACGCACAGGACAAAGATCCCCCGTATAGCTTCCACAGACTGTTGGAAAAAGTACTATTATTAGCAAAACCTCATTAAGGCACACGATTGGGTGGTCTGGTAAACACCACGCCCGACCGCCTTTGTTTCCCTAGTTTTTTTGTCCCAGGACTGGTTCAGATACCACTTACCACTGTTGTTAGCCTTGACCTGAAATGGAACGCTGGTCATTGGGTTCGTAGTGTAATGCGCTAACCACTACGGTGCAGCTCCCCACACACAAATAATAATAATAAATTGCTTCTAATAGACTGTCAGAATGGTCATATCGGGGCCGTTGTGCAGTGGATAGCCCACTACCATACGAAGCTGGCGACTTGCGTTCGATTCCCGCTCATAGACAACATCGGTGATACATCTTTGAACCGGTGCTGGGCCTCCCCTAGGTCGACTCAGCCTTCAATGAGCGCCTGGTGCGGTGTGCAGACATCAGCATCGGGGAGACAAAGGCAACCGGGAGCGGTGCTGGCCACCCACCCCCTCGTGTGCCGTGCATTTAATAGGTGCTCGCTAACAGCACAGCCATACACCCACACACATGCACGGACAGTCGCTACACGCACACAAGTGCGTGTAGCTCTGGGAAATGCCATGGAGGCAGTCTGCATGTTAATCCAAAACCATACATTACCCTGCATGTGTAAGTGTGCAAATACGCACAGAGGCACACACACACACATACAGGCTCAGCATTTAAATTCAATGCAGTGCAGTGTAAAGTCAGTGAGTCGTGAAATCAGGATGCTAGTTTGCACAGAGCAAGTCATTACGCAAATTTGTCATGAGATAATGCAATCAAAACATTTTCCCATATACCCACAGAATAAATGAAATAAACTAAGGGCGTACAATGGCTACGGACCTAATCGCGTATTTTATTGTCGAACGCATTCCGTTTTGTCATATCGAATGATTGTCAGAGGTAAGGAAAATCACAGTGCGCGGCTGTGCCACATTGCAATGGGGGGAAGAGATGAAACGCTCCGTCCACACACACGCACACTCGAGCCTCTGCAACGGCACGAATAGCAACTACTCACCGCGTCCGTCAATAACTTTGTGGGCCCTAAAAAGGGGGAAAAAAAACAATGGTGTTGATGTTTGGAGGAATGGCTCTCATTCATAGCAGAGAGATGAAGGAATGTATCTGGGATCTCTGCCATGTAGAAGGGCCTTTGCACTGAACGCCACTTATTTCATGTATGTTGCGTCTTCCTTTCAAAGGCAGCGTCATTGTGCAAAAAGCGTCGAGTGACGCAAGCTCGGAATCGCATTGAGAGACAGAGAGGAACACGCGGATTAGAGAACACGCGATGGCCAAGACTAATGGCAGAGTGGGGAGAGCCAAGGAAGAGAATACGCCGGATAGAGGGTGATCTTCTTTCGCACCGTACGTAACCAACCGTACTAACTGGAGTTGTCTACACATCACACCAGTATTCTTAGGTACCTGTACCCTAAGATGGGTGGGCAAGACCGGTTTGGATAATCGCCACCGGTGTTGGCCGTAAGCGAGAATCGAACTCGGGTGGCCGGGTTCGTCGTGCCGCGCGCGATAGACCCCGCCGCACCTCTTGCGAACTCAGCGTCTCAAACATCGCGGTGGTTATATAACAGCAGCGTTGGGGGCTGCCTTAAACCGGCGGGGGGACGGGGGAAGCGATGGGAGGATACATTGTCGCAAATAAAATTCACCGTGTGACCTCCGGTGTGGTGGTAATCCATGCCCTCGGCAGCGACCGTGACAAGGTAAGGCGAAGAAGAAGATTTCCTTACACAAAGCGGGCGATCTGCCCCCGTGCCCCCCCCCCCCCCAGCCGGTGGGACCCGGGGCAGACCGCGCGGCGGAGGCAAAGTTCAGCAGCAATTCCCCCGAGCGCAATGGAAACAGCTCTGGCAAAGAACCCCACGTGGGCCACCCACAGTCCGCCACACAATGCAGACGGATAACCGACCGAATGAATGCGCCTGCGCTCGATGGCATTGAGAACTCCGGCACGCGTTGGCGGGCGCCTGCTTGTTTCTTAGTGTCCCAGTCACTTCACTTGGGACACCCTTCAACCTTTAGCGTGAGACTCGTGGGGGCACCTTGGATTAAAAACAGTAAGCCTCTCATGGGCAAACAATGGATCATGCAGCGAAGGAACAAATTTAATGAACTGCCGTGTCGAGCATCGCCCGTGCAGCCGACGCAGGGCTGTTGGCTGAGCGGGTTTCTCTGAGCAAACAACCAACACGAGGGAGGCTGCTATGGCCAACACCACGGCGTGATCGCACAGTGGTTACTCATTTTGGGCTGAGCCGACCTTGGGAGGCACATGACCGGTTCGGGACCGGGTTCACGCCGCAGTTGCGCTTAACCGGACTAATGCCACTGCTGCATTGGCGCTTACGCACGCGCGTGTGTTTGTGAGCGTGTCGGCAGCGGTGGGTGCAGTGGTGAGCGGGCTGATCTACGAAACCGGGCGAACCCGTAATTGGCGATTTTTACTCAGGGCGAACATCGGTGACAACGTTTAACACGTGGACTTTCGCGACCAATATCAATAATACAGGTTTTTTTTTTTTTTGGGGGGGGGGGGGTTATCGCGTAAATATAAATGTGTCGTTAAACCCACCAGATCAAATCCACAGATTTGGATCATGGAGCGGAGGATGTCGTCACTCCATGTCTCGTACACGGAGCATCTTCGTCTTTGTCTGCCACTGCATCGTTCGTCCCCGACCACCGGGGCAATCGTCGCTTGCGGCGACCCATCCTGCCCACGGCACCAACCTACCATCTCACACATTCAATGCGGTGTCCAACTCGGACGTGTGCTGTAAATCCACGTGTTCCTCTTCTCTCTCTCTCTCTCTGCCTGTCAGTATCGTTCCCAGTGTTCACCTCTCCTGATGAGGATCAATGCAATGATGTATGTCATCGACAGAGACTTCCTCATCCCATGCTCCTCTTCCTGTCTCTGAGTGTAATTGCAAATCCACAAATTTGCTCTTCCACACACCGGTGTTGCTGAACTCGTAACGAATTGGCAAAACATTACTCATTTGCTGTGTCGGGTGGTGGCGGGTTTAACGACGACGCATTTATATTGACGCGATCTAACCCAAAGAGCCTGTTTTATGGATCGGTGACGAATATTTGAAACTGTTCCTGTGCCTCTTTAGGTCGACTCAGCCTAAAATGAATACCTAGTGCGTTGTGAAAACATCAGCACTGGGAAGACAAAGGCAGCCGGGCGTGGTGTTGGTCACTCACTCCCTCGTATGCCGCGTTGGCCTTCATTCGGTGCTCGCTAACAGCACTTGCCCCACGAGTATGTTAAGGCTACACGGGGGATCTTTGCCTTTGCGCGGTCACGCACGTGAAACAGCGGGCACGCCGGCTCGCGCGCACGATTCGTCTGTTAATCAGGCAGCAAGGTCGACAGAGGTCACGCCGGTAAGCGTGATGTCTCCTGGATCAACATGTTCGCTGCTGACAACACGATTTCACTGCACGCGATGCCAATAGGAATATGCGTCATCGTAATAAGAGGCCGTCCATAAATGGCGTCACGCACCGAGGAGGTGGGGGGGTCAGACATTTGTGACGATGTGTGACGAGGGGGGGGGGTGTTTGAGAAATATGACGTCACATCAAAATGCTCAACTTTAAATAAATATAGACAACAAGTTCTACTTAATAAAATTGACTTTTTAATAAATGTTTTCTCCTACAACATCAGAGTGCAGCGCCACGTTAAATACGCACTACAATGACAATAGTTTAAAGCGATTTGAAGCATGTTTTTTTTTGGGGGGGTGGGGGCAGAGCTTTGTGACGTCATATTTGAGAGGGGAGGGGGTCTGACTTTTTGTGACGTCGTGTGACAAAGGGGGAGTGGGGTAAAAAATCGTTCAAAATCGCGTGACGTCATTTATAAGACGGCCCCTAAAATTATGGGACATTTTCAGCCCGTCATCAATCTGCTGCTGGATGAAGGCCTCCCCACGCTCTGTCCGTTGTCGGGAACGTTTTGACCAATCTTGACCCACGATGTTAGCCGTGGCCGGTAATCGAGCTCAGGCGGTCGGGTTAATAACACAGGGTGCTGTGTTGTTAAGGCGCTTTGAGTTTACGAGTTATTTGAACACCATATAAATGCAAATCCTTGTCGATAATCCTGGAACGTAGGGTCTGTGCATCAACGTGCACGAGGTAAGTTAGAGAGAGGGAGGCTGGGAGATGGATTTGGCATTGGGCAAGCCAAATAACACCTGGGGGCCCCATCGAATAAACTACCAGTTTACAGCCCGAGTTCAGGAAAGCTACGCCAAAAAAAACCCAAATACATAATCACAATAATTGCATAGGTAGTGAATGCGAGGCTTCTCAAGGAAAACAAAAACCACGCACATCATACAAACATGTACTTTGCCGCATTGTATGCAATGTCAGGCCAAATGCATTGTTTCCTTAAAAGTCCCAGAAGTACTTTAAGAGCGTTGCTTTCATTAATTGCTCATTTGCCAACAGCGTCACGCGGGCCAGGCAGCAGGGTGTGCGTGGCTTTGGGGAGGTGATGCGTCGTCGTTGTTGTTGTTTTTGTTGTTGTTGTTTACGGGGTCACGTTGTTGTTGTTGTCGTTGTTGGTATTTGTGTTGTTTACGGTGTCACGTTGTTGTTAGTGTTGTTGTCGTTGTTGTTGTTGTTGTTTACGGTGTAACGTTGTTGTTGTTGTTGTTTACGGGGTCACGTTGTTGTTGTTGTCGTTGTTGGTATTTGTGTTGTTTACGGTGTCACGTTGTTGTTAGTGTTGTTGTCGTTGTTGTTGTTGTTGTTTACGGGGTCACGTTGTTGTTGTTGTCGTTGTTGGTATTTGTGTTGTTTACGGTGTCACGTTGTTGTTAGTGTTGTTGTCGTTGTTGTTGTTGTTTACGGTGTAACGTTGTTGTTGTTGTTGTTTACGGTGTCACGCTGTTGTTCGTGTTGTTGTTTACAGTGTCACCTTGTTGTTCTCGTTGTTGGCGTTGTTCGTATTGTTGTTTACAGTGTCACGTTGTTGTGATTGTTCGTGTTGATGGTTAGCGTCACATTATTCTTTTGGTTGGTGTTGTTCGTGTTGTTGCTGTTTACCGTGTCGTTGTCATTGTTGTTGTTGTTGGAGTTGTTGTTATTAGCGGCGCCAAGTCGCACGCACACCGCACGCACGCTGCGGCGTAGCAGCACCCTCCCCCAATTATCTCGCCCCAGCCCCCCTCTCTTGCTGGCTGCCGCTTAATGAACTGTTAATTGTCCACGAGCTGTTTGATTGCGATCGATGTTTCAACAACAACAACAAGAAAAGATCAAAAGCTGCAGATGCCGCCCCACGACACGTTGAGCCAAAAGTGTTAATTGGCCGACGCCTGCTACTCCAGCTGCTCCGTCGATCGACGGTATCACGTGTGCCACTGCTGCCCGTGACGGTACCACGTGTGCCACTGCTGCCCGTGTCGCCGCATTAACCCACCCCCCCCAAACAAAACCAGCCTACCCAAGACCCCCCACGCACGCCTTCCCCACAACCACCACCACTCACTGCCGGCACCGTTCATGCAAGCGACGCAGGTGAGTAAGTGGAGCCAAAGCGAGACACAAAGATAGTTCTGTGCCACCCAGAGCTGTCGCTAGAGTCCGGCGAATAGGGGCGATCGCCCCGGCCCCCGCGCTTTGGGGGTGAGGGGGGGGTTAGGGGGAGGGGTCCGCGCTTCCAGGTCACAGTGATAGATGTGATACGGATTTAGTTCGAAGGCGTCGGGGCCACCACACCGCAACCCCCCCCCCTCTCCCACTATGAACGGGCCTGCCCCTATCTCGAGATGGTCCAGGGGCAGTCGTCTCACCCGCCCCGCTCGCTTTGCTGCCCTTAGCTACGGCACTGTGAGCGAGAGGGCACTCACAGAGCCCCGGGGGGAGCCGGCAGTGGCGGCCTGGGATGCCTAGGGCACCCAATCTAAAAATACAAAAGGCTGAACATAAAATAAGACGAAAAAATAAGTGTGAAACCCACCCCCCCAAAACTATTGAAGTTTTTCACAGACTTAATAATAAGTAGCTCATGCAAGTTATAACAATAAACACAAAAATGGGACACCCCTTGGCTTCTCATGGGTCGATCCACACGACTCAACTAGCGCTACCAACTAGCAAGACAAAACAAAGCAACTTCGGCGCAAATCATTTCGATACCGGGCAATAACAAGGCACCCTGTCAAGTTCGTTTGCACGCGCAAATGAACTTGGAATGGTGGCTCGGAACGCCTTGTATCCAATCTCAAACATTTCAATGCCCCGCTGCAGTCTCGATAATGGGACCCCAGTGGCTTTCATCCGTCCTTTACCTGGCGCATACACTTACATACCAAGAGACTCACAAAGACACCCATAGACAAACATAGGCTCACGCAGAAACCCATAAACTCACAGAGACCCACACGCACACAAAACCACAGACTCACGGACTCGCACAGACCCATTTCCTTGACTCCTGACAGTTTATCTGCCAGTCAAAAAAATCAATGCAATTTGCAAACACAGATTACTTTGACCGTAAGCTGAGTAAGTGAGAATTGCCCGGGCAAATCCACTGCGAAAGCTCCCGGTTGGCGCCACGGAACTTAACTCTCTACCTTTTTAAAACGAGTGACATTAGATTTGCCGAAATGAGACATATCCACCCTTTCATCTGAGCTGCTCTTTCCATTAAATTGCAGCCAGAGATGTGCGTACACATGCTGGATGAATAGCGGTGCACACGAATCAGGCGGGGCAATTTTGTGTGTTGAAATAAATACGGTGGCTGATCATCTTGTCAGCAGTAAAGCGCACATCAACGTGGTCTGTGTTTATCTCTGCGATGTGCCGCGCAGAAAGAATGCGTCATAGTTTACGGTGATTGTCCGTCCTCTGCTTGACTGTTAGATCAAAAGAACATTTCATTCTGTTTATTTATATATTCTCAGTATTATGTTTGTTCGTGCGCGAGATGGTATTCTTTTGTGAGTTTGATACACTATTCAAACATCTATTGAGGGTCTCCAATACCTTTTGTTTAGGCAAGTGCTTTAGAATATCGAAGTAATTTGTGCTGCCTTGCCATGGTTTGTCGTGAATATACTGGCAAGGGTAATTGCAATATCACCAGCTGCGTCCTTGAATCGTCTCCAAACACGAAAAACTGAAATAACTTTTTTGTTTTTGTTTGGGCAAAGTTGTAATGAAATTAAAGTTTTAGATGTACACAATTTTACGACCATTGTTAAAATCCAAAGAGGTCGCTCTAATTTGTGGATTTATCTGAAAAATATGAAAATTACATTTTTGGACGAATCCATGAATGTTTGATGTCGCAGGAAGTGATGTCTTTTCCCGTGATGCCACGTCACATGGTTTATTTAAAACTTAATTTGGAGCTTTCGTGACAGCAGGAATTATTATTTGGTATACTATTAACATTCCTTCGCTTTATTAATGCAAACCCTACTCCCTCCCTTTGATGCTGCTAATCCTGCATAATGCACGGGCATATTATGACTTTGAAACCCCCCGCCCACCTCCTACGCATTCCACAAGTAATGACTAATCCCATATCTGCATTTCTCATAAATATGCTAAATTCCTCTTGATATGCTAATTATTTTGTCAAGGCGCTCTTCCCCCTCCAACCCAGCTTAAATATACGCTCCAAGCGTGGTGGTGTTTCATTCAGACGCTGTCTTTCCGACAGACCTGTTCTTCACCTGAGGACGGCTGCTTGCGTTGTGGCCGAAACGTCGTGAGAATAATTTTATTATGTTTTATTTTTATTATTATATTATTTCCCTTCTACGTGACTTTACCGAAAGAACCAAGAAGATGAATCCATGCAGTGACGAAAGCTTTAAATCGAAATTTACTCTTTGGTTCTTTCGGTAAAGTCATGTATAAAGAGAAAATAATAAATGGTTTATTTTCACAGTACATGACGTCGCTTTTAATTTTAGCGGTTGAATGTCAAAATGTCGACTTTAAAACGATTGTTTTGTTGTCGGAACTTTAAGTATATAAAAGTAACACGTAATGATTTGATAGTATAATAAATGATCACATTTAGTACACGATAAAAAAAAAATATTTCGATTTAAAGCTTTCGTGACTGCAGGGATTCATATTCTTGGTTCCTTTTTTTATTCCAGTGGTTTTCACATCTGATGATGATTGCTTGTGTTGCAATCGAAACGTCGTGAGAATTTTATTGTTTAATTTTTATTATTTTATTATTTCCCTTCTACGTGACTTTACCGAAAGAACCAAGAATACGATAAAAAAAATTATTACGGTCGAAAAGCTTTAAATATGAAAATATCTAAATATGAATCTGAAGAAAACTGACATTCTAAAAAGTGAAATACGAAAGTCAACCCTAATACATCCTGTGTAATGAGCAGAGACAAGCGTGTGTCCCTGCACGCTGAAATAAAATAATGTTTTAGTCCACCAGCTCATGGGGCCTGGAGGAGCAATGTTTTCCAACAGCATTTGTTTAAGCAGGCAAACTGAAACCACTGATTAAAGTGATGCGGAACGGCCAGGGAGCCATTTCCCATGTGTCCCTTCATGGTACACATTAAGGGCAACGCAGGGGGAGGCACAGACATTGTAAGCATTACTTAACCTCATACACGTGGACCCTCGACGGTGAATTTTTTTTTATCTAGGGAGCAGACCTCCCATTCTGAGCTGCTCTGGGCCCAGAATTCCCCCGTTATGAATGTCTGCCAGAACCCACTTCCTGAAACCATCGTTGACTCCGGGAGCTCTCGTTAGCGGAGTGCGGCCTGTTAAACAAAGGCTGCCGGGGTTGGCCCGATGTTGTAAGAAAGAGCCCTCAATGACCACTCAATGGAACGTGGAAGGGAAGTATTTCAGATGCAGAAGAGGAGGATGAGGTTTTGATAGGCGAGACACGTGTGCAGACTGGAGGAGAGCAGATTAGGCGTTGGAGAGGTAGCCGGAGGTTGGTGATCAAGGGGAAGACCTGAAGCCAAACGGTGAGAGATCATCACATCGGACTTCGGAAGTTGGTGTCAGTTGTGCCATTGTTACGAGGCACAAGAGAAGGAAAGAAGCGATGGTGAGCTATGGGGACAGTGGCATTAGCTGCAATGACCTCTTGACCTGTCCATGACTTGTTATGTACACGGCCATCCGTAACAATGAGTAGAACTAACCTAGATACAGCAGCCAGTGTGGTAGTGGAGTGAGCCTCGTGAGAGTGTGCCACGTGGCCCAGTTGGCCTGCTCGTTAGTGACCAGTAACCTTAGTAAGGCTGCCGGAAAAATGTTGAACTAAACGCACTTGCCCAGTTCATTAGCTGGACCGGCTTGCTTCCTAGTGGTCATGGGAACGTGGCACTGTGTGCCAATAGTTGCCTGCACGAAACTACAGCAATCAAGCATTCATTCATGAATCAACAATGAACTTATCAAGTAATACTTGCGGCAATTTCCCGCATCTTGTCCTCGAACCAGGAGACAATAAATAGTCTGTAATTCTCAAATCCATTTCCCTTGGAAATGATTCTGAATTATTACATGTATATCCAATTAAAACAAAAACACGTAGTTTTGTTGAGAAAGAAAATCAGTAAACTCCTACCAGACACTATTGTATTCTTTTAATTGTTGGAATTACGTTATTCGGCGAACTTTTCAGCGAGTGTTTATTTCAACAACTTGCAATTAACCTCACAAAAATAAAATGAAGGAGTTTTTTTGATGGGGTAAAATTTTTTTTTTTTTATCAGCCCTTTCCGAGCCCATTTATTTAATCGGGTCATGGTGACATCACACCGCAGTGCCGAGGCTGTGCGACAAACACTCAGCTCCGTGTCTATCTGAGTTCCAAGTTAGCCTCCCGCCCTAACGAGCATCAAAGGAGTTGGCATAGGAGGGAACAAGCTCGGTCTCAAAGCACACTTCGGCGGGCACAAACAGATTAATCTGATGCAGCACAAATTAGCGGTAGAGGTTGCAAGCCGCTAACTAATATTGAGGATTTCTTTCCCCACGACGGTAGCCTTTGCAGCCCCATCTGTCAACCCAGCTGGCTCCTTCCCCCTTTAGTTTGTTTCGCTGTTTCACACGCAAAGACAAAGATCCCCCGTATAGCCTTGACAGACTGTTGGGTCAAGTGCTGTTTTCGAGCAGCTATGATGGCCGGCACGGCACACTAGCAGATGGGTGGCTAGCACCACGCCGGGTCGCCTTTATCTCCCTAGTGGTGATGTTTACACACGACATTAGGTACGCATTAGAGGCTGAGTTGACCTAGGAGAGGCCCATGACCAGTTCACATAATCGTCACTGGTGTTGGCCGTGAGCGGGAATCGAACTTAGGTCAACAGGTTCATAGCGTGGCGCGCTAACAGCTACACTCCCGCTCACACAAACATACACGCTCTCAGAGCCGAATGCGATTCCTGTGTATTCGTCAGCTTACTTACAACGCCCATTCAATCAATGTGCAAGCGTGTGCCCGCGTGATCGCGGTGCCGCGTGTGCGGGCGACAACGGGCAGCCGGACGCAGGATGTGGGATTCTGACAGGTAACAAAGCGTTTGTATCGGGCAACAGGCCGCTTGGCTTCCGCGATAAATAGGCGACGTGGACTTTTGTGCTTTGTTTTCTGCTCGCACTTAAAAAAATAACAACTCACTTACTAATAATTGTTCTACGAAACAAAAAGTGGTGGATATTCTTTGCGAGACCGACCGTTACAGCGAATGCACCGAGTGGCCTCGAAAGAATTAGCGCGGATGGGAAAGTAAAACATTGCGTCATTGATACTCTTTGGTTCTTTCGGTAAAGTCACTTAGGTGAAAAAAAATAAGAAATAAAAAAAATGAATTTTTTTTTTTTTTTACATTTTTCACCTACGTGACTTTTCCGAAAGAACCAAAGAGTATGAATCCTTGCCGTCACGAAAACTTCAAATCGAGAATTGCGTCATTGAGTCTGCATGTGATGCCGGACGCTCATCTCGCTTCTCTCATGTGAAGGTTCGAGCCATGGGGGGGCTGAGCTGACTCTCTCGGACGCGTGCCAAACACTGCCTATTTCTTTTGACATTTGAAGAAGGCTACGGAAAAGAAGAGAGAGAGAGGGGAGATATAAAATTCGTTGCTCGCACAATAGCGAGCTCTATTATTTTTTTACTCACTCCCCGGCAAATTGCAAGCTGTCGTAGAGAAATTAATTCAACAGATCATATTTCAAAAATCCCTATTAAAGTTATTAAAGCTGTAGTGCATGCAGCCCAAAAACTGAATGTTTTTTCCACGGCACCCGGGATTTGAATCAGTGCCAATGTGGCCCTTTGTTATGTTGATGTAACACCGCGCCGCGCAGCCTTATTAGCCTTGTGGTACCTGCTCTATCTTCTTCCAATTTCATTTGAATGAATGGCATTAATTATTTCCTCCGCCGCCTTTCTCCCCTTCAAGAAGCGCTAATAACGACGCGCACGTTGCTACGCGCGCGGCCTCCGTCACGACGCGCGTATCCATGGGCCGCAACGCCGCGCATTTGCTTTGCTGCCATTATAATTATTATTATTATTCGCGCATTTGATTTTTTTTTTGCAAAAAAACAAATAAAGAATTCGCCTGTTGTGCATATCAAGTTGATACGTGGTGAGTGGATGTGGGGGGGAGGAGGTAGGGGGTGAGCGAGCGGAGAAGGAAGAGGGGGGGGATGCAGAATTCATCAGAGAGAGAGAGAGAAAAGAGCAAAAACGTTCAAAAACGTTCACATGTTTCATAGACGGCTCGAGTGAAATGCGCTTTGGCGATCGCTGCCAGCGTTGGCAAGCCACACAACCTCCATCCTGGTTGTCGGTTTCTCCGCCACGGTTTTTTGTTGCTGCACTCTTCTTCTTAGTTCAGAAGCCAATGGTCGCTAATTTAAATCAACGTAATTTATTTTCTCTGCTTCTGCCGGACAACCAGCGCCCAGGCGCCAGTGACGGATAGCGAAGGAATTCCATTAATTACAGCTTCAGCAGCTTTCCATTCTTCATTTTATATGATCCTTTGACTCCCCCGACGTGGTGATTAACTGCGTTTGAAAAGCCAGGAATATATATGTATATATATCGGTGCTTTAGCTGTTTGGCTTAGGCTCGGTCACGTGATGGAGCGACCGTGCGTCCGTGCGCGCGGGACGTTGGACAGCGTTTCGTCTCCGAGATTCATGCGCGGCGGAGAAATATTTTAAATGTTGCCCGTCTATGTGGTGGGGTGTGAGGATATTTATTCATAAAAACAAAAATTCCTGACGCTCTGCGGTGCTGCTGAGCCAGTACAATCTTCCGTGGGTACGAAGTGTGGATCGCACACCAAGGGCACTGCTGTGAGAGAGTACGGCGTATGCTAATGAAACCCGTGCTGCTACTGCTGCAGTATCAGCAGCAGCAGATTGCCGCATGCATGTGTTTTTCTTAAACTTAATTCTTGCAATAAAACGCCACTACATGATATCTGCTTACATGTGCTCTGCAAGTCATTGATTTCAAAATAATGTTTACAATGATGGAGGACGGGATATGCATTAAACAGATCTAGAAGTAAAACGGCCTGTAAATTGAGCACAATTTTAGAAAGTTTGCTTTAACCTGAGTTGTTTTTCTTGTTATTTGTTGCTGCTGTTGTTGTTGTTGTTGCGATTTCTCTTTGGCCACGTTGCTCTACTTGATTTGTTTTGCATGTTTAATGTCGGTGACACAGGTCGCACTCGCAATCGAGACTCATCCAGGCTTCCTGAGTCCTCGCTTGGATAAGCGAAATAAACTTTCATCGCGCAACTGCCGCTGGAGTCACTTAAACTGGGAACTTTATCCACATCATCATCATCATCCGGTGTGAAGTTATCTTCGCAGAGGGTTGTCTGTGTGTGTGTTTTCTCTACCCTCCGCCAGCGTCGCCACGGCAACGAGATGTCAACTACCTCGCCTGGTATATAGGAGGCCGTTCGTTCGATCCCTACACTGACGCATGCACATTTGGAGTTTGCGTGTCTCTCTCCCCGTGGTCACGTGGATGTTTCTCCGGATCCTCTGGTTTGTTTTTCTCTCTCCCCACATTTAGAATCAATATGCGTTGAGTATTTGGCTGCTATACATTTCCGTATAAAAAGACATCTTCGTACAGCTCAATAGGCCTTACCGGGTAGTTGTTAGTTTTTTGTTGTTTCATTTATTTGGTATAGCCATGTGAGCCATTCGGCTCTTGAATCGGGTTCAACCGAAACAAACAAAAAACTAAAACATGAACAAGAAAACATCTTAAAGTGACTACGCGCAAACAGAAAAATCTAGGAAAAAACTGCAAAGTCTTCCAGAAAAAAAAGCACCGTACATCATCATCATCCGGTGTGGAGGGCACAGATTCGAAAATGACACCGCAAAAAAACTACATTTGAATTATACACAACAATCAACGCCGTCTACGGACAAACCGATGCCCCAATGTCACTTTGGCGAACGAGACAATGCCCTGGCCTCTTGGCTTCTCACCACGTTAAACAAAATAAACCCGAACGTGCGCGTCAAGCACGGAATTGCGCGGCGGCTACGTTTCACGGGAATGATGATTCTCATTTTAATCCACACACCGAAACATACTGTAAACGGGTATGAGTGTTACTGTATAATAAATGTCTCTATGGAGAGACAATTGATTGGTGTGAACATTCGAGTCTCCCAAGGCCTCGTCCCGTGGGCCTAATTTCCTGGTCCAGCCTTGGGTTGAAGCAACACTGTTAAAAGGCCGCTTCGTTCCCATGGGGTTGTACACGACTCTGGATTGCTGATGTGGGATGGTGGGGCGGGGTGTGGGGGGGGAGGGGTGACGGTAGGGGAGGTCGAACCCCCACAACTGTAACCCGTCTCTACCCTCACCTGCACAGCCCAAACATACCTGGTGCAGTCGTAACCTGAGAACCCAATCGGGCCCTGCGTGCTTCACTCCGCTCGCTGCGAGATGCGCGACTCTGCGGCCGTAATTCTCCTCCGTGGCACCTCGCCTCGTGCTCGATGTGCACCGTCGCAACACGCACTGTTAGTGTCTCAGTCAGCTGCCGCCACGCGACTTCCCATTGATACCTCGGTGGGGCGCAGGATGGGCGCACGTCTTTGGCAACTAACCCTCGCCACCATCACCACCACCACCACCCGCCAATCAGGTCTCCTTGCAGCCTTGCCGTGCGCGAGCCGCACTGAAACCGTTTTAGCTTTGGGCAAGGGAGACAGAAAGGCACGGCAGCGACTGGGGCACAGCGACTCTAAGCCTAGCACGAGCTTTATGAAACCCTTTCGACACCGGAGCAGATGATTGGGTCCTTGTGCAGCCAACAAAGCCATATGGGCGTTTGGGGCAGCCCAGAGTGTTAACGTGGACTGGTGCAAACTCTGTTGCATATTAGAGAGGGGGGGGGGATGGGAGGGAGAGAAAGCTGGAGGATTATTAGAGATAATTGTCGTGATAAGGAGCATAGAAAATGAGCAGCGGAAGGATTATCCTCTGAGAAGACGAGAGGAGGAGGACCGAGAGCACTGATGCTGTGGACTTTCTCAGTGAAGTCACCCGAATTTGAGAATAATTCTACTCTGCATGCCAGTGGTGCTGCTAAGGCATTGGGGGCCCGAGGCCAACATAATTTCGGGTGCCTCTTCCCCTTCCCCCGCCCCTTTCATTTTACAAAATCCTAGTGAGATGTAAAAAAATATATGAACAATAGGTTATGAATGCAGTAAGGATAAATTAAATCTAGCCATAGATATTTAGTGAGATGACAGAAGAGAGATGCGGACACGATAGATGTGAGAGCGAGATTAATTGGCTTTGTTGTTGATTCCGACTTGAATTTGAGCTGATATTTGACACAACCCCGCTTTCATGAACCGAGAGGCCCCTTGAGCAGCTAGGAGCCCGAGGCGTTTTCCTTGTTTTTGTTTAGTTTCCCAGCGCCGTCACCGCAGCACCAGACAGAGAGCACCAGACAAAGAGGAGACACGAGGCAAGGCATGGTGGATTATGGGCGCCACGGTGGCTAGGAGATGTTAACGACCTGGCCTGGTATACAGGAGGTCGTGGGTTCGATCTCAACCCTGACGCCTTCATAGTTGGAGTTTGAATGTCTCTCTCTCTCCCCCCGTAGTTGCGTGAATTTTTTCTCCGGGTCCTCCGGGTTTTTCCTCCACATTTAGAATCAACATACGTTGAGAGTATTTGGCTGCAATACATTTCCACATGATAAGCCACTTCGTTGAGCTAACATTTATGGCCAGGTCACTTGTGAAAACTAGCTATGTAGCTCAGTAGGCTTGACCTGGTAAAAAAGTAGTTTATAGTTTTAGTTTGGGTAGAGAGCATACAGGGCAAGAGATGCAGCCATATATGTGTATGTGTATACACTTATTTCGCACCGTACGTAACCAACTGTGTTAATCGGAGGTGAGGGAATAGAAAGTTACATAGCCTCGTGCTTCCTCGGATATAATGGCTTCAATGTCACACCTGGGCCGCTCAATACGGGCACCCATATCTATGGGACCCTTTTGCCAGTAGCCAAATGGTGAAGAGATAAGCATAGGTTTTGCCATTTGCAGATATTATCAGAGCATGTTTGTTTACATGTTTTGACACAAGTTTGCGTGCTTTATGCTGATTTAATGCCTTGCAATAGCTATCCATTTGCTGTTTGAACATCTTAACACCTGTTTTATTGCCAGAACGGGTAAAAACCTATTCTTATTCTTTCGTCATTTTGAAACTGGCAAAAAAAACATTCCATAGACATAACTGCTCAACCCGAACTATTGATGCATTCATACTTGCATTGCCTTTGTACTATTGTGGTCTGACACTCGTGAGACGAGGCCCTACAGAAGGCTGTCTCTGGTGTAAGCCATTCCCTTTCAAAGGCAATGCATATGTAATGATCAGAGCTTGTTTGTTTGCATATTTCGTCACAAGTATGTGCAGTTAATGCAAACTTGACGTCTTGCAATAGGTATCTATTACGTGTTTTGAGCATCTTAACGCCTGCTTTCTTACCAGAAATGGTAAATACTATTCTTATTCTTCTTCTTGGTTCTTTCGGTCTTCACCTGAGGACGGCTGCTTGCGTTGTGGCCGAAACGTCGTGAGAATTATTTTATAATGTTTTATTTTTATTATTTTATTATTTCCCTTCTAACGTGACTTTACCGAAAGAACCAAGAAGATGAATCCCTGCAGTCACGAAAGCTTTAAATCGAAACTATTCTTATTCTTAACGGCACACATATCTAACTCTGCGGTTTCACCAACTTCAAAATAGCTTTCTCTTTTATTCTTTGGGTCTTTCGGTAAAGTCACGTAGATAGGTTGAAATGTTATTTGTTATTTTTTTAACCTATCTACGTATCTTTCTCTCTCAAAGGCCCGCGCCGCGGTGGATTGTGAGTAGGGGACATTTCACACTCTTTAACTCACCTCGGATAAATCTCTCTCTTCACGGCGGTGGCCGTTGGAGTGGTGTTAAAAGTGTGCGAGAGAGATCGCACCTCCGATGACAGAGTTTGCGAGTGTGCGCTCGCGATGATGAGTCGCTCGGGCCGCGGGGTAAGAATGGGCTCAATCAGGCGAGCAGTCGACGTTAAACCCATTATCAGGAAATCTTGGCTGCGAGACGGACATCTCCTCCAGCAGCAAGCCAGCCAATAGCAGTTGGACGGATCCGCGTTGCTTTGTGTAACCCTTCCAAAGACGCTTAACAAATTGCATGCGGCTCCCAAAGACGGGCGGCTATTGTGGACAGACAGATCCACAGGCGGCAACAAAAACAACAATCAGCCGCCGAAATTAGCGGCCATATGGTGCGGAATGGCGATGCGGTGGACAACGGTTGTGCCATTACATCAATAACATCCTGGGTTCGAATCCCGATTTAGGCGCTTTTTTTGTTCTGAGCTTGTACCCCCACCCGGTCTGTTTTGCATGGGTATCCTTTAGATTCTCCGTTTTACTTCGATAGTAAAAAAAAACAACTCACAATGTCAGTGGTGTTGGCCATCATCCCGAGACAGGAAAAAAGTATTCGAACTCAGTGTGTTTTTTTTTCTTGGTAAATGAGTACTTCTTGTACACATATGTTTTATATAGCTGTAAGTCTGATCCCAGTCTGGGTTTCTGCCAAAGTGTCGTTCTTCTGCGTCTTCCACCGATTTGTTTATTGTCTCTTCCTCCGTCTATGCACGTGTGTTTTTTTTCTTCCTCCAACAATTGCATTCCTTCAATAATGAATGCCTAATGAATAAATAAGGATGTACGTACATAGCTATTAAATTATTATGAATGCGTTTATTTCAGTAATATTTTGAGCGTGCGTTTTGATACACTGTACCGTTTGTTTCACTTTTAAGGCACCGAATCGAGAGAAAATACACAATATTAATGTCATAAAATAATAGTTGTTTACTTTATTTACCATCCGACACAGTCACGATTGTGACCCTCAGGTAAATAATCAGCCCCGCAAATATCCCGTCATGCCTCTACTGCAGAGGAAGCTCTAGAGGAGCCCTCTCAAGCGTGTTTGGCCTACTCTTCCACCATGGCCATACGACTCAAAAGAGATAGGAGTACCCATACTTTACCACACTGCGCTCAACATCCCGACGAACTCGCCGTGTTGCATCGCTTTATCCTGCTGGGTCGACAAAGACGGAAGGGGGATTGAAGAAAATATCCCAATGTATAGACTTCCACGCCGGGAGATAGAATTAAACCAGTGGCCTCTGGTTTGCATGGCCAGTGTGCTGACCATTTTGCCATCCCTGATCTTAATATAGATTTTGTGTGCGTGTGTGTGTGTAATGGATCATCTGCGAACGGCTCAATTCTGAGCAGCATTTCGATTCCCGTGATCCATCGTGGCCCACGCCGACTTGAGAGTCGGACCTGGCCTTTACCTCGCGGTGACGTCGCTCCTAATGAGCGAGATGGCGAACGCTCTTCTCCAGCGCCGAGCTGCTGCTGCTGCTGCTAATGGCTGGCTGACAGCTTCTACGTTCATTTAAACTCAGTCCACGCGCCGACATTTAATGCCGCGGGAAAGATTGCAGCGTTCGCGACAGGCAATTTCTCTCTAGTGTGCCCAGTGGCTGACACGGCGCTGGTTTTGTGTGTGTGTGTGGTGCGGTGTGCGTGTGTGTATCTGTGTGTTGGGGGAACGGTGGTGCAGCGGTTAGCGCGCTGCGCTACGAACCTGGCGACCCGAGTTCAATTTCTGCTCACGGCCAACACCAGTGACGATTATCTTGAACCGGTCATGGGCCTCTCCTAGGTCGACTCAGCCTCCAATGAGTACCTGGTGTGGTGTGTAAAAGACATCGTCACTGGGGAGACAAAGGCGGTCGGGCGTGGTGCAGGCCACCCACCCCCTCGTGTGCCGTACCAGCCTGCATCGGTGCTCGCGAACAGCACTTATTTACCTGCAGCTCAGCACACGGCAGATGCCTGCGCAGCGCGACTCACGACCTCCTCTCAATACCAAGATCCAGGATGGTCATGTCTACGCGCCGCTTCTCGGTGGCAGCCCCAACAGTCTGGAACGATATCCCTCTGCACATTCGCAGCATCACCTCAATCGCCTCCTTCAAGAGACACTTAAAAACTCACCTCTACAATCATGCTTTTGAGCGACTCTGAGCTTGGCTCCGCGCCTCTGAGTTGCGGCCACTACGTCTGCAAATTTGCGCGCGTTACAAATTGTACTATTATTATTAGTCTATGAAGGCTATACGGGGGGGGGGGGGGTGGTCTTTCTTTTGTGTGTGGGTGAGCTCTCGTTTCACCCAACGACGGCTTTAGAGTCGATGTATCACGTTGCCATAATTTCTGTTGTGCTTTTTGGCTTGTCCCCGGATAATCGCACCTAATGTGCACAGAGTGTAACGTGCTGGGTCTAAATAATCCACGCGCGGCTGACACGGTTCACAATTTTTTTTTTGCAAGAAAAAAAAAACCATCAACACATTCGTCAATCACAATGTGGCCTTAAAAAATGGAAACACGTGTGATAATAGACGTTTCGGACGACGGTCCTTCTCCGTTTATCCGCTATGAAAAAGGGCCATTGCCCAACACGCAAGCCTATGATGAAATATTTTATTTTCATTCGAAGGCCACACACAGCGTTATCGACGCGAATTTTTTAGTAGTATATTGTGTTTGTGCACAACTGCCAATGCAGTCGCAGCAGCAGCAGCAGCAGTGGCATTGCCAAATAATTTGTCAAGTTTATTTTGTTCACAGGTGGCCTTGACGATAAATGAGATTACTCTGTACATTGCACAGCCTCCAAAAATCACAGTAGTCAGCAGGGCTCGGTGACCCCCTTCCGTTCCGCGTATTTTTTTCTCGATTCTTTTCATTCCTCATTTTCATTTCAAATTTCGCGATCGGTGTACAGTTGCTAGCCCTGTGTTAGGAGAGGCTCGTGGATACTTCGTGGTAAGAGGGAGGAGAATACCCCATGATATCAGAGGTGGGGAACTTGGACGCGTGATTTCCACATACAGGGTGCTTCCAAAAAATGTGTTCACACTTCCGAGAATTTGCAACAAAACCGCGACAAATTTGCTGCCTCCGGGCTCTGGAGACCACATGGAGAATATTCCAAGCACGTGTTGACAATGATGGCGAACAATTGGAGACTCTTTGACTTTTTGAATCTATTAACATCCATTTGTTATCATGTCGCAATATATTATCCGTTCTTTTTTCATTCAAAACGACAGTCCCGTTTCAGTGTTAATATGTTTTTAAGCACCCTGTCATTGCCATACACTCGGAAGAGGTAGAGAGAGACTTTTTGAATTTTAAACAACTTTTATTGCCGCCCGCAGCAAATGCACTGGAGGCGATTTCAATATGAAATACAGTCACCAGCAAACAAATGGAAATAAACGCTACAAATCGACGCGCTGTGGCGCTAAAAACACCACGCACAATACAAAAGAAAAGTCACGTGGTTGTGATGTCATCGCGCACGCCACGGTGACGAGCGAGCGCTTCAAAAGGTGAACACGAGGGTGCCGTCCACGCTGGTACAGAGGGCTTTTCCGGCTCCCCAGCGTTCGAAGAAGACGTGCACATCACCAACATGGGTGTGGTACATGGCGTGCTCCAGCCGGAGCCGCGCCTTAAGCAGGCCTCTGAAAACTGGAAGCACAGAGCAGCCGTCAGTGTCACCCTCCAGCATCTTTTAGAGGTAGAGAGAGAGGAGAGGAGTTCTACTCGGAATCTGCGTTGTCTTGAGCGATGTGTCATTACGCAGCTGACAAAAACCTGGACTTGTAGTGTCTTACAGGCTCATAGAAGACAGCTTTTTTTTCCTTTTGAAGAAAGTGACCTCAACAAAGAAGACATACTGAGAAAGCTGGGACAGGTGGCAACTGTATATAAGTGTCATGTTAAGCGGCGAACGCACTTTTCCATTTCGAACTCACGGTTTGAGTGAGATGAACGGCCCTCGGGCATTGACGTCGTTTGATTTAACCTCGTGCAGTGTTTCGAAATCTCGCGTGACAACGGTGGTGTTGTTCTGAATCTTCTTTCCGCTTGCTTCGTTTCATTTTTTAAAGTTCGATTTGCTTTTGTAATTTGTTTGGTGACCCAGGTTACGCTTGCAAACGAGACTCGTCGCGGTCTCAGAGAGAAAAACCTAGATTTGAAGTTTTCGTGACTGCATGGATCCCTACACTCTTTTTGTTTTTTTCGGTAAAGTCACGTAGGTGAAAACAAAATAAAATGAAAATTAAACAACTAAATTAAATCACAGTGATTTTACATTTTAAATCACGGTGATTTTCTATTTTAAATCACAGTGATTATTAAATTTTAAATCGCAGTAATTGAATTTAGTTGTTTAATTTTTATTGTATTTTCTTTTCACCTACGTGACTTTACCGAAAAAACTAAAGAGTATAAAAACAAAACAATCATCGCGGACGTGCTTCTAAGAGTCGACCTGCGAAATCTTGTTTTGAAGCTTTCGTGACTGCAGGAATCCATACTCTTTGGTTCTTTCAGTAAAGCCACGTAGGTAGAAAATAAAATAAATCACGACGTTTCGGGCGCAACACAAGCGTCCATCATCAGGTGCTTTCCCACAAGCGTCCGTCATCAGATGCTTTCCCACCTGATGATAGACGCTTGTGTTGCGCCCGAAACGTCGTGCTTTATTTGATTTTATACCTTAAGTGACTCGATCTGGAAACTTTATCCACACCCCATGCGGTGTGCGGCCCCTCTCTTCGCGGAGGGTTGGCTGTGTGCGTGTGTCCACACCTTCCTTGCGCTTATCTCTACCCTCCGCCAGTGTCGCCGCGGTCCTGTTGTTTGCACCAGAGGCACACGATCCATACGCCTTGACAACATAGACACAGTACTTGCCGTCAATCGAAACAAACTAAAAAAAACATCTCGTCATTCTCAAGGCCAGACTAAGCCGAATTATGTCAGGAAATAAACAATAAATGGAACTTAATTGTTTTTGCTTTGTTCGTGTGCAGCTATTGGCGACGAGCTGAAACCGTGAGCGCTTGAGAGCCCGGTTTAATCACTGTTCGAGCTGCCCAGATTGGAAGCCAGTGGTCCCAGCGGCGCTGGCTCTCTGCGCTCTGACACGTTATTAGCCCCCCGCGTCACCCGGCCACCTGCAGGGCCATCTCGATTTAGCGACAAATTGCCAAACAACACATCTGGTCAAAGGTTTCAAAAAAGGAGTGCGTCTCCTTACTCTAATGAGCAATGAGGTTCTATACCGTTGGTGCTTCTGAGCAATCATCATCGCCAGCCGTGGTCAATCCACTGCTGGATGAACGCCTTCCCAAATCCGCCATCCCTTATGATCTTGAGATGCGTTAATGCGCACTGTCGCCTACACATGGGCTGATTTAATTGCTCCATGTCTTCCGTGTACGGCCTCTCCTCAGATGCGTTCCGTTCCTAGATGCCGTGCCAGTGGTGTGAGTTTCACGTTTAGTTCTAAGCATGGGATGGGGCTATCCATAGGGCGCGTCGCCATTCGCTGCCCACAAAATGGCATTTATTTTACTGACACGCCGAGGCATGATAGGCCAAGTTGACCCCTGACGGGGACCTGACTCTGTGATTGCGAGTCAATGGCTGTGAGCAGGGAGAGTCGATGATATTCCAGTGTCGCAGAGACAGTGAAATACGACACATGCCAGTTCTGTCGCTTTGTAATCGCGTATCCAGTAGTTTCTTTTTTCAAAGTAAAAAAAACACGTGACGGCTTTCCTAGATTTGCGTCAGGAATGAGGAGGTCTGCGTTTTACTGCACGATCAAAAAACGAGTATATCGAAAAAAAACAACCACCGTTGGCTTCTCCCCCATGCAATGCTTCAAGTTGTATCGGCCCCGTAGGGATCGTGAGTCGAACCCCAACCGGGAAATACAACTCGCAACATTTCTGATGTCGAGCCAATCGTTGAACCACCCGACCTCCAACACGCGTGTAATACCACCGGCGAGAGAATTATTCAACGTGATATTCACAACACCGTAATGTATGAAAATAGTCAAAGCGTCAGAGACGGGCCCAGCATTTGACCGATGCAGCGTTTATCATTTCACTCACATCCGCATGCAACATAGATTTGCCTGCGCGTGCGTGTGCGCGTGTGTATGTTTGATGTATGGTTTATTTATTAATTTATATTTCAACATGTATTAACTCAGAACACTCCCCCCAGGGAGAGTACCTCTTGAGCGCTAGAGGTGTAGCTGCCGGCTCGGAGCCGGGCGCGCGCGCGCAGACGTGCGCGCATAACAGGGGCTACATAAGAACCACTTGATAATGCAATGTAAATATACCATATGCTCTGCAGAACAACTGATCCTAGATATGGCACGCGGCATTATGTGTGGGGGTGTCAGTGCTTTTCCTGATAAGGCGGTGTTAAAGGCAGGGCGACCGACGTGCACACGCCGAACCTAATGGTGAGCCGGCCACGGGATTCTGTGTGTGTGTGTGTGCTTGACTCAGGTAAATGAATAAAGGCATCCAGCTAGGATGGCTTAGGGCGTTCCCTTAACTTATTCTCAGCATCGTCGATAAGTTTGATCTACGTTTTGGCTGTTGGAGCTCTCTGTCTCCCTCCGTGCCGTGTCGTTTCTCAAAGGCGTCGGCTATCATTCAATGTATCTGTGTCCGTGATATTTACTCGAGAACTTTGTATTAGATACTCCTCCCAGTTGCATCCAGTTGTTCAAATAGCGTATGTACGTAATGCACTACCTTCCCTGGCGTCTTGTACCTATCATTCTCCGAGTCAAACACATTCATATTCAGTCCCTTGTTTTCTCATTATATATCCAGGAAATCGAAATTGTCTTTTGGAGCGTTTGCCATTTTCGTCCTGAATCGTGAGAATTGTAAACATTGTCTACTGAGTTTATTTCATTACTCCCTCGGTGGACGCACTCTTGGCGTAGTTCCATTCTTCGGTGGGAATTCTACATTTTTAAGGCAGGGTTGGGGGGGGGGCTAGACTTTCCATCGGACAATCCCCGTTAACTGCCCACAATATAGCATTAGTTATTTTTTATCAACACTCCATGTTTAAATAGGTTGCGTAGATTCCCGACGGACACTCGATTTCATGATTTTGCTCCCTCAAAATCATCATCAGCAGCAGCAGTAGCAGATTTGAGTTATCTACTGCTGGATGATGATCTCGCCAAGCCATGACCATCTCACATCAATTCACGGTGCAAAACGTTCCATCGGGCTCCTGCACCAGGGCCTGATTCCATCACTCCATCTCCAGCGTGGACCTCCACCCTCTCGTGCTGCCCTTTTCGGTGCTGCCACTCTGGTCGTTACGAGTGCTAATGGAATTAATCTGACACGCGCAATCGACACGCTGTCGCGAGGCGCCCTTGTGCTACTGACTGTATCGTCTCTTCCTACTCCTTTGCGTAAAATGGGAATTTTTTTAATTACGCGTGGTTTTCTTTTTTAAAATTGCATGCGCTAGAGAATTGAATTTCTAAACGTCTCGCCGAGGGGTCAGGAGCTTCTGTTTGATTTAGACCTCATACTTGGAGGCAATAACAATGAAGACAATTGATAACGCGTACATGTTTCACAAAGCGGACGCGATGTTCGATCGAGAACTCGGAGGCGCGGAGCCAGAGGTCAGCGTGCCTCATACGCCAACCTGGACAGGTGAAAGCCTGAACCAGGTGGGAGCTTGGACGGGTAAGAGCCTGAACCAGGTGAGAACCTGAAGCAGGCGAGAACCTGAAGCAGGTGAGAGCTTGAACCAGGTGAGAGCCTGAACGAGGTGAGAGCTTGGACGGGTGAGAGTCTGAACCAGGTAAGAGTCTGAACCAGGTGAGAGCCTGAACCAGGTGAGAGTCTGAACTAGGTGAGAGTCTGAACCAGGTGACAAACTGAACTAGGTGAGAGCCTGAACCAGGTGAAAGTCTGAACCAGGTGAGAGTATGAACCAGGTGAGAGTCTGAACCAGTTGAGCGCCTGAACCAGGTGAGAGTCTGAACCAGGTGAGGGTCTAAACCAGGTGAGAGCCTGAACCAGGTGAGAGTCTAAACCAGGTGAGAGCCTGAACCAGGTGAGAGTTTGAACCAGGTGATAGTCTGAACCAGGTGAGCGCCTGAACCAGGTGAGAGTCAGAACCAGGTGAGAGTCTGAACCAGGTGAGAGACTGAACCAGATGAGAGCCTGAACCAGGTGAGAGTCTGAACCAGGTGAGAGTCTGAACCAGGTGAGAGCCTGAACCAGGTGAGAGCTTGGACGGGTAAGAGCCTGAACCAGGTGAGAGTCTGAACCAAGTGAGAGTCTGAACCAGGTGAGAGCCTGAACCAGGTGAGAGCCTGAACCAGATGAGCGCTTGGACGGGTAAGAGCCTGAACCAGGTGAGAGCTTGGACGGGTAAGAGCCTGAACCAGGTGAGAGTCTGAACCAAGTGAGAGTCTGAACCAGGTGAGAGTCTGAACCAGGTGAGAGTCTGAACCAGGTGAGAGCTTGGACGTGTAAGAGCCTGAACCAAGTGAAAGTCTGAACCAAGTGAGAGTCTGAACCAGGTGAGAGACTGAACCAGGTGAGAGCCTGAACCAGGTGAGAGTCTGAACCAGGTGAGAGCCTGAACCAGGTGAGAGCTTGGACGGGTAAGAGCCTGAACCAGGTGAGAGTATGAACCAAGTTAGAGTCTGAACCAGGTGAGAGTCTGAACCGGGTGAGAGCCTGAACCAGGTGAGAGCTTGGACGGGTAAGAGCCTGAACCAGGTGAGAGTCTGAACCAAGTGAGAGTCTGAACCAGGTGAGAGCCTGAATCAGGTGAGAGCCTGAACCAGGTGAGAGCTTGGACGGGTAAGAGCCTCGACCAGGTGAGAGCCTGAAACAGGTGAGAGCCACAACCAGGTGAGGGCCTGAACAGGCGAGGGATGTCTCTATTTGTATGCGTGTATGTATGTGGAACTTCTTTCGCACCGTACGTAGCCAACCGTGCTAATCGGAGGTGCGGGTGGAAGGACAACAAGGAGGCACTTCCGTCGGAAGTGGCGTGGGCGAACAATTGCAGGGCTGCACATTGACCTCTTGTATTGGGTGCATGAGGCAACGGAATGGATATTTTAAAACATACTCTCCGGGGTAGAAGCTAAAGCAGCTGCATGGGGAATGTATACTGCCCTCCAAACCTGTGTGCGTTTACAATTAGGCGGGAGCACCTCTTTCGGGCGCCGCGATGTCAAACGCGGGCTCTTGGTTCGCAGAGGCCAACAATGCTGCCAGGAACTGTAAACGGAAAGAAAGGGTGATATTTTACATAGAGAGAGAAAACACAAATAAGACTTTAACAACAACAACAACAAAGGGCACAGAGCTCATTCGAGATGGTTCAACCTTTTTGGTGTGTGGTTGCCCCTAGCACCACTCCCACCCACCACCACAACCACCCCCCACCACACCCTGACCCCCCCCCCCCACTCAACCCGTTTGCAGCTCCCCTGGGTATTTTTCCCGTGGAAAAGTCAGAGCCGCCTGCTGCAAACTGGGCTGACATTTCCCTGCTTCACAGCGTCACAGAGAGGGCTTCTGGGCGACTGACCCTCGCTAGGTGTGCCCCCCGATCCATCATACCGCCCCGCAATGAATAAGTCATGATCGCGTTAATCAAGTCATCCCCGGCCCCTCTGTCTGCTGGCCCGCTATGCTTCGCCTTCTTTTTTGCCTTATTTATATGAACACGTTTAGTTTTATACTGCATCTTCCTCACCGCCCAAGTGGCTATGCAGCAGAGCGAGGGAGGCTCGCGCTAGGAAGGTTGTGAGTTCACATCCCGGTTGATCTTGAATCCCCAATGATTTGGTGATCATTGATTAGACCAAAAAATTCCACAACTCTTTTGGGGAAGTCGGCAGCAATGGTTATGTTATGGATAGACTTTTCGGCCGCCAAAGGAATGTGGAATTTCTAACACTGGCTCATGACTGTGAACTTGAGATAAGCACCACCTCAATGCTCATGTGAGCAGGAAGTCGGTTGATTTTGAATTAGAAACATTATTTCTAATGAATGTATACATATATTTTTCCGGGCTTGCTGGGGGTTGCAAATATTTTTCGAGAAGGTATGTCTAGAATGAGATGATGTGTTGAGAACAGACCAAGAAGATGCAATGAGGAGGACTCGAGCCCATCGAGTCACAAAGAACCATATACCCACAAAGAGATCCCATAAACTCCCACGTAGACCCACAGACTCACAAAGAGAACCATAGACTCCCACATGGAGCCATAGACTCACATATAGATCCATAGACTCACACAGAGACCCACAGATAAGAGGGGCTATGGAGTTCCCAGAAACTCCCACGTAGATCCACAAACTCACGAAGAGAACCATAGACTCCCACATGAAGCCACAGACTCACATAGAGATTCATAGACTCACACAGAGACCCACAGATGAGAGGGGCTATGGAAATCCCAGAAACTCCAACGTAGATCCAGAGACTCACAAAGAGGACCATAGACTCCCACATGGGCTACAGACTCACATATAGATCCATAGACTCACACAGAGACCCACAGACTAGAGGGTCTATGGCAGGAGGAGAGCAGCCGAGGGTGAGATGCGTTCCACGTTGCGTTGTTTGGCTTGCATCCGCTATTATCGATGTCTCTGTGCGGGCACATTACCGTTGGTCTCTCCGCGCGCCGTCTCTATTCTCAAAGGCGCAGGCGATCGCGGCCTTCCTTCCATTTATCTCTGTTCACGACATTTACACAAGAACTTTGCATCAGACACTCCTCCCACTCGCATCCAATTGTTCAAATTGACTTTGGGTGGGCAATCTGATGTGTTCCCCGGCTTGTTGAAAACCTATCATTACCTGAATCAAAACACATTAATATTCGGTCTCTTGATTTCTCATTGCATGTCCAGGAAATCTCACTTGCTTGTTCTCAAATTATAATGATGCATTTTTGTTGTTGCCGTACCTGTTGCCCTCTGTGCGGGTACGGCTTGTGTTTAGTTGACTTTGGTTGACGCTCACGCGCGAGTTTTAGCAACGCGTCGAACATGGCCATTCATTTATTTATTTATTATTTCCAACGTACTGAGATCTGTCACGGCGCTAGTACCCAATTCTGGCAGGCTTCTGAAGAGAGAGAGGGGAAAAAAACCGATTTGGCGGTAAGCACTCGTGGTTAAACGTTCGCTGCTGCTTCGTGCGAACATGACAATTTCTAAAATAATGACTGTTTCCAAAGAAATAGCCAGTGACATTCTGCTGGTACGCCACGTGAGCTTCTCCGCTTATTGACTTTGCTGGTCTGACAGGCCCCCTTTATCTTACACAGCCATTAGCAGCAGCAGCAGCGGTGCTGTATCGGTGCCACGTTAATTTTTAAGTTCAAAAGACATGGAGAACGAGGAAAAGGAAAGGAGGGGGTGGGGGTGGTGGTGGAACGGGGGGGGAGGTTGGGACATAAAAAAGTCGTTACACAATCCGTCATAAAATCCCCATCGGGAACTGATATGCTATTTAAATGCAATTGTGCGGCTCGGCTCTGTAATTACTCTGCGGCTGGGTGGCTCGCGGATACGGGAGCGCGAGCGGGGTTCCGGCCTTCTCGACGCTCCCCGGGGGTGGGGGGGGGGGACCCCGTCTTGGCGTGCAAGTGCGGTGGCGACGCTTCTTAAGCGTGGCCGGGCGACTCAACATTCGGGTCACCCCGCAGAGACGCGGATTGCGGGGAACGCCGGCACGCGATGATGGAACCAAAACCAAAAGGCGCCGAGGGCAGAGGCTCACTACTAAGGCGACGAGTCGGTTGGTAACCACCCCCTCTACTCACCGTGAGTAGCCTGCGCCCGGTTGTGCATCCCACGCAGCGCGGTTGGAGGTGTTTGGACAGCGCCGCCAATGTACGGGCAGATTTGAACTCGTGACAAATGGTGTGCGAGAAAGCAATTCATGATTAAAATAAAAATAATTCCGTAAAAATCCAAGCCGTTGTCAATCCACTTCTGGGTTGTGGGCCTCGCACATGCCGCGTTGGTAATGGGATTGAGTGGACTGTGTACTCGTCGGTTTCTAGTTAGTAAAATACACGTGCTAGCACAAAGAGTAGGCCCAGTCCACAGTTCGGTAGGTTGTCAATGGTTGTGTACATTTAATGCACATTTCTAGTTCGGTAAAACTCAAAAGTACGGGGCGAATTTCGCGGATGTCATCTGTAGTCGAACCAATAACCGCCGGGAACCATTCGCAGCGGGGCTGCGTCTCGCTCCCGTGGTCACAAGTTGTGGTTCCACTGCTGGTTCTGGACGACCTCGATTGCGCACCTTGGCGCCACATGTTCATCCGTGACGGGGCACACTCCGCTCTTGATGCAACTCCCGAGGTACCACCCCTCCCCTGCAAGCCCCTTCCTCGCTCAACCCTTCCACGACACTTACGTGTCTCCCGCAAAAACCCTCGTGCCTAATGATCCCTGATGCGCCACGGGGCCAAACGTGTAAGCGCAGCTGCCCATAAACAAGCGTGCCGCTTATCTGTTGGGGCGTAATCCCAGCAGCGGCTGATTTGAGGCTGCCCTTGATGCGTGCGTCTTGGAGGCTAAGGAGGAGAGAGAATTGCCCCATTACAAGGCGGGGCCACGGATCAAAGTGCGTAATCAGCGCGTGGGATAGCGGCCACATCACAAAACCACACATCATCGCCTGCCCCGGGGCTCCAGCTGGCGAATTAATTCTTGAACTGATTTGTCTCCTTTCGTGTGTGCAGCCCCTGACGTTTTGGAATAATTATTTTCCCACTACATTGCGTGGTGGGAAAGGTCACGGGCCCGGTTGGTGCTGTACATGAACGTACGCCTAATTTATTTTCCGAATGTGTGTGTGTGTGTGCCCGCTTGCTGGAGGAAAACTCACGACCCGAACGTGTGCTATTTTATCCAATCGACTATTAATGATTTATTGTCGTGTTTAAGTATTTGAGAATCAGAAGAATCGGCGTATTTATTTATGATGGAGGAGTCCGATGAGCTGTCCAGTAGAGGCACGTGGGTCAGAACGTTGCAACAACAAAGAAAAAAAAAACTGATACGAGTGCAAATTCTATAGGTAAAATATGTTAATCTATGCAGGATAAAATTAATAACGCAAAGGATTAGACGCATTATTTTGATGCTGTTTCTGCGTTGGCAGTGGTGCACAAGCATCGTCAACAGCACAAGAACGCGACGCGTTTGTCAATAACACCGCGGCATCGAAAGGAAACCACCACAGCCATGGATATATAAACAAGGTAACATTTGAGGCAATGGTCTTTCCAGATGTGCATTGACGAAGGTTCCATTGCCCAAAAAAGTCACGCAGTTTTATTGATTTATTTAAGGCCACACAGTGAGATTGATGCATCTGTTGAGTTAAATAATAATAATTAGAGCCATTTGTGTCAATCCACTGCTGGATGAAGGCCTCCTCATGGATTTTAGTTGTTGGTGCATGGTTACTTTTAGGTTTTTCGGTAAAGTCACGTAGGTAAAAAATATATAATAAAAATACAATTGAAATAATATTAGAAATAAAATAGTAAATCACGACGTTTTGGAGGCAACGGAGACTTGATGACGGAGACTTGTGTTGCCTCCGAAACGTCGTGATTTATTATTTTATTTCTATTATTATTTCAATTATATTTTTATTATTTATTTTTTACCTACGTGACTTTACCGAAAAACCTGAGAGTGTGAATCCTTGCAGTCACGAAAGCTTAAAATCTAGAATGGTGCATGCTTATTGAATTGTTTATTTTATTGTCTGCGTTTCTGTCTGTTCACGCCTATGCTTATAAGAATACACTCTCCTCTCCATCAATGTAATGTTATATGATGGCCCCCCGATATATTTCGGTCACGAGTGTTGTGTGACCATGCTTGTCCACGCTGGCCAGTGCGAATTTATGACATGTTCAAGGCCCAAGGCAGGTCCACGCATCACTCGCCATTGGTGTTAGTGATGGTCAGGAATCAAACAGAGGTCACTGGGTTGATGGCGCAGTGCGCTAGCTACTGCATCACACTCACCCCCCCCCCCCCCCCCTACCAATCAGTGGCGAGTGATATCTGGAACCCCCTTCTCCGACCTACACTGACCAGGGCGGTGAAGTATGTTCAAGCCTGCGGAGCGAAGTATGGCTAAATCCACGTGGACCGATGCAAAGTGGGGAAAGCCTTAATCCGGCAAATGGATGTACAGAGTGGAGATGCATGATGTACTTCTAATTCATTGTTGTCATGGCTCAATTGTGACTACTTCTCGGTTAAATCATCGCAGCGGGGGCTTTGTCTATTCTAAGAAAAATATATGAAATGCGGCCATAGGCCAGCGAATCTGGCTTCCCAGTCCCACCACAGCCATGGGTGCTTCCACCATTTGTTTTGCTTAAGACTGCGGTACATGGCTGGATGTCATCTCATAAATTTGTATTTTCTCATGTGCCTGCCAACCAATGTATTGCTTTGCACCGAGGATGGCACAATGTCCTTCTTTCGTCGTGTTCCGCGTTTCAATTATTATTAAGCAGGCCAACGAGATATAATTGGCACTCGTGGTTTACCAGCCCGTTACATCTCACGAGGTTTGCATCGTTGCCAAGCGTACCAACGTACTCTCACATTGCCATCATCAGCCTTGATCAGTCCACTGCTGGATGAAGGCCATCCCAATGTTGTCGTCACATCTTCCGGTCCTGCGCTCTAAAACAATCCGTCGAGAACCAGCGCACGAGATCCTTAGCAGAAGTCTCCCCTTTTGTTTGTCACGCTGACGTTAGTCTCGCCCAAGTGTCATCTCTCTATCAGCTCAAGCCTTCCGTACATCACGTGACTCGCGTGTGGACACCCACCTCCCCCCCACTCTGAATACCTCTACTCTGCCCGCCTCCTGCGAAAACAAACGCAGCTCACTCGCTTCTTCCTTCTCTCTGCCTCTCTTCCCCAACCGCCCACCACCATCGCCATCATCACGCTCTTAGCTCTGACATCTCGGCTCGATCATGCATTCTACCATACCTGTCCGGCACTCCAACTTATTTCCTTTTGCTGCTCGTCTCGAGCCGTGCCGTGCTCTTTGTCTCTCTTGAGAGACTTCCGTCCCGGCATCTCTCCCCTCTCCTGCTGGTCATTTTCCTTTTCCAATGCGCTACATCCTTGACTCTACTCCCCCTTCCCGCGGTTGAAACGTTTCACGACACCGAATACGCTGTGTGAACAAACAATGACCGCGAACTGCTTTTGTGACATTGCAAAGCACTCTCTTTTGCGCAGTTCCAAAAATAATACACGCTCACTGTCAACATTTCTCGGCTACCGATACAACCCGATGATGAACAGGTCAATAGGAATTTTAGGTAAAATTAGCGCACAATGAGGGGAGGTGTATGTGGCGTGACTCACTAATTCCCAGTCGTGTTGCGGGCGTTTCTGGCGGAAATTAAGCCCTAAATGTGATGTTATTTACCAACTCCCCCCCCCCCCCCCAAATAAAATAACACCTTCTAAGACGCAAACAAAATTGAAGGCAGCGGTCGCCCGCTGCTAAGTCAGATCCCCGCGATAGCTACTGAGGTAGCAGAGCGCGAGCTGTCACCAGCAGCGATAATGAACGCAGCGCACATCGTGGCCACGACCACCTGTCCCCCCTCCTCCCCTCCCCCTCGCTCCCCCCCCCCCCTCCGTTCCCAGGAAGTGTCCCATTGCGCACACGACAACACTTTGAGTGCTTGATTTGGAGCTTTCGTGACTGCAGCAATTACTGTTAGGTTTCATCATTAGACCTTCTTTGCCAGTACCAAAATATAATAATAGGGGTTTTTACCTTTTGTCTGGCAACAAAACTGAAACCTTTTTACGAGGAATCATGTCTGCATTAACCACAATACTTGAAATCAAAATGCGTACAAAAAAACACACTGATAATATATGCATTGTCCTTAAAACTGATTGGTCCACACCAGAGATAGAAAGCTGTGCGGACCAATCAGTTTCAAGGAGAATGCATATATTATCAGTGTGTTTTTTGTTTGCTTTATGACTGCAAGTATTGTGGTTAATGCAGACATGAATCCTTGTTAAAAGGTTTCAGTTTTGTTGCCAGAAAAAAAGGGGGAAACCCCTATTAGGTTATTTCGGTAAAGTCACGTAGAAAGAAAAAAATAAATAAAATAATAATCAGGTATAAATGAATTTTGTCTCTCTCTGTGTGTCTCTGTGTTATCAATCTGCTTATGTGTCTGTCTGTGTCTCCGTGTCTGTGTTTTGTCTCTCTCTCAAATTTAGCACTCTTTGGAAGAACGTAATCAACCAGGTAGGGTGTTGACTGTTATGTTAGCCGACTCTCTGTGTTGCATTGCATTATATTTCTAAGTTTACTAGGTTTGTTTTCTCCTTCATTTGCTCCTGATGACGATTGCTTGTGTTGCAATCGAAACATCGTATGCTATTATTTATTTTATTTTTTATTTCTACGTGACTTTACCGAAAGAACCAAAGAGTAACACATTGAGTAGCGGTGTCCACTCTGCAGGCCGGTGCAACATGGTTTGGAAGCGTGCGCTGTGCGAGTAACGTGGGGCGGCTTGGCATGTGGCCCTGGTGGGGGGGGGGGGGGGCACTTCCTCCCCCTTTATTCTCTAATCAGGGTTTAACAGTAATGATTAGAATCAATCAGAATGTATTTGTATTCAGACTGGAGGAATCCGATGAGATGTGAAGCTCTTATTCAACGGGTGTTCAGTACGGGCGGGTTAATAAAGTTGCCCCACCCCCACGCTCGTTCTGGCTACAACCCCTGGGTGTGCAGTTGCACCGCCTGCGCGCTCCACACAGCTACCCACGTGGCGCCGGGCGCAGCCACTCGCATCGCGTGCGCCGGCCAGGAGTTCATTTACGTCGAGGAAGGCTTCGGGCTCGAATGCGCCGTGTCCATTGGTCAATTGCAATTTAATTAACATTGGCTGGCTATTTAAGTGCTTTGTACCCGACATAAGCAATGTCTGGCTCATCTGCCAATGATGATGCCTCGCTATAATTAATGTCATGTTGTTTAAACGCGGCTCCTTCAGACATGGTTGCTTTGGACGCCATGCCCCGCTCACTAAATCACCATCAAATTAGAGCCACTTTAGTGGGTTCCAAAGAACAATAATTTAATGATGCCTTCACCTCTAGGTCAAGTCTGTGGCTACTGGGGTCCTTTTGACAGGGGTAATAATGCCCCTGGCTCTGTACCGGCGGTGGACCTGCGAGGAATACGCGCGGGGAAATTATTTGTAAGAGCGCGTCCTGTGTCGCGCACGCCATTAATTGGTTCAATTTGATTTAAACTGTCACAAACAAGCAGGCGAATAATTTGTTTCAAATAACGGCATTGTGATTAACGCCGTGGCTTTTTTCTCTTTTTGTTTTTAATTTCAAGGCTTCCGAGTTGCTTTGGTAATTGACACAAACAAAGCATTGCGCGCCGTAGTTTTATTTTAAACCACTGTTTTCAAATGCGGACAAAATACAAATTGATAACTGATTTGTGATCACGTAACTTTGGTATTCAGCAAAATCTCACAGAGATGGAGGATTCGGTGTCCTTGCGTTGCGACGTTTGGTGTGTGACACGAAACTGTGTTGGCCTGGAATTTCACTATGCGTACAGTTCGCGCAATAGGAGGAGACAATGTCTAAAAACTCTTCACAGATAGATGCAATTCACGTGCTGCGTGGCCATGTGACCGCCTCGCCGGACGGCCGCGCACGTCTGTGCCTACAATGGTAAAATAAATAAAAATGTACAGCCATTTCGATTTCAAGCTTTCGTGACTGCAGGGATTCATCTTCTTGGTTCTTTCGGTAAAGTCAGGTAGAAGGGAAGTAATAAAATAAAACAATAAAATACAATTCTCACGACGTTTCTGCCACAACGCAAGCAGCCGTCCTCAGGTGAAGAACAGGTATGTCGGAAAGACAGACAGACATTCAGACGCTGTCTTTCCGACAGACCTGTTCTTCACCTGAGGACGGCTGCTTGCGTTGTGGCCGAAACGTCGTGAGAATTGTATTTTATTATGTTTTATTTTTATTATTTTATTATTTCCCTTCTACGTGACTTTACCGAAAGAACCAAGAAGATGTACAGCCATGTGTCAATCCACTGGTCGACATTACGACCTCCCAGTGGCCTTTTGGCCACGGGCACTGCTCGACTATACTTCGCTGGTGAAGGTGGCGAGGGAGGTTCCGGACTGAATCAGATATCATCGGACAACATACCCTTGAGAGGGGGGCTCTCCATCGCTTCCTCGAGTCGATGAGTGGTGGGGGTTGGGGGGGGTCCGCAAGCGATGGCGCGCGAGTGAGAAATTGGCAGGCACTCGTCCTTTAGCATTGATTAATCGCTCGCGTTGCCAAACCTGTGAGACCAGAACCCTCAACAATGGGCCGACACCCTCATGGTATTCAATTTGAGCTGGAGGATGAGATGCACAGTGTTCTTGGCAGCACAGATTCCGGAGCAACTCAATAGATGTGATGAAGGGCGTTAGGCCCCGAAAGGTGCTTTTTGTGTCAGCGTCTCAGAAATGTAACCGCAAACATGGCGAAATAGCAGCTTCTGTGAATATAACATACTATCTTCTTGGTTCTTTCGGTAAAGTCACGTAGAATGGAAATAATAAAATAATAAAAATAAAACATAATACAATTATTCTCACGACGTTTCGGCCACAACGCAAGCAGCCGTCCTCAGGTGAAGACCAGGTCTGTCGGGGAGACAGCGTCTAAATCTAAATATAACATACTATACGCACTATATACATGCCCGTTAAAGGCAATAGGGAAAGCAACACCGCTTAAAGCGCACATCATATGGCGGGTACTTTTTCTTTGCTCAATTACTTGTGTGTGTGTGTGAGTGTGTGCTCACGGCTAACACCAGCGACGATTGTCTGAACCGGTCCTGGGCCTCCCCTACGTCGACTCGACGTCAAATGAGTACGTGGTGGGGGTGTGTAAACATCGCCACTAGGGAGACAAAGGCGGCCAGGCGTGGTGCTGGCCACCCACCCCCCTCGTGTGACGTGTCGGACTTCAGAGGTGCTCGCTAACAGCAATTTGCCCCAACAGTCTGTTAAGGCGATACGGGGCGATGTTTGTTTTTGTTAATTATTCGTACTAAATGTGTGCGCTGCAATAGGGCCAGACATCGTTCCTCGGCTTGCTGCCGGTCAAATGCACACGGATAATGGACGCTGCTGGTGAAGGTTGAGACTGAGATGCAATTCGAGACATTGTCGAACTCAGAGGTCTCTCCTCCTCTTACCCCCCCCCCACCCCCAGGCAAGTATTTAAAGCGCGGTGGTCGAGCCTAATCAGACTTTTATGAGTGCAGGGCTTCCTCCACTGTGATTTGGACATAAAGTGACCTATTGGCTCGACCAAGTCCAAAGGCTTGACGCCTCGCCGCTTTAAATCTGTGCCTGCCAGCGCAAGTGCCAGCAAAGTTAAAGAACGGCAAGCGACGTGATAATTGTCGCGACTGGCAGCACCTGAATGAAAGTGAGGTTTATGGCCCTCGGCTTCCCACTCGTCCAAGTTTTGTACCTCCCGAATGACTGATGGTGGGGAGTGTGTGTGTGTGTGGGGTGTGTTTAGAGCGTGTGTGTGTGTGTGTGGGGGGTGTGTGTAGAGCGTGTGTGTGTGTGGGGTGTATGTAGAGCGTGTGTGTGTGAGTGTGGGGGGTGTGTGTAGAGCGTGTGTGTGTGTGTGGTGTGTGTAGAGCGTGTGTGTGGGGGGGGGGGGTGTAGAGCGTGTGTGTGTGTGGGGTGTGTTTAGAGCGTGTGTGTGTGTGTGGGGTGTGTGTAGAGCGTGTGTGTGTGTGGGGTGTGTGTAGAGCGTGTGTAGAGCGTGTGTTTGTGGGGTATGTGTCTGTGGGGCATGTGTGTGTGTGGGGTATGTGTGTAGAGCGTGTGTGTGTGTGGGGTGTGTATAGAGCGTGTGTTTGGGGTGTGTGTAGAGCGTGTGTGTGTGTGTGGGGTATGTGTGTGTGGGGTGTGTGGGGTGTGTGTGTGTGGGGTGTGTGTGTGTGGGGTGTGTGTGTGTGGGGTGTGTGTGTGTGGGGTGTGTGTAGAACGTGTGTGTGTGTGGGGTGTGTAGAGCGTGTGTGTGTGTGGGGTATGTGTAGAGCGTGTGTGTGTGTGGGGTGTGTGTGTCTGTGTGTGGGGTGTGTGTGTGTGGGGTGTGTGTGTGTGTGGGGTGTGTGTGTGTGGAGTGTGTGTGTCTGTGTGTGTGGTATTGTAGCGGTGAGCGCGCTGCGCTATGAACCTAGCGACCTAAGTTCGATTCCCGTTCACGGCCGACACCAGTGACGATTATCTGAACAGGTCGTGGGCCTCCCTTAGGTCCACTCAGCCTCAAATGAGTGCGTAAACATTGCCACTGGAGAGACAAAGGCGGCCGGACGTGGTTCTGGCCACCAACCCCTTCGTGTGCCGTTCCGACCTTCATAGGTGCTCGCTAACAGCACTTGCCCAACAGTCTGTAAAGGCTATATGGGAGATATTTGTCTTTGCTGGGAATTCAGAATTTCTCGTGTGGGAGGGCACAATAATTTTTTGTCACACATACGCACGTGACGGGCTCAAAGTAAAATGCAACTCAGGTGTGGCCTTTAGGGACGAGTTTATTTATTAGAAATGCCGTTTCTTTGCTTTGCTTCGGAATTGATGAACCTTGTTAGTCCATTTGAAACGGAAATATATGCGTGCGTTTTGTGTGCACACGGCAAAAAAAAGTTAGTACATAAACTGACGAATAGCCTACACAAAATATCACATTTAGTAGCGTTCTGCACTTGTCAAAAACATTACAAGGTAGGAGAATTATGGTATTGTTTAAAAATACGTAAACCCTTTTTTTTATTCATGTTGAAAAATCCGTGGGGGTTTGAAGGATTGCCCCGGATAAGCGATAATAACATAGCGATTTGGGGGCAGAAAAACTCAACGTAAGGCTGGCTCAATTTTTTTTTTATAAAACCGCTGTCCAGTCATATGGAAACACTGTGTAGCAACACGTTTATTTGAGCATTCACCCGGGCGTGCATTGATCGAAGCGCCTGCTTGCCAAAACAAGAGGCCCTCTCTTGGATAAATAGGCAACGTTATTTGTCTAAACGCTGTGCACATGCGGTGGAAAGATTTCAAGCCAGATGGTTTGGATTTGTTGTGTGGATACTGTGTGAGGCAAATTGTGGAGATCATGTGGTGACTGAAACAGCTTGGAGATTTGGCAGAAGGAAGGAAGAAGAGGGGTGATGTGTGGTGGCGTGTACTGGCATTGGTTACTTGAGGAATACTTGATGAGTGAAGTGTCTATCTTTTTACTCGATAGCAATAATGCACGCGTAATTAGTATCAAAGCACGTTTGTTTGCATGTTTTACGACAAGCACGTGTGGTTAATGCAGACTTGATGCCTTGCAATTGATACGGGCAATAAAGGGTCACAAAGGCAGAGTATGGATAGCTGCTATTAGATAAATATTCATAGGCACAAAAAAAAACTGGTGATCAAAAATGTTAAAAAGAATAATTCTCATGGTCTCCGACTTGTCGTTTTAGCCACTCAATCCCTGTGGCCTCTCTAGTTACGTGCCATGAGGAAATGAGGATTGTCTGAAACTTGATTTGATTCGATGATATTATTATTCGCACAAAAAATACAAGTGAAAGAGAAACAGTGCAAATGAAAGCAATGAAGTGAAAACATGTGCAGTGGAGGTTGGAAACCCAAAAGGGCTTTTTTTGCAAACCACGCCAAATAAAGGAACGATGTTTTTATACTAAACAGATCGTTAAACCAATTAAACTAAGCATATTATTTACAATTAAATATGTTAAACTCAGTGTTTAAAAATATTATTGTTTTTGTGTGCGCATGTGTACTTACGTGTGTATGAAAGCGTGTGGGAGTTAGGCTACATGGCGGAGTCTACTGAATAGTTTGACTCATCACGCTACCCCGTAGTGTATGCTTTAAGTGATTGAGGGATGATGATATTTTGGCAATGTGAAGATAGGAATTCCAGAGTACGGAAGCTCTGTATCTGATAGAGAATTGACTCTGTGTGTGGTGCGGCAGTGGGGAGGGAGGGATGATAGTTATCGTAAAGTTTTTGTGTTGTATGCATGGACTTGGGAATTAACCTGGAAGAAGTTTGGTAACGATGTCTCGGGGGTACGTGCATTTATAGATATAAGATTGAGTATTAGGTTTTTGTTGTACACAAGAACGTAGGCCCGTACCAAAACGCCGAGTGACCAAAAACAACCGCACTCGAATATCTATCAGCCCAGGCCTGATGCGTTTCAACTGATAATGAATAAATGGGAAACGGGGGGGGGGGGGGGGCAGTGGACCCGGGGATATAATTTTTATTTGAAAGCTCCACTTTGTCGAGTGTTTGTGTTGTGTTTGGTCTGATGACAGGTTCACCTTAGAATGTGGCTAGTACAGGGACTCCTCTACTTGCGTACATTCGACTTACAACCTTTCAGAGATGTGAACACACCTGTCCGTATGTCATGTAGATGCCACGTGAAGAGCCAGTGGCATCTACATCTGCAGAACGTGAAGAACCAGTGGCATCTACATCTGCAGAACATGAAGAACCAGTGGCATCTACATCTGCAGAACGTGAAGAACCAGTGGCATCTACATCTGCAGAACGTGAAGAACCAGTGGCGTCTACATCTGCAGAACATGAAGAAGCAGTGGCATCGACATCTGCAGAACGTGAAGAACCAGTGGCATCTACATCTGCAGAACATGAAGAAGAAACATTGGCACCTACATCCCAGTCTTTAGTGTAGATGCCGTGCAACATGCTTGGAATCGACGGGAGTAAAGTTGGACTTATGAACAAATCGACTTCCGAACAGACTTCTGAGTCCTAACTCGCTCTAAGGTAGAGGAGTTCCTGTACAGACTCAGCACACGTGAACGCGTTCGCAGGATGCGACAATCAGGGATTTCAGTTGACAGATTGCAAAGACGCAAATATATTTTTGTTCGTCTGTCAATTATTAATTATTTAATCAGCCATGCATTAAATACACTTTTTTCCCGTGAATAATGTAATGCTAACCCTTGTGGGAAATTTTCCAAAACACAAAAAAATGCGGAGCAGTTAATATTGTACGCATATATAATTAACATTAAAACTGAATGCACCCTAAAGGACATGTCAACGTTGACTGATTGTTGCCGTTTGGATTATTCGGAGCCTTTCTGGGAATAATTTGAATGTTTTTCAGATAATATCACCTGCCATTAATTATGCAATTTGAGTGTGTTAGGGAGCTTTATGACACATTTCCCATTCAATTTATAGCAATTAATGCATGATATGGTAATATGGAATACAGTAAGTGAATGTAATTGCCTGGTAATGTAATTTACCTTGGTAATTAATGGGATGGAGCATGTATGGGAACAGACGCATGCTATTGAGAGCTTCTATGCCTAAAGATACCGGGTAAAACATTTTTCGCTTTCAAATTAGGTATGAAAGTGTCGATGCATTGGCTGTAACTGTCTATCTTGTCTGCTACAGTCGGTCACAATAACTCGCATAAGAATGATTCTACATGAATATTAACGTCATGGTTATGGTGGTGTTGCTAATAGGGATGTACCCTATAGAACGCTTGGGCAAATTCATGTTACGTGCCATGAAGGAGGCCTATTGCCTGAAACATCGCCTGTTGTTGACGAATGTGTTTAGTTGTTTTAATATGTAGGCTTTCGCGACGAATATTATCCATATTAGAGGTTTTAATTATGGATTTCTTCACAACTCTGGCTGTCCCCTGATGATGCTGGTTGTAATTACTGGCAAAAGTCGCACTCAATTTAAAACTGTTTTGAGTTTACTCCCAAACACACCGGCGTGCTGAATTAGTAATGAATTGCCAAGTTCAGGTGACAAACCTTGAGTAAATGGCTGTGTCGGGTGGTGGCGGGTTTAACAACACATTTATATTTACGCGATCTACCCTACAAAATTTAATTATATTATGAGTTGTTTTTGTTGGTGGCTCGTGCGCCACTGCCAGCGCAGCAGCAGCATCACAAAGTTATTCATGTTATAATAAATTGATCTCCAGAGCTTGCAGACACAAACCACTACGTGCCCACAGTACTATTTTCATAAATGCAAACGAATTTTGCTCTAGTATGGAAAAATAAAAACAGGTTTTACCTTTGCTGGCAATTAAACCTTGCGTGAAGATATTCATACACCAAATAGACACTTTTTGCAAGGGATAAAATCTGCATTAACCACACGTACTTGTGGAGAACATGCAAACAATGATACTCCGATAACAATAAAAGCATTGTCTTTGAAACTGATTGGCCTACACCAGAGACAGCCTTCTTTATGGCCTAAATTTTTGCTCTGACAGCTACCCCGTTCGCTTCCATTCCGCTAATACCATCCCAGGACAAAACAAACCCATGATGGACACATGTTCAGAACCCATGCTTTTGAATTATATTTTTTTACCTTGTTAATCTACCACAATACGTTCAATTGTATGACAGGTTGCACACGTGCGCGTGCGTGTGGTGTGCATGCGTGTTGTTAAAATATCATCCTGGTCTACCAATTATGTCTGTCTCGACTCTTGCCCTATCTCATCAGCCTTTAGGGTGGCTTTAGAATGTAATAGCGCGCTGACAATTTGCGGAAATGAAACCCTGGCCCTTAAATGTTGCAGGGCATCTTGTGAATGGTGTGTTGTACACAGAATACATTACATTGGAGGAATGAACCTGCCTAGAATTTAAAATGCTACATGTCATTGCTTACTTGCAAAGGAACTTGAGGCTGCTGTGGTGTAACGATTTTTAGACTGGACTTCGAAAGAGGTTGTCAGTTCTAAATATCGTCGGTTCTATCTCCCGGTGGGGCAGGTGAAATACTGGGAGTGTGTGAATGCCTCCAATGCTTCTGTCCACCTGGTAGAATAAATGGGTGCACCTACAGTTAGTCAATCAGCTGATCGTGCGTCGTGGGATAAAGTGCGGCTCTCTTGAGCTGTCTAGTGGAGGCCCTTTCACCATCAGCGGAGTGAACACACAGTTGCAGGGCTGCACCTTGACCTTTACTTCCAGAGAAAAAAATAGGTTCAAGATCTGAAATCATGACTTGTTTAGTTTTTTTTTAGCTCAAAAGAGACATCGCACATCACGCGCCGATAAAATGTCAACGTTCAGCATCCGATGGACAAGAGGGGAACCATATATTAAACCATAAGGTGCTAGTTTTATACGTAGCCTTTCACGGCCATTGCCATTCGTAGATCATATTGAGTTAGTCCACTGTGTAGGTACAATGTAAATGTGTTCAATTATAACACTGCACCACCAGACAGACCCAATTAATTTTTTGTCAACATAACCAGGGGAATGTTGAAACGCAAGGAACATTTTCAGTTGTGAGCTTCCTTAACACCTGATGATCAAGATGATGAGGCAGGATGTAATCTCTAGCGAAAATTCATCTCTAGCGAAACCAAATCAGTTGGCAGATTTGCCCACGACGTAACAACTTCATGTTGTTGTCTCGGCCGGGTGGTGGAGGGTGATAATAAGCCTCATTCAACAATGTGGCCCACCCAAAGGGGACCTAATGATGACTCGTGCAGGAGCGCGGCTGCTTTTGAATCGTCGAACGAATGACTTCGTGGAACCATTTAAAGGCTCCCCCCGCCCTCCCCACCGCCATCTTCTCCCTCCCTCCCCGCTGCTTCTCGCGTGCATGGAACCTCGATCATCATCATCAACAGCATCATCGCTCTGCGTGAAGACATGGCAGTCGTGGCGTGTGGCCCGAGTGAGTCAGACGCGACACTCTGCACACCGGCAGAGCCGTGTTTTTCTTTTTTTTGGGGGGGGGGGGGGGGGGGGGGGGGGTGGGGTAGTGGTGGTGGTGGTGAGTTTATGGTGGTGGTGAGTTGATGGTGGTCGTGATGGTGGTGGGTTGATAGTGGTGGGGGTGGTGGTGGTGGGGTGATGGTGGGGGTGGTGGTGGTGGGGGTGATGGTGGTGGGGGTGATGGTGGTGGGGGTGGTGGTGGTGGGTTGATGGTGGTCGTGATGGTGGTGGGTTGATAGTGGTGGGGGTGGTGGTGGTGGGGTGATGGTGGGAGTGGTGGTGGTGGGGGTGATGGTGGTGGGGGTGATGGTGGTGGGGGTGATGGTGGTGGGTTGATGGTGGTGAGGTGATGGTGGTGGTGAGGTGATGGTGGTGGGGGTGGTGGTGGGGGTGGTAGTGGGGGTGATGGTGGTGGGGGTGATGGTGGGGGTGGTGATGGTGGTGGTGATGGTGGTGGGGGTGGTGAGGTGATGGTGGTGGTGGTGGTGATGGTGGTGGGGGTGGTGGTGGGGTGATGGTGTTGGTGGTGGTGGGGGTGATGGTGGTGGGTTGATGGTGGTGAGGTGATGGTGGTGGGGGTGGTGAGGTGATGGTGGTGGGGGTGGTGGTGGGGGTGGTAGTGGGGGTGATGGTGGTGGGGGTGATGGTGGGGGTGGTGATGGTGGTGGTGATGGTGGTGGGGGTGGTGGTGGGGTGATGGTGTTGGTGGTGGGGGTGGGGGTGGTGGTGGTGGTGGGTTGATGGTGGTGAGGTGATGGTGTTGGTGGTGGGGGTGATGGTGGTGGGGTGATGGTGGTGGTGGTGGGGGCGATGGTGGTGGGGTGATGGTGGTGGTGGTGAGGTAATGGTGATGGTGGTGATGGTGAAAGTGGCGCCGCCACCGCTGCTGCTCACGAGCCGGCCCTGAGCGGCTCCATCCACGCGCACCGCGCGTTGCCATGGCGCCAGAGTCCCCCTCCCGTTTGATGTTGATGACAGCGACGTTTTGGTTGCCGACTTAGCCAAGTGACAGCCGTGAATTATGGGAAATAATAACGACTGCGCATTCTTTCGCTTGCTATTATCTCGTTCCATCTCCACGAGCTGAGAATGTCATTTGCGCGTGCGTGCGTGCGTGTGCGTCTACCCCTTGTGTGTGGGGAGCGGTGGGGCAAGTGGTTAGCGCACCGGCGCTTTCGAAGCCGGGTGTTTCCGAAAGAGCGTTCGATTTGCCGCTAACGATTATTTGAACCGGTCTCGGGGCTTCACCTATGTCGACTCGGTCTTAAATGAGTACCCGGTGCGGTGTGTAAACATCAGCACTGGGCGAGACACAAATGGCCGTGCGTGGTGTTTGCCGGCCATTTCGAGGTGTTCGCTAACAGCACTTGCCCCAGCATTCGTTTCAAATGCGATACGGGAGACCGTTGCCTTTCGTCTCCCCTTTGTGAGTTCACACGCGCGCCTCCGTCCCTCGACCGTGTCGCGGATGATACAAATGACGATAGCATTTGTCAGCAGTTGACTTTTTTGGATGCTCTACGAATAACCCAGTGTGAATTGTAGAACATTCAGGAGAGGTGTTAATCCCACCCCCCTGCTTTGGCCCAACACGTTTGACGTTGCTATAGAATCCCGGGCTCTGCCGGGCGTCACGTGCCCCGTCCGGCTCGTCCCGGTGCACGAAATTGATCAACGTCGCCAAAAAACCCCAAAAATGTGGCCGGCATCTCATTCTGCCACCGACTGTGAGCCACCGTGCGTGAACGACCAGTGCGCATGAGTGTAATAATCAGTGTTTGCATGGGTAGAACCATGGCTATATGGGTAGAACCATGGCTATATGGGTAGAACCATGGCTATATGGGTAGAACCATGGCTATATGGGTACAACCATGGCTATATGGGTAGAACCATGGCTATATGGGTAGAACCATGGCTATATGGGTAGAACGATGGCTATATGGGTAGAACCACGGCTATATGGGTAGAACCATGGCTATATGGGTGTTGTGGTGCAAACTCCGAATCAGAGGCAGGTCTTGTAGGGGCTCACGCCAAGTTTATTATGGGCTTACGCCTAAGTTAACACAGCTCCCACATACACTCCACGGATATCTATTTTTCCCCCAGGGAAAGGGGTACAGGGAGTTCCTAACACCCCCGGCTATCTGGACTCTTCCCCCTGCACCGGCCGAGGGCTCAACCAACTGCAGCCTGTCAGGTGAATCAGCCGCCCTTAGCCTCGTGTGAGGTTATCCTACCCCGGGTCCCAACTCTCCCTCTATCTGGTTCCCGGCTCTCTCGACGACCCCGCTTACGTCACGGGGCTCCCCTTAAATACCACCTTGGGACATGACGTCACCGTCCCCCTAGGGTCTGCCTGACGTCACGCCCTGCGACGTCACTCCCTCGGATGGCGAGCGTGACGTGACGTCATCCACTACTCCTCTACATGGGTATAACCATGCGTATATGCCTCCACCCACCCCACGGCCCATCCTGGCTCTTCCCCCCCTTAACCTCTATATATAGTCTCGTGTCTCTTAGAGCTCTCTTCACTTGATACAGTAATTTTGCTGTGAAGATGGAAGCTTGTGTTGCCTCCGAAACGTCGTGATTTAATTTACTTTTATTAATTTTTTCACCTACGTGACTTTACCGAAAAAAACAAAGAGTATGGACCCTTGCAGTCACGAAAACTTCAAATCTAGAATACATGCGCATATGTTTGAGTGGGTATAACCAGGGGTATAACCATGCGTATATGCTTGAGTGTATACAGATATATGCTTAAGTACATGTGGTTTCTTATTTACGACGGTCAGATTTACAACGATGCTCATTTACGACGTTAACATCATGCCGTCATGGATCGATTTACGACATAGAAGCTTGATTTACGACGCATCTTCCGACATGACTCCACACACACTTGAACGGAGCCGGTCTGGTTTTGCTATGTGACTTGGCGTCGCCATATTGTTATTCTCAAGTGTTTTTTTATGGATGTGTACCTTTCAAAATCCTGCTAAATAAGGCTGATAAGAGGAAAAAAGAACACATCAGCAATTGATGCTTCTGTCTATGGGGAAACAGGGCCCGATTTACGACGGTGTTGCCGGGAACACGTTGTGTCGTAAAAGTGGGGACAGCCTGGACATGGTTGAGTTTATACGCGAGTTTGCATATATGTATAATGACTGGGAATGTCACTGTGTGGTGCCGGGCCTGCGAGGCTACGGCGGATAATATGTTGTAGTACCAGCCCTAGCGGGGCTTGGGTGAGCGCTGGTTAGTGCGGGGCCACCACGTACAGTGTGCGGTGCGGGCTCCCGGTGAGGGAGTGTCAGCCAGCCAAGGCTATGTTGGGGCATGATACGCTGGTTGACCTGCCGACACGTGACCGGATGATATTGGAGGGGGGTCACCGGTGGACGGGGGCCGCTGGGTGGTCATGTGGTATAGAGGAGCTCTCGGGAGCCTTCGGGAAAGAGCTCGAGAGATCTGGAAGGTGGGCGGGGCGAGAGGCGGAGCCAGCCCCAGCCCAGGCTGATATAACGGGGGCCCCGTTAGGGGCCCGGGGTTCTTCTTCTGTTGGTGAGAGAAGATCCACGTCGGGTTGAAGAAGCCTCTAGCCACGCGGTCTGGGACCCAGCTCGTGGTTTGGACTGGGATAGCGGGACCCTGTCTAGTTCTGCCGTAGCGTGGTTAGATGGGCGTTCAACACCCGAGTGAAGTTTACATTATGTTGTTCATAATCAACGTTTTTGGGTTAGATCGCGTTATTTATAAATGTGGCGTAACCCTCCACCACCCGACATGGCCAATCAGCAAAAAAAAGTGTCACTTTGACAAAAGACAAAATAGTTCACTGATTTAGCCCACCGGTGTGTTGAAGTGTGAAACCACAACATTTACAATTTTTGAGTACGACGTTTCGCTGGTAATTTCATCCAGCATCATGGGACAATTCACCAGAATGGTGAGGCTCTGCTCTTGCTCCCGGTCTTAAATAGAGCAGCAGCAGGTGTTAATGTAATAAAGGTTTTGCTCCCAAGATAACGTCTGCGACTCAGTTGCACTCACTACATATGCATCCTTATGGATATTTGCTTGAGTATATGCATGCAATAACTTGAATGTATGATTCCGCATACGCACGAGTGAATGCTTTTCAGAGGCAGAGTTGGCGGTGACGGTTTTGGGGTGGCCGATCGCCTTTCACACTCGACGCTCACGTTGGTCGAGCTCGGCCCTCCCCCCCACCCCCAGATGCGCAGGCTGCGGCTTCCCTCCACACAACCGCCAACCATGCCGAGACTCATGCGTCGGCCTCGCTGGCTGCGGTGATGCTGTACCTACGTGACCCCGGTGGACAGGAGGGGAGGGTTGGCGGGTCACGCACGGATTGGCGAAGCCACAAAATCCCTCCGCGCTGCTCAGTCGGCGATGCGGTTGGCCGTGAACGCCACCGTGGGTTGAATCCGAATGTGCCAAGCAGCGACCGTTATGCGCGCTGGGGTTTCCGCCGGTTTATTTCCACATTGCCAAGCACTCGTTAAATAGCACCGGCCATTAAACAACACCCCAAAATGCCACAGGGCCATCCTGCAAGAGAGCACCAATAAACAATGAACACTCTCGTCGTCATTATTGTTATTATTTTGACTCTTAATGGAAAAGCAGCTGCCATGTCAGCGGCGTGCGTGTCCGCTGGGCTGATGTGAGGCGTTATGCGCGTGTGCCCCATCGGGCCTGATGACCACCACCCCACCTGGAAACCCTCCCGATTTTCGAGCCCCCTCCCCCGCCCCCTCGCCTAAAATTGACAACGGCCTTGAGCTTTTCCTTTATTTGATGACAGCGTTGGAGCGCAGCAATCTCTGGTTTGGGCCCCTCGCACGTGCGTTTGTTTGACATAATCTATCACTTTCCTGGATAATGTGTTTTTTTTCCTCTCTTATAAATGTGTAAGCTCCTCGAGCCCTGTTTTTGAGTCTCTGTTGTCGACGCGTTCCTCCTCCTGCTGCTGCTGCTGCTGCAAATGCGATGAGCGTCTCTGCGTTGTGCACGATGCGAGGAGGGGGTCCCCGCAGAGCGTGCACGACTTTGCTAAGTCGACGCGTTGGGACACGCGCGTGGCTTTCCACGGACGGTCATCGAATTCCACCCACGCTATCGTCCCTAATTGCACAATCATCCGCGTGGTGCCAACAGGAAACGACAATAAATTCGAGGCGCCACCTCATTTTCATCCGCTGATGTGTACAAAATGTAATCGCTCGGAGTGTTATTCTCGATGGGAACAAAGGACTCCCCTCTGGTCCGCGCTTTTGGTGAGCCCGCATTGACGGTACTTTAACGCGTAGTAGGCCTTGGCGACTAATACTATCCAGAATAAATATTGTTTTTGGTAACTTAGATCGCGTGAATATAAATCTGTCTTCTTGGCTGTCGCCCAATGAAGCTGGTTGTAACCACCATTGCAACATCCGCATTCAAATCGTAAATGTTGTGGGTCTGATGTGCTCTCCTTCGCGACGTCCGCAAGATTTGAATAAGCTCAGGGTGTACGATATCGGTCGAAAGTGATGGCGTGGCATGCGATAGACGATTGAGACGGCAATCCAGCTAATCCCCCCCCCACCCTTATCTAATCAACGCAGCGCAGCTTACCCTGACATTCTCTTACGTCACGTCGAAAGTGGGGGGCTGGGAGGGGGGCTGATGAGACACTTTCGTAGCTTGTTTTTGGCAAATTGATCGCTGTTGTCGACATCGTTGCGCGGACGCAATCGCGACGCTGTGTGCATTCGTGTCGGCGTCATGTGCGTCAGCTGGCGCGAAAATAATAATGGTTTTCCGTACACATTGGAACACGAGCGTTGTGTTCCGTAATTGCGGATTGTTATTTGTTGTAATCATCGCATTGTTGTTGTCGGTGTGTCATGTTATTGTTGGCAATGGTGTCGATTGAAAGTAGGCCAGCGAGCGTCGTTGGGAAATGATTAGAAATCCAATCTGTTTCGCCCGCAATTCACTTAAGTTATACCCGGCGCAAACAAGAGGACAGTCCTAGTTTGTTACATTGTGACGTGCTCCCCATTGAGTAATGCAGACCAAAAAAAGCATAATAACTCGACAAGTGCTGTGGAGAAGAGTCATTGCCCGAAACGTCGCCAATGACTTGTTTTGTTTTAAGGCCACCGTGTTGTTGGCTCACGCGCGTGATCCAACCGGCAAACACCGCACACACATCGAATCCTACACGAGCAGAGAACATCTTGTGCGTGAAATCGTCTTTTGGAGGACTCCGTGAGAAGGCTTAGACAGGATGGAACGGTACAGAGAGAGATAAGTGATTTTTTTTTATCTTGCCACTCATCGCCTGTGGGTAACGGGGCCCGCAGGTTGTGCTGCGTAAAGAGAAAATGAATCCCTTTGCCTGTCGCCCTCGGTTAGACTTGAACCCTGCACCCAGCCTGGGGCAAGTCTGGGGATTATGAATAGACACGTAATGATTCGCTAAACAATTGGACATATCTGTCGGAGGGACTCAACCAGAAAGCACATCCGAGTAGAGAGTATATATATAGATATACCTCAGGCCAGGTCGTAGCTCAGCGGTCGAGTGAGCACCTCGCAATTTGAAGGTTGTGAGTTCACATTCCGGTTTGGGGGGTTGACTCAATACGGTGTGGGGAAGTCATCAATGGTTGTCCAGGAGATAGACTCACCCCCGACATGGGAATGTGGAATTGCCACCACTCGCTCAGTAAGGGCTGGAGACAGCGGATAAGGACTGTGTCATTGTTTTTTTCAGCAAGAAGTCACTTAGATTTGTGTATGTTTAATTTACATAAGTCTGCATCAGCAGCAGGCTATGCTTTCCCACCTGATGACGGACGCTTGTGTTGCGCCCGAAACGTCGTGATTTATTTTATTTAATTTTAATACCTACGTGACTTTACCGAAATAACAAAAGAGTATGGATTCCTGCAGTCACGAAAGCTTCAAATCAAGATTGATACATAAGGCAATTACTGAATGTGGACCGGGAACAATGTGGTGACATGTAGAGAGGCTTGCGAAAGCCGTTTGGCGTGCTTGAAAAATACTCAGGCTCTGTGTCTCCTGGGTTTGTGCTACACAAGTTGAAGCTTTGTTAATCAATAAAAAATGGTGAAGCACACCATCATTATGGCGCTCTGGTGACAATAATAATTTACATTTGCTAGGCCCGTTTTATCGGTGCCTCTCAAGTCACGACCTATACAGTTTAAGGCAATCTCATTTCGATGGCATCACTTTTGTGCTATGATGGTGGGCCTAACCATGACTTTCAAGTTTTTTTTTTATCGATCAAATTTGAAATTAGCTTCGGATATGCTCAGGGTTGCCACATTTGAAGTGAACAAAATAAGAACGAAAGAGCACCCGTAAGAGTTCGTCTTCAAAGCCCCCGTTATATCTCCCTGGCAAGTATGGTTACCCAATTGCTGCCCAGCAATACCAGAGTGTTAAAGCAGAAATACATAGCCACTTTTTTTCACATAGCCATTTTATTACTTCGCTGTGTCGGGTGGAGGGGGATGTACGACACACATTGTACTTACACGATCTGACCCCAAAACTCTATGAATCGTATCCAATATTCTTGTCGTATCATTATTTTCGCGTCCTACTGCTAGAAAGCGACAATACAAGAATGGCGTTCTGTATAAAGCATATTCTTACTTCTTATTCTGAACACAATTATGGGTGCGTTTTTAATCGTATCAGTAAACGGTATACAAACTCTGGAAGCCCGTGTCTGCCACACACATACACAGAGAAAGTAGACGGCTCTATCGCGACACCGCGAGGGGCGATATAGTCACGCCTTGGGGAAGCCTTCCTCCAGCAGTAGAGAGACCACGGCTGCCGAGGACGACGATGATGCTCACAGTTCAGATATTAATCCGGGATTTCCAGATCTCAGCGCGATGTTCTGATACGTGGACACACAAGATGTGTTCCTTCGCCAGAGCATGAGAGATGAACAGCTTGGATGAGTCTTCATCTAGCAGTGAGTGGCTGCCCTACTGCTGGTGCTAGTGCTGCTGCTGCTCCAGCGAGTGGATGTTGTCAACGTACTCGGATGAACCAAGCCAGCAATGGCACTCATTATGTGAACATCCCTTAGAGGCAACGGACATCACTGACAGAGACACTCACTGCGTTATTGGCCCGAGCGTAATTGACTACCAATAATGCACTGTGCCGTGTGTGTTAAAATAAATAACAATTGAATATCACTTGGCTGTGAGGTTCATTAACGAACCGGCTGCTCGGTGCTTAATCTCACGAGAACGCACACTTCCCGGTGCAATGGTGCTTATAAGCATCATTGAAAGATGGAGAGAGAGTAATTTGTCTCACAATAATAATTTACAGTCCTTTGCCAATCCACTGGTGGATGAAAGAGCCCGACCCCCGAGTCTTCAAGATGTGCGTCAGCCAATTAATGTCTGGGAGTTCGTAGACTTCGGATGAAAGCGAAGCAGCTGGATAACACACTCAATCCCATATGGATGGAACGGATACAAATTAGTCCTCACTTGTTGAGCTGCCTTCTCTGAGGCAAGCCAGGTTACGGCACCTCGACGCACAACGGGTCGGGGAGTTTAATTGCACGTGTGCCGTGATCCACCTCGCTGCATTCACGGTGCTGGACGACAGGCCACGTGCATGGCCACTGTGGCGCAGTGCGTGAAGCCTACCCCGTGAGCTGGAGAGAGTGTGGTCAGACCGGTGTGGGAACGGGTTTTGGTGGAGGAAGAACGCGGGAACTCTGACGCAGAGTTGCGTAGGAGACGTGGACGACCCCCCACCCCTTCCCCCCCTTCCAAAGCTTCTGTGTGTGTCTCGGGGAAGCGGTAGGGACATTAGGTGTGAGTGGATGTGTGTGGCTGATCTTATATTAATTCTTCTCCGGTTGATGTTCTTAGTGGTAGCCTGCTCCACGGCTGTAACTCCTCTGCCTGGGGTGATCGGTGTCAGCTCGGGGAGCAATACAAAGCTGACATCCCTAACAGCCAGGAGTGGTCGAACACCAGCGCAACTCGATACACCCCAATCATCAGCCCTCCTGATTTAAGCAACGTGAGAGCCACCACGTAAACAATTTAGAACTCGTGTGAGTCCAGTCCATCACGAAAGCGCATTGATCACACGCTGAAGTAGGCTCAATGAAACAACAACAACAACGTTTTGAGTCTGTAGCAGAACTGGGCTCAGACTCGGGGATGGATTCCCGAACACGACCTTGCAGCGTGTTCCAGCGTCTTTGGGCCCGAGACCCCGAAACTGATCTGGCCGTATCGCGCGCGAGGTTTACACGCTGCGGATACGGCAGCAGATCTCTGCGAGCCGCGGATTTGGGTTTGTTGATCGGCGAGATAGGGCGGAGCAGATTGATGGAGACTCTTGCAAACGAGTAGACATAATATATGCGCAAACCTGTGCTTAATGGGTAGCCAGTGCAGCTCATCAAGTATCAAACTCGTGACCGCCGTCCTGCGATGTGGCTCCAAAGGGGCTATTTTTCTATATCACCGATTTACCATTACTTACGAGTTGTGTAGCAACTTGGCCATCACAAGTGATGGCTCGACAAAGTGGCTTATCGCGTGGGAAATTATAGCAGCTAAATACTTGCACAGGTCGACGTTGACCACTTTCTCTTGTAGCAGCGCCCACCACCCCCACGGTCCATTCCCTGGTTACCACATTCAGATAAGCCCCTCCCCCCTTAACTTGTATTTAAGGGCTGGTCTTTTGGAATTTTCCTCACTTGATGCAGTAATTTTAGCTGTGACGGTCCCACCTGATGACGGAGACTTGTGTTGCCTCCGATACGTCGTGATTTATTATTTTATTATTACTTTTATTAACTTTTAATTTTATTTTTTACCTACGTGACTTTACCGAAAAAACCTAAGAGTATGAATCCTTGCAGTCACGAAAGCTTCAAATCTAGAATAAATACTCCACATACACTTGCCATGCACATCGGCCGTCCGACGGCCTTGGTTAAAGGGAGCCCGCAAAAACTGAGGGGGGGGGGGGGGGGGGCTGTGTGGGGAGCGGCACGGTCAATGTTAAACAAACTTGAATCGAATGTTAAACGCCAAAGAGAATTCGATCTGCTTTTGCCTGTCATGCAGTCTGCTCCCTCTCTGTGTACACGTGCACTATCAGACATTCTGACTTGACTGCAAGAATTTTGAAGCGGGGGAGGGGGGGGGGTGGTGGGGGGAGTCAACCCATTGCTGTCTCAACCACTCCTCGACCCCAACGCTAAAGGGCTGCTGGTGAACATCGGGGGAAGGCAGGACCGGTCAATATGTCACTCGTCACTGATGTTAGCGGTGGCTGGGACTCGAATTTGGGTTGCTGGGTTCATCGTGCCGTGTGTTAACCACTGCGCCACCGCTCCAGTAATTGCGTGCAGCTCTGGCAAAATAGTCTCACGTGAAGCACCAATCGTCACTACAACACAGGGCTCGCGCAAAGACACATATTCCCCGTATAGCCTTAACAGACTGATGGGGCAAGTGCTGTTAGCGAACACCTAATGAAGGGTGGTACGGCACATGAGGGGGTGGGTAGCCACCACGACGCCCGGCCGCCTGTCTCCCGAGGGGCAATGTTTATACACACCGCACGAGGTATTCAATTGAGGCCAAGTCGACCTAGGGGAGGCCCAGGACCGGTTTAGGTAATCGTCACTGGTGTTGGCCGTGAGCAGGAAACGAACGCGGGTCGCCAGGTTCGTAGAGCAGTGCGCTAACCACTACACCACCGCTCCCCCAACCATACTCGCACGCATCACCTCTAGGCAAAAGGCCAGAAGTGCTTGAAACATCATCGCGAGATGTCACAGCCAAAGTGGCTCCCCTGCGTGGCTCCCGTCTCGAGTGGAAGCCCGTGGCAGACCATCCTGCGCACGAGCGGCTTTCGTTGCTCCGTCTCCCGCAAGGGATGTAAACCCTCTGTCGCGTTTCCCCTCCGTTGGCTGCCGCTCCATCATTCGTCTCGACCATCTCCTGCAGCAGCAGCAGCAGAAGGCTCTGCTGGAAGTTCTACGCTGCATTTCGTCTCGCACATTAACAGAACAAACACACACACAAACCTCCAAAAGCCATCACGATGTGGGCCGATGTTGATGTAGAACAACAGCCGTAGTTGTGCGTTGAGGTGGTTGAGCCAAATGATTGCGTCAGGAGTAGCGGGGTGGTCAATCGCCGTGCCGATGCCTCCTCCTCCGTATTTGTGAATCTGTCGTTGAGTCGTTACGCGATCCACGGTTCTGTTCCGCGTGACCACAGCCGCTCTCACTGCCGGAGAGTTGTAAACTCTCCATTTGTGCATCCTCAAATCATCATCAGCGCTTGGCAAGAATTATAAATTGTTCATTAGTTTTGGCTGATGGGGGAAACGATGGGCTTTGAGTGGGTCGGTCAAGTAAGAGTGGCGATAGGGGAAGGGAGGGGCGAGGTTCTGAAGGGGGATGATGTTTAAGGGTTTAAGAATGAGGACAGGAAGTAGTAGTAGAGGGACAAGCCATTGAAAAAAAAAGTACCGAGTCTTAAAATGCCATGCTCGGTGCGGACGCAGTTCGGGGTGGCGATCATCAGCGAAGCGCGTAATTTGATTCTCGTTGAGAGCGAGGCGAAGGCCAACGGAAAGCAGCGGGGATGAAAGCGCCACCGGTGGAGGCGAGTTTGTGTTTTTTCCCCGACACATAATCCTAAGCGGCGGGGGGGGGGGAAGGAGGGCGGCAAACAGAGCCTCGTTTTTATTCCGCGGCGCCCTCTTTGTCGGTACCATCTCACGCGGAACAAATAGACGTGTACAGAGAGAGGCGACTCGCAGAGCGATCAGCCCGATCACTGCAAACCTGCTTGAGGATTTCCTCGCACGGTGATCACCCCGCGTGCACGGGGGGGGGGGGTGGCTGTGTGCCTGAGCGGGCGTCTGTGGCCGTCTGTTTGAAATCCTCTTGCGCTCAAAGCACAATGCCCCCCCCCCCCCCTTTATTGGTAATCAGCTTTTGGTGACAATCGGCTTTGGAAAAACGGACACGTCGCAGAATGTGATATGGGCCTTCATGAGCCATTCCGATCACTCCCCCACCCTCCCTTTTTCTGCAGGCTCAATGAAGGTTTAACAGAGAGAGAGAGAGAGCGAGCCAGCGAGCCATTACACGTCTCATTGGTCAGCCTCTGCACGGCTAGGTGGGGAAGGGGGGGGTCACAGCAGCACGAGGATGTTACCGGGCGCGCGTTTAATTACGGACACGTGGCCGTGCGCGCGCTCGCACGCGCGCGCGCATCCTGGAATGTTGTTCATTGCTCATGATGGGTTCCTCATTATAATCAGCGCAGCTGATATGAAGAGGATTTGGAATTTCCATAATTAGAATGCAGTGGCAACTTGCGATTTGCATAATTGTCTTCCTCGAAATATGATATAAGATTTAAGCTGTATAATGAAAATCTTTCAAGTAACGCATTACAATAACGTGGGACCGGTTGCTACACGGAGTAGCTCTGGGCGAGGCTATGTGTGGTTTTTTTTTGTACGGGTGTGTATGGGGAGCGGTTGTGTAGTGGTTAGCCCAAATGCGTTCCTGACCCGGCGACCCGAGTTCGATTCCCGCTTGTGTCCAATAACAGTGGCAAATATTTGCACTAATCCTAGAACTCCCCTAGGTCGACGCGCCCTTAAAAGAGTGCCCGGCGCGGTGTGTAGACATCACCAGTTGGGGAGCCGCAATCGGCTGGGCGTGGTGCCAGCCACCCCCTTTCTCGCGTGTCGCCTTGGCCTTCATGGGCCCTCCCTCGCAACAATTGCACCGTGTGTTAGAATGTGCCCGTGTAATATTGTGTCATCTTATTGCACCCAATCGTAACTATCAGAGCGATTGATAACAAGTGTGGGGGGGGGGAGTAGCAGTGGTTCACACATTGCACGGTGACACGGATCACGCGAGTTCAAATCCAGGCTACGGCTAAAAGTCAGTGGGGAGTGAAAACTGGGCCCGTCGTGGATTTCCCATTCGCCAAGCCGCACTGACCAGCGATGGCGAAGTATGGTCAAACAATCCCCATCACGGCCGCGTCATAATGTGGCCTGAAAAGCAAGCAGTGGATTTGCAGAGCGTTATGGATTGCCATCGTTAACGGCTGTGTTCAATATATTCTCAGTGTTCGCTTTTCATCTCTCATTGTGAAATCGTTACCAACGTTCATCAGTCCACTCTGCATCAGTGATTGCTCAATCTGAGAGAGGTTCACAATGTACACGTGGAGTTGCCACGGTGGCGAGATGTTAACTACCTCGCCCGGTATGTAGGAGATCGTGGGTTTGATCCCGACCCTGATGCCTGCTGTATATTTGGATTTTGGATGTTCTCCCCGTGGTCGTGAGGATTTTTCTAGGGTCTTTCCCTCCACATTTTGAAATATGGGTTCGGAGTATTTGGCTGCAGCGATACATTTTCACGTGATGAGCCACTTCGTTGAGATATCATTTGTGATAACCAGGCCGCTTCTGAAAAAGGGCTATACAACTCAGTGGGCCTTACCTGGTCAAAGCGAGTTTATTTTAGTTTGTTTGTGCTTCAACCTTACGTCCAGTACTTGCATCCCCCCCTCTCTCTCTCTGACGCAGAGACTTATTTTAGAGTCGTTGTGCCCGGGTCGCCATTGAAAAAAAGTCTCAAAGGGGTCCTTACCCAGAATAAACTCGGTGACTGGACTGCAAGGTGAGAATCTTGTTGGTGACGGCCACAGCAAAGTGTAGGGTAGTCAATTGCGAGCAATGACATTTGCTGATTCTAAAGAGAGAGACATATTACACTGGTCAACAACAAAAAAATACATTTTTTTCTGGCCTGGACTTTTGCAGCTGTTTTAGACTAATTTCAGGGTGCTGATTCCAAATCTGATCTCAGATTTGCTCTATCACATTTCATTTTTATGCTATCGGCATACCCCATTTTCATTGATTTTACCCAAAATTAACTCTGTCACTTATGATTGCAAGTTGTTGCGAGTCAATGACTGCTTTAGTGTTAAAATATGGTGCTGTATTTTTAGGATAGTGTGTTTATAATATCATTTTATGTAGATATCCACATTTATTTAATATTTTTCTTCTGCAGTTTTTATTGAAAATGCAATATTTGATATCTCAAAAACCTAATGTGATAGACAAAAACTGATGCCATATTTGGAATCAGCACCCCAAAAATTTCCTTAAAACCGTTGGAATACTTTATGCAAGAAAAAGTGTGTTGACCAGTGTTATTTGTTGACTGGTGCACAAACAAAACTAACAACAACATCTCTCCCATCGCTATCCTTGTCGGCAGCTATCCCCTCGCGTGCTCACATTCTTTTGACTCTTGTCTACATCATTCTCGGTCTCACTGCATCTTTTCTCGCTGAGATTCGCTTCACATCTTCCAAATCAGCTCATTAGTAGATATCAAAACCTAACTGTAAAAGTTGCAGTTCCTCCTTATGACATCGCCATCATTATCATGGTACGCATCTAGAAACTATGTGCTTCGATTAACAATAAACTCAACGCAATAACTCTGTGGCCTTGAAAGAAAAACATTTTTGGCGACGTTTCGACCAATGGGCCTTATTCAAAGTACACAAATGGGAGCGAAAGTCGTTGCAATCCTGTTATGTGTTGCCAGAGGGTAGAATCCAGGAGTCTATTCTCTTCTGTTTGGCAGCATGCGTCTCCTTAACACAATTTGCAACGTGTGTTTGCTCCCGTAAAAATATACACATATCCATTCCGCGATTCAATCAACATCGTTTATTTTATCGGCACGCATGAACGATGACTCCCCGTGAGTGATTTGAATTATCGCAAAACCGAACGGTGTTACGAATTGAAAAAGAAAAATAAATAAATTATATAAAAAATCCTTTACTTACGTTCCAACTTTGAGAATATCTAAACATGTACATAATAGTAAAAAACTAATTTAGTTTTTTTTTTTGGCGAAGATTAAAAAAAAACATTTTTGGAACAACCTTTCCCTGAGCATTTTGGAGACGGGATGACAGCTTGTGCGAGCACTTGGGAATTGGCATGTTTTGGGTTTAAGATTGCTTTTTGTGCATGCCACTAAGTGTTGAATATTAATGCTATTTTCCATGCCATCCTCGATCCTGAAATACGCAAAGGTCCCAGCGAGGATATCACAGCCGTTACCAGTCTAAAACATCGTGACAATTTGGAAAATGCAGACTATTCCCCCAGTGAGTTACACAAAAACGCCACCCCCCCCCCCCCCAAAGGAAAATAAGAACATTGTTATACATTTAAAGCATGTCGCTGTGTCTGTATGTTGTGGTGGCGTCTGGCTCGGTTTTCAATCGGGTTTGTTCTTTAAGCATCCGTCCTAGGCGCGCCCGCTGGGATGCTTTAACCTGACCTTTGACATGTCTATTGATTCCGGTCAAAAGCAGCTTTTTCCTGTCAGCATCGCAAGCCAGAAACAAATTCCTGGCGCAATCATTGATCAATTCCGACCGCCCGCTCAAATTGGACTTTGCGAAAAAACCGAGCGCGTGTGCGCCCGCCAGAGCCATTTCAATTAATAAAAAAACCACACACACAGCAACCCTCCTCGGAGTGGCGGTGCTCTCCCAACGGGATCCTCCTCCTCCGCCCCCCCCACCTCTTTTCGATTTATAAAATCCAAGTGAGATTACTGAAGAGATATAGACAAGAGCTATACAGTACATGTAGTGAGGTGAGAGAAATGTGGACGTAATATAGAGATGCAGTGAGATGAGAGAGGAGAGATGCATACAGATAAGTAACAAAAATAATATACAGATGAATTGGCTGTTTTGAGTTGATTCACTTTTTACATTTTTGGGGCGGATTTTAACTTAAATTGAAAATTGATGCATTAATATTCTTTATTTTGAATCTACCCCCCCCCCCCACCACCTTGAGCTACTTGGGGTCCTCAGCTTTCGCTTGGTTTGCTCATGCCTGACACTACCCCAGCTCTCAGAGCTGGGGAAGGAACTTCAGAACCCTCCTGCCCTGAGCAGTGGTGATTCGGGGCCCTTGGCAAAGCACGCAAAACGCGAAGCACCCCATCCGGCTCAAAAGGATCCCAAATTGGTTGTTGTTGAAAAATTTAGGTTTTGGACCAAGTATCCATCTCGATTAACATCCCGATGAACGTAAACAGCTGATTCATCTCTCATCCTTGTCTGTATCGCTCCGTTTCTGTCTTTTGTCGAGATCGGCCATCTCACCACAGCTCTATATCACCTGTACCTTCTTCAAATCTCAAAACATGTTTTTATTTGATCAGGTAAGACCCACTGAGCTACATAGCTTTTTTTTTTCTTCAGAATCCACCTGGTCAAAAAAGACAGCTCAACGAATTGGTGTATCATGTGGACATTTATAGCAGCCAAATACTCTAAATAAACGCATGTTGATTCTAAATGTGTAGTGAGAAACCGAAGGACCCAGAGACAAATCCACGAGAGCAAGAGAGAGCATGCAATCTCCAAATATACATGCACCAGGGTCTGGATCGAACCCACGAATTCCTGTATACCAGGCGAGGTAGTTAACATCTGGCCACCGTGGCGCCCATCTCCATCTCGTGCCTATATCTGCAAGAATAATTCCTGCCCTCCACCCCCTATGGGCAACCATTATACATGGTGCTTAAAAAAGTAGTAACACTTGTATGGGACTATCGTTTTTAATGGAAAAAGAACGGATAATGCACTGTTACATGATAACAAATGTATGTTAGCAGCTTCAAATAGTCTCCACTTGTTCGCCATCACTGTCAACACACGCCTGGAATCTTCTCCAGGTGGTCTCCAGAGCCCGGAGGCACATTTTCCCGTGGTATTGTTGCAAAATCTCGGAAGTGTTAACATTTTTTTGAAGCAACCTCTACCATCGATCACGAGAGGCCAGGGGTGGGGGCTTGTCAGGCAACGGGAACTCCAACCTCCCGTCGTTCTTTAAAAAAACGCAGTCGCTTTTACGTGTGTCCAGCGTGGCTGGACATTGCTAGCGATGTTGCCACTCGACGGGCTTTGTCACTAAGGCGGTGGTTATTCTGTCTGCCCATCGCGGTGGCCACGCAACATCGGCATGCCACCGAGTGGGCGTTCTCTTCCACACCGTGCGTCGATGGTGCGTTCCGTCGACAGCAACCGGCAAGCCAACTCTGCCCCCTCCCTCCCAACGCCGTTTAACCCTTGCCGCGTGTGACTGCGAGAGTGCACACACACACGCTCACACACAGTTGCAGTTTTAATTACAAAGCAAAGGTCGATCGAATTCACCTGCGCCCCTGGAGGTTAATTGACCTACTGCTGCTGCTGGTTTGTGTTGTGTTTTGCCTTTGTGTTGAAAGTGACTCGCGTATTTGTTGTTCGAACGTTAAATTAAGTATACAATTAAATTTGGACACAGGAGAAAATCGTTGCACATTAACAAAAAACTAATTTTAACTCCCCGCAGCATTGGTAAAAATACAACGGCTGGGTCTGACATTTCCAACGTGAATTACACGCTTATTAAAAGTTATTTGTACCACCGTTTATTCAGCACCACGGTCATGCAGATTCGTGCTTTTGGTGTACGCAGGCGTCTTTACTTTGGGTGCAACCGCTGTGAAAAATAATAAGGACGGTAAAGTTATTAAAAGTTTAAACAAGGATAACGATGGCTCTTCCCCATTGGACGGTTAAAATAAAGAGTGAGGCTATTACAATTGGTGGTGGTGTTCGTCATGGAGGACAGGTGTTAGTGGTTAAAGATGGGTCGGGGTTTGGCCTGGTTGTAACTGGGTGGGGAGTAGCAGCAGGATGGACTAGGGAGTAGAGATGAGCAGGTTGGGTTGGACATTCCACTTTCCTTAATGGGAGCCAGCATCAGCATAGGCCAGCACACGTTTAGTCTTTGAACTTCTTAATTTTTTTCCAGCACCAACTTAAAAAAAAATCACTCACTGAAACCAGCCACTCCCCTACAACAAAGGGAGACGACACGAAGTGAAAAACAGCACGGCAGTGAATGGGCTCAACGCATCAGTGGCGGCCACGTGCACAAGCAGGTGACGGCGTAGTACGCAACGTATCTCCTCCAGAGCGAGCGCGAGTGGGTGGGTGGTGGGGTGGGGGTTCAGTGTGGGGTCTGGTGCAGTTGAGCGAGTGCGTGATCGGTGGCGCAGTGGTTAGCGCGCTGCGTTACGAACCCGGCGACCTGAATTCGTTTCCCGCTCACGGCCAACTCTAGTGATGATTATCTGAACGGGTGCTGGGCCTCCCATAGGTGGACTTACTATACAATAAACGCCTTAAAAAAGTTTTTTTTTAACAACGGTTTTATGAACAACTCCGTTTAACTCGCGGTCGAGAAGCACGCCTGAGACACGCGGCGCCTGCGTTTTGTGCGAGCCAATTCCACAGTTTAGGGACCGTGGCATTTTTGACCTACACGAAAATATATCATTAATAAGTCGTCCATAAAAAAATTGTAATTGCTTGAAAGGAGGCAATTGATGATTTGATGCCGATTTTGATTCGGGCATGCATTGTCTCCGGATCTGAGTACACGTGCAAAATTTGGAATTGATTGGACAACAGGAAGTAAACTAACTTTTGATTTACAAGATTTGACCACGACAAACACAAGTGAAGTTACATAAAACCGATGAAAAAAACCCCATTACTTGGTGAGTAAACGTCGCCAGTGGGGAAACAGGTGATCGGGCGTGGTGTTGGTCACCCACCACCTCGTGTACCTTGCCGGCCTTCATCATAGGTGCTCGCTAACAGCACTTGCCCTTAACAGTCTGTTAAAGGCTACATGGGGGATCTTTGTCTCTGCGAAACGTGGAGAGAGAGAGCAAAGTTGTTCTCGCTTGAATCCGCGAGTCATTTGGGCACTTTGCTGAGGTTGTTTGAAAAAAAAAACGATATTCAGACGTTGACAAACTCCACGCTGTGATAAAGAATTTCTTTTTTGCCGGAGGCAGGGGCCGAATCTGAACGTAGATTTTTTTTCTGCACAGCGCTACCCGACCCCGCCCCCAGAACTTGAGACGGATCGTTAATGAATTTATTGCGTGGCTCAGCAGAAAAAAAATATGATGAATCGAGAAAGGAAAAAAGTTCCGTGAGTTGTTCAAAAATTGAAAACTAAGTGCAACAACAATTATAATCGGCGAGAAAAACTGTCGTGCCACGAAGCAAGACTCAGAACAACGCCGCAACATCAACGCATCAAATATACTACAAGCGTTGCCCCTAATAGGGCGCCGACAAACAGGCGATCGAGCTGGTGAATATCAAAGCGGTCGTACAAAAAAAAACCCACAGAACTCAATTTTACCCGTGCATGTTGCCTCTATCAATATTAATGTAAAATGTAATCATTTCTTAATGGTGTAAAATGACATAAATATGACATGAAAAAAACCGAAACGCGTGGCAAGCAGTGGTGGTTATGCGAGCGACATTTCCAAAGTAAATGTCAAGATGTGAACGAAGATGGCAAATATGGGCAGCAAGGCATCTGCGGTTGGCTCCGATAGCGCCCCCCCCCCCACTCCCCCAGCCCCTCTCCTCCCCGCCCCAGACTCCTTTGCTCGGTCTATTATCCAAAGAGAGACAGAGCACGCGCGCTCTCTCGCTCTCTCCTAGATTTATACAACGCTCATCGTCCCCACTATTAATAAGGCGAGCATGCTCGCTCTTCCCTGAAATGATGTCTCTTTTGAGACTTGTTTCAATCATCCCGACCGCATTTACCCCGACGCGTTGCCTCCTGTTTATTGGTTCCTTCTTGATTGCCGGCCTCGCCGTCGGAGTGCAGGTCCTGGGAATGCTTTGCTGGGAGGATGAGGATGAGGAGACTTGACTTTTAAACAACTTTTATTGGCGCCAGCAGCAACAAGCACTGGAGGCGATTCCGATACGAAATACACAAAGTCACCAGCAAACAAATAAACAAACACTATAAAGTCACGTAGGTAAAAAACATTAAAAAGTAAAATAAAAAATAAAAAATCACGACGTAAATGAGAGATTGCAGTAGCTACCACTCCATTATATAAACGGAGTGGTAGCTACTGCAATCTCTCATTTACTTGATACAGCTGTCGTGGCTGTGACGGTACCACCTGAAGACGGAAGCTTGTGTTGCCTCCGAAACGTCGTTTTTTATTTTACTTTTTAATGTTTTTTACCTACGTGATTTTTCCGAAAAAAAGTAAGAATATGAATCCCTGCAGTCACGAAAGCTTCAAATCTAGAATTAAACACTATAAATCCACGCGCTATGGCGCTAAATGCACCGCGCATAACACAAAGAAAAGTCACGTAGTGGTGGTGGTGGTGGTCATCGCGCACGCCACGGTGACGAGCGAGCACTTCAAAAGGTGAACACGAGGGTGCCGTCCACGCTGGTACAGAGGGCCTGTCCGGCTCCCCAGTGTTCGAAGAAGATGTGCACATCACCGGCATGTGTGTGGTACATGGCGTGCTCCAGTCGGAGCCGCGCCTTGAGCAGGCCCTGAACACTGGAAGCACAGAGCAGCCATTGGTGTCACCTTCCGGCATTTTTTTTCCTCGTTTTGTACACCGCCATCTTCGCCTGAGCACAGGCGAAGTTGGCGATGTCATGGCGCTTGTTAGCCAGATCAGGTACCCCTGATACGAAGTTGCTGCTGTAGAAGGGTACCCCCAGTTTCGCGATGATGTCCCGCAAAAGGCGGAACATTGGTTTGAGCCACTGGCAGCATAAGTACTGGTGGGGCGGATCCTCCCTGGCACCGGAGTAAATGCACAAGTCTGTTACCCCTGGCGATATTTGGCTGAGCCACATGGCGGATGGCAATGTGGAGTGTGCCAATCTCCACTGGAGATCACCGCAGCGTTTGGTTGTGGGAGACTTATACATTTGTTTTCCGCTGGGGCGTGGCCGCAATGAGGGTAGAGAAATGATCTCTCCATATTGTGTGTCGTAGGTCGGCCAGGTCCCGGGAATGCAGCGCCTTGACACAGCACGTGTAGAGCGCTGTGTTTGGGGCACGTTCCTACAGCCTCGAGCTTAAGTAGCTTGCCGGAGTCGCTGTGCCCAGGGGGCTGCACGCAGGAGAAGCACAACTCCAGGAATGAGGAGGGGGGAGGGCCGCCACCATCCCCCGGCGCCTCCAGCTTCAGGCTCAGCTCCTTCGTGGCACGGAGCATGTCCCGCAGCAGCTTCTCCCCGGTGAGCGTGAGCGTGGAGCGGAGTCACGCGGTGCTGGCGATCTCAGCTGCGGCCTTCCACTTGGGCTGGTGGGCCTGCACGAGGTGGAAGACTATCCGCAGCCCTGCTGATGTGACGCGTAGAGCCAGGGTCCTCCTCTCCTCTGATCCCCTAGAAGAGGCCGTTGCAGAACAAGGGCTCTTCAGGAACTGTGTGAGGTTGTAGGGTGTGCGCGTTCTGTTCCACTCGAAGCTCCGCCACGCGTCCAAGAGGCTCTGGTGATAACCTGACAGCCTCGTGTAATTGACCAGGCTCAGGTCCATCGGGAAGAGCTCCTTTCCATACCCCAGGCACCCCCCTGCATCCCTCAGCAGGGCGAGGGACGGCGACTTCCAGGGTAGCTCCTCCCGGTCGTATAGCAGCTGCCTGATTGCCATGAGCCTGAAACTCATAACCCTGGCGGCGACATCCACCAGACCCTGGCCGCCCTCGCCCACCGGCAGGCAGAGAACGCCCAGCCTGACCCAGTGTTCACCATGCCAGACGCAGTGCGCGAGTGAGTGGTTGACTTTGAGTAAACCCCCAGGTCCTTGACTCCGTCATCCCGCCAACTGACTCCTCCTTGGAGGAGCACGGAGCGAACGCCGCCTCGCGACCCCAAACACAGGGCCTCGCACTTGGCCCAGTTGACCCTAGTGGAGTAAGCCCGCTCGTACACTGCAACAGCCTGCGTAAGCCGAGAGCTTGACGACCGCGCTCTCAGGTTCCGGGTACCTTGAGGCCAGACAGATTTCGTCTCAGGTGGCATAGCAGTGGCTCAATGGACAGGGTGTACAGCAGCCCCGAGAGGGGGCATCTCTGTCTGACCACCCTCGTCACAGGGAAATGGGCGCCGAGCCGCTGGTTTATCTTCAAGAGGATGGATGTGCCCGAGGTACAGGAGCCTAACGTGCGAGATGAAGGCCTGGCCGAAGCCGAGCGACGTTAGGAGTTTGTCCAGGTACTCGTGGCTCGCCCTGTCAAAGGCCTTCTCATAATCTAAGAAGAGGAGGTCCATGTTGTGCGCTTCTGCAAGGTAGATTATGTCTCTGACCATACCGGTGTTGTCGTTTATGCACCATCCGGGGATGCAATATGACTGTTCCGGCAGGATCAGTGGATCCAGCACTGTCTTGAGACGATTTGCCAGTACCTTGGAGAAGCTTTTGTAGTCGGCGCACAAGAGGGACACGGGTCACCAATTCTCGACGAGGCGCAGGTCCCCCTTGGGTAGCAGGGAGACCACCACTCTCCTGCAGCTCTGTGGGAGTTCACCCTTCTACAGGTCTCTCTGTCAACAATTGCAGTAGTGGTGGGCCAAGCTCATCCCAGAAAGCCGCATAAAACTCAATCGGAATGCTGTCAATCCCCGGGGCTTTACCATCTGCAAGCCTTTTCACGGCGGTGTGGAGCTCCTGCAGGGTGACGGGGCTGTCCAAATGACCCTGCTCAGACTCCTAAGGTAGGGCCCTCGTCCAGTAGCTCCTGGACAGCCTCGTCGTGTATGGCTTCGGCAGCGAAAAGATGCGAGTAAAATTCCCTAGCGGTCTTGGCGATCTCGCTCTCAGATGCTGCTGTTTGTCCATATGGGGTTTGCAAAAATATGTGTTGGTGTTGCCTGGTGCTTTGTTTAAGCTGAAGAAAAACTTAGAGGGAGAGTCCATCTGCGACGGGCGCTGCATCTTTTTGCACACAAAAGCACGATGTGCCGCTGCTTCTCCAGTAGCGTCTCACCCTGCTGTGTGCCGTGGGATGAGCTCAGCTCTGCCTCTAGTGCTAGCAGCTGGTCCTGCAGTTGACGCTCCACCTCGTTCTTGGCGGTGGCGTGCTGGCTCATGAACTGACAGAACCCTGACCTGCGCCATTGTGTTGTCCCACCATAGCTGGTGGGAACTGAAGCTGCCTTTGGCAGAAACTGAGCCCAAAAGGCTTTGAATGTTTTTCTGAAGGCAGTGTCGTCAAGCAGCTGTACGTCGAGTCTCCAGTAGGTGCTGTGCTTCGCCGCTCTGGGAATTCGCAGCAGCACAGAGACCAGGTGGTGATCAGAAAATCCCCTGAGGGTAAGATTTTACTGTCCCCGAGCAGGTTAACGCTGCTGGCGTTAACGTACAGTCGGTCGAGCCTGGCAAGGCTTATCCTGCTTTGAGAGCCACAGCGGCACCAAATGTACTGCTGATGGGCTGGATGCTGTAGTCGCCACACGTCACACAGATCCAGTCTCCACGAGGTCGGCTAGTGGCCGTGCGGATTCGGGGTGAGGTTCGGCGGTGTTGCGGTCGAGAGCCAGGTCGACAGTGTAGTTGAAGTCTCCCCCCACGACGGTGAGCACGTCGTCCACGTGTTCTGTCGCACGTGCGTCCCGCAGCGCGCCGAAGAAGAGCTTCCTCTCTGGGGCCCTGCTAGGTGCGTGCACGTTAAAGCACCTTGAGGCTGGATTTATTCGGGACGAATTCGACAAATCAAGTGACCTTTGACGATTTCTTTTGAAAGAGACGTTCTCTGGTGTTAACCGCGAACTGAGGACATTTGCCACGCCGGCGAGGTTGTCCTCTGCGTGGCTGAAGAACGCCCAGCCACCGAGAAAAGACTGGCGTTGGACCTCCAGAGTGGCGTCGGTGAGTTTCCTGGAGGAGAGTCACATCTGCTTTTGGGTTCCCTGACGAAGCGGTAGATCTGGTCCCACCTCCTTGTCACTGCGAGCGCTGTTATAGTTCAGACTAGCGACCTTAATAGCTGAAGCCATCATGTTGTTGTGTGGTGTTAGTGTTAACAGTTTTTGCGGGGGGGGGGGGGGCAGGTTACTTCTCGGCAGAAGTAAGCTCCTTCGCCTTGTGCATGAACGCTTTTAGACGGAAGCATTCCTGAGTCGAGAAACCAAACCTTTCGCTATTGCAGAAAATTTGTTGGGACGCTTTGAGAAAAGTGGTGAGGTCAGGGAAAACTGCCCCGACCCATAATTTGACGCTTTCTGAAAGTTTTCCCGAGGAAGCTGTGCATGTCCCCAGGTGGGTAATCGCACTCGCTGTTGACTTATGTAGCTCAGCTCACTCCTGTTGTCCTCTCCTTCAGTCTCCGACACCTCGTTGTCCGAGTCCTCCAGCTCGTCAAACTGACTCGGCAGAAACCTCGTTTGCCGTTGGTGATGGCAAGGCACCATCGGGAACAGGGTGGTTGCCCTCTGGTAGTGGAGGTTCTGTTGCTCTCCTTTCGGGTGAGGTTGAGCCGGCCTTCGTCGCCTTCCTGCAGCGTGGCGCCATTAGGCGCCGCACTGGCTGGTGGTTCCTCTTGCCCTGAGGACGCAGAGGCGGCGTGCGGCGGTGGCAGTGGGGGTGGCGGCGGTCCTGTTCTCACCGTGCTGTTCTCGGGCGTGTCGCCATCGCATGTCTTCATATTCACCCCCCCTCCGACGGTGCTCGCTGGGGGGGGGGGGGGGTGTTGCTCATCCTGCTCTGCGACCTTGGGGTAGGGCTCGTGATTGGCGGTGGCCACGCGCTTAGGGTTAGGGGCCGTGTGGCCTCCTCCGCCGTGGCCAGGCTTCACCCTGCGCTTGTGCGAGGTGACGAGGGTGAAGCCCTCGCCATCCTCGTCGTCGGTGGGCGGCCACCGAGTCGGCGTCCTGCTCCTGCAACAGCTGGCACTCGTGCAGTGGTGGCTGCTGCGGCTGCTGTTGCTGCTGCTGTTGCGCATTGCTCGTTTCCTCTTCCTCCTGCTGCGAGACGCCATTCGTGAGTGCTATGCTCGTGTACGCGGCAGAGCAACAAAGTAGGGAAGGAATTGTATTAAGCCCGAAAGCTGCGTATTTACGTGTCGGAACGTGGAGGTGAAGTCGTTCCAATAAATAAAATTTCGAGTTGGCCCAGAGGATTGTGAAGCTGCTTGGTGCCGGGCATACGCGTCTGGTACTAGGGGTCGTGGTGACGATACTGCAACCACACGCTGTTTAAGTTGCGGTGTTAAATGTGCGCTGGAAAGAAGCGAGGAGAAAAAGACGGAGATGCACATGCTGGGCATCATGCTGAGCGACAGAGAGAGAGTGGAGGAACGCGTGTGGTGAGGACATATACACACGAGGACGATGTCATATTGACCGGTGAGGGAAGTAAACAGATGAATTGGTGGTGGTGCTGCTGATACTTTGATGCGAAGTGAAGAGTCATCAGTGGCCAAGACTGCCGTGCGTATTGAGCCAGAGGGCCGCCGTCCACGCGGACGTCCGAAGAAGCGATGGATGGACCGAATAAAGGAAGACATGAAGACGGTCAACGCATCCCCTGAAGATGCCCTGGACCGAGCCAAATGGAGAAGACAATGCCGAAAAGCGGACCCTGCGCCACAGCGGGAACAACGCTAGGAAGAAGCTGCTGATACTTTGACACAATTCACAAACAAACTAAACGCTCAAAACATTCGTCCACGTGATACATGGACCGATGTAAGGAATGAAAAAAAACGGCTGGTGGTCGAGACTGGTGACAGAATGGCAGCCAAAAGAGAGAGCACGCCTCCGAGAGATGACTACCGCCCGCGTGACAAGGAGGTCAACTCCCGCGCAGGAGTGAAATGAATGCATGTCATCTGTTACATTGCAAAGCTGTGCGAGTTGGCCTTCATCCAGCAGTGGAATGATAGCCAGTCATCATCATCCATGATAACTGGCTATGACAATGACGAATGCATTTGTACAGAGCTTACGGATGAGAAATATGCATCAAAATTACAATAAGCAAAAAAAAGTAACGATGCTCAAGATGAACGACGAAGCGAAAATCAGGCCGGACAGCACCTTGGGCAGTCACCTGTGTTTAGATGTCCAATTAAGAGGGCAGCGTATAAAGGAACCGTCACATGCATTCTCTCTTGATTGCCCCTCGCTAGCTGACTGGGTATGGTAATTGTACTTTAGTAGTTATTTAATAATAATAATTACGAACGTCTTAAAATATTACTCTCGTGCCATCCGCGCTCGGATGACACCGGTCGCGTTGAATGAGTGTGAGCGCGCGTGCACCACTTGCCCGCTGTTTGACTAATTTCTCGCAGTTTGAAAACACGTTCACTACTGTGAAATGCAAACTTCTGACAAGGTTTCGCATGTGCAAATAAACACGTCTCAGAAATATGCCAGGGTGTTATTATTTTACCTCCTCGATCGGTTGGTAAACAAAAAGCTGTTAACATTCTCATTACTTCAATTTTTACATTCCATTTAGAAAACATCCTCTTCACAGTTTTTACCAGTTCTTCGCCATCACTGTCATCAGCAGCGACGATAGATCCACAACTGGATGGGGAGGCCCTTTTTTTTGAGCGGTCGCCATCCCTTGCAGTCTAGCGATACAACAATCCACGCAGCGCCCGCACAACACCGGCCAACCTCATCGCTCCATCTCCACAGTGGATGTGCTCGTGAGCCAGTTTCCTCCCTCCGCCTGCCACTCGCCCTGCATCATTTCTTGCCCACCGGCCCCTAAGCCTCCTCGCGACGCATCCAGCTCATGCCCACCCAGATGCACACCACGCTTTCTATCCATATTCCTTTCGCACGTGTGCATTTGCCTCGGTGTGTACCATTATTTGTCCGGGAACATGTTAAAACTACTACGTTTTTAATTTTATTTTACCAGGTAAGACCCACTGAGCTGTGTAGATCTTTTTCAGAAGTGACCTGGCCACAAGTGATAGCTCAACGAAGTAGCTTATCATCGCGTAAATATTAGGCTCAAGGCTGAGGACCCGGATGAAATCCATGCGACCACGGGCAGATAATGCAAACTCCAAATATACAGGCGTGAGGGTCCGGATCGAACCCGCGACCACTTGTATACCAGGCAAGGTAGTTAACATTTCACCCCCATGGCATCATATCTGTTGTATGTTCCCAGTGCATGTGCGTAATGAACACGGCCAAGCGGTCGCGCATTCACCGCTTGTTGGCGAGGATCAGGGTCCGGAATCATCGTCAGAATATTTATTTAGACTAGAGGAGGAATCCGTTGAGCTATAAAGCTCTTTTCACAGATGTCCAGCAGTGGTGGGTGAGAAAGTCACAACAACAAACAATACCAAAACAAGAGAGGTGTACAAAGTACAAGGAAGGTAAACAACTTAAAAAAAATATCTTAGCAGATTTTAATCCAGCGGTTGCCACGGTTATTTCTGCCAGTGTAATAATAACCGTGTAAATGCGCGCCGTCTCGTTAAAGATCCCATGACGTGATTCGCAAGAGTAGGACGTTGCTTGGCTGTGTCCACATTTGCCAAATTGGAAAATGACCCGTACATTTGTAGTGAGTTAAATTCAGATGCACACTGGACTTTGGAGGCAACACTATTTATTAGGTAACACTTAACATAACGACTTAAGGGGGTAGCCACCGTTCCTAACTTGGCTAACCCACGGGGGTACTACATCACTGGACCAGGACAGCCCAACACGCTGCCTGGTCCACGAGCAGAGACCAGAGAGCTACATCCCCGAGATGACCCAGCAGAACAGCCCTGCTCTCCGTCCACGCACCCCGCTTGGAACCACTCCGGCGTGGCCGGCTCCGTCCCAGGCCACGCCCCCCTTCCCGATCTTTTGGGAAGGCCCGAACCCCAACCACGTGACCCCCCCCCCCACCCCCGGGGCCCCTGGCCCCCATTTATCCGATCGTGTCCTGTTGGGTTCACGCCAGAAGTCGCAATCGGGTACCTGATACCCGTACCCTACCCGATACCCGCCTACCCGGGTACGGGTACCCATTTGCGACCCTGGTGCGGCCGGGTACGGGTACGGGTAGCCGTACGTGACTCACCCTAACCAATGAGTGAGAAGGCCGTGAGTCACTGGTGAGTAACCGTTTGTCACTCATTTCCCAACGTCTTGTCTCTTCTCACAATTCAAGTTCCTAGAATCAACCCACCCGCGCCTGCAACATGGCTTCATCCCCGAGGTCGCAATCGGGTACCTGATACCCGTACCCTACCCGATACCCGGCCGGGTACGGGTAAGGAATCAAAACCCGTTTGCGACCTCTGGTTCACGCAGAGTGTCACGGCCCGACACGACCCCCGTGACAGCTACCTACAGCCCCCATACCGAGCCAATACTGTCGTGTCGTTTTACTACACTACACATTCATTGCTTGGTTGGGATTATACAGGGTGTTTAAAAAGAATTGACTCAATTTCAAAGCAGTATATTTCACGATGGCAAAACGTTACAAACGGTTTAATGAGTTTTCAAGTTTTACTAACCATTCTCTGTGCGTCCACCTGCTGTACAGACAACATCGAGAAAATAGTCGAATTCGTCCCAAACGCCTCTCAAAGTGTCTTCTTCCACTGAAGACACCGCTGCCGTGATTCTGTTTTTGAGGTCTTCCAGATTAGTCACTAATGGTGGCACAAAAATGTATCCCCACAAGAAAAAGTCGCAGGGTGTGATGATGAAACGCACGCTGCACCGCAATTACGGATTCAGTCTTACTGAACTGCAGAACGCAAAACGCCCATTGTGTTGCGGGGTCGCCAAATTGCGAATGACTGAGGCTACGGGCTGTTTGTGCGCTGGGAGAGGCATTTAGCGGTAATCATTTGAAACTCTATGCCCCGCCCTTTCAAGTGGTAAGAGTTTTATTGATGGGCGGTTCGTGGTTGCAGAGAGATAGCGGATTTCAAATGGGGTCCGTCATGTTTAAACACCTTGTAAATAACAATCATCGCCCCATTGCTGGCAGAATGAGACTCGTGTTGCTCTCTTGAGTTCTCACCGCCTGGTTAAACAAAATTAACTTGAAGCGCGTTGTGTTCATTTGTGTAGAACTTTAATGGCGAACATGTAATCTCTGCGTATGTTCTTTAACGCATAACGTCTCCATTGCATTAATATTGCATTGCGTGCAGGAGCCAAATAACCATTCTCGTTATGTATAATACTAATAATACATTTGCATATATAATGTGCCTTTCAGCTAGATACTCAGGGCGATGTACATCATCACTGAACAAATATCATAGGCATGGGGAGGACAAACGCAGAAGACGAATAGAAGCTGATTTCAAAGTAAGGAAAGTGAGAGGAAGATCACACGCGTATTAAGGCGGGATGCTTTAATACACCAGCATTGGCAAACGCATGAAACCATCGTTTTTATTCTTCTCCCCAACCAAACCCCTTAAACACTGCGATGTATATTTTCACGGAAACTAATAGTCAACGGGCCGGAGCACGAATCGATAACGCTTAATAAGGTAGCTAAACGTTACAAGTACTAGTAATAATAATACTAATTTTAATTCATAAAGCGCCCTTAAACAATCGTTCTCAAGGACCGATGTGTTTTTACGCGGCCAATGATAGTGGTTTCTTTGATAACCATCGCTCATTGGACGTGGTTATCGCGTAATTCACTGCTGTTCGCTACGTTAACAAAAACTATCGGAACTACTACAGTGACGCCCACCCCGAGTCGTACCGACCAGAGAAACACCTGGTCCCGACTCGTGGACATTCAGTCTTGCGTGCGTGAGGGTTGATTCTCGGCAGTTTCTGCTGCCGATGAGATTGGATCGAGCGTGGGAAGGAAGGAGGGATGGCATTCCGTGAGAAAGACGTCATCATCATCACGATTCATGGGCCGATAGCTCACAGGTGTCCACTGGACATCTTATCAATTCTTTCCTCTGTGGTCGTCATGTGCATTGAATTCCTTTAGTTGTTTTTCTTCGTCTTTCTTCACGGCCGAAGTATCGGCATCCTTTTCGCCCGACCCTCTCTTCCTTTTTGTATCCAGGCTTGCGACTGTCTGAGATATCCACCGTGTTGTGGATCCCCGAGGCGGCGTTGCAATGGATACACCGGATGAAACGAATCCTATTAAGCCTATGAGCAATATACTTTGTGTACTAAATTGCCAGAACAGTTTTATTAAACGTACGATATTGCTTATTACATGCCCCATAATTCCATCAATTAGCTTGATCCATTAATGCAAACGTGAATGTTGTCTGTAATTTATTGCCAACGATCATTTGCAATCGGACTCAATGTAAGCGGTGGTCTCATTTTCCCCTGCAGGGGATAAATGTCTTACAAGATATGTTTCAAACAATATTATCACGATTATTAATATCTATTTCTTCCATCGTTACATTTTGAATGAAATTGCGTGCACGCAGGCAATATATCTGTGTTTATTTCTTCAGTATACACGTAATGGGCATAAAATCATCATCATCAGAATTATTCATGATCAGTCAACTGCAGCATTAAGGCCTACCAAAGCCTTGAACGTCCCTCGCGCTCCTGCGTTGTAACGATACCTAGCACCTGCACACGAGCAGGTTTCATCCGCTCCATCTCCACGGTGTGCGTGCTCTCTTTCGGGTGTGTACTCCGTCCTTTGACCACCACTCCGTTGCTATTCTCGCCCGCTCGCCATCGTCCCTTTTAAATCAACTACCTCGCCTGGTATGGTGGAGTTTCTTGGGTTCGATCCCTGACCCTGATGCCTCTATATTTAGAGTTTGCCTGTCTCTCTCACCGTGGTAGCGTGGATTTTTCTCCGGGTCCTCCAGTTTTCCTCTACACTTTAAGCATCAACTCGTTTTTAGATTGTTTGGCTGCTATACATTTCCACATGGCACGTCGTTTAACTATGATTTGTGGGCAGGTCGCTTCTGAAAAAAAGCTAGATATTTCAGTGGGCATCACCTGGTGAAATAAATAGAGTTTAGTTTAAATCGGCGCGTCTCTGGCAGAACCCACTGGCATTTTTTTTTCTACTCGATATGGTGATGTCTCGAACCCTGCTGCTCGTGTTCTCTCATCCTGCACGTGTTCCACTTTCAGTCTTTCTCTCAGCATTATCAATGTATTGCTGCTTTTCTTTATATATATACCCCGGTGCATTGATGTGTTTTTTCATCAAGTACATGGCATATAATATATGAACGTGGTCGTTCCCTTCGTATTCAGAAGAGCCATGCTGAATCGCGACCGACGGCCCCCAAACCTGCGTTTTGTGTGTCGCGTGTATTTTGCATCCTCCGCACCTCCAATTTGCACGGTGGGCTACGTAGCGGTGTGAACAGAAGCTCCACGCGGAGTGCATAACAGCGGAGCAACATCAACAACCACGCTTTGCCACCGGTTGCACGGTGCACTAACGGCCGTCGGAGAATAATGAAAGCGCCTCTCTTGTCCGAGCCGAGCTTCATTTACATTGAAAACTTACGATGTTGTTTTTTTTTAATTCGGGGGCTCACGAACGACAACTCACGCGGCACACAGCTGATCGCGCTATAAACACGACGATAAACAACCGCAAATGTCCCTCGTGGTGGTAACGGAAACAGACCGGGCAGTGGGGGGTGGGGGGGGGCAATCCGTGCTGTCGCCAAGGAATGTGTCGGGAAAGTGAACATCTGCACCGGGGCTCGCTTACGCGAGCGTGTGTCGGCAAAATACATTTTTAAATAAATTATTGATAGCTCATTTCTTTCGAACTGCCTCCTTTTTTGTGCGCCGAGTTAAGTTGCCCTTCCCAACCCCCGCCCCCCCAACTCCCGCACCTACGATTAACCGCGGGTCTGGCTACGTACGGTGCGAATGAAGTCCAACGTCCACACGTGCACACGTGCACTGTGACTGACTGACTGCTTATGCCAGCAGCGGCAAACTCGCGATGGCGTCGCCTGCTCTGGCTCGCTGAGTGATCGTCGTCAGCAGTGTCCACTGCTCTTTCTGTGCCAAAACCGCGATTGTCCTCACGTTTTTTTTTTCTTTTTTTCTGCAGATCGGGACATCGATGGTGGTGGATGTTGGGTCGCCACGTTGATGGCATTCGTCGATGTATTGGCAACTTGGCGGAGTGGGACCGCGTGAAGGCAGCCTGCCGTCGTTCCACTCCATCGTCTGAATGTGTACAGATTGAGTCCGCGGATCACGATCATCGACAGCTATAGAAATATCCACTGCTGGACGAAGGCCTCGGTGTCTGCACATGTGCTCATCTCGTCACCCATCTCAAATGTATACATTCATTATAACAATACGTTTTATAGCCACTAACTTGCACTGAACAATGGGGTGAAGTATGGTCAACCCCACCCACCTCACCGAAAGGTGTGGGGAAGGCCTTGAACCAGCGGTGAGTATACTCATAGTTCTAGATTTGAAGCTTTCGTGACTGCAAGGATTCATATTCTTAGGTTTTTTCGGTAAAGTCACGTAGATAAAAAAAATAATAAAAGTAAAAATAAAAATCACGACGTTTCGGAGGCAACACAAGCTTCCGTCTTCAGGTGGAACCGTCACAGCACGATTGCTGTATCAAGTAATTACTTACCGTCACAGCACGATTGCTGTATCAAGTACTTACTTACTTGATACAGCAATCGTGCTGTGACGGTTTCACCTGAAGACGGAAGCTTGTGTTGCCTCCGAAACGTCGTGATTTTTATTTTTACTTATATTAGTTTTTTATCTACGTGACTTTACCGAAAGAACCTAAGAATATATATATACCCATCGTGTCTGATGGTGATTATAAATATATAGCATTTTATTAATCCACTGCTGGATCAAATCCTGCTCGTGCCATGTCGGTCATGGGAAACTGGAGTTCTCAGAAGGCTCGGCACTGGTACACGACGGGCACAGCAGCACTCTTATTCTTAGGTCTTTTCGGTAAAGTCACGTAGGTAAAAAATTAAAATTAATAAAAGTGAAATAAAAATAAAATAAAAATAAAAATCACGACGTTTCGGAAGCAACACAAGCTTCCGTTTTCAGGTGGAAGCTTGTGTTGCTTCCGAAACGTCGTGATTTTTTTTTACCTTTATTAATTTTAATTTTTTACCTACGTGACTTTACCGAAAAAACCTAAGAATATGAATCTTTGCAGTCACGAAAGCTTCAAATCTAGAAACAGCAGCACTCTCTTGCATTGTCTCAGACATTGGTTCTCCGAGAGGGTAATTTTCAACCATACTCTCTGTCTTCATGCATTGGGCACGGTAGCAAGGAAGCTCGGGAGAGAGCAGAAAAAAAGCAATAATGAACCCAATCCAATGCAATTTTTATTCATCTGCGTAATTAAGAATATGAAACATCCGTCGGCCTTCATAGTGAGTCTCTCATGTTTGTTCTTGTTTCGGTCCGTGCCTTCATGCTCAACAAATTAATAATGATTACCACAAAGCGAATAGGCAGCAGGCATATTTAATCGAGATCAGCTCTCACCGCTGCGTTCGGGGTTTCATGGCGTTCTTGATGTTGACGTTGTTGCTGATCACCACGGGCCGCCGATCTTCCGCTCCACGTGCTGGGATCTTCTTCATTGCCATTCCTCTCGAAGAGTCTCCCAGCACGTGGGACGAAGCATCGGACGCATGTGCTCAACAACAACAACGATGGTGGTGATATTGTGCAACCCAAACTCACATCGGTGAGCTGCACAGCAGCGCACCTTGGCCTAAGTGTGACAACTACCGCCACTTAATAACTGTGCTAAGAATCGTTTTAATATATTTAGGGTCATCCTCGTATTGTTGTTTTTATATTGTACGTAGCGATTTCCTCTTGCATCTTCTGCATGCTGTTGTATCTATGCCCTGTTTTCCGTTATTGATATTAAGAAAAAAAAATATTTTTATATATATATTAATTAAATAATGAAAACAACCCACTTCTCCACCGGCTATACCAGGAATCTATGAAACATGGAGGGCCATTAAAACTATAAGAATTCGGTCATAGAGAGGTCAGAGACATCCAGATAAACAAAGATCGATGGCCTGACCTCCCAAGACATCTTGAGATGCACGGAGGGGGTGCAGAGCAGAGAAAAACAACTTTTGCAACTCGCGTTTTCCTTAAACGTTTTCCGTACCGAAAAGTAGAAACTTAACAAAAAGAATTAACCAACAAACAATAGGGGCTTTTTTATTAGTAATTCCCTTGTATTCCTCGTATTCACCGTATATATATATTATTTTTGTATTGTATGTTTCTATCTACCTGACCAAAAAAAACAATAATTACGAATTCCAACAGTTAAGGAAGCGTAAGTGGAAACTTAGTTGCACTTAACCTCAGGACATTAAAATATAACTCAAGAATAAATGTAGCACACAGGACCACATAAATGTATTGCGAACATCTCCTCAGCCACCTTTGTCTCCAACGGTCCGGCACAAACAGATGGCCCATGAATGCTTGGAGGGTTAGGAAAGGTCGCGAGGAGGGGTCGCGGGGGTGTCTGGTTCTTCTCCCTCTGTTTGTGTTTTGTTGCCCGCTCGCAAGGAATGCGCAGAGAGGAGAGTCACATTTTGAGTTAAGCACAAGCGGTCATAGCGAATGAGCAGTCTGTCCGAGTCGTGCTCAGTCTCGCAACTCGGCTTGCGACGCGACGTTGCGACGGGGGCTCGCAAGAGAGCTGGGGCAGATCGTGCCTCGAGGAGAGATGGGACGACGAGGGGTCGTTAAGGTGACAGTCTGAGGGCAGTCTGTTCAAGTCGCGCTCAGTCTCGCGACTCGGCTTGCGACGCAGCGTTGCGACGGGGCTCGCAAGAGAGCTGGGGCGCGTCGTGCCTCGAGAAGTGAAGGAATGAGGAGGGGTCGTTCAAGTCACAGAAGTCTGAGTTCAACCTGGGTCGAGGCTGGGTTACAGCCGTGCTCCGACTGGCGGAGCGTCGTGAGGGAGCAAACACCGATGCCGATAGCAGGTGTCGCTTCTCGCAGAACGAAGTTAAGTGCGAGTGAAGCTGGCAGCTGCACGAACAAGGGAAGCACGGAGCAGAGAGAGTGACGAGTGACGACAAGCAATCAACCTGTAAAAGGGCGGAAATCGCCGAGCGTCGACCAAGCGAGCAAAGCAGAGAGCGCGAAGCAGTGGAGAAAGCCTGGTCAAACGGCTGTGAGGAAGAGGACAGCGCCAATGCATGCGCCGTGTGTTTGAGGCGCGCACCGACCAACGACCCAGTGAGAACAGACACGTCGTCCAGCAGCGACGACGGAATCATCGCGCACCACGTCGGCGAGCGTCGTGCAAACTCAATCGAGCAGTGGAGAGAGAGAGCGCACAAGCAGAGACACGCCCGAGCGAGGGAGCAGCACGGCTCGCTGCGGCCACGCCCAACCCAGAGAGAACCTCTGGCCGCTGTTTGTATCCTCCCACACCACACAAGCTAACGACACAACTCCCGGCTCTAAGAATTGATTAATTTTACAAGGGGACAACGCACACACAGCACGCACACGAATAAGACCTTAAAAAAAATCTTTGCGTTTCAAAAAGGGTTGTCATTTCGAGGTGGTGCGTTCAATATCAACTGATCGTGCAAAGCAGTTGCTGCCGTCGAGTTACATGAATAAGAAATGTTTTAGTCATTCATTTTCGTCAATTGCATAATCTTGCCCATGCATTTATTGACGTATACTTGCTTTTGCATACTAGAGTGTCATGTGTTTGTTTAGAATAAAAATTGCTTAACACCAACTGTTCGAGTGATTCTTTCCAAGTCCATGCAAAACTGTCTCATTCATAAGAGCTGTTACCTGCGATGAGATGTGAAAATGGAGACCTAATATAACATAACACACACTAAGATAATGGGTAAATGTTTAATCGATGATAATCGTGTTATCCTGATTGATGCAACTCTGGATAAACGAAACAAAGCCTAATTATCATAACTGCTCACATTAACATAATCGCAAGCATTCGCATAAATGACTACGAGTATCTCCGTGATTATCATAATGTATACATATAATTACACACATTAACATAATTAATGTATGTTAATACACACATTAACATAATTTATGCGATTTGCGCATTTTTCGGTAAATTATTAATTTTTATTATTTTTATCAAAATTTCATAATCCAACACATATGAAGTACCCGTCGAGGACGCTTGACAACGGAGTTGAGGCACACGTATATTTATTTAACAAGTTGCCAGTACAGGACAGCACTAGAGGGGGTAGCGGCCCCCTCACCCGTATAACTCAGGGAATACCCCTAGCTATCCATAGCCTATCCCCTGAGTCCTCCACTAAAGAGCTAGGGGAGGCTGTCTGGCCCGACACTGGTAATCGGGCTACGGTACCCGGAGTCCCAGAGCACTGGCTCTGGTTCACGGGACCACGCCGCTGGCTCGAGCCTGATCCCGTGGGGCCCTGATAAGGGCGGCGATCAGGGGGAGTCCAGGGCTCTAGCTACGACGTCTTCCGACTTCTTAGCTTAACTATAACATAACTGACTAAGCCCATATAACGACCCCTTTTTATACCCAACCCTCCTTGAGGGGTGGGGCCCCGGGGGATCGTAACGCCGAACCAGCCCCCCCCCAGGGTGTCTGGCTCGGACGTCGCAGAGGGCATCTCCCTGTGCACACACGTAGCCCCGCCCACTGTGTTTCTTTCCCATAGGCTGCCATGCATAACGGCCCTCTCTCTAACATCCCTACATCACTCCCCCCCGCATAGCTCGCAGCCGTCCCGGCTGCAACAATTTCAACAAATGAATCTTTACCCCTTGACTCCCCCCGTGTGTGCCCCATTTTTTCATTTAACAGAACGAGAATTGAACAACAACACTAACAATGCCCCTAAAGGGAGAACAAACCGACGCGCCCCCCCCCCCCGAATAAATACGAAATCCGTAGAGGCAAGATATGTACATTTCCTGGAACCCTCAGCGCACACACAACACGCACACAAGACGCACACACACACACAGCCATAATACAACAACGCGCCAAGAGCGCCACACGAACGCAGCGTCCAGTAACAATAGCACACGAAAGTGTACCAGAAAACGCAAAAAAAAATAAAAAAATTTTTTTTCTTATTTTCGTTTCGTTTTCACTTCTTGTTCGCGTTCCAGTGTTTTTATAAGAGTCTGCGCATTTTAGCGCGCGTCCTTGCCGCAGGCCCGTCACAAGGGCCAACCTCAGATGGCGGACCATTCGGTGGCCGCTGTCCCATCCGAGGCGAGTCCGCAATTGGAGTGGCGGGACCCTCGGCATCCCCCGTGAGGGATGTGCGCGAGCCCGTCATTCCGGGAGAACCTGGGGGCGGGGCAACCGGCAAGACGTCAGGTGAGATCAACAGAGGCGGACCCTCCGGGTCGGTCGACCCCTCACATGCTTGGCCCTGCGCGTGTGGAGCAGAGCCCCGCACCGCAACGAAGGGTTTTAGTCTAGAGGGGTGAACGAACCACCGGCGCCTCCCCCACTTGATACGAACGCACTGCGGTCGCAAAACCTCGACCACCTCGACGGGGCCCCGCCATGGCCGTACCAGTTTCGAGGAGGTCGCAAGCGGTACCTGGGGACAGTGCAGCCATGCCCTGTCCCCTGGCTTCCACTGCAGCACGTGCGCGCGCGCGAGTCTGAGGCGCTCATTCGCCTTTTGGCGCATGCGGGAATTGAGCATGGCAGCATCCCGCGCCTCAGTTAGCTTTTGAAGGTTAAATTTAACGTGCTCGTCCAATTTTATTTTACCTAGAGGCGCGGGGATCTGCAGCTGTGCCCGAACAGGTGGGTCATGTTCGCGACCATACATGAGAAAGAAGGGTGAAAATCCCGTGGCAGCATGGGGGGCCAATCGATATGCTGCCAGGACCCCTTGAATTTGCAAGTCCCAATTGGTCTGTGACTCCGAAACCAGGTGCGACAACATAGACGTGATGGTACGATGCAGACGCTCGACCATCCCGTCAGTTTGTGGGTGATAGGGAGAGGTACGAATCTTCTTTGTACCTAGGAGATCACAGACTTGTTTGAGGAGGTTCCCGGAAAAATTTTTACCCTGGTCGGTCAGCAGCCGCTCCGGAGCACGTTTGTCCATGACGTAGCCTTGGACAAAGGCGTCCACGATGGCTGCTGCCGACTGATTTGCCAGGGGCCAGGCCATAGGCCAGCGTGTGAAGTATTCGACCCCTGTTAGCAAATATCTATTGCCCCTAGGGGTGGCGGGAAACGGCCCCAGGATATCCAACGCTACGAGTTCGTTCACCCTGGAGACTGTGATGGACTGCAACGGCGGGTTCGACTCCCGAGCTGGTGGTTTGCGTTGCGCACACCGGGGGCATGCTGCCAGCAGATCCGTGACATCCCGTGTCATGCCCGGCCAAAAAAAATCCAGCTGGAGCGAGGCGAGGGTCTTTTGGGTACCCAGGTGGAGGAGGCGCTCATGAGCAGCCCACACCACCTTACCCCGTAACCCCGCAGGAACTACCAGCCGGTGACGGTGGGATTTACCGTCCCAATGCATGAGCAAGCCTGCGTGTATTTCCCAATTGTCGGCATCACCCGTCCCACACCCCCTCTCCCTGGCGCGACGACGCAGCGCGAGGAGGGAGGCGTCCTCCATCTGGAGGCGTCCCCACTCAATCACAGGCAACCCAAGCAGGGAATCCCTTCCCTGTTTCCCGATCTCATCGGGGAGCGATGTGTCAACATCGGCGGCGGCCGCCAGGACTGGAACCGTCATGTCCCCAGCTGGCTTGCAACGCCCCGACCCCAGGAGGCATGCGCATTCGGAGGTGGTTGGCATGCGCGACAGAGCGTCCGCATTTGTGTGGCGAATGCCCTTACGATAGGTGGTGTCAAAATCGAATTCCTGGAGGACCTCCAGCCATCGGGACAATTTTCCCGATGGCTGTTGAACCTTCAGGGCGTACTGCAGTGCCGCATGATCCGTACGGACAGTGAAATGCTGACCGTACAGATATGGGCGGTACTGTTGGATGAAGAAAACAATTGCCAACAGTTCTCTACGGGTGACACAATATTTTTGCTCCGCTGGAGACAACACCCGACTGCCGTACGCAAGCACCCGTTCCACGCCATCAACCACCTGGGAAAGCACGCCTCCGATACCTGTGTTGCTCGCGTCGGTGTCGAGCAAAAACGGCCTCGAAAAATCGGGGTAAATCAAAGGAGGAGCCTTCACCAATGCATCCCGAAGGGAGCAGAAAGCTACTTCCTCATCCCGACCCCAGTGGAACCGAACCCCTTTTGATGTCAAAGCATGTAGGGGTTTGGCAATTGTAGCAAAATTAGCGACGAACCGTCGGTAATATGAAGCGAAGCCAATAAAACTCCTCACCTCCCCCACCGAGGTCGGAATTGGCCAGGAGCTGACACACTGCGTTTTGGCGGGATCGGTAGCAATACCCGAGCGCCCCACGATGTGCCCCAAATAACGCACTGACTCGCGAAACAAATAGCATTTTTGGGGCTTAAATTTCAAATTAGCAGCCCGCATCCTTTGGAAAACCGCCCGCAGCCTCTGGAGATGTTCGTCAAAGGTTCTTCCAAAAACAATTACGTCATCCAAATAAATCAGGCACGATTCCCATTGCAATCCAGCCAAAACCAATTCCATCAACCGCTGGAAGGTTGCCGGCGCTGAGTGTAAGCCCATCGGTAACCGGTTGAATTGGAACAGGCCGTGCGGTGTACGGAAAGCGGTTTTAGGCTTCGAGTCATCGTCCAGAGGAAGCTGCCAGAATCCCGAAAGTAAATCTAGTGTGGAGAAGAATCGCGCTCCCGCCAAGGCGTCCAGCGATTCGTCCATCCGTGGGAGCGGGTATGCGTCGGCAACCGAAACCTTATTAAGGCGACGGAAATCTACGCAAAACCGCAACGAGCCATCCTGTTTCTTAACCAGGACAATCGGTGCTCCCCAAGGGCTGGTAGAGGGAGAGATAATGTCGGCGGCTAACATGTCATCGACAGCCGATTTGACATGGTCCTTTTCGGCGGGACTCAACCGAAAAGGATTTTGGCGAATAGGCGCGCTGTCACCCGTGTCAATATGGTGACGCAGCAGGTGAGTACAACCCAAATCGTATTTATTCCGACTGAAAACGTCGGAAAATTCCTTTAGCAGCGATCTAAGCCGTTGGCGCTCTAAATTGGACAGGTTCGTCGATCCCGCACAAAGCGCGTCGAGCCACCCTTCATCGCCGTCCGAATGCGGGTGCGTCCGAGCAGCAGTGTCAATGTGGTTCACGGCAGGTTCCTCGCAGGGCACCGGCGTCGCGTGAGCGAGCACAGTCCCTTGGGGAACCACTACTGTCTGCGACCCGACATTGAGGACCGCGATGAAGGGATCCTCGTCCCCCCTTACGATGGTCTGGGCCGGAATTAAATGAGGCCCATTAACCCCGGCCCTAGACGGCCCCAGCACAACACCCTGATCCCCAACACCCTTAGCGAAGGGCCTACGAAGTTTAAGAGGTACCAGCATTTGTGCCCCCGGCGGCACACGCACTGTTTTTACGACGAACGCCGGTACCGTCGCGAACGCCGTCCGAGTCGCTACAGGGGAAGGCAGGAACGCCATACGTCGCCCCGACGGAAGCTCAATGCATCCTTGGTCGATCAAAATACGAATTGGCATCCTGCCCAAGAAGTCCGTCCCCAGCAGGCACGGAACTGCCAGTGAGGAGGAGACAAAAATCGGCCCCGACAATTTGATGTCCCCGATAGAAATTTGCGCTCGAATCTGTCCCACGATGCCGAGAGAGCCCCCGTTAGCGGCATAGAAAGGGACATTAACCGGTAGCAAAGGACGGCTCTGCACCGGTAGAATATTGTAAATTAGTTCCGAAATAATTGTCGCCGATGCCCCTGTATCGACTATGATGCGTACCTCCACCCCATCAATGTAACCGACCACGGCCGACGATCCCGACGCCGCGGCCACCACGCGATGGGCCAACACGGACCACCGCTCGGGCTCGATTTGAGTCCCCGCAGTGATCCGCGCCGGTCCATCGCAGCGCCCCACCGGCCCCCCGTTCGTTACGGTGCGAGAGTGTGCGACAGGTGGGTGCGTTGGCCAAACATGTGAGGTGCCGCGACTCGCCGGATCATGGTGCTGGAGCTTGGGAGGAGGAAGAGGAGGGCCGGCGTCCTGTCGAGGCGTCGTCCCCCGCTGTCGAGGAGAACGGCACCCCGAGGCGACATGGCCCCGGATGCCGCAGTTGAAGCACCGCGGGAGCGCCGATGGAGACGATGGACGGTCGAAACGCCTCGACCCGTCCCGACCCGGCCGCGCCCCCGTCGTCTGTTGCCGTCGATGGTCGACGGCATAAAGTTCTTCTGACGGAAGGGTGGCTGCAGCCACCGCACGCCCAGCCGATGCCCTGTTTGCCTTTCGCCGCTGCTGCAGAAGGTTGGCGTGGAGGAGTCGCGCAGCCTGGAGGGAGGTCATTTCTGCATCCCCTTGTGCGATGACGACGATGTCGAGGTCGTCCGCCAAGAGGAGGATCTTCTCCGCGACCATTGCGTCCACGCCGTCGTCGTCCATGCGGGGAAAGGCTGTTTTTGCCAGCGCCAGAAGACTTGTCCGGAAAGCCAGAGGCGACTCTTTTTCACCCCGCCTGCGATCGTAGAACTGCTGACGGCATTCGGCTGAAGGTCCATAGACCCCGGCCAGCAGCTGTAGCGCCATTGGTAGTGTAGCCCGCTTCTCTTTTGGCGCCGACGTGAGTGCGGCGAGCGCGTCCCCATCGAGGAGCGCCGGCAGCGCGCAAAGGGCCTCCTCGTCGGACCACCGCGCCATCTCCTGATGGGCGAGGAAGCGTCGCCGGAAGCCGCCCCAGTCACCCTCCGCACCGATGAATTCTTTCAGCGGGGGCAGTCTTTGGTGAAGCGCAGCGGTCGATGTGGACTCCCGCAGGTTGCTTTCACCTCCCTTTGGCGGTGCCTCGGCGCGACTGGCCGATGGCATCGCCTGTCGCGGCAGCGATGACGCATCCTTCGGCTGCGATGACGCTGCAGCCCCGGCGACGGCGATGTCGGAGCCGATGTCTAAGCTGGCCACGCCCCGAACAGCCGCGGCGTCCATGGCGGGAAATTCAAATTTTGAAGTCGCTGAAATGGCGGGAAAGTGCTCCGGCCGCCGGTTCTCCTCGCCCTGCGGTGGACCACCAGCCCCCAACCGCGTAATGCCTTCCAGTGTGGCGGCAGCGGCATAAAGTAGCTCCGCCAGCCGTTCGTGAGCCAGTCGTAGTGCATCTGGCTGCGGCCCCTCTCCATGCTGACGTCCCGGTGAGAAGGCGCCAGGCTCCGGCTGCACCCCATCTTGTTGCTCTGTCTCGGGCTCGGCGATTTCCGCGGCGTCCTCCTCTCGTGGTACCCTGGTCCGAGCTGTATGGCGCGTTTCCATTTTTACCACTTCTGACGCCAGATGAAGTACCCGTCGAGGACGCTTGACAACGGAGTTGAGGCACACGTATATTTATTTAACAAGTTGCCAGTACAGGACAGCACTAGAGGGGGTAGCGGCCCCCTCACCCGTATAACTCAGGGAATACCCCTAGCTATCCATAGCCTATCCCCTGAGTCCTCCACTAAAGAGCTAGGGGAGGCTGTCTGGCCCGACACTGGTAATCGGGCTACGGTACCCGGAGTCCCAGAGCACTGGCTCTGGTTCACGGGACCACGCCGCTGGCTCGAGCCTGATCCCGTGGGGCCCTGATAAGGGCGGCGATCAGGGGGAGTCCAGGGCTCTAGCTACGACGTCTTCCGACTTCTTAGCTTAACTATAACATAACTGACTAAGCCCATATAACGACCCCTTTTTATACCCAACCCTCCTTGAGGGGTGGGGCCCCGGGGGATCGTAACGCCGAACCAGCCCCCCCCCAGGGTGTCTGGCTCGGACGTCGCAGAGGGCATCTCCCTGTGCACACACGTAGCCCCGCCCACTGTGTTTCTTTCCCATAGGCTGCCATGCATAACGGCCCTCTCTCTAACATCCCTACACATACAACAATGCGTTAGGTGCAGCAGCGCTGATGTCATCTTTCGCGTAATTCCGGATATTCTCTCGGCAAATACAATCGCGCCAAAAGTTATGCGAGTTGAGTTTTTTCTCCACGCGGTAATAATCCGTAATACGCCGAGCGCAGGTGGCAATTTAAAAAAAAAAAACAAATGGTCGAAAGTGCTCAAACTTTTTTAACTAGCGTCGATGTCTGTGTCTGTAAGTATCGCTGACACCGGTGCAACACCAAATGGCAATTTGGAGTTTTTTACTTGCATTTCTTAGAAAATAGGTATAGAAAGTCCCCACGCAGCTAAAACCTTTCTGATTAACCGTTTACCCTCCTCTGCTTACTGCAGCTGTGCCGCCTAATAATTAGCAGGAACACAATGCACCGAGGATAACCTCATTAGACCACCAGTCTTCATGTAGGCCTAATCAGCCCAATTACCTACTCGCTTGTTTGTTCCCTTCCCTCCGTGTTTATAATGACCGTTGCAACCGAACCAAAACAAAACATATTTAAAACCCATGCGTTTGCAGTTTTTATTTTTATTTTAAGGCCCACTCGGTCACCCAAGTGCTCTCATCACTGCAGGAAGAGAAAAGTTTCCTCTATGAAGGTGGTGGGTACGCTGCTGCCGCGGTGCAATGCTTAGCGCACCGCCCTTGCAAATTCAGAGGTCGCCGCTTCGATCGTCCGTGTGGCGCTGCAGTTGAAACGACGGTGCGAGTTTCATGAATTCCCACCCTCCCCACCCACTGCGCCGTCTGCTCGCCGCCTCTGTCTTGCCAGCAGTTGTAACTGTGCACACCCACACCGCAGTTGATCAATCGGCATGTCGCGTATGGTGGGGTAAACTGTGGGTAACATCCCACCTTTTTTCTTCTTGGTTCTTTCGGTAAAGTCACGTAGAATGGAAATAATAAAATAATAAAAATAAAACATTATAAAATAATATAATATATTTCCATTCTACGTGACTTTACCGAAAGAACCAGGAAGATGAATGCCTGCAGTCACGAAAGCTTTAAATCGAAACCTCCCACCTCTTCGTCGTGCCCGCGTGGAAGAGTAGGCCAAGGGAAAATGCACTCTTAGAAGGGGTCACTCTCGAGCGTCCTCCCTGTGGAGGGCCTTCTGCCCGCAGTTGTATGAAGCACGCTCATCGCAGGGATGCTCCTTTTAGCTTGCGAAGGATGCTCAGTCTGCTCTCCATTCTGAGAAGACAAAGCTGCGTGCGCCCTTTACCACAACTCCCCTCGAACTATCCCCCCCCCCCCCAAAAAAAAAACCCACGCTTCCCCTGCTTGGCATACGAGATGCAAGTTGTTCGGTTGCCCACACTTGACCCCACCAATGAAAACTGCCACGAGGTCAGAGTCGAGTGTGTGCAGTTAGTATTGCAGCAGGCAGACACTTTGTTCGATTAAAAAAAAAAAAACCTTCCCAAAAGTTTCACCAAAGTTGACATGAAATGAACCGAGTGTGTCTAGACGTGTTAGTTCCTACACTACACGAGGGTTGCAAAGCACACGCACGCCCACAACGGCACACGCACGCACACATATTAACCGTATAGCCACGGACCCTGCTGGGGCTTCTCGGCATTGATGTTTCCACCGCTGCACCGGCGACCTCTGCGTTTTTAAGTCTTATGTTGGTTTTGTGTTGAAGCCATTTGATAACTCAATGGACGAGAATGAGTCTCATTTGAAAAGCTTGACCCAGAGGGCACCATAATTAAAGAAGAAAAATAAAGACGGCGAGGTGCAACAATACGCCAAACATAAATTAAGACAAAACGTTTGAAACCCAGAAGAGATTTTATATCACTTGGTATTCATGTTATCCGTGGCCAGGAGTAAAATTCGTAGTACGTGAACAACGCGTTTCATGGCTTCCCACTGTTTTGTCTGTCGACCAAAGGCAAAGCTCCCCTGTGTAACCGTTACACACCGCTGGGCCAAGTACTGTTAGCAAGCACCAATTCAGGCCTCTGGCTACACCACTCTGTGGTCACACCACTGCTGCCTTTGTCTTCCCAATGCCGATGATTACACGAGACGCCAGGTCCACATTTGATTTTTTGATGTAGTGGAGGCCCTGAACTCATGGAAAGTTATCACTTCCAGTTGACGTGCGCTGTGGCTCGGAATTGAACTTGGGTTTCTGGCTTTGTTGCGTGGTGCTCTGGTGCCACAATGTCCCTGTGTGTGCGCGCGCGCGTATCTGCAGACATGCAGTGTTTGCTTTTGCGTACGAAATGACTTGAAAATATTCGCCAGTAACAACAAGCAATGCATATTCTCGTCAACGATGACCGTGTCAAGTAAAATCACCGAGCGTGACGACGATTACCGCCGCCGCTGCTGCTGCTGCTGCCCCACCAAAGACGAAAGCGCGGCGGCAGACCGTGGCGAGACGAACTCGCGGAGTCCGATTGAAGACGCTGACTGAGATCACTTGGTGAAGTCATTCGAGACTGCAGTGAAACCGAGGAAGACCGGCCCTGCCAATGAGCTACCTATGTATATGAAAAGTATTTACGGAGTTCGCTGATTGGCTGACCTCATAATATCGGTGGGGGAGGGGGGGGGGGTTATTGCATGCTCCTCAACATTTGCACTGCTTTAGTCGGCTATGCTCAGAAAACTAAAGTGTTTTTTTTTAACTCCCCGCCCCCCCCCCCCCTCAAGCCACCTCCATCCACCCAGCAATATGAATGAGTTCACAGTTAGTTGATCGTCGGGTTGTGTGTCGTGGGGTAAAGTGTGGGTACCCCCCCCCCCCCCCCGACCTCTTATAAGACGATCTGGCCAGTGTGAAAGAGGAGGCCAAATAGCCTCCTAGAGAGGCTGTCTAAGATCCATCTCCAGCGGGGGGGGGGGGGAGATTAGAGGGGGGGCTTCTTCACAGCATTGGCATGAACACGGAATTGCAGGGCTGCGCCTTCATCTGCTTCTGACCGGGAGAGAATGACTAAACTTATTTTTTTTAAATTGCAGAGTAAATTAACATATCTGTTCTTGAGCATGACGGCAACGTGTTCAGGAGCTCGGTGTCAATGTCGAGCTCTCTGCTATTGGCCGTGACGAGAGGGCTTCAGCAGAGAGAGACGGTTCGTGTCGTTTCCTGTCCCTCCTCCGTTGGAGGAGCACCGGCTACAGTGGGTTTACTGTCTAGGTCGCATGGCCACAAATCGCACCACTGGGGGCTTGTCTCTGAATTTTCATTCATGGAGGCGATGTGGACATCGGCCTGTTGATGTTCCGATGCGGTCCACGGTTCCACCGGTGTTTTATTTTATTTTATGATTCTCAAAGCAAGAAGGCGCCACGGTTAGGGGTCTCAAATGCGGTGTTTGTTCTGGACAACTGCATTGCTTCCACGCTGTTCGCCAGCCGCGTTCTTCTGTGTCCGCGCGAGATTCAGCGCTGGTGACGACAGCAGCAGCGCGATCCCAAAATCGGGATCGGGACTTAAGTTGGCTGCAAGGTGCATCGTTGGACTCTTAGTTGATTGGTAGTTTGTCGTTGGCAAGAAAACGGATCAAACTGCTTTGACGTTTGCATATCCCCCGTTTGGAAATTTGGTCGACAAAATAAATAAATTTTTCGATTTAAAGCTTTCGTGACTGCAGGGATTCATCTTCTTGGTTCTTTCGGTAAAGTCACGTAGAAATAATAAAATAATAAAAGAAAAAATAATAAAATACAATTCTCACGACGTTTCGGCATTCCACAAGTAGTGACTAATCCCATATCTTCATTTTACATAAATATGTTAAATTCATCTGTTGATATGCAAATTCATTTGTCAAGGCGCCCTTCCTCCCCTAACCCAGCTTAAATATACGCTGCCAAGCTTGGTGGTGTTCATTCAGACGCTGTCTTTCCGACAGCCCTGTTCTTCACCTGAGGACGGCTGCTTGCGTTGTGGCCGAAACGTCGTGAGAATTGTATTTTATAATGTTTTATTTTTATTATTTTTTTATTTCTACGTGACTTTACCGAAAGAACCAGGAATAAAAATAAATACAAATAACACCGAGAGACACGCAATCGCGTATCCACGTTTCAACTTGGCGCTGAAGAACGCCCCGTCAGCATGAAACGCCGGCGCGTTTATTTGCAGCCGACATCGGTAACATAATAACGCAACTCCTTCAGTCGCTTCAGATGAGTCAAGCTGTACAAACATTGCCCTTCTCCCCATCACAATTTCCTCTCCGGCCCACGCTTTAAATCCGACCTAACAAAATAGACCACCACCGGGACCTTCCTGGCAGCTCTGGCTCTGATTAACATTCCTTGACAGATGACACGGAAAGAAATCACAGCACACGCTTAAATATGCTTTGCATCATCGGAATTCTCATCATCCTCAGCAGCAGCAGCAGGAGAACCTATGATCAATCTGCTGTTGGATGAAAGCTCCCCCTCCCCCCCGAGTCATATCTTAGTGTCCTGAGATTTACCGAAAATCGAGAGTTTACCTTAGCTGCAAGACGCATCCGTGAGAGGCATGATGTTGACAAAACTATGCCTCCTCACGAATGAGGCTTGCAGCTACGGTATATTCTGTTGCCAACACCAGAACAGGTGATGAAGGCAAGCAGGCACACAACGATTCTTAATCTAGCACCTATAAAGGCTGGCACGGCGCACGAGGGGGTGAGTGGCCAGCACCGCGCCCGGTCACCCTCGTCTCCGCAGTGGCGATGTTTACACACCACACCAGGTACTCATTTGAGGCTGAGTCGACCTATGGGAGGCCCGCGACCGGTTCAGATAATCGTCACTGGTGTTGGCCGTGAGCGGGAATCGAACTCGGGTCACCGGGGTTCGTAGCGCAGCGTAGCGCTAACTGCTACGCCACCGCTCCTCACGCTGACAAAGAAGAAACAAAGAACCCCCGTATAGCCTTTAACAGACTGTTGGGGCAAGTGCTGTTAGCGAGCACCTATGAAGGCCGGAACGGTACACGAGGGGGTGGGTGGCCAGCACCACGCCCGATCGCCTTTGTCTCCCTAGTGGCAATGTTTACACACCGCACCAGGTACTCAGTTGAGACTGAGTCGACCTAGGGGAGGCCCAGGACCGGTGCAGATAATCGTCACTGGTGATTGGCCGTGAGCGGGAATCGAACTCGGGTCACCGGGGTTCGTAGCGCAGCGTAGCGCTAACCGCTGCGCCACCGCTCCTCACGCTGACACGCACGGACACGCACGCACACGATCACGTGCCGAGTCGCACAAGAAGCACTGCCGGGCATCGCCTCGGCGGTTTTGTGACGAGTCGCGCGTTCGCTCGACGTGACAGCTCGGAGAGGCTGAACGCGGTAAAAAAAAAAGAGAAGGGGGGGGGCTATTTTGGCTTTTATCGGTTTTGACGCGCCATCTGCTTACAGAGGCGGCAACGCTGCTGCAACACCGTGTGCGCGGGCTGCGCAAACGCTAGGTTTGATAAAGTGTGGCGATAATTAAATGCAACACCTGTGGCAGTTTTTTTTGTGTGTTTGCCGATGCATTTCCTGGTAGGTGTCGAGTCGCTGCGTGAGCGGTAAACGCCTCGGCGAGTGCCGCCGCTGCCGCTGTCGGATTTCCCAAGTTCGCTCGGGGTTTGGGGTGGGGCAAGGCCGTGATAATAATATAAATTGGGGGGGGGGGCATCTCCCATAATCAAATATGCTCAAAATGTCCCCCCCAATATGTTGCTATAAAAATATTTTTGAAAATAATTATTGCGATGCTGTGTTAATAAAATCAACAATTTGCTAAACCTTGGCCACAAAATCTGGACTTGTATTCACGTAACAATGCATATATTTATGTTAATATGATTTGTGGTTATGGTTGTGCTTTATGAATCCATAATCTTTGCCATTACATACTACAAGAAAAGGTAAAGAAAAAAAACAGCAATGTAATACAATACACTATTAAACAATGTAAAAAAGAAAAGTCCATCCCATGTGTTAGTGAATTGTTTTGATATTTTAGGCAGGAAATTAGTTTCAAATTTAGATTTTTTTTTTATGGAAGATTTGGTCCCCCCCAATGTTGACTCCATAGCTACGGCATTGGGGTGTGGGGGGGGGTGGTTCTTACGCGTCGCCCGTCGTGGATTGTGGACGCGCTCCCGTCGCTCCCACAGAGCGAGCAGCACTCTTGCGCAGCACTTGAGCGCCAACAAAAAAAAGGGCAGTTGCGGCTGTTTGCGCTGAGCGAGAAAAACGTGACGGTCAAAACGGCTCGTCTCGTACCCGCCCGGCTGGCGCATTGGAGCTGGCAACTCACCTCCCGTGCACAGCTCTGAAAACCAGTCGTGCAAATCCCAGTGGTGTATCCATAGGACCAAACACCGTTGACTTACTCACAAATTAGTACCTATTTTATCGACCTCCCCCCCACGACCCTGGAGGACGTGATGGTGGACTGCGTCGATCCTCGACCAGGATTGGAACTCGCACACTTGTCGTTGCGAGCCGAGCTCGCTCTACCGTCGAGTCACCCGGCCGGAAAAGTTAAAGGTGCAGCCCTGCATCGTACTGCTCTCGTCGGTGTTGGCGAATGCGCCAGAGGTGTCAACAGAGAGTTCCCCTCGATGGCATTTCGCGCGCCACGCATAACATAGCTCCTTGGTGGTTTGCCTTGCGCTGTAAGAATGACGCAAAACACCACCAAAGGTAATCATGGTTAGATTTGTTTAGCCGGCGCTTGCCATACGCACTCTTCTTGGTCGAGGTGAGAGGACCCCCGCACTTTACCGCACCGATACTGACACGAGCTGTGGTTTACCACCTTCGTTCCACCGCTGGGCGGACCGAGGCAATGATGGATCCGTGACCCTCCAACTGTCTCATTTGACGCGTGTCAGCTCCCCGACAACGTTTCCAGGCTCGCGTACCGGGAGCTTCTTTCATGGATGCCGTCGCTTTTCAACCGATGCGCCTGCGAGAACGGAAGCGGCGAACCTCTCCGGCGAGCGCTGCCAAACCGTCGACGCCGCGGCAGCGTCCCAGCAAGTGCTCGCGGTGTTTTGCCATGCTGGATGATGTCGCTGGCCGAACGAGCATTTTGTCCGCCGCGCGTGACCCCATTTGCTGGTGGCGGTGGCGGAGGCACCAGATGAAACGAAGCTTTAATGCAAGCGAAAGTGGTGCCTCGTTTTTATGCCACTTGTGCAAAGTATGAGAAAGTTTGAGGTCTGGTCCTCTTGTGGAATGCATAAACGTGTCCTCTTTTGAATTCGATCGTATGGAACAAACAGAAAACAAGCTTCGTCGTGAGATTTAAAAGGAGTGGCTCTGCTCAAACAGATTCGTTGCACATCTCCCAAGCAGAACGGAGGACATTTGGCGCAGAGCCGAACTTCAAAACATCTGGACAAATCTCGTACAGCACTCTCCACTTGTGCGTACGGACACGCGTGTGCTCTATGAGTGAGTGGTGGCGTGCTTACACATTAGAAAATAAAGTTAAAGCGTAGGCGCCCAAGAAGCTCACCCCCCCACCTCCACCCAGATTCATGAAAAGATATCAGTTTGAATTGAGGTTCTAAGAAATATAATATTAACGTTATAAAACAAGGTTAACACATGCTCATTTATATTTTTCGTATCGCTATATTTGTCTGCGGATCTTTGTATCTGAGATTCGCTCCACATCTCCCTACGTAGCCCTCGAATGGATATAACAAAAAAAACTCAACGTCACTCCTGTAACACTTTGCCGTTCCTCTTTACGGCATCATCATTATCACGGCACGCATCTAACACGGCGTGCTTCGACGCGATCTTCCTGTTTCTGTTGCGTTGACAGTGATGCACAATCACAAATAACAATAAACCCAACGCATTCGTTAATAGCGCTGTATATGTTTTCCCCGACGTTTCGGGCAATGGCCCTTCTTCATCATCGCCGAGCTGTCACGTCGAGCGAGCGAGAGTCGTCACAAAACCGCCGAGGCGATGCCCGGGAGTGCTCGTTGCGTGTCTTGGTGTGTGCGTGTTCGTGTGTCTGCGTCTGTGTGCGTGTGTCTGCGTCTGCGTGTGCGTCTGTGTGTGAGCGATAGTGTAGCGGTTAGCGCGCTGCGCTATGAACCCGGCGACACAGGTTCGATTCCCGCTCACGGCCAACACCAGTGACGATTATCTGAACCGGTCCTGGGCCTCCCCTAGGTCGACTCAGCCTCAAATGAGTACCTGGTGCGATGTGTAAACATTGCCGCTAGGGAGACAAAGGCTGTCGGGCGTGGTGCTGGCCACCCACCCCCTCGTGTACCGTTCCGGCCTTCATAGGTGCTCGCTAACAGCACTTGCCCCTACAGTCTGTTAAGTCTATATGGGGGATCTTTGTGTGTGTGTGTGTGTGCGTGCGTGGGGAGCGGTGGTGTAGCGGTTAGCGCGCTGCGCTACGAACCCCGCAACCCGAGTTCGAATCCCGCACACGACCAATAACAGTGGCGAATATTTGAACCTGTCCTGGGCGTCCCCTAGGTCGACTCTGCCTCAAATGATTACCTGTTATGGCGTGTAAACATCGCCATTGGGGAGACAAAGGCCGGCAGGCGTGGTGTCTGCACCTATTAGCACGTTTGGCTACATCCGTTGCGAAACAATTTCAACATATTCGTGTTGACCACCCACTCCCTCGTCCGCCGTGCGGGCCTTTATAGGTGCTCGCTAACAGCCCTTGCCCCAACAGTCTGCTAAAGGCTATACGGAGGATCTTTGTCTTTGTGTGTGCGGCCACGTCCCGACTGTGATTGAGGGAGTGAAGTCAGCATTATGCAGTCGGGCACTGCAGCTCCCCTCCCTCTCTACCTTCTGCTTTCTTAAACCGCCCGCGTTATTTATCGTGTAGCCGGGCAGGTTATTTATTTATTTAATTCATATAAAAATCTTTATGCTGCACCACTCCATTAAGCGGCGTCACACGCGGGCTTGTTTACAAGCGGTCCTTTTTTGTTTCGCTTGAAATTACCTCTTTAATACGGGTGGTTAATTTGACCGCGACAGCTCTGTGCACGGAGGGACGGAAGGCCGGCTCGCTCCCCCCACCTCTCGCTCTGCCTCTCGAGGATTTATGCGGGATCTTTAACGTTTGCCGGCTAGGAAATTGCGTCGTCTTTTGCCCCAGGGGAGAGGTGGTGAGGAGGTGGCTGGCGGTGGGGGATGGGGAGGACCAGAGGTGGAGGGATATCCCGGGGTCGAGACGAGACGGGAGATGTCCGGGAAATCCCGGGGTGGGCCTTTGCTGTGCGTCTTGCTGCTGCTCATGGGAAGCAACGAAACCTTGAGACCTCCAAGCGAACCCTGGGAAGATTAAAGCGCACAAATTTTTATGCATTAAATAATCATGATGCACTTTTGTTGGTCATAGATTACCCAAGGGGAAACGACCTGAAGCCATCTGTTATCGCTTCTGTACGGGGTACGGGCACAAGCGTAAACATATGCTATCTGATGCTGCGTATACATTTATTGATGCAACCTACGCACCGGTTTTGGTGTTTATTTTTTCGGTGGCAAATCGTTTTTTTTTTTTGCTCACGTTACTGACATTGTTTACACTGCAATGAAATTCTGTAATTGTGGAATGATGCCCAAATCATGTTCTTATATTATTCCTGTAAAAATATATCGGTTTTTATTTCCATGCTGAATGCAAAATTATTGTAAGGCAATGCCTTCCTTTGCCGGGTGTACATTACCACGAGACTCTTTGATCATCAGCCTGTGCCTGGCTCTGCCGCAATAAGGAGACAAAAAGCCACCTTGAAGGGAGAATGCGCAGTCAAATTTCACTTTCTCGAGGCGCATTCCCCACCTCGCTACCGCGGGCAAAATTTGCGAATTTTCAATGAAGACGAAGATCTCCATTTTTAACAGACTGTCGGGGCAAGCGCTGCTAGCGAACACCTATGAAGGCCGGCATCGGATACCCACGAGGGTATTAGGGTTGCCAGCACTCCGCCTGGCCACCCTTGCGTCGTCACAGTGCTGTGTTTACCCACCGCACCAGCTTCTCATTTAAGGCTACGTTGACCTGCAAGAACAGGCCCAGGGACTGTGTTCAGATAATTGCGCGCGCGTCTCTTTGTTGTGAATTTGCAAGCAACACACACACACGCGCACGCACGCGCGCGCACGCGCAAATAGCCTGGCGCCGTAATTCAAATTGGGCCACGTGTAACGTGATAATTGTGTATGTTATCGTGGCATCACATCACAAATTATTGGCAATTAGGCAGTAATAATGTTTGTAAGCTGCAGGCATTTTTGGCGACACACGTTGCATAATGCATGGCGTGGGTGTTTGGCGGTAACGATATGGGACAAACCGTTGGGGTGGAATGGAGCATCTTTGTTTTTATTTTGCAGGACAGTTTTTTTTTTGACGGTGAAACATGACAGCTGATTACGGGCTACCGCGATCGGCGTTCTTAATGCACGCTGCTAATGAGCTGCAGTATTTACCACGATCCAATTCATCATTTGGGTCAAGATGTTAATTTGATTTAAATGTGCGGGGCTTGCTACTCTCTGCCTTTGTTGGACAGAGAGAGCGCTCCCGTCGATGAATTAATGGGATAATTTTTTAAATATTAATTAGCCTGAATCGCATTACATGGGTCTCGAGTGTTTAAACATCGCGTAATTTTCCTATTTGCTCAATGCTATATTTGGTTGCGATCGGTGGCGCGGCGGTTAGGGCATCGCAATGCGAACCTCGCGATTTCAACTTGCGCCACCGCCACCAGCACGGTATTCGCTCCCCCCCCCCCCCAACGCAATCAAAGAGGATGGCTTGGAGACCGCGAAGATTAACCACAGACGAGCAGAAAGGCAGCAGCCAAGCAGCGTGCCGGTGCCAAGTTCAAAGCCCATCCCATCAAAGCTCTGCAGTCCTCTATATATTAAGGCGTTATTGGTGTTTAAGTGAAGGAGGAAACCGGAGCACCTGGAGAAACCCCACGCGTGCGAGGCAGACAACACTCTCTCGCATACGAATAGAACACGTGGAGCCCGCATTTGCTGTACAGCCTTCTTCTGGCCGAGCCAGGGCACGGCATCTCGTCGACGCCCATGGGAAGTACATTTTAGAAATGCTGTGCGATCCAAACACCTGACCACAGTGCGGGGTTTACAGACGTGCATCGCCGTCACGGCCAGACCACAACGAACATTCTCGAGATCTGAACCAGTTCTAGCCCCCCCCCCCCTTACCTCCCTTCACTGACCAGAATGGCGAAGTATGGCCAAATAACTCCGATGACCGACACAGCGTGGGGAAACCTGCATTCAGCAACGGATTGACAAAGGCCTGTAATCCGTTACGGTTTTTTTTCGTTCACGAATGCGATTGCAGATTAACATGAGATGACAGAGCCTGCCAAAAGCAACACAAATCCCATTACCCCATGGCAAGAACGGAGAAGATGCTGATACAAAATACTCTTCGTGCCTACACTAACGCACGACGGAAGCATGGACCCCGAGAGGGAGGAAAACGACTGAAAGTGCCAGGACATGCGAGACCGAATTGGCTCGGTTTACTCACAGAGGATGGAGAAAACTGATTGGACGTCTGCGGAAAAAAGCTTCACAGCTGAACGGATTTGTCCAGTCTACATGAGGATTCTGACACCAATTCTGATCGCCAAGCCTGGTTCTTTGAGGTGGGGTGGAAGGACGAGAAGACGAAGAGGTATGGCCCAAGACAAGGTGGCCTGTGATGAGGGGGGAGAAGACCGGGAGTGATGGAAAGCAGATGGGAGGATAGGAAGGCATGAAGGGATGATGTCTCCCAATCGACTGAGGTAATGCCCCGACACTGAGACTGATGATGATGAGCTGTGTGCATTTGCACATTTTATATGGACGAATTCCGTGATGTTAACAATGCATTTCGCTCGTTCTGCTTTATGTCCGCGATTTAATTAAGGACTGTTGTACAGTGATTATAATTTCATGTTTTTGTTATTTATTCTAAAGGCGATAGAAGTCACGGAAGGGCACATTTCTTATTGAAACGTCCACACACCGGCTGCACTAAAATTAATTGAATTTAATGCTCCTGGGAAGGAATCGATACAGCATTGAACCTGCATCTCTACTGGAACGGGATTTTATTATTATTTGTTTTTCCTTTCTATCCTTTCTCTTCAGACAGGGGGGGAGGTGCACAGTGGAGCGATTTGCCATTTGTCTGAGCTCGTGTCCTCTGCTCGACTCGGCGGGCCATCGCTGCGAGTGGTCATCTTGAGCCAAATAGCACGCCGGTGAATCTGAATACCAGGGTCAATGCCCACGAACAGCGATTCGAACTGAAACGCCGGTGAGGGCGGGGCCATTGGTGGGGATGGGGAGGTAATGGTGGGGGGGGGAGGGATGGGCTAAGAAAGGGGGGGGGGAAGGTGTGGAAATCTGAATACACATGCATTAGGCTCGGAGATAATATCTCCTGACACTTTAATAACAAAAGGATATGAGGATGTATGCACGCGGCCTTGCGTGCCTCCGCACAAATAAAGTCCCGTCTTAATTGAGCGGGTTTTTTTATTTGTTCCCGTTTTTTTTTGCTGTTGCACATTCATAGCCTCAGCAGAGTTACCGACGCACGGTATTACTCCAGGGCGCAGCTGGGTGCAGTAGGCAATCGTCTCCGGTAGAACTACGGGTCCTCAACGAACAGCACCGTTGCGTTATTGTCGTCGTAATTAAGCGAGTTAGAACAGGGTAAGAAGATACTGTTCGTAAAAAAAAAATAACCGCCGCTACGAGCTATGTTAAAATATGCATAGCGGTTTTTTTTTTAATTTAAAGACACATCTCCCACCACTGGATTGTTTATCCTCCAGTCCAGGCGGCTCCATGAGTGGTGGGGCAAAACGTGGGTACTGCCACTTCTTCCGAGACGGGTCACAAACCCCTTTTTTGGTATTTGCGATATTCGGATGTCGCAAGGCCATCACGATGCCGCTATTATCACGTAATCAGCAAAATACCAGTTTAACACGTAGGCTTTCGCGACCAATATCATCCATTATAGAGGTTTTTTTGGGATAGATAGCGTGATTATAACTGTGTCGTTAAACCTGTCACCACCCGACAGAGCCAATTAGTAAGTTTTGTCACGTAAACAGAACGTGCCAATTAGTTACTGCTACAGGACACCGGGGTGTTGGACAGCAAATCCAGCTGGTATTATGCAAAATACCAATTTCACACGTCGGCTTTCACGATCAATACTATCCAAAATAAATACGATTTTTCTTTTGAGTAAGATCTCATGAATATTATTTGCTCTCCAACACACAACCGGTGTGCTGTGCTAGCAACGAATTGGCACGTTCTGTTTGTGGCAGGTTTAACGACACATTTATATTTATGCGATCTAACCCCCCCAAAAAAACCTGTATTATGCAAAATACCAGTTTAACACGTAGGCCTTCACGACTCACATTATCCAACATTAATATGATTTTTGTTTGCGTTAGATCGCGTAAATATAAATTGTAAATGTTGTGGGTTTACTCTTCAACACACTGGTGTGCTGAAGTAGTAACTAATTGGCGCGTTTTATTTTACGTGACAAACCTCACTAATTGGCTGTGTCGTGTAGTGGCGGGTTAACGACAAATTTAAATTTACGCGATCTCACCCAAAATAAAATAAAAAAAATATCAGGCAAAATACTTTCGAGAGGAGCTCCCTAGAGTTCCCTCTAAAATAGAGACCCTTCTGGCAGCAGTGACGTGAGCAAGAATTTGCAGGGCTGCACCTTTACCAGGTGGCTGAGTGGTTTAGCGAGTGGCGGGGAAGTGTGTGTGGGGGGTGACTCGGCACAGGTGTGTATAATGTTGACCTTCTTTCGCACCGTACGTACATCATCCCTCGAGGCTCGAGAGAAAAAAAAAACGAGCGCCACTTTGTGAAGAAGTCCACAGTGGTGGGTGTGTCTTCTGGTGATCAGGCTCGACCTCGCAAAAAACCAGGTGGAATAACCAACCACTGGCTCAGCATGACCCATTGACAACGCCTTAACGTGGCTCACGTGAGAAGCGGGAACTCACCCTGCGTAAATGTAACGCAAGAGCATTATATATATAATTAACAAAACAATTCCCCGATGGCATCTTTTTTGTTTGCGTCTTTGTTTTGTACGTCCGCATCGTGTACGCACAGCGAGAACGCCCGCCCCAAACTCAAAACGCGGCCGCACGTCTGAGCCTCTGAACGAACGCCGCTGTCAGGAACTCCTCGACCCGGCGCAATCGCCGCCTAGCCCGCTGGAAACGTGGCTCGTCGTGAGAGATGCGTATCTGGGGCTGCTAGGGAGTGAGGAGGGGGAAGGAGGGGGTAAGACTGTCTCCGCAGACCAGATGTACCACACATCGTCGTGATTTCTAAGCAACAATAAACAGAGCGGCGCGCGGAGGGCTGCCGAAGCAGCGGGACGCGGAGCACAAACTGCCAAGCTGTCGGGCATTCGTGCTCCTCGGAGAGGGAGATAGAGAGAGGGAGAGAGAGCGAGAGAGAGAGCGAGAGAGCGAGCGAGAGAGCGAGCGAGAGAGTGAGCGAGAGGTGGGGGTTTACATAAAGCAAATTTTAAAATGTTTAAATTTAAATGTAATAAAAAAAAATACGAAATGATGAACGAAGCAAAGTGCCGAATACACCAAGCATCTACTTGTTTCCACTGATCGTAAAAAAAGAGAGGGAGAGAGGGAGAGCGAGCGAGAGAGTGAGCGAGAGGTGGGGGTTTACATAAAGCAAAGTTTAAAAATTTTAAATAAAAAAAATACGAAATGATGAACGAAGCAAAGTGCCGAATACACCAAGCATCTACTTGTTTCCACTGATCGTAAAAAAAGAGAGGGAGAGAGAGGGAGAGAGAGAGAGAGCCGACCCACGGCTGCACCGAATCCGCGCTACATCTGCGCCCGGTTTTTTTTTCGACGCGTCTCGTTCCGGCGAGTTCCCACGACTCGTTTCAAGGTTCCGGTGGGTTCAGTGATTCACCGCAAAGGCGGCCGCAGGTGCGTTCGTACGTTCTACGGTAATGATTGTAATTTAGAATCTTCTTCTCGATTTAAAGATTTCGTGACTGCAGGGATTCATCTTCTTGGTTCTTTCGGTAAAGTCACGTAGAATGGAAGAACCAAGAAGATAGAATCTTCTTCTTATTATTTTTGCTCCCACCCTCTCTTCAATCCGCTTTCTGAGTGACGGTGGGTTGGTGCTGATGATGCCACGGTGGCGTAATGGTGAGCACGCAATTCCAGAGGTCGCCGGTTCTTCGATTCAATCTCCCAGCGCGGCACGTGAAACAATGGTGCGCGTTTTATTAAACCCCCCATCCGCCGCATCTGTCCACCCAACATGATCAACGGGTACACCGCAGATAGTAGATCGACAGATCGTGTGTGCTTTGGGTAAAGTGTGGGTACTCGCACCTATTCCAAGACGTCTAGCATGCATGGAAGAGTAGGCCAAATAGCGGAGAACCTTCCACGCCGTGTCGTGTCGGTCACGTAAGGGGTGTTTAACTATACTTCACCACGCTGGTCAGTGCGATTTCGTGAAGGCGGGGAGCATAGATATGGGAGCAAGCATAGACGTACAGTACAACATTGGATGTTACTGCACAGCCTGTAGACCCGCAGCAGCCTGTTGTGCATGATGGGCCACCCGTTCAGGCACTATTCAGGCTCAACCCATCTTAGCTTCTCACATCTGACTTAATTGGGCACAATCCGGGCGATTTAGTCATACACCTGCTTATATTATAATTTCATGTTTCTATGATACAATACTGTAATTACAATTTTCACATTTTTCAGTACACTCCGATGACGGCCTCTCCACGCCGTATCGGCCATACTTCACCACGTCACTCGGTGTGCGTTGGTGTTACTCATGGCCAGACAGTGACGGTGGCTGTGTTTTGTAAATCGCACCATGCATCAACGATGTGCCACCCGCCCTGCCATGCTTCTGTTGTTGGGTCCCAATGGGGCACGCGAGTGCGTGTGAATCCTCGCCCGTCCCAGCGAAATTGAATTACTTTGCTAACGGATGAGTCGGCAAACGTAACCCAAGTCTGGAACACTCTGGATTGTACGTCTGCAACAGATGTACACCGCCGATTCTCATTACCCTGCTCGTTTTGAAGCCACAGTGTGTTGTGTTTGTGAAGATGCTGCTGGCAACTTTCTGTAGGCAAGACACAAAGGAGCTTAAAGTAATTTTCTACTTTCCTAACATAGTGGAAGCTTCTAATGATTTCAAGCTGCTGAAAGCTGTTGCAGTGGCACCGATATCTTATCAAGATTTATACAGCGCCTTAATCCAAGGCGCTTCACAGCAACTATATAAAACAAATGGTACACATGTGATGGCAGTGGTTGAGATGAAGAGTGTGGTTGATCATCAGCGGTGAGCAGCAGCAGCCGTGGTTGCATGAGCAAGCAATTGTATGGACTGTTCGTTTGGTCTTTAGTCTGATTAATACAATCTGAAAAAAAAACAATATCAGCAGAATGCAGTTCAGATGTTTGGCTGTTGGGTGGTGCGACTGATACGTCAGATTCTTGAGAATGTTTAAACATTTTTAACAGATGAAAAATTTCGATTTAAAGCTTTCGTGACTGCAGGGATTCATCTTCTTGGTTCTTTCGGTAAAGTCACGTAGAAGGGAAGTAATACAATAATAAAAATAAAACATAAAATAAAACATAATAAAACAATATGCTCCAAGCTCGTGTGCTGTTTCATTCAGACTCTGTCGCCTCGACGGACCTGGTTTTCACCTGAGGACGGCTGCTTGCGTTGTGGCCGAAACGTCGTGAGAATTGTTTTATTATGTTTTATTTTTATTATTTTATTACTTCCCTTCTACGTGACTTTACCGAAAGAACCAAGAAGATGAAAAATGTTGGTGTGTGCAGTAGAAATCGAACGATATTTTCGTGTTATTTTTCCGCACTACATAGCGGCAGACACGAAACTTCTCATCCCCGGTCCTTCGACAGTAAAAAAAAACACACACACACACCCGCAGTGCCTTGGCATGACATGAAGCGGGACGAGTGCTCCTCTCTGAAGTGCCGACCCACGGACGCGAAAATTAAAACAGCCCGCGAGAGGAATGCGCGTGCACCTTTAGCAACCTCGCGAGCGAAGCCCTCGCGAGTTTCAGCTGCAGCTCTTACAATTCCCTTTGAACTCAGCGGGGACTCAAGACTGTAATCCATATAATGAGTTGTCTTGAATTCGAAATAATCCCCCACCCGCAGAACAAAACGCACGTGGACTCCAATGGCCGCCTGCTACCGTGTGTGCACTGGGGGCTGTCGTTTATCTTCGAATCAGGGGTGGAAAAAAACAAAAATTTTCAAATCCGATTTTGAGATTTAAGGTTTAAACCTTAATAAACCTAATAAACCACGTGGTTTTATTCGCAATACTCACAGATCAGTACTAGTCCTCCTCCGACGAGTCCATGTCGTCGCCCTCCCACATATAACTGCATTCGGCGAACGCCACATAGTTGCTCTTGAGGTAGACCAACTTCTTCACCGAACTGGGCGCCAAGCTGTTCCTGAGCTCGCTGTGTATGAAGCCCATAGTTGAGAAGTTGCGCTCCGAGGCTGCAGAGGATGTCGCCCTCGTGAGCAGCTTGACGCCAATTTTCTAAAGATCGGGTCAATCCACGCCGTCAGACTGCCAATACTGCAAAGGTGTCTTGAGCAGCACAATGAATCTAAACCCGCCGGCATCATTCTCCTGCTGCGCCGAGATTATGTACTCGGTGAGCTGCATAAAGAGCGCCTCTCGTCATCAACCGCCGTCTCATCGTCGATCGGTGTCTCCAGCAAGATGTTCTCCAGCTCTTTCAATTTGCCGACCTCAAGCCCTCTCCGATGAAGCGAGGATCTAACAGATACGCCAGTCCATGGGCCTTTCCGTAGAGGAACTGAAAGCGACTTTCTGCCAAGTTGATCGGGTAGTTGATATCTTCAGTGCTCATTTGACCGTCTTCGTGCAGCTTGGCAAACTCAGCAGGGAGGGCGTGAAAATCCGGCAGGACTTCAGAGACTGGTACGGAATCGGATTGATATTTGACAATCAATGCGTCGATGGGCGTGAAAATGGCAAGGGACTTCTGCAACAGAGAGACAAAGTCGTCGCTTGTAATGACGGTCTTGATTCGTATGCGCTCGGATTTCTGAGCTGCCGTCCCCTTGATGAAGTCGTGAGCTGTGACAATGTAATGCAGAATCCTCTCCAACGACAACAGCGTCTCGCAACAGCCTTTGATCGTTCCCCAACGTGTAGGAGCCGGCCGGACCAACGCTTGAACGCCAGCAATCTTCTGTTCAGCCTGCAGCTGTGCCTTGAGAACGTGACTGTTGTGAAACAATTTGACCGTGTCCTCTCACCCCACGATGAACTCAAGCAGGTACTCGAACGGATAGTCGATCGGGTATGTGTGTTCTGATTGGCCGGCTTTCCTCGTCTTTGTGGCAGAGAATATGTCCTTGACAAGCAAATGCAGATCATGCGACGTATAGCCTTGGAAATAGGAGAATGGGTGAGCATTTGAGAGCTGTTCCCATGCATTCTTGTTGGTGGATGTGTTGTCGGTGACCGCGCCAGCGAATGTAGTCTTCGGATGGGACACCATCACACGTTGATGATCCGAGGCGATCCGGTGAGTACCGACTCGAGAAGCAACGTTGTGGACGGCGATGTGATGATGTAGTTCACAATCGGATCATTCTTGATGTCAGCAACTGCTCTTATTGTCCAGGACAGCGTCAACCTTCTTCTTCATGTCATGTCGAGCAATGGTCCAGCCAGCATCTTCCTGTTCAGCAGCACTGGATCTGGGCGAAGATCCTTCACAGCGATCACCAGATTCTCCTCCTCGACCCACTGGAACGAAGTGCCTGAGACAAAGTAATGCATTGTTATGGCCTGCTCAAACTTCTCCTTCGTTCACTGATCGAGCTTGGGTTATAGGTGATCTTTGATCGATCCTTGCTTCATCGACGAAGCATTCGATGTAGATTGAGTTGAGCTGCCGCTTGCCTTCGATGGCTTCGCCCGCTTCTTGTTTGACGCATACCACTCGGGACAATCATTTATCTCGGTGCCATTCATTGCCTTCCGAAAAGCGGCGCATGCATACAGGTGCCTCTGCCTGCTCACTCTTCCTTTGATGGTTAAATTTGGTGGGACAATGTCTGCAGACGGCACTCTTCAACCTGCGCGGTTCTGGATCATCGGTGAAGTAGTGCCCAAACTGGCCCATCAAGAATCCTCTGGCCTTCCCTGCGTTAGCCGACGCCTCGTCGGCCACTCCTTCCTTCTCCGCGTTGGCCACTCCATTCTTTTCAATCACAATTACGACATCACTATCACATTCTTTGGAATTGAGTAAATCCTCATTCAGGTCCTGATCCATGATGCTGTTCGCGGTGGAAATTGGGTGCGTTTGATGACACTAGTAACTCCGGTAATGCCAAGATTTCTGATTTCCAGGCTCCAGACTACCGCAGTCCGTTACTTCAGTCAGACTTCCTGTAAAAACCAAAATGACATCTTTTTATAATAATCAGCAAAACCTCACCCTAACTGGCCCTTCGGGATATTGAGGTTTTTTTTATTTAAACCTTATCAAACCTAATAGTTTTAAACCTCGCCTTGCCACCCATGCTTCAATTGGTGGCTCGGCGTATTTATTATATTATTTAGTTACGTTGATGGGGGGGGGGGAGTACCTTCAGCAGATGACGACAGCGAAAACTGCTTCCATCTCCATGGCCCAATGTGGAAATATGTATTCACTTACGTTGACTCTCGATTATCCGTGATAATGACGAGAGAAAGGCCGCGGATAAATCAAAACCCCGAATAATCAAAAAATATTGATTTCCCTGGATTTCTATGCCAAAATGTATTCCTTGCAAAATATTTATATTTGTTGTTTGAACACCTTAACACCTGTTCTATTTGCAGAAAGGGTAACACCTTTCTTACTTTTCATACTAAGAAAATTTAGTTTGTTAATGGACAAAACAAACATTTGTAGTAAAGAATCGACCGAGGTTCGGGAGCGAACACGGCAGGCAAGCGGTGGAGGGAGGTGGTGGAGGAGGAGGGGTTTGTCAAGGTGGGCTGTCGTGATGGTGGATGGGCGGTTGGGTGGGTGGATGGAGGAGTGAAATGAGTGGGGTTGCGGCAGGCTCGGGCAGAGAGAGTGTTGGGGGAGGTGGGCGGTGCGGGTGCTCAGTGATAATACCGATCGGTGCGGGTGCTCAGTGATAATACTTTCCTGCTTCTGCGCAGAAGACTCAGCCCACTCAATGGATGGCAGAACCACGCCAATCAACATCAATCAAACTCCGCCCACTGTTGTAAAGATATGCAACTACTGTACTGTAGAGGCGATCACGTGGATTTCGGATTAACCACAGCCTATATTTGTTCGGTTTAAGTACGTCACTTGCAATAAACATTTCCAATAATAACAATGTATAACTGTTTTTAGATGATTAATTTTAGCTTAAGGGAAAATCCATGAGTTGTTAATTGATGTCAAAATCTCAGGTTCGGAAATGGGATAAACCACACGTGGATAATTATTATCAGAAGTCTACTGAATGGGTTTTCTCTGGTGCCTTCCTTAAGACCGCGGTGATATTCCGATGAAATGGCTGCTCACGTACAACCCAACTCGCTCGGAGAAGAACCCAGCCAAAAACCAGCAAGGTTCGGGAGCGAACACGGCAGGCAAGCCTCGTTTGTCGGAGGCTGGCGGTGCAGGGAGGCGGTGAAGGAGGAGGGGTTTGTCAAGGTGGGCTGTGGTGATGGTGGAGGGGCGGTTGGGTGGGTGGGTGGAGGAGTGAAATGAGTGGGGTTGCGGCAGGCTCGGGCAGAGAGAGAGTGTTGGGGGAGGGGGGCGGTGCGGGTGGTGAGACGTGATGTGGTGATTCGTCACGTCCGACGGTAATAACGGAGGCCCCGGGGAGCTACTCCTCTCGCCGCCACCGCGGCACCGCACGTGCTCGGCGCAGCCTCCACCGACATGCCATTATTACCCTTCACATTTCCCACCGAGCTATCTCAGGGACAAAGACAGCGGATACCTTCGTATAGCTTTTAATAGACTGCATGAGCAAGTGCTGTTAGCGAGCACCTATGAAGGCGGGTACGGCACACAAGGGGATAGGTGGCCGCAATTGTGTGCCCAGCGGCGATGTTCACACACCACACCAGGTAATCATTTGAGGTTGAGTCGACCTAAGGGAGGCACAAGACAGGTTCAGATAATCTCCAATGTTGTTGGTCATGAGCTAGAATCGAACTCTGGTCGCCGGTCCGGGTTTGTTGCACAGCACGCTAACCGCTGCAGCACCGCTCCCCACTATCTGAGGAACGCACCCGCACACACACAGACTCTCGCAGAATCAATAAAGAGATACCGTACTAAAATTACGTCACAAATCAAGGGCAAAGCCCCGTCTGCGAAAATGCTCCAGCGGGGAGGACGGACATCCATATTAATTTTGCGGGATGCAGAACAAAAAAAAAATCAGCGGACGCCTGATGGAGGAATACGCATTTCATGCATTTGACGATTATTGCGAAGGGTTCATTGCAATGTCCATTTGATTTGCCACGTTGCATCTACTCATTTGCTGTAGAGGCGTGGAGTCGTGATCACTGCGATGGTGGCAGATCCAGTATAAATACATATTCTGAGGAAGAGCACTTTGCTTGTAGGTTATAAGGAGCAAAATGCAAATAGTGGGCGTGAAGAAGCAACTGGATGGCTCTGGAGGTCAGGAAGCGAGCTCCGCAGAGCTCGTTGACATGAATGTGGACAGCGGCACGTGATTACACGGGCCCCTTGTCCATGGGAGCGAGTCCCATGGTCTCACCTCTGTTTATTAACGGCCACACGGACAGACGCAATAGCTCCGTGAAACTCAGTTTGGTTCTTACACTTCATTAAGACCGTCGGCAGGTCGGTGGTGGCTCGCGCGCCTGCGATCGGCACCGGGGGCAGCGTGGTTTGGTGGATCACACGAATGTTGCGAGACGCCCTTTCTGTGGGAATGACCGTGTGGTGCCATTGAAATGTGGTTCAGCAAGGTGCGGACTATTGTCGTCTGTGTCCTTCTGAATGGGATAGAGTGTCACCTCCTGTGGATGGATTTTCTCCGGATGCTCCGGTTTCATCTCAAATTTAAATAATTTTAATTCGATTAAAACACCTTAATGTATAGAGGGCCGCATAGCTTAGGCAATTGTTTGTTTCTGCCTTATTGATGCCTTTCTGCCTGTCTGCGGATCCTTGCCCCTCTGAGTCACCCTCCATATAACTCTTTGAGAGCGAGAAAATACCGTGCGGGGATGGTGCATTACAATGGTAATATTATTATTAATGTTATCGTTATTCCAGCGCTGACAATTATTTAAAAAATGATATCGGTTTCATTTCCATGTGACCGATTAACACGATTGACTACGTACGGTGCGAAAAAAATTCAACATAAATAGATAACAGGGTGTGTGGAGTAAAGTGCAACCACCGACTGTGAGACGGATAAATAAAAATCCACGTGCAGATTTTCTCGAACGTTCTGAGCAAACACCAGACAGTGCATCGCTACGTGACATGTTTTTTTTTTCCACGTGGATTTTTTCGTCTCGCGACGTAACGCTCCGAATGTTACGGCTTTAATAAATTGTGTGTGGGGGGGGAGTGGCGGGGGGGACAAAACCAAAACTGTGAAATCTGTTGAGACGAATGAATACGCGAACGAGTGACAGAATGGGTGGAAACAAATCTGCGACGCGTGAGACGATGCTTTGTCCAAAGAGCGCGTATCAAACGTGGGAGTGGGAGACTCGAGATAATGAGGTGAGGGTTGAAGGCTAGGGAAGGGGGGGGGGGGCGAAGCATCGAAGAGGTAGAAAGAAGAAGAGAGAAGACATATGTGCGCATTCGGGTGTCTGGAGAATGTAATAGGAAGGGTCTGGAATGGGGTCTGGAGCAAAGGTTGGCGTGCGGGTGAGAGGTAGATGGTCTGGGAGTGGAACACGAGCCATGGATCAAGGTTGATGTTTGACAGCCGATTGCAGAGTGCCTCTGTGACACGGGGGAGGCTTTGCGTTGGGAGGCTGAGCCAGAAATGGCTCCATCCGAGGGAGTGCTTTCGCTGCGGTACTTTAGGGGCCCCCGCCAGCGGAGCGTTTTTCTTGTTGTTGTAAAACCTTGCCCGAGATGTGAATCAAAAAGTGCTTGCCCTCAATTCCTCTCAGATATAAATACAAAAAAAATAATTAAACATTTCAGGATTGTCTACCGCGGGCAGACAGTTGGCTGAGTGGTAGGGCATGCGGCTCGCAATTGTAAAGTTGCAAATTTAAATCCTGATTGTGTCTGGCCCAGTCCATCATCCCTTCCCTCGGGAGGGGTCGATAAAGTAGGTAGCGTTTTGTTGGGAAAGTCAACAGGGGTTTTTCTACCGAGTAGTCCTACCCACTGTCCTAGGAATGTGGAATTGCCAGCACTGGCTGAGGGATGTGAAGAGGCTGCGAGCGCTGCCTGAATACTCATTTGAGCAGGAAATGGCTTCGACTTTTGACTGACCCCAACGTGACACAGCCGAGAGCCGCTTCACCTCTCGGGCTGCAGAAATAGCCGATTTAAAAAAAAGAAATTGAGACTAAATGTGCCATAGCATTTCGGACTATACCATACTTTTCGAACGTTAAGGTCTTTAAATGAAATGACTATACCCTTTGGGATTAAAAAGTATGGTGTGTCAATTGCCTCCTTTTTTTCCCCCTCATAACGTCAAAGTGAAAATCAATTTCTCCGGGATGAATAATGGTTAAAAATGACTGTGGTATATTCTGGCTGCCAAGCAGAAACACATTACATCAGAGGTAATGGATATGTCAGCGTATTAATTTAAGTGCTGCAGTTTCTCCAGCACCTGTGACTTCAGGATGCAGAGCGTGTTGCATTAACACTCGCAAACGCGACCATTGTACATTGAAGCATTAGCGGATGCATTGCCTTGGACTGGCGCTTGTTTTGGTCGAAAATAAAAAATAGATTGGCGACTCTTAAATGCATGAGACTGTAATTAAAATGAACCCTGTAGCTTTGCAATGATCTAATAAAAAGAAATCAACCACGGTCACAGATTAATGGTTAATAGCATGGCTGAAAAAGGATGTATGAGGCATGATTTAATAACCGGACAGCAAATTGATATGGTTTAAATTCTCCGACATAAATTAAGGAAATAAATGAATGTGTAGTTGTTGAATGGCCCACGATCATTCCGAGCGAACGTTATCGTTTCGGGCCGGGAAGATGTTTGTCCTGGTTTAGTCGCTGACCGGAACATTTTTTTTTCGTAACAAAAAGCACCTGGTCGATGTTTTTGTGTGTGTGGAGTAAACAGAGCCTGGGCGCTCCTAATTAGGGGGACGTAACATATGCTGCGAGTCCTGGAAATTTGAATTCAGGAAGGCTCTATTTCTGCAACAAATGAATACGGGCTCCAGATATTTGGTGATCTGGCAACCTCTCCCAGCATTTGTGCAAGGGCAAAATAAAAAACCCCCCTCTCAAATTGCCAAAAATGCACTTACCTACTCGTGATGAATCACAGCCTCAAATGGAGCCCGTGTGTGGAGTGTGTCACATGGCCTAATGAGTGACAGATGTGCGATCATTTTGAAGACGACATTTTTGTCAGCTTTTGTCGTCAACATTGTCAACATCAGCCACGGGCTATCCGCTGCTGGATGAAGGCCTCGCTCTGCCATAGCCATCTCTCATGGCCTCACGATGCAACACTCAATCCGGCTCCTGCGCACGATCTGCTTTGATCACTCCATCTCCACGGTGGACGCCCCGGGGGCGTTGTTCCCTCTTTGGCTGCCACAACTCCGTCGTTAGACTCGACCATTCTTCGTCACCCACGTTGTCCTTCTTTCGCACCTCCGCTTAGCACGGCGGGCTACGTACGGCGCAAAATAAGTTCAACGTACACACGCACACTTCGGCGACGCGTCCTGTCCAATCCCGCTCACTTCATCTTTGCCGTCAACCTGAGGTCTCCAAGTTGAGTTTTATTTTGTCGATGATCCACGTGTTCCTCCCCGTTGTGTCTCTCGTTGTCATTTTAAGCACGCACAGTCTCTCCACGCGTCTCCTTCGTCAACGTCCGCGCTTCTGATCTATACCTCGTCGCAGGTCACGTGCAGTTTTTGAACACTCGTGTCGTTGTGCACACTGCCACGCGCGTCTGTCTGTGTATTCCTCGGGGAGTTTGATTGAAGGCCGGCCGGGATCGACACGATGAGATGAAGGGGTTGACGAACGCAAGTAGCAGTGATCTTTGAAAAAGGGAACTAAAGTATGACAAGATTTCCGGGCAGCACATCGATGTTAAACGTATCCCTGTTAATTTAGATTTCCATGCCCGGACACTCTTTCAAGTTTTCAGAGTGAGCTCGAATTTGAAAAGCATCAAATGTGGGCTGGCCTATTGTCACGGGTGTCTGGCTCTCACACAATGTCTACACAAAGGCAACTCGAGTTCGCCTATGAACACTCAAGATAAGCGCGCGCCTGTGATCCAGAACTTTAGAAATCAGGGTCGGCAGATCGCGCACATTTGCGAGACTCCCAAACCCACCACGTTGCTGAGAGGTGGCCAGCCGATGGCAGTACGGCAAGCGAATGTGCCTTCCATGCAGAACCGTCAATGTTATCTTATTGTGTACGTGGGTGTTTTTCGGGTAGGATAGTTTCATGTCAAGTTTGTTTAACCAGGTGAGCACTCAAGAGAGAGAGAAAGCAGGATAGAGTGTCAATTGCAACAGTGACCAGTTTCGTTCCACGGTAAAATCAATCCTCAATTGAATTGTCCATACAATGCAATGCGAGGCTGACCGTGTTGGCGACGGGAGTTATACGATCATACTTCACCACTAGTGATTAGTGGCGGGTTGGTGGGGGTAGCCGGGATGGGTTCGGATCTCACGCACGATGGATGTTAGCCACAGATGAGATTTGAACTCAGGTCGTGGGGTTCACCAGGCATCACGCAAACCACCGCTCCACCCCTGACACTCATTACTGACCGCATCTACGAGCACCCAGACATCATGATAGCAATATCATTATTACTAATCACTAATACCAGTGTTGATGAGTAATTCATGGAGGGGATGAAATGGCAAAGCAATCTTAACAGAGGAGACTCCATGCCATCCATAGTCGGCAGCAGGGCTTACATTTTCGCCAAATATTTTCTGGTTCGCTCGTAGACTGAAGGAGGTGGGCGCGTGACTCTAGGCCACGAGCACAATAAGAGGTACAGTGGATGTGGTGTGCCGGTTGCAATGTTTTCTGTGCTGCTAGTTAGATTGGAGTAGGAATCACGTGACTATTAGCTGCAGTCACAGCGAGAAGAATACTGGATGCGGTGTGCCGGGTGTGGTAATAATTAATGGGCCCTATAACTGGGCAAACGCAGGCAACATTGAGCCCGGACGGTAAGTACGCACGTACGTACGCACGTCGCTACACACGTACGTAACGCGCCGTGAAGCCGCGCGCGGCGTGTCTGTGACACAATTCACTTCATTGAGTAACAGCAGTTTGACTCGAAGCGAAATTAGCTAAAACACACTTGATAGACTGGAAAATGGAATTCTCTAGCGGGAGGGCGCCTCTGGATGCGTAACCTCTGTGTGCCAATAAGCAATGGGTATTGACTTCGCAGGAAGTGACTACATTTGGCTATCGATGAGTTTCCTCATGCGCGGCACTGCCCGGGGTCCGTTCAGAGTTTGAACCCCTGCAGTCGGCAGCGTTGCTGCGATGTAATTTATTGTGATGGATACGGCATCAGATTTTGACAATGAAACGATGATCGGGATATTAGTTTCCCATGATGGATTTTTGTTTTGGCCGAGACATTTTTTGTCCAACAGCAATAGGTGCAGAGTTTCGCCAAACTGGGCTCTCCAGTAAACATGCAACGTTGGGCCATTGTTGACATGCGGTGGGACATGTTGAACCAACGTTGAAGCAGCGTTGGGTCATCGTTGGATCAAAGTTGGTCCAATGTTCCGTGTTACTGGGCACACAGCGTCCAGACGACCAAAATAAATCCGCGCAATAGTATCGGCCCCGAGTTATGGTCTGGGAAAGAGTGGGCAAGCAAGAGAAAGGTTTAATGAAGACAAGCAGCGAAAGAATGAGAAACGAACATTCCCTGTAAATGTGTGCCCAAGTAAACATCGAACGACAGACCAACATAAGCCAAATGTTTGCAACCACATCCCGATGGACCAAAATCGCACGTTTCCTGCGTATTGTATTTCACATTTTAATTGTATTGTTTTTTTTTTGCATTGTTTATTCATACTTCCAGTATACTTCCAGTGTAAATAAAGATTGATTAAACGTTATTCGACTGCAGTTAAAGCACCATAGGCCTGCCATAAGTCTTCATAATCATTACAATCTATAACGCTTTATAATTCACAGCTCTCGGTCACACTCAAAATAATTAAATGACCTCGTATAATTGCCACGCTGTCAATTACTCCGGAAAACATTTTTACAAAGCATAACGGATAACAGCTATTTATTTACAACTTTCAATATTGTGCTTCCAACTCTTTCATAAATATTTTGTCAGCGAATACATTATTTAATTGAAAACTACATGAGCTTCGATAATTGTGTTATGACACCTGTTTGCAAAGTGGACAGTACGATCATCGTTAATGGAATATTGTCCGATATATCGTACGATATTATCACGATATCACGCTATCTGATTTTGAATCGTTTTTTTACTCTGATTTCCATTTTGTCAGAAAAAAATATTTCTGTTTGCTTCATTGCTGTATTTTATTTAATTGTATAATTGCTTTTGTTGTTGCAATTTTCGTCTCTTGCAAACGAGACTCATCTTGGTCTCTTGAATTCTCACCACGTGGTTAAGCAAGATCCACTTCAATTGGACGATTATCACGGTTGGCTACGTACGGTGCGACGAAAGTTGAACATACATACAACTTGAATTTCTTTTCGACAGCATTTACAACAGAGTCTCGGACCAGCTCTGAAATGCTCGTGGCACGAATACCGGGGGCGCAGACGAACATGCCGCCTGAATTTGTTATTTATTCGCGCGTTCGATGATAATCCACGCCTTGTTTAAAGTGCGACACGATGAGAGAGGAATGTGTGGGAATCGGAGGGCCGGGGGAGTCACCACGGAGAGGGGCACCTAAATCATTACTCTGTTTTCAGGAGAACGATGTCCGATCAAGTGGACAAGAAGCTATGCCTGCCTCAGGATACTCCCGATCCATTAATCTATTTGTTTCCAGCAATTTAATCAGTGTAGCCGAGAAGCGTTCTGACAGTCTGCGCCGCTTTGTCCGCTGGTTAGGCCAAATGTTGGACTTTTTTTGGGGGGTTCTGGAACATTTTTTTTAAAGCGTTTTTTTTTTGTTCTTGCATGTGGTCATCTTTCATCCCTGCTTTTCCCACGAGCCTTTGTGTCGGTGCAGCCCTACTGGTTTTCTGGATGTGCCGCGTGTTTTTTTGGCGTGTGACGTCCGGTTTGGCGTGTGGCGCATTGTGTCCCACGTGAGGTCACCGCATTGCGATGTTGACGCACGCCACCTTGGCTCGTCCCGTACCCGTTCTTGTCTCGTGTCTAGATGTTGTTGTTGTTGTTGTTGTTGTTTTTTCATTCTGTAAACGTATCCCGAATACGTCGTGGATTTTAAACCGCTCGCATGCGCCTGTCACCACGTGTTTGCAAAGTAATATTTTAATAGAACATTCGATTGCACAGAGCACTCCAAGGGCACAAGCGGAGAAAGATGGAAAAAACACAAAAACATACATCATCATTATCGTATCATTATATCATACTATAATGGAGCAAGTGTGAGTTTATCTGTTACTGTGTTTGTCTGTCCGGAATTTTTAGTTTTCAAAAGCCTATTTTTTTAGCGCATAAAATTGCGACTCATTAATATGCAATGAAACATTGATTTTATGTATTTCTAAATGCCAGCAAAAATATTGATTTGAATTTTGCCAAAGATTGCAACCGATTTACGACGGTCTAATTTACTACCCACATTTACGACACAGAAACTTCGTTTACAGCATCTTCCGATGTGACTCCGAACAAATTTTAAACGTAGTGTAATAATAGGACTCAGACACTTCTTGCTGACTCCGTTTCCTTTATTTGGGGTTCGCGTTCTCCTTCCCACACGGCACTCCTCCTGAGACTCTCTCCCTGGCAGCCCCACATCTGCCTTCGCTCCCGTAGCCTTCCACGCTCCTGCAGCTCCGCTGCAGGCTCTTGGTGCAGCCCTCCGGCTGCCCCCACAGCAGCTCCATCGCTGCTCCCTGTTCCTCCGTGCGTGGCGATCTCGCCACCTCCCAACGTCAGCCCTTCGTGGCCTCTATGGCTATCTCGCCATTTCCTACCTCAGCCCTTCGTGGCCTCTGTGGCTATCTCGCCACTTCCTACCTCAGCCCTTCGTGGCCTCTGTGGCTATCTCGCCATCTCCAACCTCAATCCTCCACTCTCTCTTCCACCCCGCTGGCTGGCGCCGTCATGAGCCCCTCAGCCACCAGGCTGAGGCACGGCAACCACCCAACGTGTTCACCACCCTTCACTCCCCCGACTGACCCAGATAGCTTCCTGTCTCCCCGCTATAACTTCTCCCCCACGTCACCCTGACTCCTCCCTCTCGGATCGTCATATCCGCCCCGCCCATTTACGCCCGCATTACACTACCCTCCCCCGTAGAGAAAATCCCAGCCGTCCTCGGCTGAAACAGAACAAAATAACGCGGGCGAAGGCATCACAATCAGGAGTCCCCCAGACACAACGGAGATTATAACAACACAAGCAACGAAAGGGGAGGTATCAGGAACTTGAACAGAACACCGGCCTGTCCTCCGCGCAACAACAACAAGAATAAGAATGGCACAATGAACAAAAACGGCAACTGACACGCAAGAACGGCCAACGCGCACAATCCAGAAATGTGATGTTTTAGTGCGTGTCCATGTTGCAGTTCCATCCGCTCGGCTCAAGTCCAACGTCAAAGAGCAAGTGGTAGAGCAGAATGACGAACGGCGCTCAATTGCTCCTTCAAGTCCTCATCCAGCTAGCACACCAGGTAACACCCAGTGCGACGGGAGCTGAAGAATCTGTGACGAGAAGGAGAATCCAATCCCCTGAGGCACAGCACAACAACGCACATCCGCATGTCGTACACGACAGCCACCCGGCCTCAGGGTAGTGGAGATGATGTAAATCCAGCCCGCTTAAAAAAAACTCCCCATAAATACCCAAAATAACGCAATGGATGCCTCTCCCTGGCAGCCCCACATCTGCCTTCGCTCCCGTAGCCTTCCACGCTCCTGCAGCTCCGCTGCAGGCTCTTGGTGCAGCCCTCCGGCTGCCCCCACAGCAGCTCCATCGCTGCTCCCTGTTCCTCCGTGCGTGGCGATCTCGCCACCTCCCAACGTCAGCCCTTCGTGGCCTCTATGGCTATCTCGCCATTTCCTACCTCAGCCCTTCGTGGCCTCTGTGGCTATCTCGCCACTTCCTACCTCAGCCCTTCGTGGCCTCTGTGGCTATCTCGCCATCTCCAACCTCAATCCTCCACTCTCTCTTCCACCCCGCTGGCTGGCGCCGTCATGAGCCCCTCAGCCACCAGGCTGAGGCACGGCGACCACCCAACGTGTTCACCACCCTTCACTCCCCCGACTGACCCAGATAGCTTCCTGTCTCCCCGCTATAACTTCTCCCCCACGTCACCCTGACTCCTCCCTCTCGGATCGTCATATCCGCCCAGCCCATTTACGCCCGCATTACAGTAGTATAAAGTCAGCGAGTAAGTCACGCCATTTAAGAAGTTTAAAGAAGAAGAAAAGGTAGGAAAACAATAATTTTACATTTTTATAAACGTTTATTTTCGTTAATTTTAGCAAAAAGGTGTAAACTCTGTGTATATAAAAATGAATATTTAAACTTCTTTATGTTACCAGGTAAGGCCCACTGAGCTATATAACTTTTTTTCAGAAGCAACATGACCACGAACGAGAGCTAATCGATGTGGCTTACTGCGTAGACATTGATAGCAGCCAAATGCTCTAAACGCAAGTTTCCAAATATAGAGGGGAAACCCGGAGGAACAGGGAGAGAGAGAGACACGCAAACACCAAATATACAGCAGGCGTCAGGGTCGGCATCAAACTCACAACCTCCTTCATACCAGAGCCAGGAGAGGAGGCTGCATAGGCCCCGAAAGTCTTCGAGTTCAAATAAATGGCGTCAATGTGTCACGTGCTTGCTATGTCGTTTATGTGCCAATCGACACCCTGGACACCCTGGCAAACCAGGTGTTCGCTGTCCTTCCCCCGCACCTTCGATTAGCACGGTTCGCTATGTACGGTGCGAAATAAGTTCAACACTTATTTCGCTCAATGTGCCGACAGCATCTGGAGCCACTGAATTAGGTTCCAAACTGCGTGAAACCTACACAGCAGCCTAAGCACGAGTTGTTTAAGCAAAACATGCATTTGAGATCCAACGAAACCTTCAAAGACGCAGACACCAATGCTTCCAACACATTTGCAACGTCTCTTCCAACGTCGGCAAAACAATACGTGACCCCTAAAGTGATTTTCAGCCCAGCACTGAATCCTAACTGTTGAAAAATCCTCGGGGGGGGGGGGGGGGTGGGAATAATGGGAATAAAACAACACTTGTACATTTAACCCGTAAAGCTGTCCTACAGATTTCCCGAACACCTGCTGTGTTTTTCTTTTGGATTTTTCAAGTTAGATCTGGACACCTGTAATCACACGGAATTGTTATGGTTTGCGCAAAAGCTTTGGAGGCGCCGGTTTGCCCTCAAACCAATAATCACACCGGATAAGGGGCACGTTCTACGCGGGATTGTGCCGTGATGTGGCTGTGTGGACGCACGTGGTGAAGCCGGGCCAACATGCGCCAGGGCCGATTCATCTCATTCTTTGTCAAGCCGCTGCCTTTCATCGCCCTCTATTATTGTTATAATGTATTTTTGGTGTTTAGTTTGTTGTCCTTTCCACCACACCTCCGATTTGCACGGTTGGCTAAGTACGGTGTGAAGGAAATGCAGCATACGTACATACATTATTATTTGTATCATTATTATTTTTGGGTCGTGCAAAACTTTCGCAGAGCACTCAACATCGCAGTTGGAAGGCGTTGGGTTCAATTCTCTGCTTAGCATCGACCCTGCCCATCATCCCCTGCAAGGTAGTTATAACGAGTACCTCTTTGTGTGAAATGTCAACGGTGTTTTGTCCTTTGACGATACTGGCTCATGCCGCAGGAATGTGGAATTTCCACCAGGGAGATGAGCAATAACCAGATTACTTATTTATTTGTTTTCATTTATTTAATTCTATTTATTGTTTTACCTACGTGACTTTACCGACAAAAACAAAGAGTATGAATCATTGCAGTCACTAAAGCTTCAAATCTAGAACAGATCACGTATATCAACAGGGAAACGCTGACTCTTAGGTTTTACAATTCAAGGTGGATTTATATAACTTTTACATACGACCATATCTCGAGATGCAGTACAGAAAAGAGTGTGTATATTATATTCTTGGTTCTTTCAGTAAAGTCACGTAGAAGGGAAATAATAAAATAAAATTTGAAAATTTTATTTCTTGCTGTGAATTTCACATCTGATGATGATTGCTTGTGTTGCAGTCGAAAAGTCGTGAGAATTTTTAATTGTTTAATATTTTATTTATTTTATTATTTCCTTTCTACGTGACTTTACCGAAAGAACCAATAATATGAATCCCTGCAGTCACAAAAGCTTTAAATCAAAAGTGTGAATATTGTTTATAGAGAGGCATTGGAGAAGAGGCGCTGAAACCTGGAGATGAACTGGGGCAGAGAGTTGACAGGATGAATGCCCAGTAGAAGCGAGTTCCAGACTGTCGGTACAGCAGAGGAGAATGAGTGAAGGTTAATTGGGGGGCTTCAATAGAAAGCCTTTGAACCGAGAGCGCGGGGGTGGGAGTGGGGGAGTGCAAATAGAAATAGGTGAGTGGGGAAACGTTTGGAAAGTGAGGGGAGAGTGAGATGAGAGGGGGAAAAAGTAGGAGAGTGTAGCACATCTAAGACAAAATCACTCTGAATCCTCCCCATCTCATCAGACCTTAGACACTAAGCAAGGCTAAGCCTGGGAAGCACTTTGACGGGGTGATTGCCACCGCTTTTACTGGGTGTTGTAGCAATTGGGGCTGCAATTGGAGCTGGGGAATGGCAGGCCAACTTTGGTTTCAGTCCACGTGTTGAGGAGCTGGCGACGACTCACTCGGAGACGGAGGTGAGGTTAAGGGCTTCCGCCGTTTATTAAAGGGCTACACAACACACGGGAGGGGTGTAACAACTTCCCAGGGGTTAGGGGTCCCGGGCTAGGTGCCACTGGGTCCCAACACAGCCGGCTGCCCTGTGCTGTCTCCTCTGCGCCGGCCGTGGACTGAGGAGCACAGTCATGTACAACCCTGGTGCTGTGCTATATCCACTGTCCCTACCCTCTTGCCCCTGGCTCCCCGTTTCACCCTCTCCCGTCCCTTGACTCCAGCTATGACCCCGCTTACGTCACGGGGTCCCCCCTTTTAACCTCGAGGAGCCGTGTCGTCATGTGCACTGTCCAGCGCGCGTGAGCCCACGTCCCGGGACGCCATCGCACCGGACAGCGCACACGACGCCACTGCTCTCACCTATTCCTCTACACACGTGACATAGTCAATAAATTGGGTCCGTCTGTGAATTAATTTCATCTGTGCGGAGGTGCGAGTGTTATCCCCTCGTATGCACGGTGGGTTTCCTCCGGACAATACTGGTTTTCTCTCACGTGAAATTAAACACTCGTAAAGTGGGCTTGGCAAAGCGTCCCAGTGCAGAAGAGAGAGAGAGAGAGGTTTTCTCGAGTTAAATAGAGGACATTACTATGATAAAAAGTTAAAGCGGAGCTTTTATTTAAAGGCACACAAAGTCCCCATTGAACGTACGGAACACGGTGAACTCGATACACCCATTCACTCGTGGGGATATGGGGACCGAAGCGTGATGGCCGTCTGTGTTTTTCGTAATTTTAGCGGTGCGGTCTGCCGCCGGCTCATCCGTGTGGCCTCGTGCAGTCTGCGCGGTCCCATGTGAAGCCGTCTGCCGGACGAAGCATCCATCCCTCGTGCAAGAGGAACACTTTGTACCGGTAGCGTAGTTAGCGTGGGCCAGCGTGTGTCTGCTGGCCACAGCTATGAGTTTTGGGCAGCCCTTAACAACCCCCATAAGATATGTAAACGATACATAAAAGAATAAAATACTTATTAAACACGCTGTTTTGATATTTATGCTTCGTGAAATGTGCATTAATTTACGTTCCACGTTAATTTAATTGGAGCGGTAACGCTTGGCTTCCACAAACTGCACATCGCATGTTGTTTCTATGTTGTTGTCACAGTGTAAGCAGGTCGACAAGCAGAGCTGTCGTGGCTGTATTTTGCGAAGACGGAGGCGCCCCTACAGTGTTAAATGTTCAAGACCGTGAGCGCAACGATGATGTGCTTAGGGCAAGAGGCGTCGCGATATCTAATAGACTGGGTGCGACTGTGCGAAACAGATTGCATATTCGGGCCACACCTGACCGATTGCCCCAGCCCCTGAAGTAGTTACTACGCCACTGGTTTGTACCAAAGGTGCGAATGTGCACCCTGATGCCATGCGTGGGGTGTCGCTTTCCGACTCTCCTTATCTCGCTTCTTTCCAAATTATTGGAAAGAAGCAACATTTGTCATTCGGAGAGACGGTGCAGAGGTGAGCAAAATCACTTGAACACGTAGGCTTTCGTGACCAAAAAAAAAACGACCGTGAAGTCTTCTTCACACTTCTCGCTGATCGCCTGATGAAGCTGGTTGTAATCACCAGTGAAACGTCACAGTCCACGAATTGTAAATGTTGCGGGTTTACTCTCCAACGCACTAGTGTCGGGTGGTGATGGGTTTAACGACACATTTATATTAATGTGATCTAACCCCAAAAAGCCTTGAGCCTGGATAGCAAAACCACATCATGAAACATCTGCCACCGGCGTTCGATTTTTCATCCACTGATATCTGAACTGGTCCGGTGTGTGCACCGACCCCTTACCCGCTCCTCTTTACCAATCCACACTCACCAGCATGGTGACAAATGGTCCACACAACCTCCATCAGTGGCTGACGCGGCGCACGGAGGCCTTTCATCCAGCAGTGGACGGACACAAGGGCTCTGCAATCGTAATACGACGGTGGATTCATGTTTGGAAAAATAAATCTGTTCATTTTGTTTTAAAAGGAGAGTGGTCAACAAATCAAGGACGTAAAGATCACCGATGGCGACGCTGTTAAACGTTGAAGCTCGTTAGCTCCACAACTGCAACACGACGCTCCATTACTTCCCGTAGCCAGGGTCATCGGTCCCGACTTCTCGTTAGTGCCCAGCTAATTCCGTCCTCTGTGCTGCCTCGCCATCCTGGCCACTGGGACGAGGTGCTCCCATTCTCTTCCCGGTTGGCTCTCTTTGAAAGTTATTTGCTGCTATGAATTGTCGTACGTGATGAACCACTTCGTTCAGTTATCATCTGCGATGGTAAGGTTTCGTCTGAAAAAGAGCTGTGTTTCTCAGTGGTGCCTCGCCTGGTAATGTGAAAATAGTGCGCCTTTTGGCGTCATCTGGTCCAACACCATGTGAAACTAGGCTCTAAATAAAGCTGTCTCGGGTGTGGACCAATCAACTTCAAGGACAGTGCATACATTATCAGAGTTATGTTTTTTGTTTGCATTAGGACTGCAGGTATTGTGGTGTATGCAAACATGACTCCTTGTAAAAAAAGGTGTCAGTTTTGTTTGCCAGATAAAAAGGGTAAAAAAAAACAATTATCGTGAAAATAGTTTTTAAGCTTTAGTTCAGGATGCAGTTCCCGGGGTTGCAGCCGCGTGCTCTCGAGGAGTGCAACGTCCGACGTTTCGTTCCGCGTATTGTGAGCTTCATTGGGAAAAACGAATTTCAATTGGCGACCGGGCCAAGCAATGCGCGGAACAAGTCCGAAACAAATTGGAGAGCCATGGTAGCGCGAAACATCCCAAGCGGTATTTTTATGTTCCATTGTTGTTCCGAGAAATGCTTTTATTGTTATTTATGAGTTTATGTTTCTCAAACAAGGCCTAGAGAAACGACACGTGCGATTCTTAGTACGCCCCACTTGTCTAATGTTCTTACATAATGCAATTACACAAAAAACTTGCAATTGTCAAGGATTATACATCCCCCCGCCTTTTTCTCACAGTTTTACCTGTAAATCTGCGTGTTAATTTGTTTTTTCCGTAATTACTGCGAGTGGTTTTTGAATTATTGCCAGGTTGTTCCTCTCTCTCCCTCGTGAGACATATCATTAGTCTGTAATGCATGCTTCTGCAAACTTGATTTCAGAGGTTGCACATCGTGACCTTGGTTGTGAATTACACATTATGAAATAAATATCACAATGATGATGATGTTAACACCATCAAGTAATTCATTAATTTAAACGGTTTAAGGGAAAATATAAACCACTCCCCCAGCCCTACCCGCCGCGTACCCACCAGCAAACATATAAATAACGCAGTTGGTAAATTATCAATCAATGCTGTTTGTCGCTGGCTGTTTGAAGTGCCGTTACAGCTTCAGTGATGAGAAAACAGACTGCAAAGCCGCGGTCAGGCACACCACAGCCGCGGCACCCCCACCGCACCCCTGAGTGTTCTCACGCGGCGTGGTTGAGTAACTTCATTAGGAAGTTCTGGGTGCAAGCCCTAAAATGTATTGCTCGTGCCGCTGCTGGCTGAAGGACCTCCCCGAGTGGGAGCACGAGAGAGCCCCTTTGGAGAAGGTGCTTGGCCTCCTCTTCCCTATCTGGATAGACAATTGGAGATGGCAGTACCCACGCTTTATCCCACCCTATACGCGCTCCTGCCGATTGACTAACTGTGCCGCACCCATTTGTACGGCTGGATGGACCGAGGCAGAGGAGGAGGGTGGTTTAAGAGACTTGTACCTTTAAAAATACTGCCCCCTTACAGTGTGGATCAAAGGCCACTTAAAGGGATCTCAGGTGTTGCTCTGTGTTATCTGTTTCCGTGGGCGGCTGTCTAACGCAAGCGGTTGCTCGCAAGAGCTCCGCATTTGTCCCATGTTTCATGAGGTGATGCCAACCGCGCAATTGTGATTAACAGTGTTGGTAAACTGCCATAAAATGCAATCACATCTACAGTGATCCCTCGTTTATCGCGGTTAATGGGGACCGGAACCCCTCGCGATAGGTGAAAATCCGTGAAGTAGGATTGGCCCCCTAGGAATTTCCGTATATGTGTGTGTGGGTACCAGAATGTTTAAAATATGTATATTTATACTTGATATATATTTTACTTAAATCTATTTAATTATAAAACCTTAATATTATATATTCACTCTCTTTCTCATACGATACGTATTATGGTGTTCTACACTCACCAATGACAGTAGTATCTTGAGACTTGACTTCAGTAATGACGACGACGACGATGACAATGACGATGACAATGACAATGACGACGATGACAGACCTGTGCAGTTCGATGAATGTGATGATGAATGATGATGATGATGGTGTTACTGTACAGGTATAATGAGGCCTTTAAATCAGTTCGAAAAATCCGCGATGCACTGAGGCCGCCAAACTTGAACCGCGAAGTGGCGAGGGATTACTGTATATTTAAACATATAAACCATATATATAAAATGATGACATTACATTTATCTCTTTATTTAAGACCATAACAGGAGCATTTTCCCACATCTCTGGCTGTCGCCTGATGATGCTGGTTGCAATCATGGTGGGTTTAACTCTCCAACACATTGGTGTGCTGAACTGGTATCGAATCGGCACGGTTTGTTTACGTGTCCAAACCTTACTAATTGGCTGTCGGGTGCTGGCGGGTTTAACGACACATTAATATTTACGCGATCTAACCCAAAAAAACCTCTATTATGGATATATATATTTAGAACATTTCGATTCAAAGCTTTCGTGACTGCAGGGATTCCTCTTCTTGGTTCTTTCGGTAAAGTCACGTAGAAGGGAAATAATACAATAATGCAAATAAAACATAATAAAATAATTCTCACGACGTTTTGGCCACAACGCAAGCAGCCGTCCTCAGGTGAAGAACAGGTCTGTCGGAAAGACAGCATCTGAATGAAAATTATTTTATATGAATTATTATTATGTTTTATTTTCATTATTTTATTATATTCCTTCTACGTGATTTTACCGAAAGAACCAAGAAGATATTTAGAAGATGTCCATCGGTTTCAACTGCCGCGCCGGTAGTTCGAATCGAAGCGGCGACCTGTAGGTCACAAGTCCAGCGCGCTGGCCTGTCACACCGCCTCGGTGGCATCCGTGCGACGTCACCGGAGCGTCTCGCCGTGAGCGGAGCTTGACACTCTTTCTTCACGTCAGGCGGCACGCGAACAACGCAATTTGTGTACACACTCACGAAGACAGGAGCCGTTGTTGTCGTGGGTGGAATGTTTCTTTTGTTTGCTGTCGTTTTCACTCGAACCGCTTAATTGGCCTGGATTGCACCAATGTGATGATGGCTGCTGTCTCTATTTTTCTTTTCGGTGCGTATCAGAGTACAGGGTAGCAGTCATGCGTTGCGTCGAAAGTAAAAAAAATTCGTTTCGCGAATCCGCAGTGTTTGTTGTGAGTCGGTGATGTGATTTATAAGATAAAAAAAAAAAACATGTGTTGGCGAAAAAAAATTACAGAAAGGACTCAACACATTCGTCAAGAATGCTGTGCGACCTTAAAGGGAAAACAATATATTTGCCGACTTTTCAGGCAATGGCCCTTTTTTTTTTCCCACAGCACATGGCCTCTCTATGCGTTGTGAAAAAAAGGTCATTGGCAGAAACTCGAGCTGATTTTTAATTTTCTTTTTTTTAAGGTCACGCAGTGTTATTAATGAATGTGTTACGTTGGTTTGTTGTTGCTATTTGTGCTTGTGCACCACTGCCAACGCAGCAGCAGCAGCATCACCAGAGAAAAATTAATTACGGTACAGTAAAACTATAAATATGAATGGAGTGGTGGCGCATTGATTAGCACCCTGCGTCGTGGACCGCGGTGACCTGCATTTTGTTCGCCGGTCACGGCTGACATCAATGGCGGTGACATCTCAACCGGTCCCATGTGCCCCACTCTTAACCGACCAGCAATAACCAGCCTGGCAAAAACATGGGTCAAACAACCCTCATGAAATGCAAATTACAATACATTATCGAGCAGTGTTGAATGACAGTTGGGTAAATGCGACTGCATCTCAATATGCGCACAGGCGATCCTCGACTGGAGCTAACAGGTAATGATCACTGAGCCTTGTTGAGGAAGACGTGAGCAACTAAATAAACAATGAGACATAATCCCCAGATTTGTCTCTTCTCACATTTAAACGGTACGGTGTTATAGTGTGGAGTTAAACTAGGACCCTAGCCTTTAAAAACACAAGGCAGTTGACCAGCATTGGTTTAAGCAAGCCTCACTGCCGCTGAGACACCGACATGTCTACGCCGATCCAGAGTTTTGCTCGATATTTTAATCTAATTGCTGCCGAAAAGATGCACCGACAGAAGGCCGTTCAACTGATGGGATGTGTAAAGAAAAATGTCCGTGTAGAGAGGGTCGTATTATCCGCTGATGTCTGTCCTTGTTTATTTCAACACCACGAGGACGATGATTCGTTGGATAATCCACCCAGTGTTACTCGCGACGCGTTGACTGAGCGTGAAGCCAATTAGCAACTGGCGACATTGACGTGAATTACAATCCCATCCATGGTGGGTTCAATCACATTGTCGAGTGGCGATGAAGATGTGGCGTGAAGATGTGCCTTGAATTCCACCCCCCACCCCACTCTGCCCCTCCCACTCACCCGCCCCAAGCACACAGTACATGGCGTTCCACAACTAAATAAAATACTGCCAGAGGATGCAGCCGACGCACGTAAGACATTTTGATAGCCGCACTGAAGGCACTCGGTAACTGATGAAGCATCACCCCATGCGGGAGAATTTTCATAATTTTAACTTTTTGAGCGGGCGATGTCGAAAGCCACTTCATTCACCGATGACCAACGAGAGCGGAGGGCAAAGTGCGTGGCGCATCTGGCCTGCGAGAGCACAGACAGCGACAGCACCGCCGCGTACTCAAAAAACATAGTTACTTGTGAAAAATGGGAGGGTTACATTCTCTCTGAGCAGTTGTTACGAATAATCAAGAGGCATCTGGCTCCGATGTTCGCTAAGCCCTCCGACTATCGCTGGTGCGCCTGATGTTTGCAATGCAAGCTCAATCACAGTTATAATCCACTAGGTTTGTCGCATTTTTTAAAAGTAATAATAATATTGCTTTGCATAAGTGTAATCCTTGCATACACATACATTATGCATAAGTATTGTTTTGTCTCGGCAACGCAATACTTTTTTTTTGCGATTAGAGCATTTTTAAATAATTGCATTTATATTTTTGGATTTACTTTTAACGTTCATCTTCATAAACATTTGCCAAAGTAATTAAAACAAAGCAATCTAAATATGCAATATGCATTACATTAACACAATCCTATGAGTTTAGTTGGACGTGGGGTGATACAGATAGGCTGAATGTGGAATATTTTCCAGGCCGCTGGAAAGACTGGAGTAAGTGGCACGTGACCAATAGCAACCACAGCCACAGAAAGAGAAGTATACTGGATGTGGTGTGCTGGGATCGGGTGGCTGGTCAGCACAGACTGGTGAAAATTAAGTCTTATGTTTGTCTCAAGTGGTGGTGGTGGTGAAGACGATGACAAAGAAGACTTTCCCCACCTTGATGCTGCGAGAGGTATGCCGGGTATGGTGTATGTAGGTATGTTGAGCTTCTTTCGCACCGTACGTAGCCAACCGTGCTAATCGGAGGTGCGGGTGTGGCGATGGTGAGAATTTTGAAGCGGTCGCCCACCCGGACAGACCAAACCGAGGTGCAGCCCAGTCGGGAGTTTGTCCGGGCTGAATGACGCTCAAAGAGATGCGTTAAGGACAACGTAACGAGGCCTCCTCATAGGTTCATGGGAAGTGCACTTCATTGGTTGACCCAATTCTTTGGTTCTCTCGGTAAAGTCACGTGGATAGAAAGTAATAAACAGTTGCATTCGAGGCTTACCCCCCTTTTCTCTCCGCCTGATGACGACCGCTTGTGTTGCGATCGAAACGTCGTGAGGTTTTTTTTTTTTCTACTTACGTGACTTTACCGAAAGAACCAAGGATTTTGAATTACTGCTGACACGAAAGTTTGAAGTCAAAATTGGAGACCCTGTTTATGTCATACGCGTTCCATGACTCAACTCTGTGTAACCTCCGCTTGGGCTCTCTGCAGTTGGCAATGATAGAGTAATAGAAGTCCCCCCTATCCCCTCCCGTTTGTTTATGCGCTGGCAGAAGGGAACCCTGTGATCGTTATGATGGCACGAAAGTTGAAAGGTATTGTTCATTTAAACTGCTACACCGACTGTCATTGTCAGATGAAGGAGAATAGAACAAAATGAAATAAATTGGCGACGGTCCAGGAATTCCTCTTGAATCGCGCGGCCGTAATGAATGATCCCCGTTCTCTCTCCGTGCATTCGTTAAAATGTTCCCAGCGTACAATTTCTCAGCATTGTTACGAATAAAAAAAATTATGCAATCGCGAATCATATATATAGAAGCAACGTTTACCAATGAAGTGTTTAACATTTAACTTGCAAGTGTTGTTCACGAAAGTTGCATTTTTAGGTGGGTGGCCTGGTGGGTGCAGAGGTCAGAGTGCAGAGCTGGTGCGTTACATTTGGTGCTGCACTTAATTTGGCTACATTTCCCCTCCGAGGATGAACATATCGGTTTGTATTTATCTACGTAGCCAACCGTGGCAATCGGTGCCTTGCTGCCATGCAACAAACCTCGCTCTCATATGCATTGAGAGTGCGAAATTGCTGCAGTAGGCCAGAGTTTAATTGATCTCAAAGGTAGATCCGTGATGTCCGCTTCCGTGAGCCATTCTTTTTATGACACAAACACGAAGAGTCACACTGCCCCCCGAGTGATCTGAAATGATTCTCCGTCCCGTGAGGCGTCGCAAAAAGTGCAACGAGAAACAAATAGGCGAGGGGTGGGGGGATGACACATGTGAAAGCATATTTGTTATTTATAACGCAAACTATTTGGTAATGTCACTGGCAGAATAAAGATTGCAGACAGCCCTCGACGCGCAAATGCGCGACGGATGAACGAGGAGAAGTAAAATAACTACAAAAGCAAAGTCAACATCCCAATTCGTGACTCGGGCAACAAACAAGCAGCGCCCATCATTCGATCGTGCGGCTGACACGGCGTCTGTTCGAGAACGAGGAGAGAAGGGGCCCTACGTTCTCGCCGGCCAGAGCAAAGGGGTCACCATCTGCCACGCACGTGGCCTGCCGCGACGTCACCGCGGCTCTTGCGCCACCAGACGTGGGCATCGGCAACCACGCACGAGCGCACGCCAACGTCTGTTGGACGTTCGAGAAAGTGGGACTCGGAAGATTGTTGGTTCTGCCTGCGGCCGCCCTTTACACGGTGCCCCATTACTTCCCAAAGCCAGTGTCGTCAGTCCCGACTTCTCGTGTGTGGCCCAAGGCAGTCTGTCCTCTCTGACGCTTCACCATCCTGGCCACTGGAACGAGGTGCTCCCACCCTGTAGGTGGCTTGCGTTGTTGTTTGCTCTGGAGACCGGGAGATCGACGATCGATGTTCGGTCCGCCGCTTCGATGGCAATCGTCGTGATTTCTCACTCACCAGAGTGTGCCGTGCGAAGTTTACCGTCTTCCATTCGGGTGACTTTATCACCAGAATGTGAAATTGTAGCTGACGCTCTGCAATCCGCATTAGCCGCACGGCAGAACAAGAAGTCTGCGTCGTTGTTTTTTTTGCGGTTTCGCTGCCGCGTAGGTCTCAGACACGTTTTCGGGGGTCGTACACGCGATTCCCGACGTTTCTCTGGGATATTCTCTGGGAAGCTACTTGTCATCACTTCATCTCCACGGCGAGCAGCCGCTCTGGCACAGTTCCTCCCCTTGGTTGCCACTCCGGCTACCGGCTATCATCCTTTCTACCACGATGTCCGACGTGTATCCGCACAATCTGAGAGCTCCTTCAGTCCGACCATAAAGAAACGTGGCCTTTGTTTGTATATAGCAGGCGAAGCTCAGTGGCTGAAGCCATACTGCAGGAACACAGCAAACTCTCCAAAAAGCAGGTCCTGAAATATCTCGCGGAAGTGGAGTGAAACTTCAGACAGAAATCGTGCCAAACAACACACCATAAACAATGCTACCCTTTGTCCCCACACCCATTAAGCCAAAACACAAGACTTCTCTGATGGCACGTCTTCTTAAAATTAAGCTCCTTTCAGAATGAGGTACAGATTAAAATGTGGTACGTATGCACAATGTTGAGCCTCTTTCACATACCATACGTGGCCCAACCGTGCTAATCTGAAGTTGATAATTCCGTCCATATTTCAATTGGAATCTATCCTAATCGACCCTGCCGGAACTACTCACTGCGCAAACGAAGGCCTGCTGGAAATGCAGGCTTACACACGTGGGTTCAGAAACGCTGAGGGTACAAGCCGAACCGTCGTCAGAGAGCCGGACGTCCAGGACAACCGCGATAAACCTCTGCGGTGGAGTTGCGTGTCCTCGCGAGAAGAGAGAGAGGAGGAGGAGGCGGTGGTGATGGCCAACGACAAACCACCACCACCAACAACTGCTGCCATTCGTCAAATATCATTGACGAATAGTCTAAAACCTGAAAAATAGAATGGAAAAAAACGAGTTTGTAATTATATTATAATCTTTGTTTCTTTTGGTAAAGTCACGTAGTGATGTTAACGTGAGAAATTAGCATGTAACTGTAAGATAGGAAAGTGGCCTCCTTGACAAGGGCACAGAAGTGGCTATGTTAATGTGAGAGATTAGCATGTAACTGTAAGATAGGAGGAGAGCGGCCTCCTCGACGATGGAGTGAAACCCCACGGGTGCAATCCAAAGGGCATGTGAGTATGAAAGTGCAATCCAAAGGACATGTGAGCATCAGAGTGCAATCCAAAGGCATGAGAGTGCAATGCAAAGGACATGTGAGCATGAGAGATCTAAGAGAGAGGCATAGAGAGAGAGACACAGAGAGTCGGAAATAATAGCTGACATAGGCAGGTAGGATGGAAACATCACAGTCAGTTAAGACTTTACCTTTTTAATAACGTCCTTCCAATGATTGCTCAGTTTGTACCCATCCTCTCGGTTGAAGTTGTGTCTGTGTTTATATATCTGGATGGCTTCATGAACAAATCTCTGAAGGAAGCCGGTAGGTTTGCAGAGTACCTCCGTCTTAAAAAAAATCAATTTCGTGTGAGCCCACAGCGTTAAAACAATGATCGGCAACGGCAGAGGTAATGGTCCTACCGTGTTTCAGATCTGCCTTGTGTTCACGAACGCGGTTGTCGATTTTAATTCGTTCATATTAAACGCTCGCGGCCTATTCATTCCATTCATTACTGCGAATCTCATGTGCCCCCCCCTCCTCCTAACAGACGCGCCCGCATGCCCGGCGTTTTATAACAAATGAGAAGCGGCGATCACTTGTCAACACAGAACCCCCGGGCCAGTCATCGGCGCCTCGGCTACTCCAATAACAGCAACAACAACAAGACAACAACAGCCACCATTCGCCGCTAAGTGGCGGCGACGTCTGCCTGTGCCAGGCCACGTGCAATTTGTGGCCACGTTAAAGTGTCCCTGGCAGGAGGAGATCACGGGACAGACCCAGCAGGTGCCATGGGTTGACTGACTGATGTGACCAGCAGATGCACCAGCTATGCGCCCTACTGTGCCAACTCGCTGGATTTTATCTGTCCGGCGCTCCGATCGTTGTTGTAAGCGTCGCTCCTCTTTCCTCCGTTGTTGTTTTGTGGGCCGCTGCCTCCAATTGCACCAGTAGCGTCCTTCACGAGCCTCCTCCATAGAGGCCTGATCTTGACACCGCTGGTGCCAGGCCTGCCGCTGACGCAGCAGGCCTGTTGCCTCCTGCCATGTTCCCTGATTTTGTTTTTTGTTTGCTGTTCTTCCCCCGCACCGGTACCCCCACCCCACACACTCTTTTTAACAACCCTCAATTTGAAAGGTCAGAAAACAATCCATAGCCCGATTAGCACGGTTGGCTACGTACAACGCGAAAGAAGTTCAACATTCGTACATACAAATCATCTGGATTCGTCGCTGCCAATGGGGCCGTTGGGGAGAGCGGGTAAAATTATGTCTCGAATGTGATCACTTATTCAAGGTCTGGAAAAAAAATCCTTTCACTGCACAAACTCCCCGCGTGTTTGTGTTTGCACCGAGGTAATTGCGGCTTCATCCGCTGTTCCGTGTTTTTTGCCCCAGCCTGTTCTGCTTGCACCATGGAACTAAGTTCGAAACACCGCAGGAAGAAACATAACCTACTTTTTTTGGAGGGTGGGGGGAGGGGGGCTATACAGCAGGCATAGCTAAAGTGTCTTAATATGTACATCAGGGATACGGTGAACAGTCGCAGAAGCAACGCGCATTACAATGACGGATATTGTGGTTGAATTGCGGGGGAGGATGGCGAGGGGGGACATTAGAGGAGGGGGGGGGGGCTGGGGGGGAAGAGACTGGGGGTTAAGGGGGGACGATGAGTGCCACTGCCCTTTGTCACGTCACTATCCGACTACCAAATTCCTTGCTTGGCACGCATTTTTTTTTTTTACATGCATACATCTTTCTGCAACAAAAAAAATCCGAAGCAGAAATATTGCATAAAAAACACACACAAAAATGAAGGACGGGATGTCATGTTATCTGAGAAAGGGGGGGGGGGGGGGAGGGGGGGGAGTACGGTAAAGTTTATTTTTATGAGCGAGGGGTTCCATCCTGGGAGCGGGGGTGGGTTACTGCTGTGTGAACGGACGGCCCGTCTCATAAATAACTGTCATGCCAAGAGTTGTAAAGTGAAGGCGCACGGAGCACAACGTTATTTAATATGGCCAAACTATTCAGGTGGAGGTTAAAAGAGTCACGGGAGCTCAGAGCAAAAACATTTTTTGGGTTCTTCCTCCTGCCTCGTTTAAAATGTTATAATTACCGACGGGCATCGGGCATCGCAATTAATCCCTTTCGAGTCACTTTAAAGAAGGGGGCATTTAAAAAATGTGCAATTGCACTCAAGACGTGGCCTCGCTTGGCCCGCACATTTTCCGCCTCTTCTTGCAAGGGGCGTCACTCGGCGGCCACATCATTGCTTCCAATTAGACGCGGGTTCATTTAAAGTCTAATCGGACCAGGGGGTTTCGGCAGCATATTTCCATGTTCTCTGGCCCGGGAGGGAAATGGGCTATGAGCTCGAGAGCCTCATTAGTTCTGCAAATGGGGCAGAGGAGAAGGAGAGAGCTCCACTTTCTTTAAAATCCACTTCCCCTCCCTCTGACCACCGTCGCTTCTCCTGATTCCTGCACTCTGACAAAATTCATCGTTTGAATCTCAACCCATCTCTCCTCCCCCACCCCTCGCTTTCTGCAAACTTGGCAGGCTTCCTTTGCTGTTAGTCGAATGATTGAAACTGCTCAAAGGGCTTACCGCCGAAATTGTATTTTAAGTAGGAATATGCTTAGGCCCTGGCTGGCCAGCGTGGCACTTATGTAAATGACACACATGCCACGTCTGGATAGTTCACTTGCACAGAGCCAAGCAATAATAACAACAGCAAGTAGATTTAATGACCGAGATTTGAAAAAAAGAAAGTCACTAGCCTCGACAGTATCTTGAGACAACTCAAAACATCTACAATTATATCAGCGCCAATTATTTTACCTGGACGAGCATCGGAACGTCTTAAGACTGATTTATTCACAAGGGTCTTGCATTGGGATATTTGGGTAATTCCACAGTTGGCACGTGGCAAGAGAGCAGAGCAATCGGGGGATAACAGTCAACACTCCGATCTCCTGGCCACCATACACCTATGAGTCTATAGCAGCGGTCGGGAACCTATGTCTCGCGAGCCATATATGACTCTTCCGGTGACGGCATATGGCTCCCATACAATTTTGAGTTGAAAAAAATAAAAATAAAAAAATAAAAATAAAATCAGTTTGGAACTTATTTTAAAATACTTGTGATATTTGCTTAATAATACTGTCATTTTAAAGTAAACAGAAATTAGTTTTGAAGATAAATTTCACGGGTCATGGGTCCCGTGACCAGAAGTCGCATTAAAAGTAAGACATATTTAATTCATTATACGTTAAAAATACTATATGGCTCTCAATGAAAGATATTTAGAAATATTTGGCTTTTATGGCTCTCCCAGTCAAATAGGTTCCCGAACCCTGGTCTATAGCATCTGGCACGCCCCAGCGGTCTCCCACGCAAGTACCAACTTGGCTTAACGCTGCTTAGTTGACAAGATTGGTGAATTTAGGGTGATTTGGTGTTTGATCGTTCGTACGATCGTGTGGGCCTGTAGCTCAAAGAGAGCGTGTGGCGTGTTTGACCGAATATTTATTTTAAACATAGATGAAAAGTACATTGCAAAAGTAAGAGTGATTTTCGTGCTCAAATGAGAATGAAGGCAGTGCTTTTCATTGGTAGAAATCCCGCATTCCCATGGTGGGGATAAGCCTCTCCGAATACCAACTATAACTGTTCACTTCCTCACCAAGTGGCCAGCGTGTTATCGACCCCCGAAGGATGATGGGCCGGAGTCAACCACCTCAACCAGGAAGTGAACTCGCCACCTTCAAAATCGTGATCCACGTTACCGCTGAGCCACACGGCTGCATTAAATGCATTTACTGTGTAGATGGTCGCACTCATTGCACACAGAATTATTGCCGCACAAATGAACCACAATACCTTGCTGATCTCGTCAAGGAACATAAACCATCACGCGAACTCCGGTGATTAGTGCTGCGAGTTTTGGCTCGCCATCCAACAAAGACGGTCGCTGGATCGTGTGATTTCAGATGCGCTTTTGCGGCCGTCTGGAACGCTCTTCCTTTCCGATGTTGGGAAGCCACTGGAGTTGTGCCCTTTCAAATCATCTTGATTTAAAACTAATTTATTTTAAAACAGATTGTTGTGTTTAGTTTGTTGTCCTTCCCCCGTACCTCCGATTAGCACGGTTTGGCTACGTACGGTGCGAAAGAAGTTCAACACACATACAGCTCCCGTATATATGCATCAGCAGGGGACGCGAGGATAAAAATACTACTGCGCGGTCTCTTTGTCACTGCCAAGCAGGCAGGGCTGTAACCCCACGCTACGGGAAGAGTTGATTATATTTTTATACAAAAGAAAAGAAAAACACACGAAGGCGATTCTCCCGTCTTTTAAAGTCTTCCTCCGGTGGAAGGTGAGAGATTGAGGAGACTGAGAGAGAGAGAAAGCACTTTGTTAAATGAAACAACCGCCGTAAAAAGGGGTGGCGTGGGGAACGACGGAGCGAGTTACGCTGGCAATTAAAGATGACGGCACAATGGCATTTTTTACAACGGGGCCACCATTTACGCCAAAGAGTGTGGCGCGTGCGTGCGTGTGTGTGCTTGGAGTAGTAGTCAACCCATGGCAATCTGGGTCTGTCCGTAGACCTCACTGCCAGCGGGCGTTCGACACTTCACGTTGCCCTGAAGTGCACATAGCCTGGCACAAGCGCCGTGTTGACGTCGAATGGCCCTTTGTGTCGAATGTCGGCTCTCGTTGTTGCTGCCGTTGTTGGAGTAGCCGAGACGCCGATGGCTGGCCCCGGGGTTCTGTGTTGACAAGTGATCGCCGCTTCTCAATTATTATTAAACGTCGGGCATGCGGGTGCATCCGGATGTCTGCAATGAGGTGTGGGTGGGGGGGGAGTGATATTTGCAGTAATGAATGGAATGAATAGGCCGCGAACGTTGTTTAATATGAATTAATGCAAATCTACAATATGCAACAATAAAAATGCAAACTCGTTTTTCCCCCTTCATATTTTGCGGGTTGTTGCTTTTATTTGTCAATGATGTTTCATTAATATATATACATTTAGAGCCACTGTTCCGTGCGAAATATCATGCAGGGTACTATTGCTCACACGGCATTATTATTCATGCTTTAAAAGGCTTGCTGCGCATTAAATGCCTTGCTCTAAAAGGCAGAGAGAGAGCATTTGCAGGTAATAACCAAGGCCAATAAACATCCGCGGAAGCTCTAACTTAATTTTTACACATTTCATTAGACTTTCCGGTGCGCCGATTGAAAACCTCCCGCGACGGGAAAGATTTAACGCGTTTTCAACACTCGCACTAAATCCTTACAACGCTCCGCGCTTACCAATATATATATTTTTTAATTTTAATCGGGGCAAACAGTTTTTTTTTTTGCGCGAGGTTGTTAATTCATTCGCCGCTTTCCCCTCTCCCTTCCTGCGCTAACGACCCCGCTCGTTATTGGCCGCTTGCCACCGTTCTCTCTGCCTCTCTGCCCGGTGTCACGGATAATCCCCGCTCCGCAGCTAGCTCGAGCAAACGTTGTCGCAAGGTGACCCGAGAATGTGTGATGCCTGGGCTCCTTGCAGCCCTTCTATTCAGGGCCGCATTAAAGTTTGAGAGGAATTCTGGGGCTGTTTCGCCACCCCCCTATGATGCCAAACGCTCCATTGTTATGCAGCTTGGTTAGTCCAGTTCAATAATAATAACTATATAGATTTAGTACGTTTGGTTGTCTTGCCATTCTTATCGATGCAAGACTATCACAAAGGTGCCACGTGCCACAGATGGGTATAGCGATGTTGGAATTGTAAAAGATAAATGAACTTTTTTCTCAACGAACGTTAACGCTAAATGTGTCACTTCATATCGGCGCGTAACTGGTTAATGACCACATTACATTCGAGGTTCCATCATGGTGTGCCACAGTGGTTCATGTCAACCGTTAAAAACCAGGATATATTTTTTTTGAAGGAGACTTGGGGCGGAGGGGGGGCATCACAATCTGCGGGCCCTGAGGGCCGCAGCCCTCTAAAGCCCCCTGCAGCGTTAATCCACCCCCTGCGTGTGAGTGAGGGGGGTGGAGGGGGTGCAGAGGGCCGGACCGCACCACCGCCGCGTCACCTCCGCAAGAGCGGTATTCAGGCCTTCGCTTTAGCATTCGGCGCGCGTCCAGCCCGCGGCGGTAACAAATATCACATCTCCAGCGGCGGCGGCGCACGGCACGGCGTGCCACGCGGTCGGAATCCCCCTCCCACATTTGCGGTCAATATTTTCCACCCAGAGCGATGGTCTCCGCCGTCTTCATTTCAGAGACAAAGAGAGCAATTTATTAGTTTTATTGTGTCCTCGAAAATGCGCCGAATGCCTTCCGATTCTGCACGCGGAGCGCGCGATACAGAGCGGCAGATCGTTTAGTGGCGAGGGCATTAATGTGACGTGAATGGGAAATAGGATTGCCATGTCCTCCAGGTCATTAGTGGCCAAAATGTCCTCACGCAGCGTCATCTGAGGGGTAATGGCAAGATGCTATTACTGTTATAATCACGTGGACCTTAAACAAAGGAGGCTGCTATATTATTTTTTTTTCTGAAATTCCTTGTTTACTTCAACATGTACCCACCGATTGGCTGTTTTTTTTATTTGACATTATTTCAAGTGAGACATGAATCTGCACAAATTAGAGATTTTGTTGACCCTGTTTTATTTCACATTTAACGGTTTAATTCTGCTCCATCGGGGGAACGTTGGTGCCACGTTTCCAGGAGCTCTGTGGCACGGTGGTTCTGATCGCCGCCCGGGTTCACCTACGGACAGTCCTGGTGAGAGTGGGTGGGGGAGGAGAGGGGGGGGGTGTTGGAAAGGGGGTACACCTGAAACGACTTTCCCAAAAAGGGGGCGCCCAAAAATTGTACAAGCATCGCATTTCTACGATGTTTTTTTTTGGAATCAATATCAAACCGATTCCTCTAACGAATACCAAATGTGTATACGTGCATGCCGATGTGATTTTTTGGTTAACATCGTAAGCCACCTTATTTCGTTCACGAAACATAGTTTCGATTTGGTCTCTGTAAACAAAATATTTATCAAATGCGTGCACTTAATAAATATCATGGAAATGTGTGGATCCTGCGAGGGGGTATTTTGAGGAGATGGAGCAATACAATCAGCGTGTGTGTGGGTGCTGGGTGGAATGTGAAATTGATGGGTGTATTGTTACAGATGGCAGGCCGCTTTGGGAGGAATTCATCTAGCTGCGGATTGACCACGCGTGAGGAAGATGATGATATCATTATGTAATATCTAGGCCTCGAAAAAGTTTGCTCATCTTCATAATGGTGACAGGATACCAGAAAATGTGTAGGTGCGGGACGGTAGTGTATCAATTAGTGTGATATGAACTCGGCGACCCGAGTTCGATTCCCGCTCACGGCCAACACCGGTGACGATTATCTGAACCGTTCTGGGCCTCCCCTTGGTCGACACAGCCTCAATGGGTACCTGGTGCGGTGTGTAAACATCACCACTGGGGAGACGAAGGCGGCCGGGCGTGGTGTTGGCCACCAACCCGCTCGTGTGCCGTGCCGGCCTTTATATGGTGCTCGCTAACAGCACTTGCCCCAACAGTCTGTTAAGGCTACACGGGGGATCTTTGTCTTTGTGGTGAGGGTTTCCTTCATTGGGCCAGCCCACGGTCCACCCACTTCCTCTAACTATCTCCACGAGATAATGGGAGTCACGTCGCAAATTTCACACAATTAGTTCAGCCATCGTCTAGATTTCCCAAAAATGAGCGTATCCGATGAAAGGGCTGTGGCTCCCATTACGCCTCCCATTTTCGCAATATTAACCTTTTTATCATTGATTATGCAGTGACAGGGCCAACCTTTACGCGACTGACCAAACTTTGGAAGCCGTTGCATAAATTACAAAAGGCCTCTTTTAAAATTAAAATTACTCTGGTTATTGATGCGGAACAAAAGTGACATTCTTCGGAATCCGCGGGAATCCAGGGGATTGTGCGATGCTCTCACAAGACTGCGAGGGCGAAATGTGCCGCGGCTCTCCAACTCAGGATGTGGAAAGCGTTTTGCATTGTTAATTTGAATGGCTGCTCGTTGCACAAGATTGCAATCGATAGGCGGCAACTGATACCTCGCGAGCGAATTGCATTTGCATGCCTCGTTCCACTTCTGCGTCTCGCACTAAGCCGTGCGTGTGTGTCCTGAACACGCCTTTGCGTGTCGCGATCCAGCAATGTGTGTGTTACAATTCACGTGTCTCACAATGCATCTCTGTATGTCACTTATAATCCAGGCATGTGTGTGTGTGTTACAATGAACGTGTCTCATAATCTATCTCTGTATGTCAGTTATAATCCAGGCATGTGTGTGTGTGTTACATTGAACGTGTCTCATAATCTATCTCTGCATGTCACTTATAATCCAGGCATGTGTGTGTGTGTTACAATGAACGTGTCTCATAATCTATCTCTGTATGTCAGTTATAATCCAGGCATGTGTGTGTGTTACAATTCACGTGTCTCGCAATGCATCTCTGCATGTCACTTATAATCCAGGCATGTGTGTGTGTGTTACAATCCACGTGTCTCATAATCTATCTCTGTATGTCACTTATAATCCAGGCATGTGTGTGTGTGTTACATTGAACGTGTCTCATAATCTATCTCTGTATGTCACTTATAATCCAGGCATGTGTGTGTGTGTTACAATCCACGTGTCTCATAATCTATCTCTGTATGTCACTTATAATCCAGGCATGTGTGTGTGTGTTACAATGAACGTGTCTCACAATGCATCTCTGTATGTCACTTATAATCCAGGCATGTGTGTGTGTGTTACAATGAACGTGTCTCATAATCTATCTCTGTATGTCACTTATAATCCAGGCATGTGTATGTGTGTTACATTGAACGTGTCTCATAATCTATCTCTGTATGTCACTTATAATCCAGGCATGTGTGTGTGTGTTACAATCCACGTGTCTCATAATCTATCTCTGTATGTCACTTATAATCCAGGCATGTGTATGTGTGTTACATTGAACGTGTCTCATAATCTATCTCTGTATGTCAGTTATAATCCAGGCATGTGTGTGTGTGTTACAATGAACGTGTCTCATAATCTATCTCTGTATGTCAGTTATAATCCAGGCATGTGTGTGTGTGTTACAATTCACGTGTCTCACAATGCATCTCTGTATGTCAGTTATAATCCAGGCATGTGTGTGTGTGTTACAATTTACGTGTCTCACTATCCATCTCTGTGCGTCATCCACTTTCGCATTACAATCCACCTATCTTCACTTCTCAAACAAATGCGTGTGACCTGCAATCCACCTCTGCGTATCTCTCATCCTCTTGAGTGACTCACAATCCATCCGTGTGTCTCTTATCATAGCCCGCGCCTTTGCAATCCACCTGTATATCTCACAATCCCCTGCGAATCTCCCTTGCAATCCGCCTGTGTGTGTGCAAGCGCACGTGTCTTTCACAATGCACCTGCTCATACTCAGTCTGCAACCGCTCAATATTATTGAGCCTTGACGGCCCCGCTATTGAATGCCATCCAAACATTGCTTGACAATTGCATGCGAGTACTAATTAAACCGTCGTCGTTCCCTCTCTGCTGCCCTACAGTCTGGAATTTCCATCCGTATTGGCAAGTCGCAGGCTCAAGACTTCCATTAGTCCTCTGCCTTATGGCTGTCAGTGTCGGTAAACAAAAACAAGGACGCCTGCTGTTTATGTGCAGTACCTTGCTACGCGGTCTATCGCTTAGACTTCATATAAATGCACATTGTAATGTATAGCCATGCAGAGACCCATACACAGTTTTTGTTCTCATGTAATGCGGTGGTAGTTGCGTTCCTGGAGAACAACGCGTTATGGAAAAATCGTCAAATCATGAAAAAAAATTAATATCGGGTAAAGCAAAGTCCGCGACAACACGTACGCAGGCTGCGTACGCAGTCTGAACAGAGACGGAGGCGCGTGGGTAGCATTTGGAAGCATCCAGCAGCATCCCCGTGCCTTGTGTGACGCTACACTGAGGCAGCTGTACACCGCTTTTCTCTACTCGCACGACGTAGTTCCGTTCCCTCGATCGTGATATATCCAATTCGCATCCGCGTTAAAAGAAACATGTGTTCCCGAATACGTTCATCGCGTTATATCCATAACACGCGTTATAGGAGAGCAGACTGTACCCCCATAGGGACCCAGAGCCTCCCACAGACACCTACGGCTGAACGTTTCTCTCCGCGATGTGAACGTGCTCGCCGTTCAGCAGCGTCTATACAATGCGGTCACCGTTTAGATGCAATGTCAATTATTCCGCTCTAACGTTTGGAGTTGCAGCGCAGTTGCCAATGACGCCATGAAGTTCTGGGGCGCTCCGCGACATGACGACCGCAGCCTTGCTTCGGTCTGAAATGCAGCCGGCCAGACGCGGCGTCTCTTCGCCGCGTCGCGGGCAGACAAAGTGGCTCGCAAGTGGGGCCCGCTACAAGGGAGGCAAATGCGTTCAGACATTCAGGAATTGGCTACTGCGGGGGAAGGAAGCTGAAAAGAAATAAATTGCATCTCGCTCGGTGCACCCCGACTCTCTCTCTCTCTCTCCGCACGTAAAGGCGCAGCTCCGCAATTGCTCACTGACGCCACCGCTGGCAGCGCGGCCCCCGCGAGACTACGAGAGGGACAGTCGAGGGAGCTATGCAGAGCTAATCTCCGGTGTATTTGCGGCCTCCTCTTCCAACACATGGCCAGACACCTTTGAAGAAGCGGGAGCACAAGGACAAAGATCCCCCATATGGCCTTTGGCAGACTCTTTGGGCAAGTGCTGCTAGCGAGCACCTCTGAGGCCAGCACGGCACACGCAGTGTGTGGGTGGCCAGCACCACGCCACGGCTGCCTCTGTCTGCCCAGTTCTGATGCTCAACACATTGCACTAGGTACTCATTTAAGGCTGAGTCGACCTTGGGGACGCCAAGGAGCCGTTCATATATTCGTCACTGATGTTGGCGGCTGCGATTGAGAATCGACCTCTGGTCGCTGGGTTCGTGGAGCAGCGGTGCGTGCTCGGACACCCACCGTTGATTGACCTGCCGATCGACTGACTGACTGAGTGACTGTGGCGTGCTCGTTCGTAACCAGCCGTGGAGTGGACACCGAGAGACGGCAACAGAAGCGGAGTAAGACAGCGGCACGAATTGGCAGCAAGATGAAATTAAGGAATGGCATGAAACGGGAGAGGACTTTGGCCGGCAGTGGTGAAATTGCAGGCTGACAACAACAACAACAACGACAACAACAAGAACCCGGACCCATTTGCACTGCACAGTGGTGGGTGGACAGTAGGCTGGGGGTGGGGGGGGTATGAAGGAAAGTTGCCAATTTTATACGTAAGCTTCCCAAGTAAGTTTCTCAGGTAAGGTTCACACGTGAGTTTCCTAAGTAAGGTACACACGAAAAGTCCACACACGAGGTCGAGGATTTTGCCAGTGGTCTCGACTACCTACGGCGGGAGATGGAATCTATCCCGGCGTTCGCCAATAACTCTGTGTGCGTGGCTTTAAAAAAGAAACAAATGCAAACATATGGAAATGGCCCTTTTTTCGCAACGCTTAGACAGAAAGGGTTGCCAAGTCTGGCGCGCTAACCACGACACGGCGCGGTGACCGGCGGCAGCATCTCACCGCCGATGGGTGCACTTTAGCTAATCGGCACGCTTGGGAGCGCTTGCAGAGGTTTTGTTTGCGCCGCAGCGGTGACGTTTGCAGGGGTGAGTCACTGTTGCCGAGATTTGGCCAGATGTCAGATGGGGACCTTTGTCAACATTGGCTGTGTTTTCTGTTTGCAGTGCGGAGGACGCACAGGGGAACGAAGCGGCACCGCGCACAAGTGGACGGTGGAGGGACAGGGCAGGGGGGCGAGGCATTCCAGCAGGATCTTCATATCAAGTGCCGAAGGGAAAGCGGACAAAATGGGCGGTGTCGAATTCGTCTGTCTTGACAAGGGGCCTCTTAGATGCGATCGCCAGTCAATCGGGTTCAGAGCGGTAATCTCAGGTGAAATAGGCACGCAATCCAATTCGTATGTCAGGGGGTTGTCGTGTTGCAGCAGAGTCCTGATGGAGGCCCTTCTGCCAGCAGTGGCGTGAGCAAGATATTTCAGGGCTGCACCTTTCCAATTGTTGATTCTCGCGTTGCAATGTTTGACTCCACGTCAGTGCAGATGAGCTCTTTCAATTTTGAGAGTATTTGATGCCTCTGCTTAGAAGAAATGAAAGGGTCATTGCCCGAAAAGTGAGCATCTTTACGGCCTTTTTTTCTCTTTCGGTCAGCGCCATGGATGAATGTTGAGGCTTTGTCTCATGATATGAGTTTGTCTTGGTTTTCGACATAGGCCACGTGGCTAAAAGACACGCCAACATCTGCCGAGTTTTAATAGCTCATTGCACACGACCTAATTTGATCACTCCATTTCCTGGGTGGTGGGCATTCCTTTGGGGCGCGTTGCCTCCTTTGGCTGCTACTTCGTACGGCGCGTGCATCAGAGACGTGGACATGGGTGTGGGAAATGGAAGAGACGCTGAAAACCGGGCGGAAAAAAGGCACCGAGACACGCGTTCTGGGTATTAGAATGAGAGACAAGAAGAGAAACGCGTGCAATCGTTGTCCCGATAATAACAGCTTCCAACTTTTGAACGAATCCAGGAAAAGGTGAAAACCAGGACGAGACGTGAAATTTCGAATTTCCTGAAAAAAATGTTGGAATATGTAACTATGACATCACTTCCCCTGTTTTTCAAATCTGGAAATGCTGTCACGTGGCATGACATCACTTTCGTGATACTAAACACCCAGACATATATTACTTAGAGAAAGCGCGGTTGGCACCTCCGGTTAGCGCGGTATGGCTACGTGTATGGTGCAAAAAAAAAATCATCAAACATACATATAATATGATACGTAACTTAGACACACATATATATACACCGTAAACGGTTTGAAAAAAAAAATCGTAAATCTTCCTTTTTCGGAAGCAGGTGCAGACGGAACTCTCCTCGCTGCCGTTCAGTTGTCGATAGAGCCCCCGACACTCCCCCACATCCCTCTCCATTGGTCGCGCATTGCGCGGCATGGCACCAGACATCACCCCGGGCCCTCTCCACCCTTCCTTAGTTGTTCTTGTGCAGTTGGAATACTTATTTTTTATTTGGTTCGGTGCGCAGGGAAGATCGAGCAAGTCCGGAAGTGTGCCGTGGAGTTAAGTTGGTTGAGAGCCCCCACCACCCCCCCTCCCCAGGTCTAGAGGGACACCCGAGAATGTCCTGGCCCGATTCCCTTCGTCTAGCTCGTGCGGAGGGCTTTCTTCTCACAGCGTGTGTGAAGGTGGCAGAGTAATTGTGATAAAGTTACAGCGCGTGAAAGAAGAAAAGAAGAAGCCGTGTTTTTTTTTTGCTTTAAAGTGGGAAGTGGTTCATGTAATTGGAGGCTCCTGAAAGATGCTCCGATACAGGACTAACTTCGCGCTTGCTTGGATTAATGGCTTTGCTCGTAACAAATTGTGATGAATAGCTGCGTCGTGGTCTCGTGTTGTCTGGAGGGAGTTCATCGAAACCAAGCTGATGCCGAGGGACAATACACCGAGAAGGTTCACAAAGGGGGGTGTGGGGGGTGGGTCTCGGTTGTCATCCACCTGATTCCTCCCAGGAATGACTGGTGCGCAAAAGTGCCTGTGGTGTTCACGTGAGCTACAGCATCATTGGTATATGACTGATCCCATGGATGATATGAACAATCTTCATCCCATCCGTACAGATAAGCAGAACTCTTGTTCTGTGTCCATATCAATAAACGTTGTTCTGCCCCATCAGCCAATTGGTAGCTGGATTACAAAAAAAACATCAACTTCATCAGCAATGATCAATCCACTGCCATTAGAAGCACCCCCTCCCTTTCCTACCTAAGCTGTTGTTGTCTTTTACCGTCACAAGAGGCAACGATCCACAAGCTGCTCACCTCGCCGCTCCATCTCCACGGTGACCGTCCTCTCTGGCGAGTTGCTCTTTGGGCTGCCACCTCTGAAAGGGGCTGTCTGGAGCTCCCTCTAGCGGAGGCCCTTCCGCTTGAGCGAGCAATTGCAGGGCTGCGCCTTTACCTTTGGCGCCAAGTATTATAATATCATGCACTAATCATTCTTAGTGCAAACGTTACTTCCTACACTTACACGATATGCCAGGCAAAGATCTGTTAACGTCTCGGGGTGAGATGGGTCTAGCACCGTGGGGCCACGAGGGCGTGGGGAGGTCCTCATCGAGATGCTGAGATCTGACCAAGGGCTCCTGATGATGAAATAATGGGGGAAGTTAAACAAAAAACATCTAACTCAGAGATAATCAACATTTCCACCGACTTATTCCTAGCCGTGTCTTGCGTACAGTACACATCGTTTTGCGATCCATTTACGTAAGGGGTTACTGTTTTGCCAACAACAACAAATAAAACAAAGTGTTACACACAAAGTGCTGACCACGAATAAACCCCATCGTCATCATCATCATCGCAACAGCGGATTATGGCTGTCCATCAAACGGAGACAGTCACTGCATCACGCGCTTTCAGATTCTCTTCTGCGGCCGTCTGGAACGTTCTTCCTTCCGATATTAGGAAGCTGATGAAGCGATGTACTTTAAATATCGATTCAAAACTTATTTCATTAGAACTGCTTTTTTGTGTTTAGTTTGTTGTCCTTTCCCCGCATCTACGGTCAGCGCGGTTGGCTACGTAGGGTACTAATTAAGTGCAACATACGGTAGTATCTACTTGTGGCTTTTCTATCTCATACTCGCAACACTCTTCGTACACAGGCATGTGTTCATAGGTGCACGTGCTATGCGCACGACTATGACCAGATCATCCGCAATGTGTCCGATCTCGTCAGATCCGTGCACCTCCGATTAGCACGGTTGACGTACGTACGATGCGATACAAGTTAAACATACATACATACAGATTTCGGAATGAAAGCTGGGTTAAGCATGATGGACAGCGTTTGGATGGGTGACCTGAATGCATGACAGGTTGCTGATTTCGGCTGCTGCCAGGGCTATGTGGCGGAGAGAATATTGCAGAACAGCTAAATGAAGTGTTGTGCTGTACATCTATAGCCCCACTCCCCCACCACCACATCTGTGCATCGACCCGTCATAATAGTGAAGTATGTTCCAAAACGTAAAAAACCATGATCCGCACAACATGGTTGTCATATATTATTAGTACCATTATCATCATCACCCTCATCAGCACCCTTATCGCAATCAGCATCACCTTCAGCAACATCATCAACATCACCTTCATTATCATCACCTACATCACCATCATCATAATGTCTGTGTGGATCATACATCAGCGCGTGCTTTATTCATCGTAATCACCCGCACGGGCCACACGCCGATGTTTGTTCGGAGCGCCTGTGTGTAACAATCAGATAAACAAAATAAAAAGTCCGTGGCTCCAAATTATATTTTTGGCTGCCTTTGCCGGGCTGCCCGCATGTCTCGTGCTCGGTATGCAAGTCATCAGCTGAGCACCACCACCACCAACAACCAGCAGCAGCAGCAGCAGCGGCAGCCACGACAACAATAGCTACGATAATTGGTTCTTTACCCTTCTATCTGGCAACAAAACTGACACCTTTTTACAAGGAGTCATGTTTGCACAGACCGCAATACCTGCAGTCATAATACAAACAAAAGAACATAACTCTGATAATGTGCGCCTTTTGGCGTCATCTGGTCCAACCCATGTGAGACTAGGCTCTAAGGAAAGCTGTCTCGGGTGTGGACCAATCAACTTCAAGGACAGTGCACATTATCAGAGTTATGTTCTTTTGTTTGTATTATGACTGCAGGTATTGCGGTCTGTGCAAACATGACTCCTTGTAAAAAGGTGTCAGTTTTGTTGCCAGATAAAAGGGTAAAAAACCAATAATCATATTTTTACTGGCAAATGAGGTTCCCATAGTGTAAACAATAGGTACCATCACAGGGCCCCTGCAGCACGAGAAGGGCAGTGTGGGGCGGGCGGGGAATTGGTAAGGAGCTGGCTAAGAACCGTCCCTTGCTATAGGGAGCGGCTTGGGGTTAAACCTGGAGACGAAGAAATTGATATGGGGAAGTTTTTTTTTTTTTTTACGGAGGTCTCCCAATGAGTGTCAGCCTCCGGGTTGTATTAATAAAATGCGTTAAACAAGAACGCTTTTTGAATGGTTACGCATCAAACTGCCGAGAGTTTGCAGCCCCCTTCCTTAAGGGGTAGTGAGGTGGGGGGGGGGGGGGCAAGGAGTCTGGCTGGGTGGGGGGTGGCAGCTCTTTCTGTGGCTCGCAGGGAAAAAAAACACAACACAATTTAGGAGAAAATGGAAAAGAAAGGGCAAGTGGGGAGTGTTGTTGTGATGGGAGGCTTAAGCTCGAGTATAGCTGAGATGGCAAAGCAGCTGCCTGCCCTAGGGACTTTGTCTCGTGGTTACTTGTGCTCGTGAAACTGATAAAGATGTAATTCATCTATTGACCACCACTGTGAAAGAGTTTTTGGTCACTGCCAATTCGCTGATTTATGTTGTGTCTGATTTTTTTTTATATATATAAGCGTCCTCGTGAATTTGACAAGTACTCGGTTAAAGTGTCTTTCTTAATTAAAAAACTCCGGCTGTAATAACTTTGTGTTGTCCATATTAATGCCATGTTAGTCATATTTCTTTCGATGCTTCAACAGTTAATGCTTCGGGCCTGGGTGAAGGTTGGCCCACTGGACATGCAAACCAGAGGTGCGGGCCTGTCGGATGTGATCTCCTGGCGAGGCAGTTTAAATCACGGTGACATTCTTAAATCCCCCCACCCCACTTCCAAAGTGTGGGTATTCCCACCTCTTTCAAGATGTCTGGCAAGCGTGGAAGAGTAGGCCAAATACCCCCGAATGGGGCTCTAAAATTGTCTCGACTAGAGATCGTTCTGCTAGAAAGTGGCAAGCAGGAAATTTCACGGTGGCACTTTTATCCTTTTCCCAAACAATGTTTTTCTTCATTGTGCAAAAGAGGTGTGTTCTCCTCTTTTATTCCAAAAATACTATGCTTTGTAATTAAGTGTTTCCTAAAGTATGGTTCAGAGGAGTGATTAACCACACAATTGACAGTCTCAGCGTGACACCACGAGTCTTTCCAAGTTTAATAAAAATGAGCGGCGATTTAGCCACGGAAGTCTTGGCGATAGAGTTGGCATTTTGTCAGTAATGTTATTACGCTGTGCCAATTTTTCACATTCATAATTCTTCTGTTCAATTATGGAATCTTAATTAGGAAATGCAGCATCTACTATTGAAATGTCCGTATTCTTTTTTTATTTAATAGCCAACAGGGAGCATCTGACTCGATTGTAGATGTACATCAAATTAAGCTTTTTGAGGTCAGGCAGTAAAATCCCATGGGCCCAATGGGAAGCATGTGGAGTCCTGTCACATTTACCAAACCAGTGGTACATTTATAGAAATAAATTGCTAATGCTATTGTTAAAGCAGCATAATAATAATGATTCTAAAGGCTTAGGATTTCGGTAGAATCTACGGGATGCTGGGAAGAATACGCTGCTGCTCAGCAGCAAAGCTCACAGCTCGCAATCATAAAGGTTGCGAGTTCAAATTATGTTTCAGAATCAGAACCTTTATTTATACCTGATGCATCCCATAAGCTCTAAAGCTATTTTTCACACATGTCCAGTAGGGGCAGATCAGAACGTTACAACAACAAACAATACAAAAACACGATAGGAGTGCCAAGTATAGAAAAGGTACTCTTAGTTCTTTTGGTAAAATCACGTAGGTAAAAAATGAAATAAAAATTAATAAAAAATAAAACAATAATAAATCACGACGTTTCGGAGGCAACACAAGTCTCCGTCATCAGGTGGAACCGTCACAGCCAGTTTTGCTGCAATGGAACGAATACGTACACGTTCCATTCATTGGCTACCATTTTCTGATAAGCCCCTCCATCCCTCCCCCTTAACTGGTACTTAAGAGCTTACACCTTGAATCCCCCCCTCACTTGATGCAGCAAATCTGGCTGTGACGGTCCCACCTGATGACGGAGACTTGTGTTGCCTCCGAAACGTCGTGATTTTGTATTGTTTTATTTTTATTAATTTTAATTAAATTTTTTACCTACGTGACTTTACCGAAAGAACTTAGAGTATGGATCCTTGCAGTCACGAAAGCTTTAAATCTAGAATTATAGGAAAGGTAAACAAAAATCACTTTAAAAAATACAAATATAAAGCTGAGCAATTTTTGTTGTTATCTTACCAGTTAAAGCCCACTGAGCTCTTAGTTTATTTTTCAGAAGCGACCTGGCCACAAATAATAGCTCAACGAAGTGGCTTATCATGTCGACATATCTATCAGCCAAATAATATAAATAATCTAACTGTTTGGTAGTTCACTCAGTCCATCATCCCTCTAGGGTCAAAATAATTAGCACTGCTTGGTGGGAAGAATCCACAGCGGTAGTCCTAAGGATATACTCGCCCCCTGCCATAGGAATAAGGAATTGTCACCACTGGCTCAAGGCTGTAAACAGGTGATGAGCACCGTCGAAATGCTCTTGGTTTGAGTAGGAAATCACTTTAGGAAGGAATCCTCATCGCCTTACACTCACCGTTATACAAAAAAGACACACACACACCTTCTGCGAGCCTTGTTTATTCAACGCACTTATTTAGGGACGTTTATTGGTCAGAAACCGTGGCAAAAAAAAATAAACACAAACAAGCGTGTTACTGGCAAATGAAAGCCAACGAGCAGCACTTCTTGCCAGCTGCCAGAATTACAAGGTATCACGCACTTTTTTTTGTTTCCCGGGCGCAGGCAAATGTCACCGTGATGAATATCTCTTTGAGCGCAAGGCCCAGCCCCGCCAGAAAAAAATAATAATATATATATAACCAGGGGTGTCCTCTGGAAATACTGTTGAGTCAGTCCACAACGTGTCCGGTTCACTTAAAAATGAAAAATGACTGCTGAACTAATTTGGATGATTCAATTTCCAGGTTACTGTTCCGTGCGTTGCACAGATCCATTCTCCTTTGTGCTCAAAAAAAGTTGGGGAGCAGCGGTGTTTTTTTTTTTTTGAAACGTGCAGCATTTTCCCGTCGCAGCCCCCCCCCCCCTACTTCTGTAATGCAATTGTCGCACGTCCCGTCCTCTCCCCCCCCCCCCCCCCCGATATGTAGCAGAGCTGACAAATCCAACGCGATGCGATGTTTCGTCTGCCTGGCCGCACGCACGTCGGTGCTCCCTCCGCCAATGTGCTCGCAACGTCGTCCGGAGTCGCTTCCACGCACGACTTTACATCGTTAATGCGGCGCGCATTAATTATGCAGCTTAAAAGCTTTAGCGGACAATAACAAAAAAATATCTACACGTTCGGCTATCATTCGCTGCTTTGGAAAGCCGCATTAATTTCCCTTTCCCCCCCCTCCTCTCCCCCCCTCCGATATCTCTGCGTCACATTTCACTTAAGTGGTGCTGCAGAATTGCTGAGATCGTCGTTTTTGTGCTGATGGAGATGGACCACCGCTTTGAGTGATGGGCGTCGGGGTAGATCAGAGGTGGCGGGATGAGAGGAGGAGGGGGGGGTGGTCGGGAGCCGTTGGTTTGCAGGGGACGCGTCCCTCCGTCGTGTGGCGGGCTGCCTACTGACCCGACACTCCAGAACTGGAGGCAGGGGGTGGTGATGGCGGGGGGGTAGTAGCCCAGGCTCTGATCAAGATACGATTGCGGGGTAGTGGCTGTGGTGCGGTGATGGTCGGTTGGTGGTTGGTGGCTGAGAGCCTGGCAGTTCGGATGGAGGACGATATGGAACTGTCACCGAGAATACATTATTGGGGGGTGGAGGGGGTGTGGGGACGCAGGAGAAAACCATTGCTGATAATGGTTCCGCGGTCTGTTTGACTGGCTGGGCGACGGGGCGAGTCGAGAGACAGGTAGGAATCTGGGCACTTAACCTCGGCTTTGTTCATGTGGAGCCGCCTACCCCCCCCCCCCCCACCACCACCACCACGTGTAAAATCCACGAGGGGCTAGAGAGCAAGTGGCACGGGACCCTTATTCCACCTGCGGTGGCTATGGCAGACCCACATTTGAAACGGGCAACAAAAAGAAGAAGAAACAAAACAAAAACCGAGGTGCTCGTTTTGCGAACCTGGGGCAGTAAGTTCACAGTCACTATGCAGTACCGTAGTGACATGTAATGAAGTCGGCTAGCTCTGTTGGTGGGCGGGTGTGTATCCACTCGCGCGTGTGTGTGCGCGCGTCGAGAGCTGTTGACGCAGCGCTGCGAACCCGGAGATCCAAGTTCATTTCCCGCTCACAGCCAACACCAGTGACAGTTATCCGAACCGGTCCTCGGCCCTGATACGGTGTGTAAGCATCGCCACTAGAGATACAAAGGCGGTCGGTTGTGGTGATGGCCATGCACCCCTTCGTGTGCCGTACCAGCCTTCATAGGTGCTTGCTAGCAGCACTTTCCCCAACAGTCTGTTACGGCTATACGGAGAATGTTTGTTTGTTGTTGGCGAGTGGTACTGTCTGTACCAACGTGATTACACCTTCACGTCACCAATCATACAGGCCTCGATAGAGAATGATTATATTTTAAGCAGTGGACTGAGCAGCTATATGAAAAATCCAGGAGAGAGAGAGAGAGAAAAAAAAATCACTGGGACTGAAATCCGAAGGTGATTTCTTTCTTGTAAGGGAATAGTGCGCCCAGCGAAATTGTGTTGCACGCACAATGTGCCCCAGCAAATATTGCCTTAGTCTTATTTTAAATGTTTGTATTTCATTGCTGCATCTTCAAACAGTGTGTGTGTATATATAAAGGCATCAAAGTGTATTACAGCTTCCAGAAGGTGTTTTTTTTAAAGATGAAAGCCAGAATTTATTTCAAGGTTCAATATTGCTCCACTTTCTGGGAGCGCATCACAATGGCAATTCGACACGTGGAATTGTAAAAGCATATTTAAAAAAAAATATGCCAAATTACAATCAGCGGTTGTGACATATGGTCATTAGACACATCGCGGTTATTAATTATGAATATAGAAACAAAAGCGGAAAAGTTGCGCAAAGTAGCGTGGAGAGATGCGTGTCCGCTTGGAATTACATTTGGAGACAGTCAGAGGAAACACGTGGACGAGGGAACATTCCCAGGGTTAATGCAATTATCGAATCCAATAACGGAGAGTCATCTGAGGAATGCAACGGCTCTTAGAGGCATGTCTACCGAAGGAGACGGAGCTATTAATCATCTCGTGTGCAGCTGCTAGATGGATGATGACATCCCAGAATCGTGGAAGGTGGTGGGCGACAGCTTCAGGGAGGCTTTCATCCAGCAGTGGATCCACCATGGCTGCTGCTGCTGCTGCTGATGATGATTATGACAATAGCCATTAGTCGACGGTAACAATCGTAACGGTCAAAATTCACGCTGCGCTTTGCCGAACCGGTGCAGCCAACGTGAGGCGTCGCATCAGCGCTCCGTAAGCGGCGTAGCGTGATCTTTGCAAAAGTGCTAATGCCAGCTGGTCTGGCAGGGCTTGCAGCATTATCTCGTTTTCTGGACCACCGCCTCATTGGCCTGGAGCCGTGGCCAAACCTTTCCCGTTAATTAGAAGGGGGTTCAGAGGGAGGGCGGTGGGGGGTGGGGGTATCAGCATTTAACCCCTCAATTCATTCCGTAATCACAGCCAAGTCAAATTACGATTCGATATTAACAATTCTTTCCGCGCTCTCCATCTATGTTCCAATGTCGTCATTGTCCACTGACCATCGGTATAAATCATGCAAATGCGGCCAATGGCTGCCTGCACGCATGGCCAGACTTATCGAGACTCCGAGAACGCCCCCGTCCTCCCCCCCCCCCCCCCCCCTTAACCGCAGTGGTTCAGGCGGTGATCAAATGTAACGTGAGGACAAAGTCAAGAGACGGCAATTAAACTTTTGGCATTTCGGTCAAGATTGTTTGGGCGACCAGGATTAAGGGGGCATTATCTTCTCGCGCCGTAATATCGCCAAGCGCGCGCGCGAGTCTCTTCCACGACGAATCCTCTGTGCGTTCTTTTTTTTTTTCAGTCTCCGTTCCGTTTTCTTCTGCGCCAGTGGCCACATCACAACGAGGGGTGTTATTTGCAATAATGTCGACTGCCAAGGAGAGTACGTTGGGTTCGGGCAGGATGCGTCGCGAGAAGAGGATGATCGCTTGTCGTTGTGGCCAAAGGAGGAGCGGCAGCTGAGAGAGGGAATGCACCAGAGGAATCACGTCCTGCGGGGAGACGGAGCGATGAAAACCGCCTCGTGTGTAACGCGAAAACGAATCGTCGCGTCGCGCGGTCGCGGAAGATGACAACGGCTTGGGGAGGCGTTCATCCAACAGTGCATAGATGATAGCTGTTGATGACGACGATGAATCTGCTTTGTCCTGCTATTATGCCTTGACGCTGTCCACCAGTGCTGCAGTGCTGAATCGTTGCACGGTGGGACAATGAGGCATGGCAACGGCTTGGGCGGCGCAGCGGAGGGAGCTGTAGGCGCGGTGGGGGAGTGCGGGAGAGGGCGTAGCATAATACAGCAGTGAATAGATGAAGGCTGTTGCATTCTAATTGCTGCGAAGCTGCCGGTGCTGTCTGCTCACAGTGGCGGAGAAAGAGACGGTGGGAGTCTCTCTCTCTCTCTCTTTTGATCGCTCCGGTTGGCGCCGCAGAATGCGTGCGCACGGGCGATTAATTACCAAGGCTCTGGACGGCGGGCGGCACAATCTTCACTGGGACCCTGCCTCTCGATACAAGGACGCGTGCTCTGCGACGGGAGATTGTGTTTGTGTGCGACGCGCGGCGGCTCTGTAATTATGGCTTTGCCCTTCGACTAAATCTCATTATCGACACTCGGATCAATCCCGCCCACGTGCGCGCAGCTTTAATCACACTTCTGCAAGAGCCGGGGACCCAATAGGACGGCCGCGCCGTCTCGCGAAATTTCAAATCTCAGCGGGGCTGCAGAACTGTGCTGCATGTAAATCCTGAATATTTAATCGCATTACATGATGTGCTCTTAGTTTTTTGGTTTGTTTTTTTTCATGCAAAAAAAAATGTTGCGTTGCCAAGGTGATGGTCAACACGTTTCGCAGCGCACGAGAGATCTGTAGCTGATGTGTTATTTGGATATTTTTTTACGAGTCTAAACATCGAAAGAAAACGGAGCCAGCCTGCAAGGGTCTCTCACTGTGTCTTCTAGCTGGATCTAAAGACGAATCCTCGTTCCTTTTGTGATCTAAGGCGGTAAAGAGAAGCAGGAGAGCGAGAGAGAGAGAGCAAAATGAAAAAGGGAAAAGTGAAAGAGGAATCAAAAGGAAAGCGATAACATAGATTTTTTTTAATGCGTTTTGTCGCATGCTCACTCGCAGTCGTCATCCTCAAGGCATCAAAACTATTAACTGTAAACGGTCAATTAGCTAGATATCGTCGCCGTCATCATCACTGTCATCATTTTAAATGGACGACGCGTGTAAAATATCAAGCAAAAGTGCACAGATCATTTATAATACTTAACACTGCGCCCTGGTTCAGTAAAGGCTCGTATCTGCATGCGAGGTTCTGTTGTACGGAGCAATCAAAGGGAGCGTGCTGCCCCTGTGCAAATTCCACAGAACATCCCCCGGCTGGGTGGACGCCTCGCCCAATGTCTCCCATTCTTCAACATCAATTCCTTCCTATTTCAAATGGCGCTTTGCATAAACCATCTCGCGAACTGGCCGTCAAACAAATACCGACACCGCACCGCGCGCTTTCAGATGCGCTTCTGCGGCCGTCTGGAACGCTCTACCTTCTGGTATTGGGAGGCAATTGAAGCAATGCCACTTTTAAATCAAACGTGAAAAACTAAGTTCCTTATAGCTGCTTTTTGTGTTGAGTTTATTGTCCTTCCACCCCATGCGGTCGTTACATGTTTCCCATCTGTCAACTGGCGCGCGAGCTTGCGTGTCCTCTGCAACTCGAGTTCAACGCAGTCGTGATTCTCGCCACCCTCCCTTGCGCACTTCCTAGCCTTAACTCTCCGTTGCCTTTGTTGGTGTGTCCGTGTTTCTGACCCGCGAGTTAAGAAAAAGGCTTCATCCGCGCCTCCTCTCCGTCTGTTCTAGATTAATCATCGTCAGCCGTGATCGATCCACTGCTGGATGAAGGACCACCCAAAGCGGTCGCCACCCCTCACGGTCCAGCGATGTCGCGATCCATTCCAGCTCCTGCACATGAGCTGCTTTGATCGCTCCATCTCCACGGTGGGCGACATCTGCGGCGTTGTTCCCCCCTTTAGCTACCACCACTCCATAAACAGGCACAACCATTCACCGTATCCCTCATTGTTCTTCCCCCCTCTCTTCCAATTAGCAGAGTTGGCAACGTAAGGTGCGAAAGAAGTTCAATATAAACACACACACTGGCGACGCATGCTGCCCGGGCCCACTTACTTTTTTCTCAGCAGTCAACCAGATGTCTCTTATTTAGCTTTTTTGTCTGACCCACGTGTTCCCGCTTTACGTGTTGAAGATCGCGCGTGGTTAAGTCAAGGATCAAGGACGGCGAAAGTGCTTTCACCTCTACGCGGTGCCACATGCACGCTCCCTTGTGTTGTGGAAATTCACCGGCACACCCGCGCACCCCCTCCACCTCCTCCTCCTCCTCCCGTAGATGTTCGCAATTGATGGAAACACAGCGCTTCCATGCGCCGCCCGCAGCTCAATTAAAACCGTCTGCAAATACAGGGCTAAACGCCCGCGAGCTTACCAGCGCTGACAATTTGGCATTAATAAAAAGAGATGATGATGCCTTGTCTCAACATTAATTGCAAAGTCCGAGCGGCTACAGCGCTAATCACCAGATTGAGATTCGTAATATGTACCAAAAAAGTAACTAATGAGCCAAGAGACATTTCAAAGAGAAAATGCTAAACTCTCTTAAGCTGCTGCCCAGCATTAGCATTAAAGGCCACTGGATAACAAACCGGTTACAGTGATGGTTGTTATTTTTACCGAGTGCCAGGTTTTATTGTTTATTATCATCATCATCATCAGCCGTGATCAATCCACTGCTGGATGCAGGAATCCCCAAGCCGCGATCAAATGTGACAATCCACACAGCGCCTTGTGCACGACCGGCTTTCTTCACTCCATCTTCTCGGTGGACGTCCTCTCAGACGCGTTCCATTCCTTGGCTGCCGCTCCATCATCAGTCTCGACCATCGGCCTCCATTCCTTCTGGCCGTGCGACGCGTCCTGCCCCAAGTCCACTTACTCTACCGAGCGGTTCGAACGAATCCATGACAACCTCGCACACGTTCCTTTCGTCCCACGTGTTCACCCTTTACAGTCTCTCGGCGTTATCTAACGCATGCACTTTCGTGCGTCTTTGCGCACTGTCAGATATTTTTTTGGGGGGGTTAATTTACGTCGACGTTAGTGACCGCGTTTTTCGGTGCCGTACATCATAGGAGATGGCACGCGCCGATAAGGAATCGGTGCACACCTCCCGTAGTATATTACGTTTCACCGAGTACTTATAGCGCAGTACTCAAGCTGCCCGCTGAATCGGCCGACGCGAGCGTGTTTCGCAGATAATCCCCGTCTTTATTTGATGTCGGTATCAGGATATTCCCAAAGTCCCCGTTTCGCCGTCACATTGTATCGCCTCGGCCGTCCCCGTGCGGGTCACGAGTGGATCCAGGAGGGACTGCAGGACGGGCTGTTTTGAGCCCTTGTAGATAAAGTTGTGCACTGCAGCAGAGATCCCGAGCCGAGATAACATTGCCCCCAAGGTTATCGTTGAGCTCACAGATAACGGGAGAATGCATCTGGGTGCTTGCGATGCGGGGACATGGAGGTGCCTGGAACTTTTTTTTTTCGTCGTCGCTGAAGGGTGTAAGATGCTAGAGCGGCAAAAAAATACTAAATCAAATTACACAGTTAAGATATAAAAATGACAGCATAGTTATGATGATACAATGGATTTTCGAGATAAGACAATAATACTGTGCAGAAAGCTGTGGATAAGAGACTGCTGTGAATGGCACAAAGTTAACACTTTAAATTATAGACAGACGTGTCTCTGTTTCACCAATTATTTTTTTTTACATTTTAGTCCATCAACCTCTGGCTCTTCTCGATTAATGATTTCCAACATCATTATTGACGCCAAGAGACAGCACGGGGAAAATGTGGGTGAGAGAACGCATGCAAGTGAAAAAAATCTAAATAAACTTTAAAATATGTTTGTTTGACCAGGTAAGGCCCACTTAGCTACATGGTGCTTTTGCAGAAGCGACCTGGCCACAAATAATAGCTCAAGGAAGTGGATTACCACGTGGAAATGTATTGCAGCCAAATACTCTGAACGCACTTTATTTCTAAATGTGGAAGGGAAAAAAGCGGAGGAGCCCGGAGAAAAATCCACGCGACCATGGGGGCGAGAGAAACACAAACTCCAAATATACAGCAGCCATTAGGGTCGGGATGGAACCAACGACCACCTCCATACCAGGAGACGTAGTTAACATCTCACCACCGTGGCGCCCAAAGTTAGATGCATCGTTCTGATTGGTGAGAAACGTGAGCTGGCTCGGGCACGAAACGTCTCAGGAAGGAGATGGCTGGCGGTGTAGCCCAAGCAGCAAGGGACCGGTAGCCGAAGGAGGGAACCTCCCCCCAACATGGCAATGGGCTCTGAATTATCACTTAAATATTGTAAATCTAATTAATATAAACGTGGCATTAAAAATTACTACGATGCGCGTAAATTAGTGTTACGTGCAATATATCACGTTCGTGTGATTATTGCTGTTGGCTGTTACCTGGTGAGGTAAAGCATTTGATTTAATTTACATTTCGTAAACTTGGCAACCGTACGAGACAACGCTTCCTCACACTGTGCCGGTCAAGGCAGCTTGTTTGACCACACTTCACCGCCAGTGGTCAGTCCAGGTTTATGCAGGGATGGGGGCCCAGGAATGGTTCAGATATCACTCGCCACGAGTGGTTGGTCTTCTGACCAGGAGGTTGATGATCGGCATTTGCTCGCCGTTTTGATGACATCTGTTGTGGGTTATCAAAGTCACAGGGTAGGGATCAATCACGATAAGGTCAGCGTCTTCCACCCCAAACCGGCCGGATCCACACAACCCACGTAAAAGATGCAGACACCTAATGTGCAAGTGTAAAAAAAATCACAGACTCTTTATCCTGTGTGCGCTGCTGTGGCTACAAGCACCAAACAATAAACCGCATTATTTAGCGCTGTCACGTACATACATTTGAAGGTGGTGGGTGGATGTGTGGGCTGGTGAGTGGGTGAGTGGTTAAGTGAGTAAACCGATGAGTGTGTGGGTGGGTGGGGGTGAGTGTGAGCGAGTGGTTAAGCGAGCAAAAGGCTGAGTGTATGGGTAGCTGAGTGGATGGGTGGGATGGTGTTTCGGCAAATTCACCCATGCTCAGGGCAAAGCAATCGAATGTCTAAAATCACTCCGAACCTGAATCTGTAATATCTTCGCTCTTCATTGCGCCGTACAAACCCAAGCAAACAAAAAAAAAACATTGCTCGTATTGACCGCTAGCCGTGGAGGCTATAGAATCGAAAGTGAGGTGCCCGTGCCGGGTTCACGGCGCAGCGCGCGCACACCGCCACCCCCACTCCGACCGCTCCGCGCCGCGCGTGCGCGGGACCCGCAGCAAACTCATCGCGATGCAAAACCTCCCACGCGTCCGTCCCACGAGCTCGTGGGCTAATTGTCTCGCAGATGATGAGCAGCTGAGTGCGTCTGCCCATCCCGCACCTGGCGAGTACAAACAGCCACGGCTCGCGTCGCCACCAGCACACAACGTACCCTCCGCACGGTGGTGGGTGAAGGGAGAGGTGGGGAGGAGGGTGATGGGAGGGGGGGGGGTATCTGACGAAGTTATTTAGGTTCCAGCGACAGACAATGATGGACAAGGCAGGCGCAGCCTGGAAGTTGTTTCTGCCGCTCGCTTGCATCACGCGGGACTGTCGCCAAGTTAACGTCTCTCGCCTTTGTTTGTGTGCGTGCGTGTGTGTGCAAATCTATTCCTATTTATTCCAATTGCTCGTTTCCTCGTCGAGTCGCCAGGTATCCGGTTTGGTGTCTCGCAAATCGAGCGGCGCATGCAGCCTCGCGTTGTGAGACGATGGCTCACAGGAGCAGACATCACAAGATTACATAGAACCGAGATTCCTTCAAGCGAGCTTTTCTTGTTTTATAAATGCACACATCAAGGGGCAAATGAGTTCTAACAAAATGTTTTTTTTTCTCCATTTCTCGTAGAAATATCCTCAAGTTAAGTTAAAGGCAAACGTAATAAGATGGCTTTATATTTGTTATACACTCACTCATTGGTGTCTCTGACCCACAAGACACGCAACCACCTCCAGAGCTGTGGCCTTGGGTTAATGGGACGGGTCGAGATGAGGTACAGAAATACATGGGGGGGGGGGGGGGTGAGGGGCAAACGCACAATCACGTCCCTAGGAGCCAGACCGCTCCAATGGGAGGGGGGGGAGGGGGGTAATGGGGGGCAGGGTGAGCGCGGGGGGGAGGGGACAAAGGGGACCCGGTTCCCCCTTCTACCCCTACGAGAGGGAGCCGGCTCCCCCTACTGAAAGCTCAGCCCCCATATACACAACAACAACAACAAATGCTGCTACAATATTTAACTCTGCCAGTTCTGCGAACGTAAACAACCACACGCGGAATGCCTTTTCCTCAAATACACCCGGGGTAAGAGCCCGGGCACAACTCGCATGCAGATCGTATCGCTACTCATTCTGTTTAACGTTTATCTTTCGTTGAATTTTTTTATTGTATAGCCCGCCCTTCCTCCCACTCGCGGCTGCCGCCCCCTTTTAAACAAGGTCATGCTACGAGGTTGCCCTCGAGTCAACCAGACCATGCAACAAAACGAGCCCCAGACACACAACTCCGGTGGGCTGTATTGGTTGGTTCACTTAATTGCCCACGTGTCGCTGAAGGAGTGTTATTAGTCTTGGAAATAGACACCGCCGCCTACTGCATATGCCTGCGAAACCTCTGGGCCAAATGCATTCCTCTAATCGTGTAACGTGTGTGATTTCTGATTTCCCACTACTCACGGCCAACGTCAGTGACAAATATCTGAGCCAGTCCTGGGCAACCTCTGTCAACTCACTGTATCAGTTAAAAAGCATAACAAAATATTTGTCTTGAAATTGAATATTCACTGGAGCTTTTTTTTTTGCCAATCAAGAGAAAACGTCAACTGGGGAGATGGAGCGATGGAGGCAGCTCATGTGCAGGTGCTAGATGGTTCGTTGAATCGCAAGATCATGAGAGATGGTGACGGCGTGGGGGAGACGTCATCCAGCAGTGAATTGTTCATGGCTAATAATGGTGACTCCAAAACAGGTTTTATTTTTGGGGCGCAAACTCATGGAAAGAGTCATGGCAAAAGCAACCGCAGCTTGATGGAGCAATCAGCAATCCGAGGCATGCTTTTGAAAATCAGTTTTTTTTTCTGTTGTTGTCTCGCATTGTGACATAAGCTACACGCTAAAAGCGGGATAAAATTTCAGAATTTAGACAAAATTACGTGGACTCGGAGCCACCCAGAGAGAAGAGGGACCGGGGGGGGGGCTTATAAAATGAAAATTTTGTTTCTCCTGAGGCGAACAGAACAAAGGGCCCTGCAACAGGCCTGCATTTTTTTTGGCATGAATGAAAGGGCCCAATGGGGTATTTTTAGTTCATATTTTGCAAGTAAGGCCCCACTGAGCTATGTAGCTCTTTTTTTTAAAGCGACCTGGTCAACAAATAATAGCTCAATGAAGTGGCTTATCACGTGGAAATATATAGCAGCCAATGATACTCTAAACGCACGTTCATACTAAATGTGAAGGGGAAAGAATTAACCCGTAAAAACAAAGTTTTTCACTTTAAATCCTTTATATGCGTGGCGGCTAGTCCTCTCGTCCTCTGGCTTGAGATGGCTGCCACCTATGGGTCAGATGATTGCCTGCCACCGTTAAGCAATTGGTAATTAAACATAATTTTTTTTCCTAAAAAGTGTAAAGTTTTGGAAAACATTTTTCACGAAAATAAATTGTCACGCACAACGAGTCAGTGTGCAAAATGTCAGCTCGATTGGATCACGGGAAGTGGGTTAAAAACGACCGAAAGATTTGCACGGTCGTAAGCGCGCAATCAAGCAAGCAAGTGAACTTAATATAAAGGATTTAAAAAACCAGGTGATCAGGAGAAAAATCTACGGGGCCAATGGGAAAGAGACACGCAAACTCCAAATATACAGCAGCAGGCGTCAGGGTTGGGATCGAACTCACGACCTCCTGTATACCAGGCGAGGTAGTTATCATCTCCTAGCCACCTTGGCGAATTCTGCTCAGGAAACTCCTGGAATTTCTGAAAATCTCCAGCGTGGACTCTCTGAAAACCCGTGAGGCAATATGAGACATTATAACAATAGGTTTTTATATGATTTATTATTTTATTTCTATTAATATTTTGTTATTTATTTATTTTTACCTACGTGACTTTACCGAACAAACCTGAGAGTAGAATAGGTTTTACCCTTTCTGGCAGTAAAACAGATGTCAAGATGTTAAAACACCAAACGCAATCCTTATTCAAGGCATCCTGTCTGCATTAACCACACGGACTTGTGGTGACCACAAGTGCGCTGTCTTTGTGCTGTTCGCCTTTAGGCGTTCTCTGGTCTAACACTTTGAGACTAGGCTCAAAAGAAAGCTGTCTCTGGTGTGGACCAACCAGTTTCAAAGACAATGCCATTTATTATCAGAGCATGTTTTGGTTTGCATGTTCACCACAAGTGCGTGTGTTTAATGCAGACAGGATTCCTTGAAGAAGGAGTCATTTGGTGTTTTAACATCTTGACACAACTGTTTTATCACCAGAACGGGTACAGCCTATTGTTATATTTTAATACTGGCAAGAAAGGTTCCATATAATATCAGACATTGTTCTTACATGCGAGAGAAGAGTGCAAGAGTTACTAGGGTGGGCACACTACAGGGGGGGAGGGTGGGGGTGGGGTCGGTGAACGGGGGGCGCAGGGTTTAGGGGGTGACCACGAAACTTCTGAATTTGGACAAAATTCCCGAGCCATTCAGTTGGTTGCTCAATAGCTGGTAGTGGGGGAAGGGGGGGGGGGAGACGTTTGCGAAGCCAGGCCCCACAAGGTGAATTAAATGCAGCTGTTTGTCCTTGCACTATCTTTTCTGTCAAAGCCATCGCAACTTGCTGGAACGGTAATTTTCGCCCAATCAGGCGTGGATGTCATCTCCACCGTCTCATCCGTAAGAAACTGATGGCATTGGAACCCTCGCTTTGCCCTTCCAGCGGTTTTTATGTTTGCCGCTTACACCACCTCACTTTGTCCTCTGATTCGTAAGCCATTGACCCAAGCATATTTTGTTGGTACCCCTCATGGTGGAAAATGCTCACGATGATTATCTTGGAATATATTTTCTGCAGGTCACTGATGTGTGCAATTTCGCCATGGCAGCTATTTGTGAGACTATTGTTAAAATGCGGGAATCTGATGATTTTTTTCTCTCCAAATGATACGAAACATCTACGGAATATGAAAATGAATAGGAAGTATGCATGTAAAGCAGACGACATATATGCTAAGCCTCATGGTCACGCTGCTTCCACAGCATTTGCCACCCCAGGCGGTATTGGTCATTTAAGTCTGTGAAATATTGTGCACGTTAGAAATTGTATTATTCTCAATACTGACCAACCCCCTTGGCTCGTGGGTTATATCCCTGTAGGTGAAATTCCTACAGCCATTGTGTTAATTGTGCATTTTGTTCAAGCTGCTTGCCTCTGAAACGTTGGCCAGCTGCCTGTGCTTGCTGGAATCCGACAGTGTTTAGAGGGCAAACGATTGCACGCCCATTGTTTTGACCTCCCTCTTTGTCTCGGAATTGGTATGCGTGCTGCGCGTGGTATGGGTGGTATGGGTGGTACGCGACTCCGCAATGATTAAGGCAAGTGCTATTGATTAAGGGAGCTCTTGGCAAGACCCATGCTTAAGATGTTGTTTGAGTTAAAGCAGCCTTTCGTTGTATAAAAAAGGTGTTGCGCTGTTCTGGCGGTGGTAGGGCCTCCGCTAGAGGGAGCTCTTACAGAGGTGATTTGGCCTACTCTTCCAAGTTGGACGGGGATCTTAGAAAGAGGCTGAACCTACCCGCATCCTACCTGAACACACATGCGCACGATCGAATGTGGTGGAACCATTTCTATTGCTGGGTGGACACTGGTGGGGGTAGGGAGGGGTGCGAGGGGGGGATTAAGAAACTTGCTCCATAATTTCGATCACTAAGCCAAGGAGATCAAAATCAACCGCCAACCTCTGAAAGCCCAGGGTGCTAATCGTCACACCATGGTAGCATGCCATCATTTACTGAGATTAATATGAACACATAAATACTAAAGAAAAGAGGCAAATGTAGTAATTACGTTTTTTTACCCTTTTTAACCCAACCCCAACGAGTCTATTATTTTAATGGTTTTTTTATTTTGCTCCCAAATGTATTAATGCCGTATGTTTTTGTAAGAATCGTAATTGTGTCAAGTGTATGCAATTGCAGTTGCATTTTTAATCCAATTTAAAATCAAATTGTAATCCTTGAAAAATAATTACTAGTCAGTATTGAGTTAAGTGCTTGCTGGTAATTTTATACAAATGTTGCTTGAGATCGGAAGCCCTCTTCGGAAGTGCAGAGCCTCTGAAACGATTGGCTCCACATCTGGAATGCGAGGCATTCCACGCAAAGGCATCTGGAGCATCTCCGGCAGATTGAAAGAGCAACCGCGGTCTCATTTTCCACAACCCGGAGGGAACCATACAGGCTCAGCACTGGCTCTGCCCTGGCTCTGGTCTGGCTCAGCACTGGCTTTGACCTGGCTCAGCACTGGCTCTGACCTGGCTCAGCACTGGCTTGACTTGGCTCAGCACTGGCTCTGACTTGGCTCAGCACTGACTCAGCACTGGCTCAGCACTGACTCAGCACTGGCTCTGTCCTGACTCTGACCTGGTTCTGACCTGGCTCAGCACTGGCTCAGCACTGGCTCTGACTTGGCTCAGCACTGGCTCAGCACTGGCTCAGCACTGGCTCTGGCCTGGCTCAGCACTGGCTCAGCACTGGCTCAGCACTGGCTCTGTCCTGGCTCAGCACTGGCTCAGCACTGGCTCAGCACTGGGTCTGACCTGGCTCAGCACTGGCTCAGCACTGGCTCAGCACTGGCTCTGCACTGGCTCAGCACTGGCTCACCACAGAGAGTCTATGTTCGCATATCAACGCGGCCCAGGCTTGTGGCCTGTACCCAAATCTCAACCCGCGTCGCGCTTATATTCCGTTGCCGTGACGGTGAGACAGGAATCTATCGGGCGACACCCGGGTTGCCATCGAATGGCTTTACAAAACCACAATACCCCGGTTGAAACCTCGCTCCGTTGCTTTGTCAAATGCCAGACGAAAGAAAGGCCGTGAGACACTTCGACGCAATCAGTGATCAACGTCAAAATGTTGTTTTGCTTCCAGCAGCGGAAATTCCACATTCTTATGGCGGGGGGTGGGAGGGTGGGCTGGGGTTGGGGTGGGAGGGTATATCTAAATTATTACGTGGTTTATCGAACCCAGAGAGATGATGGGCGGAGTAAAATCCCACCTCTAAGAAGACAGGTTGCCCAGTCGTCATGGAAACGAGGCCTATGTTGTCTTGTATCGGTTCTCAAAGAGAGGCACCGCAGCCACGGCGGATCGTATGTCTGCGCTCTCCACAGGCGTTCCCAGTGCGGCAGCTGTTACGCTGCTGTGAATATCCATCCTTGCTGCCTCGACCCCCTGAACAATGTGAGCCGGTCGGTGCACATCCGCGCAGCCGAGTGCCTACGTAAAACAAGGTTAAAGGTGCAGCCCTGCATAACGTGTGTTGTTGTTGTTGTTGTTGTCGCTGCTGCTACTTGCTGCCCGTGCCACCGCAGGCCGGGAAGGGGCGCCACGCCGGTGAGCTCCGTAGAGCGAGGCGCTACTCTCGTGCTCTACTCTTCCAGCCTGGCCAGACGTCTCGGAAGAGACGGGGAGTTACCCACTCGTTATCCTACCGCACACGACCTGCCTATCGACTGACAGCGGCGGATGGTGGGGGGGAGTGGAAAGGGAGGGGTGGGGGGGGGGGGGCAATTTCAGAATCTTGCACCGCCGTTTAATCCACCACGCCGGGAGATTGAATCCACGGGGCTCACCCCCACCCCCACCCCCGATGTGCAAGTCCAGCGTGCTGACCGTTACACGGTGACGGCGTCAAAATTCCCCCAGGGCGCAGCGGTAAATACCTGTCAGGTGCCCTCGCTCGCCCCGCTGGGGATTGGAATGCGCGGTTTTGCTTATGCGCTCGCCGGCGCTCAACCAGCGACTTAATCTTTATCACCGGGCATGCCCAACGTGTCACATGCCAAAGCGGCGAACCTTAATTCCACTGCTCGAAAATGTGGCGCTGGATTCTGACGTCTCGGCGATTGATGAGCTGCGCTTGCGGCGAGCGATGAAGCGCCGGATTTATACGCCGGTGGCTTGCCTGGGAGGGGCTCGTGGTGGCAGGCGAGTGGAGTTGTGGAGGGAGGGGGGAGAATGCTGTGGGGGTGTGGGGGCGGTATGTGGGCCTGCTCAGCCGAGTGGCACCGCGCATGGCAATGAATGAGATGGGGGGGGGGGGGGGGGGCTGCCGAGCGCTGGCAGCGTGCGTCTCCGCAACTCGTCGCTCTGTCACGGCGCATCAGAATGCTTTAGCCCTCTTCAATTTCATTCCGTCACCTAATGCCACTTTTGGCACCGCTCTTGCCGGCGTTCGAAGATTGCACGATTGATTGTTTTTAACAGCCCGGCATGGCCGGGATGATATTAATTAGTTTTTTTGCGCAATTTGTCGTGCAGGGGGGGGGGGGGCAGGCAGAGGGGAGGATGGATGCACAAGTGGGCATCATTTTTACAAGTGTCAATAATGCCTGCTGTTAGCCAAGGTACTCCAAGTCCGCCGAGGCGCTGTGTGCTGTGTGCATTGAGCACGCGCTTCACCAATAAGGTCAGCGGATGCAAGAGATTCTCAAAATTAATGCGTTTTCGGTCGGATAACTCCTCTGAGTGGCAGCCACAATGGAGTGTTCTTCTCGTGCCGCAGAGTCGGGGAATGGTTTTTGGAAAGGCACCAATTAGTAGCCGGGTACATCGACATGTTGAGCCGTGGATGGGATTCTAACGCACGAGAGACGCTTCCAACAAAGCTCCCGTAGCTGACCCCACTGCCACTTGAGATCGTTTCCATGCCTTGAGAAGGCTTACTCGTGAGTCCATTTGCATTCTCTGGGAACTCGACTCAATAGGAGGCGTAATGACCACTCCGAAGACCGCGCGCTAATTAACAATGCACCTGGAGTGTACTTGTAGGTTTACCAATATGCGAATGAAAAACTGATAAACTATGCTTTCAGGGGTGAACGCACAAGACTGTCCGGAAGGGAGGAGGGGTGGGCAGAGGAGGGCAAAAGGGCCAATTTTCTCCAGGTTTCACAGCAAAGGGAGCCCACGACAGGCATTGTTTTGTAGCAAATGAATAAGGTAACCCCGGGCGACATTCCTGCCCCAGGCCTTCAGCCTCGGGCCTCCAGAAAAATAAAATATAAACGAACCCTTGAGCAGCCTTGCGAACGTGGAGAGTGTAAATTGTCTCGAGCTGCTATCGGCCCGGCACAACCATCGTCCTGGCTTCTCATTAGGAGCGCCATCAGAGAACCACGTGTGACCCCGAGGCGTGTGATCATCGGCGCTCCGCCGCAGAGGCCAGCGGACCGATCGCACGAGAGGCGAGCTCCGTGCGAGCGCCTGTGCGTAATGCGCCGATGAGGGAGTCATTTTGTGCCATTTCGGGGGTAAAAACAAAAATAACCGCTCGCGTTGTTCAGCGGCCGAAGTGGAAAGCGCCTCTCTCCGCCACGAAGAGTTTCCTGCCGGCGCGAATGCATCGGGGGTGGCGCCAGGGTTGCTGCCGGTGACTGATTGCTACCTTCGTGCGCGTCTGGCAAGCGTGCAATTTAGCCAGAAGGGTCGACGAGCCTTGCGCCAGCTGGTCAAACGCTCCCATTCGAATGCTTGGCACCCATAGTTGGCACTTTTTAAAATGTAATTTTATTATTAAATGCACTTTCTATATTTTCTTGGCGCCGCCTCTGGGACGCGGTGTTGTCATCTGCTGATGTGTGCGATGAAAGAGCTGTTTGGCATTAATTGGAGTGGATGACTGTGAACGCTCAGCCTCTGCCAACCAAGCTGCCCCACCGCTTGCTTGGTGCGACGAACATGCGCATCGAGCTACTTTTGTTATCACGGTTGCCGAGTAGAGACCTACAAGATCCACAGGCCACCAAGACCCACAAGGCCCAGTGGCCATCAACACATTCACGAATGAAGTTTTAATAGATGAAAGTCGGTGTGCGCGGCTACACGATAATAACCTAAGGCCTCTATTTCGTCTCCCACTTTCACGTCGTTTTGCAAATACGTTGCCACTTTATTGACACCACGACCCGATGAGCCTTGCCTCAACCCAAACTTACGTCGGTGACAGCATCGTCCATCCTCTCCTTCAGTCTGCGCCACCACCACCACCACCTACCTTGTGCATCACTTTGATTTACGTCGTTTCGATATCCGTCGTCCCACCTTTCAGGAATGCATTACCGACGTAAACCGGGACCATTACTGTGCTTGGGAGATGAGATGGTGGGAAGGAATTCCGAAGTGGAGCAGTGGCGAGGACGGACACAAGGAGACTCGGAAGAGTTTTGACCTGCAGCGTAGTTACTGAACGCGGTGATGATGAGACAAAACAGCCAGTCGGGCAGAGCGAGTCCTCAGCATGATTGGAGGAATCAATGAGTGTGATTCACGGGAACAGTGACCGTGATAGTAGCAATATTTTAAGTGTTTTTTATTTATTTATAGAGTGCCTTAGCTCAAGGCGCTTTATAACACATTAAAAAAGCGGGAACAAAATATGGAGCGTTTTAAGATTTCAGGGCGTCTGTAAGGGCCGAGGAATGAGTGACCTTAACGGAGGGCACACGGGGTCACGAAAGGGCAGGAGAGGGACGGGAAGGAGTGGAGGGGCGAGGGGATGGAAGAGGAATGGAATTGAGTAAATGTAGAAGAGTTTAGGCTTTCAAAGAGGAAACGAAGGAGGTTACAGAAGGGGGATTGCTTAATGTAGAGGGGAAGTGTGTTCCAGTGGGGGGCTGCAAGGAGCGAGTGTAATCATTAGGAGACGACTGTCCACTGATGAGTGGCCGGAGTGAATTGGTGAGTGCTTGATCGTCAGTCACCCTGACTGGCAAGTGAGTAACGAAGCATAGATTAATTACCTCACTGTCGATTCTCCTCGCTCACAATGCGCGCACCGAATCTTTTGTACACTAGAATCTGTCGTTTACTCGGGCTACATCCAGTGCTGGGTGATTGGCGCGTCGTGGGCGTTATACGACCATACTTCGCTACGCTCGTTATTGAGGGTTGATGAAGTCGGGGGGGGGGGGGCGGGGCATTAACGGCATGAGCGTAGAAGTATAGTACAACAATGGGTTTTGCTTCACTGCGCTCTGCGGACAACGTAGCCACGTAGCCTCTGACAACTTTTTTAATGTTTTTTACCTACGTGACTTTACCGAAAAAAACCTAAGAATATGAATCCTTGCAGTCGCGAAAGCTTCAAATCTAGAACCTCTGACAACTGTTGTGCAATCTGCGGACGTCCATTGCGCCAGCATCCTGGCTCATCCTCTACGTAACATCCGAGATCTGACGATATCGGTGGCAGTCTGGGTGGTTCGATTGTAGGCGCTCGCGTTAACGCCGCTCTGCAATTGTGGGTTTCCGCTCGCCCATATCTCACTCCTGGTGCTGCCCCCGGTAATTTAATCTTGCAGAGAGGGAGGTTTAAGTATCCTGTGGGAGGAATATTCACGTCAATTCCCTTCTGGCGGATTTTTTCCCCCCTTTTCATTCTATTTTATAGCTCTGCACATTGTCAGACCGCAATGTTCTCAAGTGATCGGCGGTCTATTATAGACGCGAAGATCGGTCGATTATTTCCCTTCGTTTTTCGACAGCCCTGCTGCTTCAAGATGAAAGGTACAACCCAGACTGACTAAACATGGCGAATGGCCTCCAGGTGTCTCGCCGACGGACTTATTTTGATTCAAAGCCCTCTTCATATGAATGTCCTAGCTGCAAGTTGATGGCTGGAGTTCTGCCATGATCATTAGCTTAACATTACAAGCGAGTTTGGTGTCTTCTGCGCTATGAGAATGAGCATTTGCTGAATTCTAAAAAGGCGTACGCTTGTAAACTGATTACTTGATCCGATTAAAACAAGTTCTTTACATGTTTCACATCATTTGCAATGCGAGTGGTTCATTGCTTTCGTTCGAGGTTATGCCTGTCCAAATTCCTCCTGGATTAGAAAGTGTGTGTGTGTGAGAGCCGCATATATGTCCATGTGCATCCTAGCAACCACCTTCCTCCACTGTTCCTCTCTGTAAAATGTGGAGGAGCCATTTGTTTTCGCAACATCCAGTCACCTGTCTAGAGGAAAGGAAGATGATCATGTGGGCGTCATTACGACAGTTTTGTGATGATGCCCACATCCCCCAGGTGGCTTCCAGGAAGCAGTGGCGAGCTGTCGCTCCAGGTCAGCTTGCTAACGAGGAGGAGGCTGTTTATCATTTTCACCGCACTCGCGAGAAGATGGCTAGCGGCGGTGCTTAATTTCAGGTGGAACCGTCAAGAACGCTGTTACGTGAATCAGTCTAGCACGCCACATCCATCTCACTTCATTTCGTCCTCATTATACGTCTAAATCCACTCACAGAGCTACAGGAATATAAGGTTCGATAATTTAAGATTAATATGGATAGGTATACCCTATAGTCTAGTGGTAGTGCCTTACACCAATAACCCAAACTCTAAGCAATATAGCATGACATACTTTGTTTCTGTATCATTTGAAATGCATTTCATATTCTGCAGAGTCCTAAGCCTATTGGGGCATAGGCCTTCGCTTACTAGACTGGCCAGCCTTTTTGGCTTAGAGTTGTGATTGAGCCCCTGGCTATCCGTATAAGAAAATTAAAAAGTTACAGCCCTGAAATTGCTTGCTCAACCCACTGCTTGTGGAGCGGCCTCCACTGGAGGGAGCTCGAGAGAAGCCCCTCTAGAAAGGGTATTTTTGGTCTCCTGTTCCACACCGGCCAGACACCTTCGGTGTGAGGCCACGGGCCACTGGCAGTCCCTGGTGGCATTTAGTACGGGCCCCGACAATGCACAAACAGTGAACCCCCCCCCCGCCCTCCCATCGTCATCATCGTGCTGTCAAACCCCAATGGCTTCAAATAGTGTGGCGGCCCTTACATTGATGAGGTCTTATCGGCGAAAGTGGTCTCCCCTCTGAAAATGAGCGAAGAAGTGTGAGTCACTGACACTGTCCCACCACACACACTATGCTGATTGCTTTACCAATTAACACTGCTGGGTGGACAGAGGAAGGCGAGATTGAGACCTGCGGATCGATTTATCCATGTATACTGGTCCGTATTTATTTAATATGAGCACAACTCACATTCATCAGCACTCGCCTTAAAACCTATGTGATCGGCGATTTTTGCAGCCATGGCTCTCCTTCGTAGCACAAAATTAACTTAATAGCACGTACAATAGCACATTTTAAGTGCTATGAAGAAGGTCCATTGATTGTATAATGGCTCATTAGATATATATTTTAATTGTGTTTGTGCACCACTGCATACACAGCACCAGCAAATAATTTGGTCAAAACATAAATACGGATCAACGTATTGGCTATGAAAGTCTACATTTATACTGATGGATTGACACGGGTGTTAGGTGGGTGGGGAGAACGGTAGAGGTAGGTGTACCCACACTTTACCCCACCGCACGAGACCACCTGCACTCATGCTGCTGGGTTGACAGCGGCGAAGAGAACGTGGTGACGAGGGGCGGCGGGTGAGAGGGCTTTGGCGATTTAGAAAACTTCCATCATTGTTTCAACGCTTGGGGCAAGCGAGCTACCAAAAGGACCGACGTGAATTTACCTCCACTGCTTGCACGCTTGCAATGAATGGGGGGGGGGGGGTGGCATTAGCTATTAAACGGCAAAGGGGACTTTGATCGACGGAAACCGCTGGTGAGTGCCAGCCTGCAAACTGGCCCCCGCAGTTGGCTGATATAACAGTCGGGGCTCGGCCTTCCTGCTATGGGGTGGTGGTAGGGTGGGGGGCTGTTAGTTTATTTTCCGACACTTTCACAGAGCCTCACTGTGAAAACAGCGACGCGCGCCGCAATTTATTCGGCGAGTGGATAATTGCCCCTAGCAAACAAACATTTAGTACGGCACTCCAGTGCGTCCGGGGAAAACCGCGGCTGAGTAATCCTGCAAGCGTTTAAACTTTCGCAGGTTTCCCCCAGAGGGCATTGGGAGGGAGGTGTTCTTCTTCAGAATGAGCTCGTCCCTAAATCAGGTTGCAGGGGTTTTTATTTTCTTTGCCTTTTCAACAACACGAAACCGGATTAAAAAAAACAGAGTCAGGATACATGGGTTCGATGCAACCGCAAAATTAAATGCAATGTTTATTTTAACGCACAGTGTTTGCTCACTGACGACCAGAGAGAGAGAGAGAGAAAAAAAAAACTACTCAGAGGCGCGAGCAATCACAGGCAAGCAGGCGGTGAGCCGATGTCAAATTAATTCCCAAGCTCTGCGATCCTCTATTTATTAAGGTGTTATCGGTGTTTACGTGTGGGAGTTAAACGAAGTTCCCGGAGAAAACGAACGGGGTTGGGGCAGCCATTACTCTATATCATACAGATGGAACAAAGTGGAGTCCACACTTTGCTCGAGCGCTTGATCAGGGCAAGCTGGGTTTGGTATCTCAATGACAAGTTTCACATCACATTTGTGTGTGAACACGCACAATTAAGGCGAAACATTTTTTACGCACTCGTCAACAACACTCAGTTCATGTAGAAAACAACATCTTCTTGGTTCTTTCGGTAAAGTCACGTAGAAGGGAAAGAATAAAACAATAAAAATATAACATAATAATAGTGAGAATTGTATTTTATTATGTTTTTTTTATTCTTTTCCTTCTGCGTGACTTTACCGAAAGAACCAAGAAGATGAATCCCTGCAGTCACAAAAGCTTTAAATCGAAAGAGAAAACAACATCTTACTTTTTAACTTTTCATAGCAGTCAATATGACATCTCTTACTTGGGGTTGGATAATTTTTTTTTTCAACTTGATTTATTAATGAATAGCAGCATGCCAATCTGCCTGGAAAATCGCTTCCTTTAAATCAACTAACATTTAGTTTATACAACTACTGCTGGAGCGCATTGGGAAAATAACTGGGCAAATGAAAGCGCTGTGCTCTTGAATTTCAGAAGCTAATGAATGTACACACAGTGACAGACCGAGCGTGTGTCGTTGTGACCTTTGTTTTATAGGCATCTGGGAGCCCATCGAGATGATGCCCGTGTCTTTCAGTGGTCACCTGAGTGCGTTATTTATTTGCCTTCGCGTAGATGTGAGTGAAAGAACGCGCATAAATGAATGACAGCATTCGACTGTGTGCAAATAAATACGCGCCAGCGTCTGCTCGTGCGGATGTGTGTGGAATGGTCGAGCGGATTGGCGCTGTGCTACGAACCCGGCGAGCTGAGTTCAATTTCCCATGCATAAACATCAGCCCTGGGGGGTATAGGCTGCCCGGCGTGTGATGCTGGCCACGTGGTCTCCCCTCTCGTGCGCCTTACCGGCCTTTATAGGTCTTCTGTGACAGCCCTTGCCTCATCAAGCCATGTAGGTGACATGGGGGATTTCTGTCGTTGTGATTCGTGAACAAACACTAATACCTTGCTTGACAAAGCTAGGTTCAATTCATAGGCTGTGGTTCATATCAGTGTTAGGGATATTCATGCGCCTCTCGTGTGACCTTCCCTGATTGACTCAGCCTGAAACATGTGTCCGATGCAGTGTGCAAACATCGGTGCTCGGTGAAGCAAAGGCAGGCGCCGTGGCAACTGCACCACCTATTTGTGTGCCCCGCTGCTATTACTGGGTGCTCACTAACAGCACTTTCCTATGCAGCCTATTATTACAGCTTGACAGGGTGGGGGGGTGGGGGAACGTTGTCATTGTCCGCGAATATCGGTAGCCTCCACATTGCTATCACTGCGATGTAGCGCATCGCCAATTGTGCGTGGATCCATCGCGGTCGTTTCTGCGACCGAGAGCGTGACCGTGAAACGGGGGAGGGAGGGAGGGAGGGGAGGGGAGGGGTTGGTGATGCTGCGCTTCGACAGTCAGAGGGCAGCTGGTGAAGGCAGCGCCTGGGCACGCGTGGAGTTAGCTGCTCTGAGCGAGAGGCGCCGCCAATTGCGGAGCTCTCATCGATGTCGGCCCGGAGGGACATTACCCCTCTGTTAGTTGTCTGCCGCGACGATGCCGACCCATTTGGAAGGGCTACGTCATCGAGAAGAGTCATGTTGTTGCTCCTGCTGCTGCTGGTGGTGGTGTGTGGCGGCGGTAGTGCAATGGTACGCGCGCTGCGCTAGCAACCGGGCGACCCGAGTTCGAGTGCCCGCCCACGGTCCAACACCACTGACGATTATCTGAACCGGTCCTGGGCCTCGTTTAGGTCGACTCGACCTCAAGTGTGTACCTGGTTGCGGTGTGTAAACATCGCCACGAGGGAAGCAAAGGCGGCCGGGCGTAGGTTGCTTACCACCGGTCCCCTCGTGTGCCGTGCCAGCCTTCATAGGTGCTCACAAACGGCACTTGCCCCAACTGTTGAGGCTAGACGGGGGACCTTTGTCTTTGATGGTGTGTCGATCCTGTCAGATCTCGGAAGCTAAGCAAGTAGCGCTTGAACAGGCGGCCACGGCAGTAGAGGCCAGTGCAGCAATAAACACTGGTTGTACCGTACTTCCACGCTCGCCATTTTCACCAACCCGCACACAGACCAGTGCACCGGAGGTCAAATTACCCGCAAGACCTGCATATGCTTAGGGGAGAGGGGAGGCCAACATCTCACGCAGCAGTGGATTTACAAAGGGCTGTATCCGCACAAAGGGTTACCCAGAGGTACTTAGAGGCCCCGGGACAGAATGCAACAACCGGGTGGCGTTCTGCGCCCCAAAAAAGTAAGTGCCGAAAAAACCAGGGCCCATTTTTAGGGTCCTTTTTTGTGCGAGGCCGGCGCAAACTGATCCTTTTACCCCCCCCCCTCTCCTCGCGCTATGTGAGCAACCCCCCAATGTGCTCGTTACACAAATCGCACACGGGCGCGCGGCGATGCCGCGCTCTCAGAGCATTCTGATTGCGCCGTTGAGAGCGCTCGAAGGAGGGGGACAGAGGCGTTGAAGTCGGTGCACGAGGCACACAACAGAGGCTCCCATTGTGCTCGGGCTCTCGCCGGCTTTCTCCGCCGGTCTCGCCGTCACGCGACTTGAAAACGCGCGAGCGACGCTGAGCCAACCAATGCCTGTCCTTGAAACGGAGGGCAAAAGGGCAGATGGGCCGTTGGCTCGAGGATGTTAAAGAGCTCGCGTCTCCGCAGGCTTCTAGACGGGCTTGACGATTGCGAGCCTCTGTGGTCTGGCGACAGGAGAGGGCCTCGCAACAACAATAATCTCCTCCTGCTCCCAGATAGTGGCGTGCGTTTCTCCGCTCACGCGGAAACGAAGGATCGGCTAATATCGATGGGTGCCCGCGTGCAGCGCCATAGATCTCGCGCCACGTAAACGTCACGTGAACGGACGCATGGGTTGTGTGAATGGACGCTTGTGTTCGCATTCCGCGCAGCGTTGGGGACCCAGTGCCGACTCTGCCATTTTGCTGGGCACAACACCGTAGCCAGCCCAGCCTGGCACCGTGTCGTGCCAGCCCAGCCTGGCACGACATGGTGCCAGCCTGGGCTGGCTACGCGGGGGGAGCAGGCTGGGATGAAGGTGGATTGTGGGTAGGAGCGGTGTGCGTGGCTTCAAGGGGACCTGATGCGCGCCAGAAAGAGGAGGATGGTTTCAGGTGGAAATTAAACACTTTGCAAAGTAATGTTTTGCGAGGAGGAGGAGAGGGAGGATCACACAAGTGAACGTCAGGCAGCTATTACAATGCCTACTGTCAAGTGCAGACAATTCGGATTAAGTGGTTTGAAATGCAAAGTCTTTATTAGCGCATATTCATAGCTTAAATACCAGCCCGCGAGCAATTCTCTTCTCACCCGACCTTAGAAAACGCCAGACTTTCGACCGGTGTAGATTATGTAATGGATGTCAAAGTGAACTGATCTCTATTGAAGTGAGAAGGGTAGGGGGGTTGAGGGTTCGTGACCTAAAAAAACTAAACAAACCCGAACAAACGTGCCCGTTGTCTTTGACCAGAGACGCGTTGGTCTCGTTTGCATGTTCGGGCGATAGCGATGGGTGTAGTCGACTGCACGGCAAGAAGGAGAGCACTGCGGGGTCACGATAACATTGTCGGCACGCCGAGTAGAGAGAGAGGGGGTGGGTGGGTGGGGGGCAGAGGTGGGGGCGGGTGGGGGTAGCGACTCGACGCGCGCGTTCTCGTGTGCCCCTGCCCTTTTTATTGGCAGATAAGAAGCGCAATTCTCCCCCGCCCCCCCCCTACCCCCCCCCCCCCCCCCAATAAAAAATCTGCCACTGTTTGTTGGCGATCGATAATGCATTTAACGTGTTAACTACGTCGCTTCGAAATTTAGTCGTACGGATATATTGCGGTATATTTATGTGGTTTTTTTTTTGCTATTGTGTTTCTTTCCTATGCAAAGGGAATAGCAAATCAGCACCGCATACAAATGTTTCTGCGTACGTGACCCTGCTCTCGTGGTTCATTTGCTCGTTTATGACTGTCTCTGTATTGTGCAAGGGTTGAAACGGTGGCGCGCGGTGATTAACATGGTGGGCCGTGAACCCCGGGACAGCGAAGTTCGAGTTCCAGCCACGGCTCTCATCAGTAGCGAGTGATAACCGTACAGAACCTAGGCTCACCCCCCCCCCCCCACCTCTCCCAATTCACCCATCTGCACTGGCCAGTGTGTGCGATCAAGTATGTTCTATGATTCCCCATGACTGAAAATTCATGCAGCAGTGGATTGAGAAACAGCTGAGACTGTACGTTTTACTGCAGGGCACGTATGTACATCTGTGATGAGAATAGCAACGATAATAGTCATACAACAATTAACATTCACGTTGCGATGGGCGAGTGACATTTGTTTCATAAATTAACTAAAATATAATGTTTCGTACAAGATAATAAATACATGTTTCCACGTAAAAAATTGCGTACCGGTTTACTCTACATGGAGGTTACTCCATTGATTGTCTGTTCATCGCTGTGTGACAGAAAGGAAAATAAATCGTTTGCCTGAAAGAGCTTGATTCAGCAAGCTATGGGCGCACCCTTTGCATTGAAATCTTGACCTAGAAATTACCGAGTCAGCAGAAGTGGCTTTCCACCGAACATTATTATTATTATTACGACTACAGCATGCCAAGCCTACCGCTGTCCGCCTTGATGAGAAAACTGATGAAGGACTCATTGAAAGCCCATGCAAGTGAACGCTCCACTCAGAGGGGTGTGTGCGCAAGCCGCCGGGGCTGTGCGGTATAATTATCTGTGAGAATGTAGCGGCATTGTGGAGATTTCTTAGTTGAGATTGTAATAACGTCCAGCTTGTTCTCCCCCCCCCCCCCGCTCCGAGCCCCCCACCCCCTCTTGCAGTTGCAAAAATGTAACATTGCTCAAGCAAGCCATGGCAGGGCTGATTGTTGGATATTTTAATAATGGGTTGTCATCAAACACAATTTCACTTACACATACGGGTTGATGAAAATTATTCCCCCCCCACCGCCCATTTCTTACGCGACATTGTGCTGCCGTTACTATCCCTGTGGGGCTTCTGATGAGTTAAATTATTGTCAGTGTGACGCGGCTGGCATTTGTGATAAACAGACACTGTTTAATGTGAACAGACACGCTGCGGTGGCGGCAGTAGGCGTTGGAGAGCCGGTGCATCTCAATGCAGGTTCACATTATTTTTTCGAATAATTTTTCGATTAATGTGAACCCGCCACAAATAACGAAATAAATGACACCTCATTCCCATTAGATGTTTTTTTTTTATTGTCATTGTTTTACGCCACAAAGTAAGATAACATATAATTAATTAAGGGGGGGAAATTGCAGTACCAGATGGTATAACTAGATATTAGCATAGAAGCGGGACCCATTTGTTTGAACCAAAACTTGAGTGGAGTTATCCACTCAGTGTTTACACAGAAATTAGTGTTTACACGTACAAGAAAAAATTGCATTCTCTTGAAATGAACCAAATCTCGTTCAGTATCATAAGCTAAGCAGGTATGCACCTAGATAATGGTTGGGAGGGCCGTCTACCACACATACTCGAGATTGTCAAAGGACTTCGGACCTAAGTGGTAGGGAGCACAGAGAAATGCAGCAACATCCAATGTTGTACTGGAATTCTATGGTCCCGCATCGAAGCTCCGTTGCGCTGACCAGCTTGGCAACGTGTTGTCAAATAACCCCCACGTGCCACACGCGTGGACGGTGTGAACGAAACTACACGCAGTACATCTTCTTGGTTCTTTGGGTAAAGTCACGTAGAATGGAAATAATAAAATAATAAAAAATAAAACGTAATAAAATAATTCTCACGACGTTTCAGCCACAACGCAAGCAGCCGTCCTCAGGTGAAGAACAGGTCTGTCGGAAAGACAGCGTCTGTCTGGATGTAGTTCCATAACGTCAACATTCCGTCGCGATTCTGACACAAGATGATGCACTGTTGGCTGTGGAGATCTATATGGAAGTTCCTTCAATCTCATGAAATGATGTCCAGAGCATAATTGCTATTTTGAAAAAAATATTTGTGCAATGTCACATTGTCTTGCATCATCTCCTCTCTTGGACGGCCATCGTGCGCTGCTTTATGTGTAATTAAATTTTCATCTCTCGTTCATCAAAGCTGCCAGTTTTTTCCTCTCCTGCTTTGTCCATCCCGTTGTGTCTCCATCACATTGCCCATCTCTCCCTGCGCCATGTCGGTCCAGTCATTAGCATACCATTAGCATGTCATACGTATACAATGTGTGAGAGTAAAATGTGCGTTACAAACTAAACCGGGAATTCTTGGGCAATCCCCATCAGTGCACGTTATCTTTTAGGTCAAGCATGTTTTTTTTCACCGATGCATTGAGGCACCATTTGTGGTTTTTCCTGCAAACAGAAAGGGTCAGAATGTCACCATGAAGGCAGACGCAGCCTCGGGGGCTTAAACTGAATGGTGTAAACGTCGGTGGCTCTCGTGGACGGTGGTGAGCAAACGTACTCTTTTAGTTCCCGACACTGGATCCCTCTTCCCGATTGAGGTGGTAGACGAATTTCTCAACTGCGAGCACTAACCATCGACTAAAGTAAAAAAAAAATCAGGTAAGGCCCGCTGAGCTCTATGTAGCTCTTTTACAGAAGCAACCTGGCCACAAATGCTAGCCCAACGACGTGGTTTATCACGTGGAAATTCATCAAATCCAAACACTCTTAACGCATGTTCATTCTAAATGTGGAGGGGAACACCGGAGGACCCGGAGAAAAATCCACGCGACCATGGGGAGAACATGCGAACTCCAAATATACAGCAGGCGTCAGGGTAGGGATCGGACGCACGACCTCCCGTAAACCAGGCGATGAAGTTAACATCTCTCCATCGCGGCACTTCTAGTGCCCCAGCAGCAGCTGCAGCACTGACATCTGCCCACCCGATTTAAAGCTTTCGTGACTGCAGGGATTCATCTTCTTGGTTCTTTCGGTAAAGTCACGTAGAAGGGAAGTAATAAAATAATAAATATAAAACATAATAAAACAATTCTCACTTTTTTTATTTTATTGTTTTATTTTTATTATTTTATTACTTCCCTTCTACGTGACTTTACTGAAAGAACCAAGAAGATGAATCCCTGCAGTCACGAAAGCTTTAAATCGAAATACAATTCTCACTGTTGTTTTATTATGTTTCATTTTTATTTTTTTATTACTTCCCTTCTACGTGACTTTACCGAAAGAACCAAGAAGATCTGCCCACCCACCAAGTAATTCTATCTGCTGGTGGAATACTGGCGCTCCCCCTACCTTCCCCCTCACCTAGAATCTTTCATGCCAATTATTTACCCAGGAAAGTCTGTCTCACTCTGTGATCCTCAAGAAGACACTTGGGATGTTTGGTCAATGCCGTTAAGAAGCTTTTGGCTCGACGTGGCCAGACAGTCGGAGCAGCTGAGCTGGCACCGCTGACTGATGCTGTGACTTGTGTGCGAAGAGGTGCTTGCCAATTTAACCGGGGTGCTCAAGTCCAGCCACCGACAACTTTTCAAAATACCGTAACATTGAATTAGCTTTTGCTCTTAATTTGATTAAAGTTGATAGTGCAGTGGGGATAAAACTGGAGAATAAGTAACACAAAAATAATTGAAAGTGTTTGGCATACAAGTAATTCACGGGTGAATTTGGAACGTAGTTCCAATGTCCTGCCATGCTCGATGGAAATCAGCGTATTTTTTTTTCGTGGTGACGAGGCTTTCATAAAAAATTGTCACTGCTTTTTAGCAGATGTTTTATTTTATTTTATCAAGAGTTCCGTGAAAGTTGGTGGCAACAAGGAAGAAATCCCTTACCAATGCAGTTTCTGTCAATCTTACAAAACACGTATAAAGAACTGACGATCTGACATTGTGGTGATTGCTCTGAGCAACAAGCCTGGCTCACTTGACAATGCTCCGAGGCGTTTTAATTTTCACAGTTGATGGAGCACTTGAGTTTCTGAAAACATGGAAGTTTCTTAAAAAAAAAGAAAACTGTATATTCTGAGATAGGATAACTATTTTCATACGAACAACATACGCGTAAATTGCATTTGACCATTACATACAAACATTTGCTGGGGTATTTACAGCAATTGCGTGGTGGACGGGTGAAGCATATAACCACATATTCTTTCACATAACCACAATTCACCGCTAACATCGCGCTGGTCAGGTCCAAGGGCCCCGCTGTTCTGGCGAACATCCTGCTGTGCTCATCACGTTCAGAGGCTCTCGGTGATGGAAATACGCGGTCCCTGTCATAGGAATGGTGGATTTCTCTTCCTCAGGACTATGAGCAGAAAAAGTCCAAACCGGGGCGTTATGACAGCTGGGATTGTCTGGGTCGGCGATCTGGAGGATTATTTATTTCCCACCTGGCACACCACATCCAGTATACCAGTCGCTACACGCTGTGGCTACCAGTCACGTGCCTCCTCCAGCCTGAAAATGACATCGGAAAATACTCAGTGGAAAATTAAGCCCCGCCATAGACCGACACTTATTTGCTTCAAAACGGGGATACTTTGACTGTAAATACCCCTCAAAATACTGAACCGAAGCGCCTTTGCTTGAAACAGCATGTAGGTGCTGACGATGCCTGTTCATTTTCTAACGATCGTTTGGCCCAGGACACACGGGCGGAACGATGTCGCTCGGCTCGTCTTGGGGACGCATGGGAATTCCCCAGCAAGTGTGTCGCCAGGTAAAGGGAGCTGTGGACCGCCCTACTAAATATGTTGCCGCGGCGACCCTCACCAGGGCAAGCGGATTGAGAAACGAACGAACGATGACTTTATATCTACTTTTTTATCTACTTTTTGCATCTTAATTTTAGCCGTTTCGTTTGTATTATATATTTTTGGATTTCTATAAGTTGTGTGTGTTCCATTGGCCTGCGTGCAATATGAGCATATGGTCTGGATTTAATTTGCTATCAAAAATATAATCAGTTCTCGCACGTATCTTGAGCTTAAGTTGAATGTTTGCACCCGAAGAATTGATGCGGCCTCACATCTTTAATTCCCATATCTTAAATTGATCTTATGTTTTCCAAATTTCCGCTTCTCAGCATGCACATTTTTACGTGCCCTGCTTTGCTCATTAAAACCAAACAATGGTAAATGAAGAAAACGTCGTAAACATGCTTGAGTTATCCGCATCATCCTAATATGTAATCTGAATACATGCAACGTGGAGCGTACATCAGCTGTTAACGACCCATTACGTAAGCGGTTGCCTCACTTCTGGCTCGCCTCATGCAACTTTGAGTAGAAAGTGGGAGCTTAAAATAAAATAACCCAGCAAGGCTAAAAAAAAAACAGGAAATAAAAAATAATAATTTGTCAAACGTGCAAAAACGAGCTGTCATTTTGGAAATTGGACTTTTATCTAAAGTCGCAGATATAACGAAATTTCCGTGCTTATTTGAATAACATATGAGCATTAAAGTTTGAACGTGGACACTGGCGCTGTAGACGGCGTGTGTCGTGCGCCAAGATAAAGGAAGGAAGAGACGGGCTGAGGAGAGACTGCCAATTACCATTGAGGAATGAGGTCTTGATTGCTTTTTAATGCATTGAATATCAGATGAAAAATGGTCCCTAATGGGTTTTACGGTGACATCACGAGCGGCACGTGACGGCGGCGATGTGCGGGTCACGTGTAATAAATCTTGATTGTTTTTGGTTGGCGCGCTGCTCAGCTTTAATGGCACTGCCAGTTTCTGGATTGAGGAATCGGCGCTCACTCACGCATGCCGCGTCCGACGCGTGCCAATGGCAATCCGCTCTCGTTTCTTTTTTCCGTCAGCCAGCTCGTTTTTGGCCACCTGACCCCAAAATAGTTTTTTTGTTAAATTGTATTTGGTGTGCGCGGAGAAAGAAAACAACATACTTTCGACAACTCGATGAAAGAAAAATATATATACTCTTTGGTTATTTTGGTAAAGTCACGTAGGTAGAAACAAAATAATACCGGAAGAAACAAAGAGTATGGATTCCTGCAGTCACGAATGCTTCAAATCAATTATCTATGCGTATAAATATATTAATTTTCCCCATTTAGACGTAGAACTTTCGGGACTACAGGAATGACTCTTCTTGGTTCTTTCGGTAAAGTCACGTAAATATAAAACCAAAAATCAAAAAATTTAAATAAAATAAAAATCACGAGATGAAAGAAAAATAATAAAATTCAAATAATCAATTGAAAATAATAAGAGCAACACAAGCGGTCTTCATCAGGCGGAGAGAAAAGTGGGGGCAGGCCTCCAAATGTAGCTGCTTACAAGGGTTCCAGAGTGATTGGGCGGGGGAAAGGGCTGCGCAAGCAACACGAGCTACGGAAGCAACGAGCCAACGCAGGAGCAACACAAGGTGGGAGTTTTCTATTTACGTGACTTTACCGAAAGGACCAAGAATATTAATTTGCCCCAGTTGTATACCAAAGGTGTTTTCGGCATCATGCACTGGGATGAAGTACCCAATTCGGAACTCTCGCAGAGCATCACGTCCCCTTCGTGTTGGAGAATCGCGCACGGAAGAGGATATTGCAGAGCTGCCTCTGAGGCCCCTTCGCGTGACCTCTGGCCTACAGAGCATGTGGCAGCAGGTTCCCACCCGCTCTGCGTTTGAGTAATGATCATCGCACGGGAGTCAAAACAATATTTAGTCCAGAACCAGAGTTGCATGTTGCGGGGTTGTACTGAACAGTCATTGGTGATCAGGCTGAGACTCACGACACATGAGAGCCCGGTTTTAATCATGGGCGGCTGTCAGGATTCGAACGTAGGATCTCAGTGATGTCAGTCCAGACCTCTTAGCCACCCACCCAACCACCCAGCTCCTAATCCGAGCCTGTTACACGTATCGTTGTTAGAGGCTGGCTTGCAGCATCTATCCTTTAAAGACACACGGCTTGATCCAATGAGCTCTGAGCCAACCGCATGGAAGTCGACAGCTGATCCACGCTGCTGCAGCACAATCCGGATTTGGGCAGATTACACTTTCACGTGAAAGCACGAGTGGTAGCGACAGGTAGAGACAGCGAGAGGATAGAGAGAGGCAGACGCCCACGCACGGACTGCAATGTGGAGAGGTTGAGAGTGTGAAGGGTTCAGAGGTGCTGGCAACATGGGTGGGGGGGGGGGGGCGGAGCGTGGGGTGGGGTGGTTTGCAGGTGGGGAGAACGAGACTCATTAGAGGAGAGAGAGAGGAAAGATTGCAGGGCATGCGTGAAGGTGACTAATTGGACATGAAGAAACTGAGAGGGGTGGGATACAGGGTTATGTGTGGAGGGCAGTCGTGCACCGTAAAGGATTGGACGATGGGCAGAGAGAGAGAGAGAGAGAGCTGAGAGTGGAGAGTGAGGGGACGCACGAGAGATGCAAAGAGAAAATGAGAATGGAGAGAGAGCGTAGGGATGACAGCCCAATCTGTAACCATTGTTGCAACACTGGGGAAAGGTGTTTAATCACCATCCAGCTGTTCTCTCAGCTGTTGTGCCACAAAAAGCTGTGAAGTGATCTATACGTGTGTTCTAAACATACGTCCTGATAGTTGCTATGATCTCTGTAGCAGAAGAGGAGTTGTCCACCAGCACTTACCTTTTGCAAGAATTAAATATTAAATGTACCGCATTAGAGAGTCCAAAATGAAATGAATGATTTTCCTTTTTACATTTAAATTTCGTTATTGAAATGTATTAACCGTCTATGGAGCTTCCGTTCTTCATATCATTAAATGCCACAGTTGACATTTGCCTGATGAAATCAATCTTCATGCAAAAATTGTGCCATAGAACGCGCCACATTACGAGTTATTTAATGCGTCAAATTATTGTAATGGAGTAGCGCAGTTGTCACGCTGATGATTAGTTTGATTGGCCCATTAGCAAACTCAGTAATCTCAAAGTTGCACTCTCTTAGAAGGCCATTACATTTTTTTTTTGCCGTGGCTTGGAGTATGCATTTTAGCAGTCTGACCGCTAGTATCAGAATCACAATATATATGCTCGAGGAATCCGATTAGGTAAGAAGCTCTTTTCCAGAAGATGTCCAGTATCACACACGCGTCAGCGAAACGACGCACGGAGAGTTCTGGTGGAAGTGTGTCTAAGATTTCACACAATGCAATCGCCCACCCCCGCCAGCCTTCGTTAACTCGCAGCATGTTGTGTACAGACCTGGTACGTTTTTATTTACGTTCGTTTAAGCTTGTCGTGGATTTCCAGACGTATCTCCAGTGTGCGATCGATGTCTGAGTCACGAGACGAAGTATCCGTCCACATGTCTTCAAGAGGAGTGCTATCGGCCAATCGGTGTAGGTGAGTAAACCTACGCACGTGCAAGGGGGCAACACTCTATCCCGCACAGATGAAACAGGTGGAGTACACGTTTGCTGTACCACCTTCTGGCGAGCCGGGGTGTGGCAACATAGACGCTCACGGGAAGGGTACGTCCCACAACGTTCGCGTGATCCACCTACCCTCGCCACTGCCTCCACGGTGCCCGGGTTACAGGCGTGCACCACCGCCAGATGGCAGTCGAGTAATGGATTCTTAAATCTATCCGTGTGGAACTCGGAGCGTCATCCCCTTGTTTAATGCACGGAGGGTTTCTTCACTTTATTCTCCGGTTTCTTCACACCTGCAAAGCCGCTCGTGAAAGAAAAAAAATTACCGTCGTTCGCCAAACGTTCCAATGCAGAACTCGCCTGAACATGAGTTTTGTCACTTAGCGAGGCTTTCTTGGGCAAGGTTCTTGACATTTATCGTTTGCGCTGCGCCAGGCAAGCACGTTCTCCATTTGCGGAACGCAATGTCCTCAGACCGCCTCTAAGCTTCGTTAGCGGACAGCCTTCAAACGAAAACGGCTAAATAAAAATCAATGTTGCGCAATAAATGACATTATTATATTTTTATTATTGTTGTTGTTGTAATCGTTAACGTCGTGTTCCATTGGTGTGTGCACGTCGAGCGAAGTCTCGGAGCGTTGCAAGTACACGCGGCGTCGCTCGCGGTCGAGGCAGCGATGTAAATGAACCCCGCGTGAAAGTGGGGGGCTCGTGTAGCGTGCAAAATGCGGGGCTCGCATCATTCGCGTTGCGCTCGAGTCGGCCACACGCGAGAGCGATCGCGTTGACGTGCGATGTACGTACCGTACGTTGAACCTCCTTCGCACCGCAGGTAGCCAACGGTGCGAATTGGAGATGCGGTGTGCGAGGGGGGGGGGGGGAGGACGACAAACTGAACACAAGCAGTCGTTAATGAAATGATTTTTCAATTTCGTTTTCAATCCATGGGTTTGCAATCTACCTTTTGCAATCTATGAGTTTTCAATCTACGTATGCACGTGGCATGTGAAGTGCATCCTTACACGTGTTTATTCATGCCGGATTACCCTCGAGACTCAACGTTTTTTTTTCCATATATTTCACGATTGTGTCTCACAGCTGTGTGCTTTGATTGCACGTTTCAAATCGTTCACTCGCTGCTATTCATCGCAAAGAGCTCCAGGTCCTACGTCGAGGCGACCTCCCGAAAAAAATCCCCGTATTATTTCGCTTTTCTCACAACTAACTTTTTTTTTTATCAGAGGAAACAAAAAATTAACCCGTAAAAACTAAGTTTTTCACTATAAATTCTTTATATGCGTGGCATCGGTTTTATTTTATTATTCATTTCTGTTTTTCTTGAGTAAGAGTTTCATTTTTATCACATTGGTATCTTAAATTAAGTATGACATTTTTTTTCCTAAAAGTGGGAAATTTTGGAAAAAAAATTCACGAAAATAAATTGTCACGCACAACGAGTCTGTGTGCAAAATGTCAGCTCGATTGGATCACGGGAAGTGGGTTAAAAAACGACCGAAAGATTTGCACGGTCGTAAGCGCGCAAGCAAGCAAGTGAACTTAATATAAAGGATTTAAAAAGCTGGAAACGAATGACAGAAAAACCTAAGGTTCGTATGATTATTGCATTTACTACAAGGGGTGTTTATTAAGTGGTGTACATTAGCCTCTTGCTGCTACACAAACTGACTTAGCATCCCCTGCCTGCCTCCACAGCTTGACTCGTCCTTGCCTGCGTGACTGTTAAACGTCTCTGTGCCACAGCCTCAACGTATTGTCTTTGTCTTCCTTTTTGGATAGGCGGAATGGGGGGAGGGGTGGTGTTTCTATGATTTGAACCTCCTGCGGTTGACGTTCACGCTTGTGGTCGCTTTAGCAAGCGGTCGAACATGAGCTCGCACGTGCGGCCACGGCGCGCGACCGCACCCTTGCGCCTCGTGGTCGCGTCGCGTGTGAATTACACGCGACGCGGCCCGCGCCTTTGCGCGTGTGGTCGTGTTGCGTGTGAATGAGAGAGCGAGAGAGTGAGCGAGAGAGTGAGAGTGAGCGAGAGAGTGAGCGAGAGAGTGAGCGAGAGAGTGAGCGAGAGAGTGAGCGAGAGAGTGAGCGAGAGAGTGAGCGAGGAATGGGGGTTTAGATAAAGCAAATTAAAAAAATTTACGAAATGATGAACGAAGCAAAGTGCCGACTCCACCGAGAATCTTCTTGTTTCCACTGATCGTAAAAAAAAGAAGCGCTTGCCGCCAGACGTTCGGGGTTGTTTTGTGTTTTGGTCGCTGGCGTAACCCTCCGGTGTGTGTGGGGCTGACGCTGGGAAACGGCTCAAGAATCCGCAAAAATGCAACCACAGGAGTGGGGGGGAAGGTGTGGAAAGGAGAGGGGGGGGGGGCATTGGGAGCATCTACTGCAGTTTCCTGAGACCCGTGCCATTACACGTGGCAAGCATCCGCCTGGCTTCGTGGTCAAGTGCCTTTCCAGGCTGAAAGAATTTTTGTTCAAATTAATTGGAATTTGCATCTGGCGCTTTTATGTATATTAATTCCACCCCGAGAGACATTCCGCACTCACCTGGACTGACCTTTACATCTGGCCGTGTGTTATAATAACATTTAAATCCTGTAATATGCTTAATCCCTTTCTGCCCAAAAAAAAGGCTCTTTGTTGTCCCGTCGAGCAGAAATCCACCCACCGCATTTCCTCCCACGAGCCCAATCGCAAGACGTTTCACCTCTTTGAAAACCTCCACCTCGTACAGCCCTCGCCCTTCGAGGGCACACGCTTGATTACGGGAACTTCCCCTCCGTAACTTGGCGCGCGATTGACTCCTCCGTTGCCTTTTTTAAATCCTTTATATTAAGTTCGCTTGCTTGCTTGCTTGCGTGCTTGCGTGCTTGTGTAGTGGTGGTATTGACGTGCGCCGACAGTGATGGATCACGGGGCGCGGGGTTGGGCACGCGATGTGGGCGTGGCATGGACGCGCGCGCCGGTGGTAAGGCGCGCTCACACAAGCTGGGAAAAGAGGATCGTAGCGAGTGCGCAGTGATTGGTCAGATAAGTGGGTGCTCTCAGCGACGTCCGCAGGAGGGGTATAAAGGGAGACGCGCGAGAGCACTCGTGGTCAGTGTTAACCAGTTGAAGACCGAAGACGGGGTGGAGGAGGTAGTGGCCCGAGACCCCTAGTCCCGCCGTCCTTGTGGGGACCGGGGCCCTGTGTGGCTCGGAGCCGAGACTGGGGGACCGTAGTCCGACGCCCGTGTGGGTCGGGACGGTGGTACCCAGAGCCGAGACGGGCACCCCGGCTGGGTGTGTCACGGAAGGCTACGGGGCGTAAGAGCCCGTGTCAGTACAGCTGAGTGGGTGTTGGTCACCCGTGTAGCTGAGTGGGTGTTGGTCACCCGTGTAGCTGAGTGGGTGTTGGTCACCCGTGTAGCTGAGTGGGTGTTAGTCACCAGTGTAGCTGAGTGGGTGTGAGTCACCCGAGTAGCTAAGTGGGTGTCAGTCACCCATGCAACGAAGTGGGTGTTAGTCACCCGTGTAGCTGAGTGGGTGTGAGTCACCCGAGTAGCTAAGTGGGTGTTAGTCACCCGTGCAACGAAGTGGGTGTTAGTCATCCGTGTAACTACAAGTTGGTGAAAATAAAGAGTGTGCTCCCCGTGAAGACGTCTCCCGCCGAGTTACTACTTTACAACTGGCGTCAGAAGTAAACCTGTCTTCAAGAAAAATGGACACAAGGAAGACTTCGCGTACCCACGTGCAAGATCGGGGAGACGACGGCGTACCGGAGACACCAACCTCGGGAGGAGAGGACGAGGAGTTGCCGCCAATACAGCACTTCGCGGAAATGGCCGATGCTCCGCTTGCCTCCGACACCAGCCTGCAGGACGCACACTCCCGCCTGGCGGAGATGCTGCTCGCCGCTGCTGCGATTTTGGCGGAAATCTCCGTTCCAGCGGGCGGAGGGACGGCTGCGGGGTTGGAGGAGGCGGCGCGGCTGAAGGGATCCCGCCAGACGGCGTTTCGCGCCAAAAGTTTTGGAGTTGGCGCCATTTTTGAGGGCCCGCCACCGCTTGGCGGGAAGCGCGGACACCACGTGGCCAGAGATCTCCACACAGCGCAGCCCGCGTCATCGGCGCGCGCCGGAGATCTCCATTATGCGCCTGCAGATGGAGCCGACATCTTCTACAACCACAGCGGCGCGCGGGAAAATCGTTCCAACGACGACGACGGCGATCGAGTCCTCCAGCAACGGTTGCCCGCGCTGTCGGTGTTCAAGGCGGACGGGGGCGACTGGGGAGCCTTCCAGCGACGGTTCGTCGCGCATCAAGAAATGTCGGGGTGGTCCGACACCACTGCCCTGCGCGCGCTGCCAGCGATGCTCGACGACGACGCGCTTGCAGCCTTCACATCGGCCCCGAGGTCGTCCCGCTCAACGCTCCAGGCCGCGCTATACCTGATGGCCAAGGTGTTCGGGCCACCCTCGACCTGTCGCCACCAGTTCTACGATCGGCGGAAGGTGGTTGGAGAAACAACGCTCGCCTATCGCACGGCGCTGCTCGTCCTGGCAGACTCAGCTTTTCCCCGCATGGACAAGGAGGGGAAGGACGCCATGGTGACGGAGCAGCTGTTGGCGTTGGCTCACGGATTGGGAGTTCCCATTAATACGGCGGACGAGATGGACATTTGCTCTCTGGGGATTGCCACAAGTATTCACGCTTACGAAGTCTTAAAGCGAAAGCCGACGGTCGTCTGCGCATCGGTGGGGACCGGGGCACCGGCCGCCACGATCATCGGCCCTCAGCCTGCTGTGCCTCGGGAGGAGGCCTTCGCTGGTTCAAGGCCGGGGGAGTGGAGAACGGGAGGTCGTTCGCCCACACGCTCCTCCCGCAAGCTGGAGCAACCGAAACCTACGACGTCCCTCGTCGTCTGCTACAACTGCGGCCTTCGGGGCCACGTCGCGTCCGGGTGCCGGGCCCCACGTCAACGCACCGCGGGACCACGTCCGGACGACGACCAGGGCCTCAAGACATCCCAGCTGAACCCGGCAAGTCGCGGCACCTCACACGTTCGGTCCACACGCACGGCACAGTCAGGTCGCCGCTTAGCGGTGGGGGGACCGTGTATGGGCACCGGGGGTTCGGTTCGGCGAGAGGGGTCCGCGTACGGCCCGAAGGCAGTCGAGTGGTCCGAATTGGCCCACAGGATTGTGGCTGCGTCGGCCGGGTCGTCCGTGGTAACGGGGTACATTGACGGGGTTGAGGTCCGGGTGCTCGTGGACACGGGTGCGTCGGCCACTATTATTTCGGACCTTATTTATAATATTCTTCCCGTCCAATGTCGACCCCTTCTGCCGGTGGACGTACCATTTTACGCGGCGAACGGGGGATCTTTGGGAATCATCGGCCAGATTCGGGCGAATATTTGTATTGGCGACATTAAATTGGCGGGTCCTATTTTTGTATCATCATCGTTGGCCGTTCCTTGTTTACTAGGCACGGACTTTCTGTCTAAAATGCCCATCAAAATTCTCATAGACCAGGCCTGCATTGAGCTCCCGTCGGGTCGGCGGGTTGAGTTTTTGAAGAGTCCAAATAAGATACGCACGGCTTGTGCGACGGTGCAGGTGCTGGCAACCCGGACTGTACGGGTGCCCCCGGGATCGCAAATGTTGGTACCCCTTCGGTTGAGAAAACCCCTTGGGGCGGATGCGGGGGCACAGGGAGTTCTATTGGGGCCGTCTAACAGGGCTAAAGGGGACCTCGACTTAGCGGTGGCCCAGACCATGGTGAGGGGGGACAGTGAGCCGTTCGTTGTGGTCCTGAATACGGGGTCGCGGCCGGCCGTGATTACGCAGGGAACGGTGCTGGCTCACGCCGCGCCGCTACCCGTCGAGGAACAGCTCGTTGCTCACGCCGATTCAAATGTCGATACGCATCCCCAAAGTGAGGAGGGGACGGAGTGGTTGGACTCGTTGTGTGCCGGGTCCAGTACCTTGTCCAGTGTGCAGTTGGGTGCATTGAGGGGCTTGCTGCTCGAGTTCGCTGACGTGTTTAGCAGGCACAAGTACGACATTAGCTGCACAGACCTGTTGCGCCACCACATAGAGACTGGGGACGCGGCCCCTATTCGACAGAATCCCTTCCGGCTCAGTCCAGCCGAGAAGGAGCATGTGCAGTCGGCAGTAAATGACATGTTGGCGGCCGACATCATTGCGCCCTCTTCCAGTCCGTGGGGTGCTCCTATCGTCTTGGTTAAAAAACAGGATGGATCCCTGCGGTTCTGTGTCGATTTCCGCCGCCTAAACAAAATATCAATGGCCGATGCATATCCGCTCCCCAGGATGGATGAGTCGCTGGATGCCTTGGCAGGAGCACAGTTTTTTTCGACAATCGATTTGCTTTCGGGATTTTGGCAATTGCCCCTCGATGACGAATCAAAACCAAAAACCGCTTTCCGGACACCGGGAGGCCTATTTGAGTTCAACCGATTGCCCATGGGTTTACATTCCGCTCCTGCCACGTTCCAGAGGCTCATGGAATTGGTTTTGTCAGGCCTCCAATGGGACACCTGTTTGATTTACCTCGATGATATCATCGTTTTCAGCCGAACTTTTGAGGAGCACCTCCAGCGACTGAGAGCAGTGTTTCTCAGGATGCGTTCCGCGAAGCTAAAGTTTAAACCGGCTAAATGTTTTCTGCTTCGGGAATCGGTCAGGTATTTGGGCCATATCGTTAGCCGTTCGGGGATCTCGACGGACCCTGCTAAGACGCAATGCGTCGGCTCATGGCCAACACCGACCTCTGTTACTGAAGTCCGCAGCTTCATAGGATTTGCCTCCTATTACCGTCGTTTTGTCAAGCAGTTTGCCACCATAGCCAGGCCCCTGCACGCTTTGACGGCTAAAGGGGTGCGGTTTCACTGGGGGCCGGAGGAGGAGGCCGCGTTCTGCTCCCTTCGTGACGCCTTGGTGCAGGCTCCCCCCTTGTGTTACCCCGATTTCACGCAACCGTTTGTGCTCGACACGGATGCCAGTAACACGGGTATCGGGGGAGTGCTCTCACAGGTGGTCGGGGGGGTCGAACGGGTGGTCGCCTACGGTAGCAGGGTTCTGTCCCCCGCGGAACAACGCTACAGCGTGACACGGCGTGAATTGCTGGCGATTGTGTTTTTTATACAGCAGTTCAGGCCGTATCTGTATGGCCGTCACTTTACGGTTCGCACGGACCATGCGGCTCTCCAATACGCTATGCGGGTGGCGCAGCCATCCGGCCAATTGTCCCGATGGTTGGAGGTCCTTCAGGACTACCAATTCACGACGATTTACCGCAAGGGGTTGCGCCACTCGAATGCGGATGCATTGTCACGGTTGCCGACGCGTACGGAATGCGCATGTCAGTCAGGATCGGCGCGGTGTAAACCCTCTGTCGCTGTCCCCGCGGAAGTGGTGCTAGCCGCCACGGATACTACGGGGGTCGACGCCCCCACGGGGAGGGACTCGCTGTTGGCATTGCCTCTCATCGAGTGGGGCCGTCTGCAAATGGCCGACAGCTCCCTACTCGCGCTACGTCGGAAGGTTGACGTTCCCGAGGGCGGGGAAACGCGGGTCGGTTCCTGGGTGTGCAAACAGGGCCTCTTGATGAAGTGGGACTCCATGTCCCGGCGTCACATGCTTGTGGTGCCGGTTGCTGTACGGGGTAAGGTCGTCCTGGCTGCCCATGAACGACTCATGCATCTGGGGTTTCACAAAACGCTCGCCCTCATTCAGCGAGACTACTATTGGCCGGGGATGGGAAATGACGTGGCGAACATTCTTAAGGGGTGTGTAGGGTGCGCTAAAAGAAAACCGCCACCAATAGCGGCTAATCCACCGCTGCAATCCATTCAAGTTTCGCGCACGAACGAATTGGTCGCGCTAGACATCTTGGGGCCCTTTCCCACTACACCTCGGGGAAATAAGTTCCTGCTGGTTGGCGTAGAGTACTTCACCCGCTGGCCCATGGCGTGGCCACTCGCCAACCAGTCGGCTGCGGCAGTGGCGGACGCCTTTGTCCAAGGTTACGTTTTGGACAAAGGCGCCCCCGAACGTTTGCTGACGGATCAGGGAAAAAACTTTTCGAGTGTTTTGTTGCGCGAGGTGTGCGACCTGTTGGGTACAAAGAAAGTACGTACCTCCCCGTACCACCCGCAGACTGACGGTATGGTTGAACGTCTGAACAGGACGATTACGTCTATGCTGTGCCAACAGGTATGCGACGACCAGGTGGATTGGGACTTACAGGTACCGGGGGTACTAGCGGCCTATCGGATGGCACCCCATGCCGCGACGGGGTTTTCTCCATTTTTTCTGATGTATGGGCGGGAGGCTGATCCGGCCATGGACGTCCAACTGGGGATTTCACAGCCACGTGCAAAATCTAAATTGGCAGACCATATTAAGTTTAACATCGCCAAATTGGCTGAGGCGCGAGAGGCTGCGAGATTGAATTCACGCTCTCGGCAGATCGCGAACGAGCGATTGCATGAACGGAAGGTGCATACGCACAATTGGGAACCGGGCGATAAGGCCTGGCTGCATTGTCCACACGCACCGATGGCTACGTCCCCCAAACTGTTGAGACCATGGAGGGGACCGGTGGAAATTGTGCGGGTTGCACGACCCCAGAGTATACAGATTAAATGGGGAAAACGCCGTTGGTACGTGCACCCCTCCCGACTGAAACCCTACGCGGCGCCGCGTGACCCCGGGTTGTGCCGTGACGACCGAGCGTGTGATGTGACCGTCGACTCGGGGAGGGATGTGTCGCAGGCTGATCCTCACGTGTCTCCACCTGACCCACCCCCAGGTGTCTCGGACCTGACGGCTGTTGACCGTCGGGAACCGGAACCCTGCGGCTCACGCGGAGCCCCGATGCCTGGCCCATGCCTTCCTGAACTGCCGGCGCCGCCGGATGGCCAACTGCGTCCTGTGCCGTACGACGGTCCGGCAAGGCGGACTCGGGCAAGGACGCAACACTTTTCATGAAAAATTTTTTTTTTTATTATTTTTTTGTTAAAGCCCGACCTCGTTGCCGGCTTCCCCCTCTGCCGGGGTAATGTCCCGTTCAAGGGACGCTCGGACACATTGGGACGCTGCATGAGTCGGAGAGAAAAGAAGAGGAAATGAATAAAGAAATTGTTTTTATTGTTATTCTTTCCGCATACACAGTATCGTTGCCACTCGCCGGATTGTGCATGTTGTTCTTGTTGTGGGTGTGGCGGTTGCTGCGTTTTGCGGATTGCGGTGTTCATGTTGTGTTGTTAGGGTTTGTTGTTATGTTACGGGGCACACATGGGGGTGAAGGGGTGTTGTATGTTTTATTAGCAGCCGGGTCGGCTGCGAGCTATGTGGTAGGGGGTGATGTAGTGGTGGTATTGACGTGCGCCGACAGTGATGGATCACGGGGCGCGGGGTTGGGCACGCGATGTGGGCGTGGCATGGACGCGCGCGCCGGTGGTAAGGCGCGCTCACACAAGCTGGGAAAAGAGGATCGTAGCGAGTGCGCAGTGATTGGTCAGATAAGTGGGTGCTCTCAGCGACGTCCGCAGGAGGGGTATAAAGGGAGACGCGCGAGAGCACTCGTGGTCAGTGTTAACCAGTTGAAGACCGAAGACGGGGTGGAGGAGGTAGTGGCCCGAGACCCCTAGTCCCGCCGTCCTTGTGGGGACCGGGGCCCTGTGTGGCTCGGAGCCGAGACTGGGGGACCGTAGTCCGACGCCCGTGTGGGTCGGGACGGTGGTACCCAGAGCCGAGACGGGCACCCCGGCTGGGTGTGTCACGGAAGGTTACGGGGCGTAAGAGCCCGTGTCAGTACAGCTGAGTGGGTGTTGGTCACCCGTGTAGCTGAGTGGGTGTTGGTCACCCGTGTAGCTGAGTGGGTGTTGGTCACCCATGTAGCTGAGTGGGTGTTAGTCACCCGTGTAGCTGAGTGGGTGTGAGTCACCCGAGTAGCTAAGTGGGTGTCAGTCACCCGTGCAACGAAGTGGGTGTTAGTCACCCGTGTAGCTGAGTGGGTGTGAGTCACCCGAGTAGCTAAGTGGGTGTTAGTCACCCGTGCAACGAAGTGGGTGTTAGTCATCCGTGTAACTACAAGTTGGTGAAAATAAAGAGTGTGCTACCCGTGAAGACGTCTCCCGCCTAGTTACTACTTTACACTTGCTTGCTTGCTTACGACCGTGCAAATCTTTCGGTCGTTTTTTAACCCACTTCCCGTGATCCAATCGAGCTGACATTTTCCACACAGACTCGTTGTGCGTGACAATTAATTTTGGTGAAAATTTAAAAAAAATTTTCTACAATTTTTAGGGAAAATGTTTTAAATATTTAATTACCAATTGCTTAATGCTGGCAGACAATCATCTGACCCATAGGTGGCAGCCATCTCAAGCCAGAGGACGAGAGGACTCTAGCCGCCACGCATATAAAGGATTTAGAGTGAAAAACTTTGTTTTTACGGGTTAATTTTTACTTCGGCTTCGACCACGGCCCGACGAAGCGCTCGCGTGTCCGTTCCTTTCCCCCGAACGTGGTCGCGCGCCGCACTCGCCGAATTGATCGCATGAAACATTGATTGTGTTGTTACGTTTTAACCTGGAGTGGAATTAAAAAGACACGAGGAGCGCAGTTGTCTTACCCTGAACTCTTGACATTTCCGTCTGCTTGCGGGCGAAATGAGATATCTCTGGCGGCGGGAGAGACGCCGTGAATACAAACGGCCGGCCAAACAGTGCCGCCCGGATCACGCGAATCGGGGGGGGGGGGGGGGGGGGGGTTCACCTACGCGCCCTCTGACAAAACGAAATTTGAGGGGGGGTTGGGGGGAGCCACTCTAGCAGATCTTCCTGGCGGCTGCAGTCGGTCCCTGGAACGCACCCCCACAATGCAACGCATTATTCAGCGAATCATTGCGATTGTAACAAACTGCGCGTGAGGCTTTGCTCGCGCAGAAATGCTGTGAGGCAAGTCCTGCATTTTTCAACGTTTTTCGCTCCGCAGACGGGTGGATGAAAACATTATTTATTGGGGTGGGGGGGGGGGGCGCGGGGGAGTGTATGATATATTTATTTTTTGAAAATAAAATAACAATTTTTTTTCTCTCAATTATTTTTTTACAAACAATGAATGGCCATGAACTAGAGAGCGCAAGCAGGGTATGAGCAGACGTGCGCCGTGGAGCGGCACGTCCACAGGATCAGCGATCGTGCCACGCCGCGTCTTTCGCCGAGTCTGGCTTTGAGAGGTTGTTGCTGCGTAGGCTGTGTGCGTGTGTGTGTTTGTTAACCCAGGAAATACTCACCGAGCCTCATGTCCCTTTATCAGGAGTAGGTCCTGCTAAGTTGTCGCAGGAGAGCAGGGGCGGGGGGGGGCAGGGGTTGCGATGTTTTGCTGTCTATTCCAATGGGGTAATTTAACGGGAAATTTCACAAAATAAAACCTTTCTTCCGGCAGACAGCGACTTACTCTCACGAACAACGAGACGGGATCTTTATCGTCCACCGTGCAGCAGACGGCCGTGTCTTTACACACTGCGGTATTAACCAGGGCGGCCTCTGGAGTGGAAACCGTGAACCCCCGCAACAAGCGGCCAAAGCGCTGCTACCGTTCGGCCCGTGCCACCACCCCACACCGAGTAGACCGCCGTGAGGCCAAATGTGCTCAAGGGGCTTAAACCCCTTCATCCCTAACCAGATCCGCTGGCACGTGATGCAGATCAATTCGAAGTCCACAATAAGGGAGGTGCGATCGACCTCCTTGAATGACATGGCACAGGAAACCCTTTCGTCCACCAGCGGTTTGAAAACAGGGCTGTACATTATTTAGATATAACAAAGACAAAGATCCTCCTATAGCATTAACAGACTGTTGGGGTAAGTGTTTCTTAGCAAGCGCCTGTGAAGGCCGGCGCGCCACGTGACCGGGTGGGGGGCCAACACTCTGTCTGGGCTGCCTTTTGTCTCCCTAGTGGCGATGTTTACGATCGCACCACGTGCTCCTTTGAGGCTGAGTCGACCTGGCTTCGGCCGCGAGCGGGAATCGAACTCGGTTTCACTGAACTCGCAGCGCAGCGCCCTAACCGCCGCACCGCGCCGTGCGCACACATTGCATGCATGCGTACACGTACGCCTAATACAGTCGAAGGTGTTCTTTTCAAAATTTAATTAAAAATAATTAGCGTTGATGTCACTTGGAGAGCCAATTAATGCGCCTCAAATAAATCAGCGAGCGGGGGGGGGGGGGGGGGGGAGGTTCCACTGTGGCCTTTGGGTTTGCGCTCGGCGGGACGGCTCAGCGCGGAGTGGGGCGCTATCGGGGTCACTCCGCCGATAATTGCCAACGCCGTCTCCCCGGGTGAGGCTCCGCTCGTCGCCTCCGACGGTTTGATTGTTTTCACGAGTTCTTCCCGAAAATAAAAGATGTCCTATTGACAAGTGACCGACGAAATTAACTCCTGTAATTGTCCTTTTGTTGCGAGGAACCTCCCTGGGTGCCACCCGTGACATTGGTCGGATGCTGCCTTCGATAAGAGCGCTGAAGGCCGGCGCCATGTGGCTTTGATCGACGCGGATTTTAAAGTTCGTGCCGCGCGATGTTTGCGCACCGAACGCGCTCGCCCAGTTGCTTCGTCGAACTTTTTCCCGTGGCGTCGCGTTCTCCGCTGTGCTACACCGCGATTGCCAATGTCACCTCTAACCACACGCCAAACACTGTAGGTAGGAGGTAAATCTGCGGTGATATTTAAATCGCTGTGTCAGAGCGTTCATCACATTTCCAAGGTTGTGGCATCAAATCCCCGTCAGCTCAGCTCATTGTCCCTTCCCACCATCATCATCATCATTGTTGTCATCATCATCAGCCATGATCAATCAACTGCTGGATGAACACCTCACCAAAGCCGTCGCCACCTCTCAAGATCCAGTAGGGCAACAATCCACCTTCCGCCCGCGCAAGGAGCCGATTTTCATCGCTGAAATCTCCCGGGTGGACACCTCCGCATCCCTTGCGGCTGCTACTTCGTCGTTATTCTCCTTGCTGCTGAAGGTTCTTCGACCGAGGCATTTTTTGACCACGGCTTATAAATCACGCGAGTGCACCCGAAAGAATGCGTCCGAAGGCTTTCTGACCATGCAGGAAAGAGCGTCAGCGAATCGCATCCACGGCTCAGGTGCATCTGTTTACTTTGATGTAGCGGCAAATTAGCTTTTTTTTTCCGGCTGGAGGTACGATCAATATACACACTGAGATTTTTAATAAAACAGAATCAGACGAAGATTGTGTTGTTGTTTCTAGATTTGAAGCTTTCGTGACTGCAAGGATTCATACTCTTAGGCTTTTCGGTAAAGTCACGTAGGAAAAACATAAATAATAATAAAATAATAGAAATAATAATAGAAATAAAATTATAAATCACGACGTTTCGAAGGCAACACAAGTCTCCATCATCAGGTGGGACCTTCACAGCTAGATTTACTATTAATTATTATTATTTATTTTTTACCTACGTGACTTTACCGAAAAACCTAAGAGTGTGTGTTGCTGTTGTTGTTGTTGTTTATAGGATGTTGCAGAGCACTGTGCCAACATGGCCAAAACGCCAAGCGGCCAGGAACTAACAGTACTGTTTGTAGGTCTACTTTATAAGAATTTGAAAAGAATATATATGTGTTTCTTGTGCCGAGCCAACAGCTTCTATCATCGGAGAGTTTGTCGTGACGGAATAAAGTAAAATAGCAGAAAACAACAATCAACAACATTTGTTTGTGAGTGTGCCAGCACAGAAAATTTGAGCATCGTGGTAAAATAAAAATAAAACATTTTGTCCTCGGCATTCGAATGTTTGTGACGGGCAAGGCGGCGGGTTATGGGAAATGATTTTTTTTTATTGTTGTTACTACTTTTCTTTTATTCGCGCGGTTAAAGCCTCAACCATCCTCTTTGGAGGATCAAAGAAGATTTTCGCTCAGAAAATAACACGCGGTACCGACCTACGAATGCACGACCCTTTCATCTCGTGCACCGTACAGCGGAGGTTTTTTTTTGTGTGGCAGCGGGTAGTGATTTCTCTGAAATCCATTGTCGGCTGTGGCCACGCGCGCAGGTCGTGGAGCGGTTTTACTTCATTCACCGTGTCCACTAACACACGCCTTAAGTAACAGATTCGTCGGCAAACACCAGCACCTCCGTGCCCTTGGAAATGTCAAAGAAACGGGCGTGTGCCCGCAACTCGAGTCTCACGGAGACTTGAGAAGATTTGAATTCCTGCAGTCACGAAAGCTTTAAATCACTTGAGAAGATGCCTGTGGGTTTCTTGCTTGAAGAAGCTTCGTGGCTGTGTGGTACAAATTCTTCATCCCTATGGCTCCGGTTAGTTTATCTAAAGGACAACCAAAAATGTACTCCCTTTATCGCCACCCCCCCCCCCCTAATGGATGATGTGTGAAGAGATTGGCAAATTATAGGCAGATATGTTTTTATCTATTGAGAAATAAAGTCCACTGCTGATTACATTAAGCAAGCGGTGTTTCAAGAATTTGGGTCACCCAACTGGCTCCGTCTACTCATTGCTGATGCTCACAGTTTTCTGATTGAAAAGCTTTGTCCACTCCAGCAGAGGGAATGCTTGCAGGGGCTAAGGTGGGTGTGCGCGCGCGTGTGTGTGCGTGTGTGTGCGGGTGCGTGCGTGCGTGCGAATGCGTGTGTGCGGGTGCGTGCGAGTGCGTGTGTGCGGGTGGGTGCAGGCGTGGTGTTGGCAACCCTACCCCCTGCTATGTCGTACCGGCCTTCATAGGTGCTCGATAACAGCACTTGCCCCAACAGTCTGTTCAGCTTTTTCGGGAGATATTTGTATTTGTGTGCGCGTGTATTTGTGTTGCATTGTACCGTTTAGCGCGCTGCGCTACGAACCCGCCGACCCGAGTTCGATTCCCACTCACAGACAACACCAGTGACAATTATCTGAACCGGTCCTGGGCCTCCCATGGATTGGCCCAGTCTCAAATTATTACCTGGAGCGGTACGTAACCGATTTAAAGCTTCTACACTATGGGGACCTCATTTGCCAGTAAAAATATGATAATTGGTTCTTTACCCTTCTATCTGGCAACAAAACTGACACCTTTTTGCAAGGAGTCATGTCTGCATAGACCGCAATACCTGCAGTTTGTATTATGACTGCAGGTATTGAGGTCTATGCAAACATGACTCCTTGCAAAAAGGTGTCAGTTTTGTTGCCAGATAGAAGGGTAAAGAACCAATTATCACGATTTAAAGCTTTCGTGACTGCAGGGATTCATCTTCTTGGTTCTTTCGGTAAAGTCACGTAGAATTGAAATAATAAAATAATAAAAATATAACATCATAAAACAATTCTCACGACGTTTCGGCCACAAGGCAAGCAGCCGTCCTCATTCTGAAATTCAGACTGTCTTCTCAACAGACCTGTTCTCCACCTGAGGACTGCTGCTTGCGTTGTGGCCGAAACGTCGTGAGAATTATTTTATTATGTTTTATTTTTATTATTTTATTATTTCCATTCTACGTGACTTTACCGAAAGAACCAAGAAAACGGTACGTAACCATTGCCACGTGGGAGACAAAGACGGCCGGGCGTGGTGCTGGTCACCCACCATCCCGTGTGCCTTGCCGGCCTTCATAGGCGCTCGCGAACGGCAATTGCCCCCCAAAAAAGTCCTTCGTGGCTATACGTGGGACCTTTGTCCCTTGTGCGCGCGCGCGAGTGCACGTGCTCGTGTTCGCGTGCACGTGTTTGCTCGTACGCGGCACGCGCGAGTATTGAATTGGCGTGAGCCGCTAAAAGGAGATGTGATTGATTCATACAAGGTCAGCCTGAAGGAGACGTGCCGATCAGCCGGCACGGGGCTACGCCCCCCCTCACCTCCCCGCTGCTCGCGCTGCTCCCCCCCCCCCTTTTATTTGGCGCCACCTTCACCTCATTTGTGGTGGGATTTTAAAACAAAAGAGACACGTAACCCAGCACAGCCCCCACCCACAGCCCCGCCACGAGTGAAGGTCTACGCATGCAAAGATGTGCTGAGGTCATAGGGCACAAGAATCACTTTGCGATGACAAAACCGCACGGGATGGTTTTGGTCGGGGGAAGGCTTATCATAACATGCCACTTCGGATCACCTTGTTGTGTTCCCGCTTGTTATTGCCATGCAGCGTCCAAGGTTAGCGGTGACAAAAAAAATATACCCTGCAGCCAAAATCCGAAGCTTTTGTGTTCCCCTCCTCGAGCAGCAGCAGTAGCAGCAGCTGCAGTAGCAGCAGCAGTAGCAGCATCAATAGCAGCAATAGCAGCAGTAGCAGCAGCAGTAGCAGCAGTAGTTGCAGTAGCAGCAGCAATAGCAGCAGCAGTAGCTGCAGTAGCAGCAGCAGTAGCTGTAGTAGCAGTAGCAGCAGTAGCTGCATTAGTAGCAACAATAGCAGCAATAGCAGCAGCAGTAGCAGCAGCAATAGCAGCAGCAGCAGCAGTAGCTGCAGTAGCAGCAGCAGCAGTAGCTGCAGTAGCAGCAGCAGTAACAGCAGTAGCTACAGCAGCAGCAGTAGCTGCAGTAGCAGCAGTAGCAGTAGTTGCAGTAGCAGCAATAACAGTAGCAGCAGCAGCAGTAGCAGCAATAGCATAAATAGCAGCAGTAGCAGCAGCAGTAGCTGCAGTAGCAGCAGCAGTAGCAGCAGTAGCAGCAGTAGCAGCAGTAGCAGCAGTAGCAGCAGCAATAGCAGCAGTAGCAGCAGTAGCAGAAGCAATAGCAATAGCAGCAGTAGCAGCAGCAGTAGCAGCAGTAGTAGCAGCAATAGCAGCAGTAGCAGCAGCAGCAATAGCAGCAGTAGCAGCAGTAGCAGAAGCAGCAATAGCAGCAGCAGTTTTCAGCCTCGACCGCTACCGGCCTCCGTTTTTTGTGAAGCAAGGCAATGCGCGTTTTTAATCTGGGATTTTTTTTCTTATAAGCCCAATCTATATGCAATTGTACAGAGCTTATCGTATTTCTGTCTCATTTGAAATTTGAAAGGATCGATAGGGATGAAAAAAAAACGGTTTTTTTTTTCAATGACACAGCATATCGCCAATTATTCGAAAGAGCTTCGAGGTGGGGGGCACGGAAATATTGTGCGGGCTTGCAATTTTACGCAAATGCAGGTGAGCCGGTCGCGGCCTTGCATCGCGCCGAGCGCGCGCGGTAAGAGGATTGGAGCTCAGATGCTACGCCGCCGTACACCACGACGCGAATGAATTGGGTGGTGAACAAAAAAAAAGCCGAAAACTGTGTCAGTTGATTTCGCGAAGCTGCGAAAAGTCATCGCGGGTCGCGAAGGAGAGAGGCGCGCGCGGGTGCAGACGGCAGTAGAAGGTTGGGGCAACGTGCTGCTTGCGAGCAATAGCAATAGGCCGGAATGGCAGCAAACGAGGGGGTGGGTGGCCAACACCACCGGCCTCCTTGCTGATATTACACACCGCACTGAGTACTCAATTGAGGCTAAGTCGACTTAGGGGAGGCCCAGGACTGGTTCAAATAATCGCCACTGTTGTTGGTCATGAGCGGGGATCGAGCTGGGTCACACAGTTGACTCAGGGCCTTGACAGAAAGGCAGGGTTTGCGAAAGTGGAGCGGAGTGGAGTGAGATGAGAGGGGCGAGGTAGGAGAATGCGTGGAGGGGAGTGGAGTGAGATGAAAGGGGAGAGGTAGGAGAGTGTGTGGAGGGGAGTGGAGTGAGATGAGAGGGGAGAGGTAGGAGAGTGTGTGGAGGGGAGTGGAGTGAGATGAGAGGGGCGAGGTAGGGGAGTGCGTGGAGGGGAGTAGAGTGAGATGAGAGGGGAGAGGTAGGAGAGTGTGTGGAGGGGAGTGGAGTGAGATGAGAGGGGAGAGGTAGGAGAGTGTGTGGAGAGGAGTGGAGTGAGATGAGAGGGGAGAGGTAGGAGAGTGTGTGGAGGGGAGTGGAGTGAGATGAGAGGGGAGAGGTAGGAGAGTGTGTGGAGGGGAGTGGAGTGAGATGAGAGGGGAGAGGTAGGAGAGTGTGTGGAGGGGAGTGGAGTGAGATGAGAGAGGAGAGGTAGGAGAGTGCGTGGAGGGGAGTGGAGTGAGATGAGAAGGGAGAGACGCAGAGTGTGTGGAGGGGAGTGTAGTGAGATGAGAGGGGAGAGGTAGGTGAGTGCGTTGAGGGGAGTGGAGTGAGATGAGAGGGGAGAGGTAGGAGAGTGCGTGGAGGGGAGTGGAGTGAAATGAGTGGAGAGAGACGCAGAGTGTGTGGAGGGGAGTGGAGTGAGATGAGAGGGGAGAGGTAGGAGAGTGTGTGGAGGGGAGTGGAGTGAGATGAGAGGAGAGAGGTAGGAGAGTGCGTGGAGGGGAGTGGAGTGAGATGAGAGGGGAGAGACGCAGAGTGTGTGGAGGGGAGTGTAGTGAGATGAGAGGGGAGAGGTAGGTGAGTGTGTGGAGGGGAGTGGAGTGAGATGAGAGGGGAGAGGTAGGAGAGTGTGTGGAGGGGAGTGGAGTGAGATGAGAGGGGAGAGGTAGGAGAGTGTGTGGAGGGGAGTGGAGTGAGATGAGAGGGGGGAGGTAGGAGAGTGTGTGGAGGGGAGTGGAGTGAGATGAGAGGGGAGAGGTAGGAGAGTGTGTGGAGGGGAGTGGAGTGAGATGAGAGGGGAGAGGTAGGAGAGTGCGTGGAGGGGAGTGGAGTGAGATGAGAGGGGAGAGACGCAGAGTGTGTGGAGGGGAGTGTAGTGAGATGAGAGGGGAGAGGTAGGTGAGTGCGTTGAGGGGAGTGGAGTGAGATGAGAGGGGAGAGGTAGGAGAGTGCGTGGAGGGGAGTGGAGTGAAATGAGTGGAGAGAGACGCAGAGTGTGTGGAGGGGAGTGGAGTGAGATGAGAGGGGAGAGGTAGGAGAGTGTGTGGAGGGGAGTGGAGTGAGATGAGAGGAGAGAGGTAGGAGAGTGCGTGGAGGGGAGTGGAGTGAGATAAGAGGGCAGAGGTAGGAGAGTGTGGTTTGCGATGCGGGATCCCAATCGAGTAGTCGTGTGCCGTGTAACTTTTCAAACGTGTCATCCTTTTCACGATGACGCCGGCACACAGTGGCCGCCTCTTGTGGACCAACGTCGCGATATATTTAAGCGCCCGCTGTGACGCGGACAGCGCGTTGTATATTTGTTGTCGTGATTAGTCCACGCGCAGTATTAATAAGGGTGGCCGCTGGGCGTGAACCGAAACAAGCGGCGAGAGCGCCGCCGCTGGGCCCGACGTCACGGCGCAGTGCAGATGCCGCTGCGTCTCAGCGGGGCCACACACGGGGTCTGGGGAGGAGGAAATCTGAGACGGGGTTGGCGACCGAATTCATCGCTCGCACGACGACCAATGGGAATCGCGCATCGCCGCCGCCGCCACCGCTGCTGACCATGCGCAGAGCATTCAAACCTCGGCAGACCACCCCCCACAACCCCCACACCGTCACGCGAATCTCATTCCGAGTGAGCTCCTGCTCAAAGGAGCACTGCGACGGTGTTCACCTCCTGTTTACATCACGCGGACAGCGGTGGAAACTCCACGTCGCTGTGACGGAGGCGAGTTTATGCACACGGCAGAACGCCGTTGACCTCCCTACGAAATGCTGCGCATTGAATCGACCCCGGAGGGTCGATGGGCCGAGTCAACGTCCCCCAACCGGGATTTTAAGCAGCTCACGACCGTCACGATTGTGAGTTCCCCTAGCTCTACCGCTGAGCTGCCAAGACAGAAAAAAAAAACCCAATTATATGCTTGAAACAATAGAGGCATTGTAATAAAGCGTAATAGTGTTGACATGAATATGTATGAAGACGGAGATTGTGGCCGCGATGTCGTGAAGTGAAGAAGCTCTCGCAGTGGCTTGTGTTGCGGCTCTCCGCCTACGTGTTCTTGTTGTTGTTCACTTTCCATCTCGCGGCGCTTTCACTCCACTCTCGCGGGCGTGCTGCTCAGCAAGTACACCTTTCACATATTCACACGCCCCGTTATCAATCTCTCTGTCAGAAAAAGGGGCTTAACCAGAGGTCTGCGCTTCACTAAATGAGCGTGTGCTTGCTGAACACGGAGCGTAGGGCCGACGTTGCGTGTTTTTGCCGGGTGCTGCCTGCGATGGCATGCAGTCAAGGGACGAAATACTTGATTTGGAGCTTTTGTGGCTGCAGGAATTACTCTTCGGTTATTTCGGTGAAGTCACGTAGAAAAAAAAGCATTACTTAATTTTTTTAATTAATTTTTCTTTCTACGTCACGGAAAAAAATAAATGTCATACATATTTAATTTATTTTCTTTCCTACGTCACGTAGAAAAAGTTAATCAAATATTTATTTAATTAAAATTATTTCTACATCACGTAGAAAAATTAAAAGTAAATTACATTATTTTTCTTTCTACTTGACTTTACCGACAGAACCATAGAGTAATGGGATGGTGCAGCCAAGGAGAGCGTGCGTCCAAGTGGATTCGTGTCAGCGTGCAGGGGTGAGACCCGGCACCTCTGATGAGCACAGTTGGCATGCGTACGTACGTACGAAACATTGGCTGACGATAGGTGATGATGACATGCGTAAAAAAAAAAAAACGTGGACGTCGCCAAAAGAAAATGGGGCGAAAGTTGCAGAGCCGCTCGGAGAAGCGCGGTTACACGGAGATCCATGAACACGCGCATCAGACAACGCACGCACGCAAGCCAGAGATGGATCGTTGTCCGCCACTATAAGTTAAGCGGGCTCACGGGGGGGGGGGGGGCGCGGCAATGGGGTGGCTGGAATTGAGGCTTGCGTCGCCTTGCCGGACCGCCACGGTGATTTTCCGCGGCACAGCGAGAATTCTGGGGCCGCTAATAACGCTGTGCTCCTGAAAACCCTCCCACCCCTCCACCCCTCCACCCACCCCCGCCCCCCCCGTGATACGTTTCTCAGGGTGAAACATTTTAATTTGCGCCCTGAATCAATTATCTCCCGTCGCAGAGGCAAATAAAAAAAATGCCCCCCCACCCCCCGTTGTCATTTCGCACGTCCTCCTAATTTTTATTTTTTATTACGGAAAGTAATCAGCGGTCGTCAAAGTTCGCCGAGTGCGCGATGCCAGGAGGCCGCCGTCTTCTGTGAGTGATGGCCCCGGATAGAGCGGTGGTCTCGGGGCATCTTCCTCTCGTGCAGAAAAAAGGGAACGTTTACAAATGTCTTGGGGGGACGGGGGGGGGGGGTTGTATTTAATAATTGGACAACGGAAGAAAAATGAGAGGGTAGTAATGATGGAAGCTGAAGTGATATTAAAACTTTTTCAGACAATCAACGGCAATCCCCTCCCCCCTCTCCCCCCCCGCACACACACCCTGCCATCCCACATCCCAGGGCGCTGTGGTGGCGAGATGTTAATTCCTCGCCTTGCATACAGGAGGTCGTGGGTTCGATCGCGACCCTAGTGCCTCTATATTTGGAGCCTGCGTATTTTCCCCGTGGTCACGTGGGCGTGTCTTCGGAACCTCCAGTTTTTCCCTCCACATTTAGAATCAACCACACGCGCTTAGAGTATTTGGCCGCTATAAATTTCCACACGTTAAGCCACTTGGTCGAGTCATCATATATGGGCAGGACGCTCCTGAAAAAGAGCTACATATCTCAGTGGGCCTTACCTGCTAAAATACAAATATAGTTTATCGGGTTTTTTTTGACTTTCAGAATCTGTGCTCTCGCCGTCGTTACTGCACTCTGTGGCGTTAGCAGGCCCCAGAAAGCGCCGCTTTCGTACAACATCGGAAGCTGTGGAGCTGGCGGCTGAGTCAACACAGCCAGAGCCAGCGGGTGAAAGCACATTTTGCTCAGCCGATCGGGCGGTTTTCACGTATTTGGCAAACCACACCGTCACAATATTGACAATGTTCCCAAGAAAACGTATTTTTCAATAGATGTTCTTCATTCACATTCCCGACGCATGGTACGTTCCAACAATGAGCATGCGGTCCAGGGTCACGGGTCGTGCACGCTCTTATTTACAGAGCTCATTGTTGAGATTCTACAGGGTTGGCCATTAATAAAACATAATCCTTAGAGTAATTAAGTTCATACATCTATAGTTTAAGTCTAAATGACAAAACACATTCGTAAATTACACTTGCAGATTTTTAAAAATATATATACATAATAGGTGATGTTTTTTGGCAAATGGCCCTTCAAAGCACAGAGATAGAAAGAGGACAGAGAGATGGAGTGAATCGTCGAAGTTGGAGGCTGCATTTTGCACGATGGGGCCTGATGAGAATCACATTGTTATTATTATTATGAAAAAAAAATCTGATGGTCAGTTTTTTTTTTATTGGCTGCTATCAGGAATTTTTTAATATACCCACTTCAAAAAATGGTTGGAAAAAAAACATTCAATAATTTAATTCTCATTAGGCCAAGAATATGTTTGTGAAACACAGCAGCACCGTTGTGATATCCTCTATATATCTACTCGTCATTTGGCGACTGAGACCACATCCTCAGAAGCTGTTTTGTCACTGGCCGCCCGTAACCTCTCATCGCGTCCATTCGCTTGAAACGGAAGGTGTTCGCAGGAGGGCACTTGGGTTAGCGCGGCTCAATGTGCTAACTATAAAGGCGATAACAAGGCCGTAACCCGCACGGATGGTGCATTCGATCAGGGCAGGGGGAATCAAATAATCAATTAAATTAAGAGACAAAAAAATCCCTGCAAGGCAATTATTTGTCCGATACGATATGACAGGAAGAGGAACGCGTGCGTCGGAGAAAAAAGGCAGAAGAATAAACAGAAAGCAGAGACGTCGTATTGATTGTTAACAGTGGCTGTCCCATGGATAGACTTATCCCGCACCTCCGATTAACACGGTTGGCTACGTACTGTGCAAAAAGACGTTCAACATACACAAGTCCCCACCAGAGCAATGTGGAATTCCCACCACTCGTTTAGGGCAATAGACAGGAAATGAAAACCTTCTCAAAATTTATTTGAGCAAGACATCTGTTTTGACTACTCCTCTTTTTAAATAATAAATATTCTTTAAATAAATGTTTTAGAAATATTGATTTGGTCAGGGAAGTCGGGAGGCTTGGAGAGTCCCCATGGCCATGGGACGAGGGCGGCGAGGGAGTGGCAGCCTCTCACGAGCGCGGCCGCTGGGGGAGATGGAGGGATGTCGGCTTGTGCGGGAGTGAGATCGATTCGGCCTCGCAGGAGCCGCGAATGATGTGTGATGGGCATGGTGTCGGGGAGGCTTCATCCAACTGTTGATAGGTCTTTCGGTAAAGTAACGTAGGTAAAAAATGAAATTAAAATTAATAAAAATAATTATTAATTTTCATTTCATTTTTTACCTAGGTGACTTTACCGAAAGAACTAAGGGTATGAATCCTTGCAGTCACGAAAGCTTCAAATCTAGAGTTGATAGGTCGTAGCTGCTGCTGATAAAATCCATTTGAAACATATGCTCAGAATCGCAGGCTGTGTGGAGGGCATTTGTGTGTGTTCACATATGACCCACCACACTGGAAGTTCTGCAAATCATAATACAAATTTTAGATTGTATTATATTTTATTGACAAACATGCGTTTGAATTATTTCGATTATTTGAATGAAATACATGTCCACATGATAAGCCACTTCGTTGAGTTGCCATTTATGGCCAAGACGTTTCTGATAAGGAAGCTAATTGCTCAGTGGGCTTTACCTGGTAAAATAAAAAAAGAATTGTTTAGTTTTTTTGATTTCCCATTTTGTTTACGTTATCACAAGTTACATAACATAATAATAGGTTTTACACATTTTTTTCTGGCCACAAAACTGAAACCTTTTAACAAGGATTCATGTCTGCATTAATCACAATACTTGCAGTCAAAATGCAAACAAAATACACACTATTATAATATATGCATTGTCCTTGAAACTGATTGGTCCACACCAATGGACGGCTTTTATTTAGCCTCGACCCAATTGGTGCTCGACCAAAGGACGCCAAAAGGCGTACAGCTCAAAGACACTGCACTATCAAAGTAAAAAAAAAGTTTCAGTTTTATTGCCAGAAAAAAGGGGAAAAACCCTAATATTATATTTTGGTACTGGCAAAAGAGGTCTAATGAAGTTACATAACAGTTGCTTAAATACGAACAATACATTGTTAACACGAGCAATCTGTGTTTACGTAATGAAGGATGTAATCGATGGAAAAAGATAACGGAAGAGTAAAAAACAAGAGAACAAACGGGAAATAAAAAAAACTAAATTAACTTTTTTTGTTTTACCAGTTAAGACCCACTGAGCTCTGTATCTCTTATTTGGAAGCGATCTGGCTACAAATGATAGCTCAACGAAGTGGCGTGTCGTGTGGAAATGTATCGCAGCCCAAATACTCCAAACGCACGTTTCTAAATGTGGAGAGACAAACCTGAGGACCCAGAGAAAAATCCACGCGACCAAGAGTTCGAGAGACACCGCAAACTCCAAATATACAACAGCAGGCGTCAGGGTCGGGATCGAACCCACGACCTCATGTATACCAGGCGAGGCAGTTAACATATCCCAGCCACCGCGTGGTGATACATAAGAGGACAAGGATTGAGAAGGAAAAGAGAAACTGGAACACATGATAGATAGATCGTTTATTGTCATTGTCACCAGTACAACGAAATTTAAAATGCTCACCAGTCAGGGCATCATTCATAAATTTAAATTAAATAAAACAAGAAAATAAAAATAAAATTAAATGAAAGATAATCAATTTATACTATATATAAAAACAGCCCAAGTATACCCAGGAAAGATGAGGAGAGGGAGGAGGAAGAGGCACGGAGAGGAGGGGATGGTTAGAGCGGGGGTTGCCACACTCACGTCACGTGATTAACGGAAGGCTCAGGCTGATTTATGCACAGAGATAGGTTAGTTGTCCGTCACGCTGCATAGACAATGCACTCTCTGCAAAAGTAATTATGTAACAATAGCACGTTAAAACACATCACGATACTTACAAAAAGCATCATTATCCTAGAGTATGCGTGTGCCATCTCTTTCTCTACATCATTAAAATGTATTCGGCTTAAAGCACGTAATTTTTTTAACAGACGGTCTTAATTCATAATCTCGGTACATTTCAAAATCACCTTTTTTGGCCTCCCCCGTATTTAAAAAAAAATGCGCAAACGCTGGCAAATTTAAATCCGGCAACATGAGCATATGGTCGTGCCGTGTGCCGTCATTTGTCCTCGGAATTGTGAGCACTTGTACAGAAAAAAAAACCAAACATACAATAATGTCAGGAATAAATGCCCGTGTCATCATTCACAGGCACAGAGTGTACAACAGTGGCAGTTAGTCATCGTCGTCATCATCATCGTCGTGATCGCCGTAATTTTCGGCAGGATCCGTGGTCTACTCAGCTGCGTGTGCTCCTCTCTAATGTCTCTAAGCCGAATGTGGAGCGTGCGTCTCTCTTCCTGCCGATATTAGGAAGCCAATGGAGAGCCGTGCAATCTTAAATCTAGATTCAAACACTCATTTCGTTAGGACTGATTTGTGTGTGTGTGTGTTAGCTTTGTCGTCTTTCCCAGCACCTTCGATTAGCACGGTTGTCGACGTACGATACGAAAGAAGTTCAACATACACACGTCTCTTTGGCGCACTTTCGCCCCCGTTGTCTTTTATCAAGTGTAGTCGTGTGCTTGATCCGCACGTCGGAGATGAAAAATATTTTTTTGCTCAGGTTTCAATGGGTTTTTTTCTTCCCCGTCAAGCACATTGCCGAGGGCAATTGTTGAAAGCATATCCGGATCAAAATGATTAAATTAAAAGAGGTGAGAGCTGAATGGAGCGCTGTAGGGAAAAAAATATATTAAGAATTGAAAATATTTTTTGTCAGTTGTTTATGAATCGTCGCTTAATGAATCATAACGTCTTCAGTTCCATTTGGCATGACAACAAGCTTCAGAAATTGGGTAGCAACACGCTTATTCCCCAATCATCCTCGTTGCCGGCTGTGACTGATTATGTGTCTGTTATAGGTGTGAAAAAAGTGTCTGTTGAGGTGTGAAGAGGTTGTCTGTTTATGGAGTGGGGAGCAGTGGTGAGCGCTGCGTTGCACGATGAACCCGGCCACCCGAGTTTGAATCCCGCTTATGTTCAACATCAGGGATGAATGTCTCAACTGGCCTTGGGCCTCCCCTGGTTCGACTCAACCTTAAATGAGTACCTTGTGCATTGTGTAAACATCACCACTGGGTGTGGTGCTGGCTATCCGCCTTAGAACGTCCTCGCTAACAGCACTTGCGCCCCAACAGTCTGCTAAAGGCTCCACGTTGGATATGTGTGTATAGCAAGTGCGGAGTGGTGCTGGTTAGTACGCTGAGCATGGCTGGGACCATGCTCAGAGCTGGCTCAAGTTCAAAGCGGCTTTGAGCCGGCTCGCGTGAGCCAGACCCGAGCTGAGTCCTAAGACATTTGTGCTAGAGCTTTGCTCTTTGGGTTGTATGACGAGGTCGGAAAAGGGGCATGAGCCTAAGTTTGCAAAAGCAGGAAATGCAGGGGTTACATTCCGCACCCTTTGCAGATCATATTACTCGTATAAATGATGTTTTTCAATGAGACAATCTTGTCAGGTGTTGGAGGGTTAATGACAATGATTTTGGCATAAAACACGAACCGCGTGGCCTAACCCAAAAGCAAATATGGATCATTACATAGGCTCTGACAACCTACGATTTAAGCTACCTATATTACCTCTGTTCCACTATACGACAGCCGATCATGTGCCGAGGCTGCACTGAGCTAGACCGGTGAGGCTCAGGAGGGAGAAGGTTGCGTTTATCCTCTTGCACGACCCGAGCTGTTGCCACTGAGATCACGCGCGATGGCTGGACGTTGCGTCAATGAGTTGCACCGACCGAGGCGACGAAAATGATGAACTCCCCCCCCCCCCCATCAGCATCCCTAGGCCTGCATTGGCACCAGAGCCAGATTCATAGACGTTTCGCAAGGCCAACGGTGTTTGTTACTGCCTCAGCAAAATACCCGGTGTGGAAATATACCCGTACGATACGAGAGAGAGCCTGTAGTGACTCGGCTGGGAAGAGCTTGTGGAAAAATGGGATATAAGTTGGTTTGGATGGGGGGGATGGGGGGATATGGGGAGGGGGGCTTAGGCTCGGGTTTGCACACGGACGAAGGGACAGCAGCGGTCGTTGTTGTTGTTGTTGTGGAGATGCCCAGGGCACCTTTTTGTGCATTCACAGAGGGCTCGCAGTCTCCGTTGTCGTATTTTGAGCTCTGCTTCCAAGGTAGCCAATGTCACCCTTAACTATATGCGAAGCGCTATAGGAGGTAAATCTGTGATATTTATATCGCTGTGTCATACTGTTCTTCACGTTCACAAGGTTGCGAGATGAAATTCCCGTCAACTCAGCCCATTGTCCTCCTCATCATCATCAGCCATGATCTATCCACTGCTGAATGACGGCCTCGTGGTCTGGTGCTGCAAAAATCCGTGTTCGCGAGCCCATTCACTCTTTTGGCTGCCTTTCCACCTTTGCTCTCCACCATGCCTTTGAATAACAATGCGTTTTTCGAACGCAATTACTTCATCATTTAACGCTATCATTTGATAGCCTCCCTCCAGTGATCCGTATGTCAGTAAAATCAGGTCTGCTTCGTGGAACTCTAATGTAATCGTTCAATAGGATAAACCGGTGCCTGTCATGGGAATGTGGAATTTCTACCACTGGTCCCACCAGATGAGCAACACCTCACTGCTCGCTAGAACAAAAAAAATCCTCATTTTTGATGTTGATCTCATGTGAAACCCTGTGCATCATTCCATTTGATTTTGTAAAATATATCGTTCCAATTATATATATATATAAGTTTCGAAGGGCCATGTGGCACATGGGGAATCATAAATCATGATTTGGCGAATTGCAGTATGTGAGCATATGTCATCGCTACCGCGGTGTAACGGTTCGTGCAGTGGACCTGAAATCGGGTGGTCGACAGTTTGATCCCTTTGCCTGGCGGGGCTGCTGCAAACAATTTATATTGGTAGGAACCACCTTGTTCCACCAGCCCACAGGGAATTATTGTGTCCGTCCGTCCGTCGTGCATCCAAAAATGGGAGGGGTGGGGCTGGGTGGAGAGGGGAGGGTGGGGAGGGGCTGGGTGGGGCTGGGTGGGGGGTGGGAGGGGTGGGGCCGGGTGGGGAGGGGCTGGTCACCCCGTGGTGCCCTTATAAAACTCAACGTTTAACCTACTCACGCCGGCTTGTGCCCGCCCTCACAGTCGGCCATATTTGCGGAATACACCACGCCGCCGTTGACCCTGGCCATTGACCGAGCAACCCAACGTTCCTACCAGCTCCCTCCGCAGGAATGTGTTTAAATCGCCCCTCCAACACGTCTGTCCACCCAGCACAATCAATGTGTACACCGCCGTCAGTATATCAGCGGGATGTCTACCCAGCGACCATGAGACGGTTGGGCCAACGTTGACCTAACCGTTGCATATTAACCGGGTGGCCGGCGTGGAAGAGGATGCCAAATACCCTGTAAGAGGGACTTCTCTCGAACTGCATCGAGGCCCTTCTGGCAGCAGCGGCGCGAGCAAGCAGTTGCAGGCCCGCGCCTTCACCCTCTCACCTTTGCCATCGCCGCGTTCAGCTGCCTGCCCAGATGTGGAGGCTTTGCGAAATAAATAATGGAGGAAGGCCAACCGCATTCTGTGTGGAAATAGAATAAAAAAAAATCTAACTGCACAAATTGACACTTTATTCTCTATAGAGCTGAGGCAGCGGCAGGTTGCAGTTGCCTTCTTGTAATTGAATCAAGACAAGGAACACATGTTACTGTGATATCAGGTATCAGTTGCGATGCCTTGTGTAATACAGCAGCTGTGCCAGCCGTGATTATGGTGAGAAAGACGCTCGTGGCGCGGTAGCAGTGGGATGTACTACAGGGGGGGTGGTGGGGGGGGTTCAAAGCTGCACGTGCTGGTAGTAATTAATAATTTGTGCCATTCCCTGTATTTGTTCTTGTCTCATTCATGGTTACACGCGGGTCGGTTCTGATTTGATTTTCATCTTTCTTGTTTCGTACCGAAGCGCCGTGGAGGTAATGAGATTAGCGTCGTGTCGCCGCGAGCGAGAGACGTGCACGGGATGACGTCGCACGATTTGAACGATCTTCATTGAAGACGCCGACGGAGGGGTAACAGCAACAACAAAAGAATGGGCGGTAACGTGAACATCTGGACGATTAAAATAAGAAAAAATTAACCCGTAAAAGCAAAGTTTTTCAATATAAATCCTTTATATGCGTGGCGGCTAGAGTCCTCTCGTCCTCTGGCTTGAGATGGCTGCCACCTATGGGTCAGATGATTGTCTGCCAGTATTAAGCAATTGGTAATTAAATATTTAATTTGTTTTCCCTAAACAGTGTAAATTTTTGGGAAAAAAATGTCACGAACATTAATTGTCTCGCACAACGAGTCTGTGTGCAAAATGTCAGCTCGATTGGATCACGGGAAGTGGGTTAAAAAACGACCGAAAGATTTGCACGGTCGTAAGCAAGCAAGCAAGCACGCAAGCAAGCAAGCACGCAAGCAAGCAAGTGAACTTAATAAAAATTAACCCGTAAAAACAAAGTTTTTCACTCTAAATCCTTTATATGCGTGGCGGCTAGAGTCCTCTCGTCTTCTGGCTTGAGATGGCTGCCACCTATGGGTCAGATGATTGTCTGCCAGCATTAAGCAATTGGTGATTAAATATTTTTAAAAAATTCCCTAAACAGTGTAAAATTTTGGGGAAAAAAATTCACGAAAATTAATTGTCACGCACAACGGGTCTGTGTGCAAAATGTCAGCTCGATTGGATCACGAGAAGTGGGTTAAAAAACGACCAAAAGATTTGCACGGTCGTAAGCAAGCAAGCACGCAAGCACGCAAGCAAGCAAGCGAACTTAATATAAAGGATTTAATAAAGGATTTTAAAAAAAGTGACCGCGAGCGAGGAGGAGGAGGCCTGCGGCGCTTCCGTGCGATGGATTGCGCCGTGATTGCGCCGCGATGACGGTGAGTGCCGCAGCACCGCAATCATCGCCAATGACCGCGCAACCGCGAATCTCCAAATTCGGGCTCATTTCCAGGCAAGGTTACTGTCGGCCGTCCGAGACGACGGAAACACTCAACCTCGCCTCTCCGATGTGTTGCCCGGTTGTGCATCGAATTCGTCAGCACGATGTCCGACGTTTCGCTCGCCGTGCTGGGAGCTTCTTCAGTTCCCGAGCTACGCAGCCCAACCGCGAAACAACCCGCGCGGTGCTGAACGGATTGTTTCATTCAACGACCATGGGAGATACGGAGCAGCGCACGGGAAGAAGCAGAATAGAAAAGTGAACTGACCTGCAGTGTCGTGAGCGAGTTAGTGGGTGGGTGTGTGTGAGTAGGTAGGTGTACGTGTTTGTGAGTGAGTGAGTGTGTTGTTGTGACCTGCAATGTGGTGGTTGAACACTGCATGGATGAGGCGATGCGTTCTGTCTGGTAGAGCGAGACGTTCCGCTGCACATGTTGGGGGCTCGGATCCGAGTAAAGCGGCTCGCATCCCCCCATCCCTCGATTATATAAAGTCACCAGCTGCTGCTGGCGTTAGATGTAGGGCAGCCAATATTAATGATTCGCTCGATTCCCACCCACTTACCTAAGTAGTACCTATCTTTACCCGGCACGCCACATCTAGTATTCCTCTCGCACCGGTGCTGCCGTTGCTACTTAGTCACGTGCCACCATGTCCAGTCGAGCCAGGCGACGAGAGAAAAAAAAAAGTAAGAAATTAAGCCCTGGTTTCCGTATGCAAAACAAAAAAAAACCCCGAACAAACCTCTGGCAACTGTCGGATGGCCCTTGTTATTTTCCTGGCATGCTACAAAAAGAACCGCCCTCCCGAGGCTAAACACAAGAAACACATGCTCGCCCTTAAATAGAAGCTTCGCGGCAAATGCCGCCCGCTCGCTCGCGCGCACGCCCGCGCGCGCGTGCGCGTGTGCGCCACCACGCGCGCGAGAATAACCCAAAAGGCAGCTGCGAGAGAGAGAGACACCTGGGGCCTCCCGCACACCGCACCACACCAGCGTCGCGGCGCAAGCGCACCCCCCGGCAATTATTCAACAAACGCGCGCGGACGTGTGCAGCATTCGCAGTGTCTCCAGGTGGAAAGGGCCTCCTAAATCAAAAATGACGGTCGGTCAAATTCACTCAGCATCGCTGGGCACTGGGTCGAGACCGGCGTAGCCTTATCTGACCGATCCGGATGGTGCCTGCCTGCCTGCCACCTTAGCCTGAAGCCCGTGTCAGAGAATATATGTCCCTCCCCCCTCCCCCCCTCCCTCCCTCCCTCTCTCTCTCTCCACCGAATGTGTTCCTCCAGGAACGAATGCTTGTTCTACCTCGGAACCAATGCAATACAAATCATAGCATAAGCACACCCGCTCGAGATAAAGGTCACGTGTGATTATATCCCAATTGTGCATGTATAAAAAGTTGCCATGCGCCTCAAACGCACCAGTGATATGTATGCTTGTATTCCTGTAATCTCAAAGCTGTGCTTATAATCGCTGTGCTTACATCCAGCCGCTTGCCTTTAGGCTTGGCGGTCGCCCATCTAAGCACTATCAAGCGCTGTCCAGGCTGAAACTTGCTTGGCCTGATCGGGAACGTTTCGAGTGATCTGGCGGTGATCCGCGACTTTAATGACCAATGCTTGCTTCGCGGTTGTCCAGTCCGCTCCTGCTCCGTGTCTCACTCACTCGCCCTCTGTGCCCCTTGCCTCGACCTCTGTCACTTCTCGCCTATCCCGCTCACCGCCACGAATGCCAGCAACCGTCAAATGACCTTGAGCCGCCTTCCATCCCCCTACTTTAAAACCATAGCCGTTCCGTCCTCAAAATTGCCGGGCGCATTGTATTTAAATAGCGATACTTTATCTTGTCATTTCAAAGACCTCGCCGTGCAATTACATTGATTATTTTCTATTAAAATCCATACTTAGTGACAACTTAAAGCATGACTAATAGCATTTGTATTGTTCACGTCTTGAGAGCGCATTTGATCAATGTCTCCAAAAACCATTTCGTTCACGGGGACACTTTTATCCGCCATTGTACAATTACCTTCATAATAACACCAAATCATAAATTATGACACCGCCGGTATTTCACGCCGCACAAGAGTAGCGGGGAGACTCGGCTCGGACACTTTTTTTTTTAAACCATCAAGCGGAAAAATTAGACTGATGGCGTTTGACGGGAGACAGGGCCGGAATTAACTCGCTGCGTGCGTCGCAAACAGCCGCACCGCGATACGCGCGCGCATCGTTGAAAGAAGGCGTGGGCCCACATTCGGCTCGAGGTGTTGATGTCTCATTACCTTTTTTATCTTTCATTTTCATTCAATTAACCGATTCTCACCAGGGGGCACGTCGACGTTGGTCGAGGTGGAGGTGCAGGATGGAGGAGGCCGGCACGGTTACTGCGGCGGGCGCACTGCGCGTGCTAAGCACGGGTCGGTGACCCGTGGTGTAGCTTTAACGTTTATCGACTTGATTTTGTTTAAGCAGGCAAGAACTCAAGTGACCAGTTTCACTCGCAAACGTGACCCAGGGCATAAGTCCGCCAGGAGGGGGCGATGATTGCCGATATGCGTATAGAATCCCAAATGAGTAAAAGTGCGGTTTAATTTTCGAATTTGGCAAATGTGGACCTTGACGTATTCACACGATGGCCTACGCTCGCGAATGACGTCAGGGGATCTTTAACGTCCACTGTGAGTGAAGCAGAGGGCGCGGAGTATTGTAACGGTTAATACCGTACTGCGGTATTAATTGGGGAGGCCGCTGGGTTCGAACTCGAACCTCTACAACAAGCTGCGAACACGTTACCACTGCGCCCAGTCACCGCTCTCACGAAGAAGAAAAATATCTCAAGCCAGGTGATGGTGGCGGCGCTGATGCGACAGTAAGATGTGTCCTTGAGCTCACTCGACTGTGTAACAAGGGGAATATCTAAAGTCCGACGGTGGTGATTATAAAAACGAATATCAACGACAGAATCTGGCAAAAGGAAGGAAGCAATGGCGTAGTTGTGGCAGCAATCAACGACATAGCCCAATACGACATTTTATATTTTAGTTATTTAGCAGTTAATTTTTCCTGCATTTAAAAACATTGCCTACACCAGGGGTCGGCAACCAAAATAACAAGAAGAGCCATTTCTTTCCAATTCGGTAGAAAATTCAGTATTTCAAGAGCCGCAATGCATCTGAGTACATACGTACTCATCGTCAAGAAGCAGCCCGTAAAGAGCCGCATGCGGCTCCGGAGTCGTAGGTTGCCGACCCCTGGCCTACACAATGCAATGCAGTCCGTGGCAGCATGTTGATGCAACTTGATAGATGCACTAGGGTCCTTACAGGCTCAGGGGCCTTTACGCTTCTGACGGAACGTGAGATATCCCTTCATGCATTGCACATGTCGCTTGTTTGGAGGCAGTGATTTCTTTAAAATAAATCATACCAGCGAGGTGGAATTCGGGGTTAAAATCCAAGTTTCAGCCACCCGTGATGTAACTAGGTTCTCAGAGTGTAGCGAGTTGATTGTCCCAAGCAAGTCATCGATGATGTACAAAAACAACTGTAAACTTTACTTTTGCTTGTGACTTATTTTTATATTTCTACAGCTCAGATAGTTAATCGACTGTCACGTTGTGAAAATATCGCTGTTGCAGGTTGTGTTAGAAAGGACGCCCTCTAGCGTGCAGATACAACATTTTCCTTTGATTCATTTCTGACGCAGTTCTATGAATGCTCCTTCCCGCAGGCCGTTCTGCGAGATAGCCCAGCCTAAACGTTTCAATTTGTCGATACCACCCGACGTGGTGTCACTTTAGACGTTCCGATTTATTTACATGACCAATAACAGTACATTGTTCTAAAAACACTTGAAATTAATGAGTTATCAAATAACACATACGTATGAAACCCATACGACTAAAGTTCTGCTAGCTTAAGTGGCACCAACTTCTGCTCTGGCCAATGGACTTCCGAGTGGACTCTCCGTCTCGGCACGCAGTTCGCAAAATATATATTTCAAAAACCAAAAACATCTTAATTAAATACACGGGGAATTAACACGCCGAGGGGGGAGGCCTGTGCGCTGGAGATAGGACGGCGAGTTCGGCGCCGCGCTCTCGATGCCCCCCTCGGCATTTGCCAGGTGCCGCTGAGCTGCCCCGTGGTTGGCTGTCTCCCATCTGCATCCCCTCCCATCTGCCGCCGCCGGGCTCCCTCCTCCCATCCCCCTCCTCCCCTCCCCCTTCCCCCCCTCCCCTTCCACCTCCCTCCCCTCCCTCTCTCCCACACGCGGCCACCTTCACCGAGGGCGCGCGCGCTGATCCACGTGAGGATTCAATCCAGCGGCCGGGGCAGGAATGAGCGTTGAGCAAGCATGGCGCTCAGCAAACGTAAATTTTTTTTTTTTGCGATTTCGTCATTGTCGTCGGTCATGATCTATCCGCTGTTGTAGGAAGGCTTCCCCCAAAGCTGTCGCCGTGCCTCACGGTCTTTGCAATGCCACGATCCATCGAGCACCGACCCACGAGCCGACTTGCATCGCTCGATATCTGCGGTGGTTCGTCCTCTCAGGCACGTTTTGTCCTTTGGCTGCTCTTGCCCTTGTTCGTGTCGGTCGCTAGAAATAATCTGGCGATGTGTCCTGCACAAGCCCACTTAGGGTTCTTAACAGTCGCAGTGATGTATCTAACTGCTCTGATGCACGCGCTACTCTCTCTGTCCCCCGGTGTAATTCCAAGCACTCACCTCTCCATGCTTCTTTGCGCACTTTTCTACTTTGCGTGCCAGTGAATTCGATCATCAAAAGCCGCAGATCAATGCTCATGAACAAAAACGTTTGTAATCAGTGCGTTATTACCTGCAAAGGAACACGCGGATGAAGAATATGGAATTTTACAATTTATAATAGTAAAACATTAAAGCTGTTCAGGATGTGTGTGCGTTTATTACTGAGTGACTGAGTCATCTTAGTCAACCTTGGTCCGTCCCATGACCTCCTGCAAGCAGCCAGCTTTCCAAACTGAACATGACCTCGACGTGCACCGAGCCTGGCACAAACGCCATGGGGACGTCACCACCACTCAGTGGCAAACTGCGGCCGTAGTGTCGCAATTAGGCTACTGCGCTCCGAAGCTGGCCAATTGAATAGAATCTCCGCTCACGACCAGGATCAGGTGGAGGGCTTCACTATTCTGGCAAATCGCCCGATGATGCTGGATGTAATTAACAGCGAAACGTCGTACTAAAACAATTGTAAATGTTGTGGATTCACTCTTCAACAAACCGGTGGGCTAAAGTAGTGAACTATTTGTCTTTTATATTCTTGGTTCTTTCGGTAAAGTCACGTAGAAGGGAAAATAGTAAAATAATGAAAATATTAAACAATAAAATTCTCACGACGTTTCGACAGCAACACAAGCAATCATCAACGTATCACATTTTTTACTGATTGGCCGTGTCGGGTGGTGGAGGGTTGCGACACATTTATAAATAACGCGATCTAACCCAAAAACCTTTATTATTATGAACAGTGGCGAATATTTGAACCGGTCCTGTGCCTCTCCTAGGTCGATTCAGCCATCATTACGTAGCTGGTACGATGTGTAAACATCAGCACTGGGGAGACAAAGGCGACCAGGCGTAGTGTTGTCAACCCTCCCCCATTCGTGTGCCGTGCCAGCCTTACAATGTGCTCGCTTCCAGCACTCGCCCCGACAGTCTGTTTAAGGCTATAGGGCGGATCTCTGTCTTTGTTGTTAGGTAGTGTTTGAGAGTTGTGGAGAACATTGCCATGTGGGAACAGTTTCCACATATTTTATTGCCTTTTTGTCGAGATGTGCACAAAAGCTGCCGCGGCTTTTGTGCCTCTGCGGCTGCCGTGGAGTCGAGCAGTGCGCAATAGCCTTGATGGACTAAAATGTAAATGTATTCCGACTCGCATTTTTTTTTTGTAAGTGCCACTAAGCGGTCGTGAATATGAAGACGGAGCGCTTCTGCAATGTTTGCGTCCGAGTCGATAAAACGTACAACCTGGAGCAGGAGCAAAGCCTTGCAAGATTTCAAGTGCACGACTGCATGTAAATTAAGTTGTATTCGCATTCCCTTCCCCCCCCCCCCCCACGGCTGTGGCGTTTGCGCGCGGGGACGAATTTGCGACTGTTCCGTTTGAGTGATGCCCAATTGCACACGCAAGGGGTTGGGGGGGGGGGCAGGAAAACTTGAATGGACCCGGCTACAAGAGAGTAAAACGAATCCCATTAATTCCACAGGCCCACGCGTGACACTGCAACGGTGGTCGTGGGCCTGCGCTAACGCTTGGAGAAAGAGCCACGGTCCCCTCCGAGGCTGCGCCATGAACAGATGAAGGTCTCCAGAGCCTCGCCGAGGAAGGAATGCCATCGGAACTGATCTCGCCCGAGGATGCGAATTGTTCGAGCGTCCGGGCGATCCAAAGGATTCCCGTGGACGTATCGTCGAGTTTCAGCCGATACGGACATCCTCGGACGTATTGTTGGTGTTACCCCGACTGCTTCGGCTGTCCCTGGCACTCGCTGTTGTTGATGTTGTCGGTGCTGAGTCCCACCCAGTAAACATGCCAACGTTGAGCTAACGTTGGCACGTGTTTGGAACCGTTGTACCAATGTTGTTGGCCCAACGTTCTATCTTTACTGGGCACTTGCTTCTTGTCAGGCTGTGCTGTGATGCTGTTGTTGTTTTGGCTGCGGTGGTACAACGGTTGGAATGCGCCATGTGCCAGCCGTTTGTAGGAGGGTGGGTGGGGGGGGCCTGGCCGTTTTTTTAAGTACATCTTCCGCGCTCACCCCCAACGCTGTCACCCCTGCCACGAAAACGTGGAGTGGACGAGTCTGTTGTTTTCAAATGCCCTACCCCCCCCAAAAAAAAGCGCGTCACCACTGAGGCCACCGCGGACCAGACGAACGAGAACCGAAAGAGCCAAACCGAAACACCGGCGGCACTTTTGTGTCGGCTGTTTTCCTGCAACATGAAGTGCATTTGTTATTTATGGAACGGCGCAAGAGAACGGCCCGAGGCACAATGCATTACGCACTTACTGGCCCGCTCGCGAAAGAGAACCCTGCTGGAGATTCCTCCGGGGGCTCTCTTTGTGCTCTGGGATGTCCTCAATCCCAGGGGAACATTTGGCTTCAAATTGGGAACACATGCTTTGAAAGCGGAAAAACAGGAAACCGTGAAGAGAGTCATTCATCGTCGGGGCAGATGAACTGCGCGAGGTTAGGATATTTTTTTTGGTGCCTACGCAACCGGCGGAGAGGAGAAGTGCAACTTTTGTAGTCGCGGTCAAAAGCGATTGTCTGTTGATCAAATGATCCATATTGAGGCATTGGTGCTAGTGTCCTGATTATAGCCCTGCAGAGCCAGTGGTGGAAATTCCACATTCCCATGGTGGGGGAGAACCTCTCTTCATAGGACAACCGCTGTTGAATTCCGCGCATAGCGGTATCTATTTTGTATTGAGCACGCAGGGCTGACGGGCTGCGTCAAATCCCGAACCAGGATTTTAACTCGTAACCTTTCGACTGCAGAGCTGCTCGCGCTGACGGGGGGAGCCAGCTGGCCGGGGAACTCTTGTGGCGTGAATAAATTGTGAATTTTGAAAATTACAGAAGTAATTGAATAAGTAAATTTTGGAAGGTTAAATTGCGAACAATAAAAACTGAAAAACAAAGTTATTTCTCCCCTTGCTTAGTTTATGAACATAATTTTGTTTCATGGCGTTACTATATTAATTCCCGTAAGCCATAATGTAAGCCAAATTTGCATTTCAATAAGCTTTCTCATTAAAACTACGCTTTCCACAGAGCAATAAACAATGACTCGTATTTTCTTTCCGCACACACATTGCAATGCATACATTGTTCGCGATCTCAATTCAACTGAATCTCAAAATGTTACAGGGAAAGAGTGGGGCAACGTTCATCTTACAAAGAGCCCGTCACAATTACAGGGGGAAGAAGACAGCCTTGAGCCAGACCGCACGGACGGCTGGAGGAGAGTGGTTCCAGACTATGGGGGGGGGGGGGGGGGGCGTCAATGAGAATGAGCGAATGGAGAGTGCGTGGAGGTGGAGTAGAATGAGATGAGTGGGGAGAGGTAGAAAAGTATGTAGAGGGGAGTAGAGCGAGATTAGAAGGTAGAGGGAGAAGAGATGGAAGAGGTAGGAAAGAGCGTGGAGTTGAGTATAGTCAGATGAGATTGGAGAGGTGGGACAGTGCGTGGAGGGGAGTAGTGAGATGAGAGGGGAGAGGTAGGATAGGGCGTGGAGGGGAGTAGAGTGAGATGAGAGGGAGGAGAGTGCGTGAAGGTGGGTAGGGTAAGATCAGAGGGGAGAGGTTTGAGAGAGTGTGGAGGGGAGTAGATTGAGATGAGAGGGGAGAGGCGAGAGAGTGCGTGGAAGGGAGTAGAGTGAGATGAGAGGAGAGGGGACAGGAAGGATAGTGCTTGGAGAGGAATAAAGTGAGCTGAGAGGGGCGATTTCCTGAAGTATCTTGAAGACAGCGAGTAGTGTGATCTTGAAATTGATCCGGGGTCGGATTGGGAGCCATTGGAGGGATTGCAGTTATGGGTTAACGTGTTCTTGTTTTCAGATGCAGGTGAGGAGTCCTTCAGATGCATGTTGACAGAGAGTCGCAGGAGTAGGGATCGTGTACGAGAGTCTCGGCGGCACCTAGAATACGTCAGTGTCAGGTGGGGTGGGGGGGGGCACGTTGCACGAGGTCCTGCAGAGTTGAGGTCACGGGGGCAGAAAACGAGCAGCGCCAAGGAGTGTTTCCTCCTTCCTTAAGGAGTGTTTTCGCAAACGCTCCTTGTGTATCCTTGCGTAAGGAGTATTTTCGCAAACGCTCCTTGTGTAAGGAGTGTTTTTTTCAATCACTCCTTGTGTAAGGAGTGTTTTGTCAAACGCTCCTTGTGTAAGGAGTGTTTTGTCAAACGCTCCTTGTGTAAGGAGTGTTTTCTCAAACGCTCCTTGCGTAAGGAGTGTTTTCGCAAACGCTCCTTGTGTAAGGAGTGTTTTGTCAAACGCTCCTTGTGTAAGGAGTGTTTTGTCAAACGCTCCTTGTGTAAGGAGTGTTTTCTCAAACGCTCCTTGCGTAAGGAGTGTTTTCGCAAACGCTCCTTGTGTAAGGAGTGTTTTGTCAAACGCTCCTTGTGTAAGGAGTGTTTTGTCAAACGCTCCTTGTGTAAGGAGTGTTTTCGCAAACGCTCCTTGCGTAAGGAGTGTTTTCGCAAACGCTCCTTGTGTAAGGAGTGTTTTGTCAAACGCTCCTTGTGTAAGGAGTGTTTTGTCAAACGCTCCTTGTGTAAGGAGTGTTTTCGCAAACGCTCCTTGTGTAAGGAGTGTTTTCTCAAACGCTCCTTGGCAGCGCCAATTCGGGACTTTTTGTTGTTGTCAGTGAGCACTTGGGAGTGGAGGAATGGAGGAGGAGGAGGAGGAGGAAACGCCGCGTGATTTCCGACACGACGACAACGCTACGTGAGTTTGGATAAATGTGGAGCGGACGTACGGAGTGATTTATCTCCGGCGATGTGTAAGAAATGTTATCGGATCCGCGCACCCGCTGAGAAGGAGGCTATCAAGGTGGTTATGTTGGGGCCCGCTGCTTTCAGATACCCCCCCCCCCTAGTCAATTAATCTATGAATTATTGCAAAGGAAGCAACAATAAAATCCTCGGCATTATATAAAAGGCGGAAGCTCCTCCTTGGGTCGTTTGATGCCTCTGCGCTAAGTACCCACCGTGCCCACCGTTTTTTGTTTGTTTGCTATCCCGAGCGGTACGAAAGAGAGGTCGATTACAACCCGCTACAGGAATCTTTCCTCCCAACGCGGGAACGAGGCTAATGCGCCCCCCCCCCCGCCCTACCCGCCCTCTCCTCGACGCGATCACGTCTCTCGTGTTACGGCGGAGAGACTTAAGTGCCTAAAGCAGGCGGGCCGAACACGCGCCGCCGTTAGCCGTGCGCCCCGAACGGCTCGTACAAAACGAGCCTTGCGTGTAAATTGTAGCCGAGATGCCTCTCGGCGAAAGCGGAGCAACCCTCATTACAGAGGTAAGGAACTATCGGCGGCTGCCGCAGAACTTTCCCCCCGCCGCAGATAAATCTTTATTATCTGTCTGGAAATGAGCAGAAATAAGGCGCGCGAAAGGCAAGCAAACAGATGCAGGCAATGAGGGCTCCGGTGGTTTCATTACCCGCGTCCCCCCTTCCCTGCGTAGTGGGCAATGAAGGGGATAATTACGAGGAGGGTTTTTTTTTTTTTGCTAACGCGTGCGAGAGATCGCCTTGCCGTAGGATTCCGTACAACCCTCGAAACGGATTGCAAAGTACACTTTGGGGGGGGGGGGGGTGGATGGGTATAGGGGAAAATAGAACCGCTGCACGGCAGATGAATACGAGTGGAATACTCGCCAAATGAGCGGGCAGCATCCACAATGCCTTGTGCGATGCGCTACGCCGAGGCTGCCGTACGACCGCGTATTCCTATTCGCGCGACGTAGTTCCGTTCACTCGATCGCGTGAGAGCCAATTCGCGTTATGAAAACCGCGCGCGCTATAGGAGAGGAGACTGCGTCTATTACGCCCGCGCCTTGTAGGGGACACTGTGAGGGTTGGCTGCGGCTGATTCTTGTCAAGTCCGTGCCTCCTGTTCAAGTCCAGCCTCGTGACCTTCCTCCTTGTTCCCTCCCCTCTGTCGATTCTTCTCCTCCTGCCACCCCTCCACCTCCTTCTCCCGTATGGTGGGGAGTTGCGACGTTCACAGGTCGTGTCCTCTGCTTGTGATTGTCTCTCTCTCTCTCTCCTCGCGCGACATTGAGCGCGTCCCTCGATTCCGTTGAGCGTCGTGAGTCGCGCGTCGCGATTGAACGCTCATATATATGAATACAAATCGCATCGCGATTGCCACGTGGGATGTGAGGCTCTCCTTGTTGCAGTCGCAGTGCAAGACGATGAAGAAGTTGGCGTCCACTCGTGACACTGGGCGAGTGCGGACAGCATCCAAGGTAGCCGTGACGATTGATGACTCGGCGCTCGCTGATCCACTAAAGCCGGTCACTCTGCTCACCGTCGGTCAGTCACCTCCTCCTCAACGCTCTCATTTTTTCCGTCGCTACGGCCGTGCGCACGTGTGTATGTTGCCCTTCTTTCGCACCGCACGTAGCCAAGGGTGCTAACCGGAAGAGCGAGTGGTTATGTACTGTTCCTGCGAAACAGCATCCCATTAATACACTCACGCCCAAAATAACAGGAGTCGATCAACCAGATTGACTGTTTGGTCTCATCCACGCCGTGTTCAACCACCCCCACGCTGCGGGTCATCTCGCTCCTCCCTCTCTCTCTTTGCTTCGTCCCTCATGCTGCTCCACCGTTGAATTCCCCGGCCGTCCCCACCTCTCATTGGTCTGTGAATGAAACAATCCATTGAGCACTGCGCAGCTTGTTTTGCACGGTTGGGCTGCGGTAGCCCAGGAACTGATGAAGCTCCCAGCAAGGCGAGCGAAACGTCGGACATCGCGCCAGCCAATATGCGGCTCAACCAAGGAATGCATCGGAAGACTGAATCCGTTCAGCACGCGCGCGTGACCCAGTTCAGTCGCTCCAACTCCCCCGGTGGATTTTTTCTTCGTGGGCGAGGTTGGCACCTTTGGCTGCCACTCCGTCATTAGTCTCGAACGCCGGTCATCATCGTCCGCCTAAACCCGCCACCCACTGGTTCACACTCTGCTGACACTCGAGGAGTTAATGCACGTTGCGCTTCTCATGTAAGGCTGATGTAGATGCAGACCAATTGCTACAATTTCACATTGAGGTGGTCAAGCTAATTGGTTCTTTACCCTTCTATCTGGCAACAAAACTGACACCTTTTTACAAGGAGTCATGTTTGCATAGACCGCAATACCTGCAGTCATAATACAAACAAAAGAACATAACTCTGATAATGTGCACTGTCCTTTATCAGAGTTATGTTCTTTTGTTTGTATTATGACTGCAGGTATTGCGGTCTATGCAAACATGACTCCTTGTAAAAAGGTGTCAGTTTTGTTGCCAGATAGAAGGGTAAAGAACCAATTATCATATTTTTACTGGCAAATGAGGTTCCCATAGTGTGGTCAAGCTAAATAACCGCGCCGGGACCAGCGGAGTGTAATCGCTGTGGTGTCTCATTCGTGTTTGTGGATTGAGCATTGCGTCGTGATGCGTTGCACTGTCTATTCTGGATGGCCACAGTCGCACACGACTGGAGAGTTTTCCATTTTACATTTGTGCATCAGCTGTCATCCGCATCGGCTGCTATGGTTTTGCGCCGTGGATGCGGTTTAGGGTGGACCACGAGCGTCGCCGAAGATCAAACCCAGGGACCTTCTGCGTTGGGTCTTTCACAACAAGGCGCATTCTTCTTTTAAACCCCATTCACTCTTGCACTGCAATCTTGCCGGTTGCCTGGTCTCTCCGCCGCATTGACAGCGCGGTTTCATTGAGAGCCGCGTTAATTCCGCGGGGGCTGCGATGATCGAGGTGAAGATGCGCACCGCGTCTGCACCATCACTCGCGCGGCGCCACTGCCGGCGCGTCACGTAGGCGTCGCTTCGCAGATCGCCCCTCGCGGTGTCTGGCCACGCTCACGCAGTGCCGGGTAACGAGGGCCACACACAGCACCCCAGCTGCCCCGCCTCCCACCCGCCCACCCGCCCGCCTACCTACCACCACCTCTCACCCTATCAGTTGCTGCTAATGAAAATGAACCGCCCGGCACGCTCTGTTCTAGATAAGGTAAGGCGGGTCACCATGTTAATCACTCGAATACCACGCTCGATTCACTTTAAAAAACTAAATAAGGAGAGAGAAAACTTCGTTGGCCGGGGGACAAAATTGGCTAACAGAGCGGCGTTGTGCACACGCCTGAGGTGGTAGAGGCAGATGCGAAATAAAGAGACAAACTAGAGTCAGGTTGCGAGTGCTATTGGAAAAGTTGAACTTGATAATGAAAAGCAATTTAGTAATGCTCGGAAAAATTAAAACTTTAATTCGTCGCGCGCTACTTACTGCTGTGCCTCGTGTTTCAGAAACACGGTGATGTGTGAAACATATGGAACAAAAGGAAGCGAAGTGTGCACAGAAAAGTGTAGAGACGCATGCTTGGAATCACAATGAGAGAAAGGGAGAGTTACGCGTTCATTAACGAACACACGCAAGGTTCGCGAATCGTTCAAACTGTCACGTGACGTGAGTGGGGCTCGGACAGAATGCGTCACGAGAGAGAAGGGTGGATGGCCGATGGTCGAGACAAATAATGGAATGGCAGCCAAGGAATGGAACGCGTCTGAGTGCACGTCCGCTGACGAGACGAAACGATGGAATAAGTTCGTGTGCAGGTACTGGGTGGATTGGCGGTTTGGTAGAGGACTTCATCTAGCAGTGGATTGACCATGGCTGATGATGTTGTTGCTGTGCTTATACAATTAAGTTTCAGAAATTGTCTACGTGAGGTTGGTGTGGTTGCTTGCTTCTGAGCCGTGCAAATTTAGAGGCTGCAGATGTTGTTCGCGTATGCGCAGACATCAGCGTTTGTTTAATAGGATGCAATTTGTTCTCTAATGGCTTGGGGAAATTTCCATTACAGTTGTAAAAATGTTTGTCTAACGGTTGTTTCGAGCCATTGAGTTAAATAATTGTATTTAAAGCGATGCTAAAACGAAGATGTTGTTTTTGTTTTAAGCGGGAGGAAATTAATTATCGAAGGTCAGATTGTACACGTTTGTAATAAGCGTCTCCTCTCCACCCTAGGGGAAAGTATTTGCCGTGAGCTCCGTTCATGAGCTGTTCCCCTATCAGGGTGTGCGTGGAGATCGGTAGTGCAGTGGTAAGCGCGCTGCACTATGAACCCGGGGACCCGAACAACCCCAGATCAGTTCCCGATCACGACCATCAACGGTTACATTTTGATGCTGTGCGAAGTGAATTTCAATTCCGCTGCAGTCTATCGCTGTGCACAAATTTTATGATTTGAGGCAATGTAGGGCTGCCTACAAAGTAAAGATCACAAGTAAAGTTTCCCCATGTCCCACTGCGGAAAGCAACACTACCAGTGTTCAGGATATTAAATCTATTAATAGTTCTGCAGTGCTCTTCTCTTGGCACGAATTAATCAAGGTGGCACAGGATCATAATTATTAAATATAACCGGCAAGCACGATTCCCGTTGTGGTGCTTTTTGCAAAGGGCTTCTGAACAAGAAAAATTTCAAACGGTGTGTTCGTACTTCAGAAACGTGGGGCATTGACGAAGAAAAGTGAAACAATAGCTGAATAATGCACCAAGAAAGCGTGGAAGAGATGCATTCTTTGAAAAAAAGGGCAGAGAAAGGGACACAAGACGCCCAAAAGGATTGAACGCTCCCGAGAGGATGACTGCTACAGAAACGGAGCAACGGATTTGGCCCATGTGCAACGGTCCCCGATTAATGCTTGTGAAGAGGAGTCATAGAATGGCTTAAGCACTTCTTTATTCCACCAACGCACAGCAAACACTCGTTCCAAGACCAACCCCTAACACGCGTCTCACATCCCCTTTTAACCCCTCCATCTCCCCTCCCAATACACATCCGCGTCAAGCACACCTGGTCCGGGTGACGTTACTGCCCTTTAACCCCTGACCCCCCGTCCAGCGCATCCCCGCGCGTGATTGGTGCGTGTTGTCGTGAGAGCGGAGATGTAGTGTCTGCATGGTGCGTGGTGCGTGAGGGTGGCTCGCAGATCCCTTACACTTGCATCGCGAGCCCGTGAGAATGGAGGAGGCCTTAATCCAGTTGGAGATAGATCACGTCTCGTGATGATGATGGTGATGTCTCTTGGGATGTTTCTAGAGAGAGAAAAGGGGTTGGTGGTTCCATGCACATTGCCCCACTTACTGCAAGTTTTTTTTTTATTTCTCAAGAGCTTTAATTCAGAGCGTGTTGTGCGCTCAGAGCAGTGAGCACTCCGTATGTCAGGCGTTGCCACTGCGGATCAATGCACGGGGGAAGCATGGCAAAGGCTAAGCCTAGTTGTGTCTGTACATATATAGAAGGTTTCACATTTTTCTAAAAGTAACTTCCCTGTATTGAGTTGTCACAGGCTCGGAATTGAAACACACACACACACACCGTATGCACAGCGCACACACGCACAGCTTAAATGTACGAGCTTTAAAGAGTTTTATTCCGCCATTTCCTTCCCCCGGGGAAGCGCAAATGGCTCGCACTTTCCTTTGCCGAGATCTGGGCCAGTCGATCTGGAGCCACCGACTCGTGCGGCTGTACCCAGAGAACGGGGCAGCCGCTTTCAAAAGTTACGCTGCGCGATGGGCAGGCAGGATAAAAACACACATCCCCCCCTGCCTGCTAACCCCCCCCCCCCACACACGGTGCCAGAGCTGTAACCTTAGTACGCGTATCGCTTCACGGCATCCTGATTGTTTGTTTTATAGGTGTAATTTTAGTTTTTTATATTTTGGCAGCGCGTACCGACCGCATTTGGGGATGCGACACCCCAATCTGCATCGCGATCCCACTGTCGGTTTCACGGATTTCCTTAAGTCGTAACTTGTTTTGGGGTTTTTTTCTTGCCGTAAATGCTGCGAGTCTTTGCCAACATTTATGGCGAATGCGGCAGCCAGATGTTAACTACCTCGCCTGGTATACAGGAGGTCGTGCGTTCGATCCCGACCCTGATGCCTGCTGTACATTTGGAGTTTGCTTGTGTCTCTCTCCGTGGTGGATTTTTCTCCAAGTCGTCTCGTTTTCCCCTCCACCTTTAGCATCAACATCGCGCGTTTAGAGTACGTGGATGCTGCTTTACGTTTCCACGTGGTAACCCGCTTCGTTGGGCTATACTTTGTGGCCAGGTCGCTCCTGAAAGCGAAGCAATATTGCATCGGTGGGCCCGTGCCTGGCAAAAAATACAAACAGTTAGTTAGCTTCCGCTTGCACTTCTGTTTTGTTGTCCCACGTGAATTCTCAACTCGACCGGCGAGAGTTCGTGCCTGCACATTGTCTTCCCTGCAGATGAGCTTCATTATCTGCTCTTCCGTCCCCCCCCTGCCCGTTCCCCGCAATGGCCGCACGCCGCCTGCTCTCAGCGACAGATAAATAAAAGAGTCGTTGGCTTTCCATGCCCCAGAGAGGAGCAGTGCATAATGCGGCGTAATTTATTTGCTTCCTGGGGAAGTGACAGCTGAGATATAATCGCCTTGCAGTGTTATTAAATTATTCAGATGACTACATTCCGCGCAATCACGGACAATTGCTGTCATCTAATTCCACAAATTTCATGCGTCCGTGGACCGAATTGTTATTCCGTTTGCTATTTACATGACGCATAAATGTCAACGGCGTACAGTAATTTTTTTTCCCTAAAGCTGAAAAATGTAATTGTGAAAAAATTAATACGGGGCATTTTGTCTCCTGCATTACCCTCCAGGGTTTTTTGAAGCGAATTTAAATTGGTTTTACGCATTCTTCGTGAATAAATAACACACACCAAAACTCAATGTGCTTTCTTCTGAGGCTCAGGATTCATTCCAGGTTTGTTATATTTCTTAAAGAGCTACGGCCGGTGGGGGAGGGGGGGGGGGGCGGAAGGTCGAGGTGGATTAAGCCACCATCGTGTTTGTTGAGGAGGCCTACTGGGATTTGTTGGAACAGCACGTGTCTAATGAGCCATGTGTACAGTGCACTCCGTGTCTATTGTTGTGTTATTTGTTACACAGGCTCATTGGTGCCCCCCCCCCCACCCCCCCGATGAAGGCCTCTCAAAAATCCATGCTGACGAGATGGCCGGGTGGCTCAGAGGTCAGAGCGCTTGGGCTGGCACCGCTGAGAGCCTGAATTTGAATCCGAATTTCAGCCGCCCGTGTTAAAAACTGGGTTAACAAGCGTAGCGAGTTAAATGTCTTCGTCCGATCACAATCGTCATCGGCCATGATCAATCCACTGCTGGCTGAAGGCCTCCCTTCCGAAGCGCTCCCCACTCTCTCGTTCCGTCTGGCACCGGCGCAACAAGCTGATTTCATCACGTGGTCTTTGTGGCGGGTGTCCTCCTCGGCTGTGTTGCCCCTCCGTCGTTTGTCTCGAGCAAGGCCGCGTCGCTGCGCTGACCCCGTCACCTCGGGGCACCCGAGGCCTTGGCAGTAGAAGTGTCGTCTCGTACGCGCGTTGATCAGCCACTAGACTGCAGGTCACAGTGATGCAGGTCACCCACTCACACACTCGCGCACCCACTCAATTACTCACTCACTCATGTACACACCCACCCACTCACACACTCGCCCACCAACTCAATTACTCACTCACTCATGTACACACCCACCCACTCATCGACTCAGTTACTCGTTCCCTCATCCACTCACTAAACCTACTCACTCGTGCACTCACTCACCCTCTCACTCACGCGCTCACCCATTCACCCACACTCACTCAACCACCCACTCACCCAGTCAGCTCAGCCACCACGTCGCCTTTTCCTCCCTTTTGGAATTCTCTCCAATTATCTCTTGTTTCCCAAGTTCCTGACAACCTTGATCGGCTCATGAAATGCGATAACTCTTATCGATTACAATGTGTTCACGGTGCTGTTTGTTGCTGACTGCTTGACGTTTTGCCTCTTGGGGCCTGTGTTCGACGACCTTTATCTATAATGTACATATAAAACTGAAAAAAAACGTCGGGCATAGCCGATGGGTTGGTTTAATGAATGTGAGTCGGCAACCAAAATGACAAGAAGAGCCATTTGTTCCGAATTCGGATAAAAAAAAAAAAACTATATTTCAAGAAACCGCAGGCAGCCGACCCCCTTGGTTTTCAATGTTCTGGCCGCGGCAAAACAAAAATAACCACGTGGTCTATTTTTGAGTGACGTGGTTTTGGGGGGGGGGGGTGGGTACAGCGGACTGACGCGAGGTAGGAAGGATCGCGATCACTGTGCCAGGCGCCGTGCGCTCGAGACGAAGAGGAGGTCCCAGTTTGTTGATGAGGTCAGCGGCGTCTCACTCCGGCGGGGAGCCGCCGAGATGAATGGCTCTTCACTCTCAAAAGTTTTGACTGCCCTCCTGGGATTCCTAGAGGCAGGAGTGAATATGGGAGGGACGACGGGGAGGAAAGAGGGGTCTTGTACGCGGATAATGATACTGCAAGCCCCCCCGCTCCCCCCAACAAAAATGCTTAGCCCCAAGCCTCCCGTTAAGAAACAAAAAGGAAGTTTAAATTGCCAGCGTGTGTTGTTCAAACGTTGTTGTCTTGGCGGCCGAGTGGTTGGTGCACGCGTGTGCTTTGTCATCGCGGTTGTGTTTCGGAGATGCTGAAGAGGATGAGTGCGTGGGTTTCATTGTTTGGATGTGAGTGCGCTGTGATAATTCCTCCGTAACTTTGGATCAAATTCAACCGTATGCTGTGTTTACGGATTATTGTTGTGCGCTGTTTACATCGTCGTCGTCGTCATCATTATCGAGATGTGATCAGTCCACTGCCGGATCAAACCCTCCCACCAAATGGTGTTGCCGTTCCTCATGTGATTCCACGATCCATCTCACTCCATCTCATTCCCTGTCATTCCATCTCGCTCCATCTCACTCCTGCACATCAGCGAAAGTCACTGCTCCATCTCTGCCGTGCAGTGAGCATCTTTGGCTGCCGTTTTGCCACCGGTCTTGTCCATTGGCACGCATACCTTCCGGTGATGTGTCCTACCCAAATGATTTGGCAATGGTCCGTCAGTAGTGGAGCACAAGCACAATTGCTTAACAATCGACAAATGTGTTGAGGTTGTTGTTGTTGTTAATATACCCAAGTCCACGTACATTTCGTACAGTCAATGCGACGTCTCGGCTGAATGCTTAACCGGTAAAAAAAATAAAAAATAAAATTCTGCTCCGAACTCCATCTCTTGCACAAAAGCGCGTGTCATCTTCAGTTTGCGTTTCCCATTCGTGTTTCCACAAAATGACATTTTAAACAAGTCATAACTGCTAATAAAGCATGATCGTTGGCATTTCCTTCATACATTTGTCTGGAGATGCTAAAGACATGTGACACGTCTGTAACATTCGTGTCAGAGTCCGTGATATTCTTTGGCATCCGAGACATCGCCTGCTCTCCTCTGCTGCGCCCCATCGTCTGGAAGTCCCTTACCCCAACCATCCCGTGACGTTGACGCCGTGCTCCTGTTCCAGTTTCAAGATCATCGTCTTGCCTTTCCCCCGGACTAACTAGCGAACTAACTGCCTCGATAAGCTACAGATGCCCCGCCGTGCCGCGACAGCATGTTGAGATGCGGCCACATCTTCTTGGTTCTTTCGGTAAAGTCACTTAGAAGGGAAATAATAAAACATAATTTATTATGTTTTATTGTAAATAAAAATAAAAATTTAACATTATTTTTATTATTTTATTATTTCCCTTCTATGTGACTTTACCGAAAGAACCAAGAAGATGAATCCCTGCAGTCACGAAAGCTTTAAATCGAAATTCGGCCACATGCAGAGATCATGTCGAGAAATTGTTGCACGAGACGGTTTAGTTTTGTAGGAGATGTAACGTCTCAGCAACCGGAACAGGGAACGACACCGAGCATACCCGCAAAGTTGAAGTCAAGGCACCCCCCCAACACACCCCCAACCCCTCGCCCCCCTCGCTGCCATGTGAAAACCAAACTCGTTTTAAATTCCTTCCGTGTGGCGGCCCCTAATCTCTGGAATAAAAGAGCAAAACATTTTCGTATCAAATCCTTACCATGCGCGTCCTACTTTACATCACTTTTGGACCTGACATTTCCTTTCCAGTCGACATGCAGTTGATCGATCTGCCTTGCAGACTTTAAGTTCTAAATGCTTTTGCGTGTGTTTGTGTGAAGCATTCTATTAGCCTTTCTTTCTGTGTGCTGGTTGTGCCATGATGTTGATGCAAGACCTTGTCATTTCTATACTTGACCGTGTACATATGTTGTTGGATTGGTTTGTTCATGTTTGTTGTTTGTGCTGTAACCGGTTTCACTAACCGAGTCCCCATCGAAAATGAGTCTTCATTTATTTACCCGCACCACAATACATCTAACCCCTCTCATAAACCTAGTTGGCCACAGCCTGCATCACCCCCCCCCCTCCATTCTTGTCTCTCGCTCATTGCAATTCCTGTTTCTTGCTCGCGTGCCAGGGGCCCGGATGATACCGTTACAGCTCTCGCTCGCCAAGGTAGCTGCGGGCGAGCAGATTTTCTGGACCGGAATTAGTTCTGTCTTGTGCACACAATACAATAAAAAATACATCCCGAGTGCCGACTAGCCCCGGGGCCTTGTTTCTTCAGACAGGCTCTGTCACTGCAATGGATCGTTTATGATTGCAGCGTGTAAGACGGAAAGTGATTTTTGATCACCGAAGTCATTAATTAACGAGCAATCTCTTGTTTTGCTCTCAGCAATCACTTTTTGCCGGCTAATAGATGTGCGGGGTATCATGTGTAATTTTTAGCCCGGCAAGATTAAAGGTTTATTAATAGCGTGTCACTGCTTTTGGGATATAATTTGGAAGATTTATGAAACCACTGCGAAGATTTTATTTTTTGAAAGAAAAATGGCGAACCTAAGTGGCACATTGCTTAATGTGCTGTGGCTTCGGTTCCACTTTGCAAAACCAGAATGAATCACGTTAACAGTAATCGACCTTTTATTGATGGCTATTTAAACATTTAAATAAAATGCAATGACAGACATTGAAACACATATAATGGACAGTGGCAATAATGACAATAAAAACAACCCGTAATATGCAGCTCCATTGTTAATCCAGCGCTGGAAGAAATCCTCCTCTCTATGCTGTGCCGTATCGGTCGTAAGGATCGTAGGATCATACTTCACCATGCTGGACAATGTGGGTCGGGTTAAGAGGGGGGGTGGGGGGGGCAGGACCAGTTCAGGGCGAGATGTTAACTCCCTCACCCGGTATGCAAGAGGTCGTGCGTTCGATCCCGATCCTGACGCCTGCACATTTAGAGATTGCATGTCTCTCTCCCCGTGGTCGCGTGAATTATTCTCCGGGTCATCCGGTTTTTCCCTCCACACTTAGAAACTCGCGATTAAAGAACGTTGCTGATATAAATTTCCACGTGATAAGCCACTTCGTTGAGCTATAATTTGCGACTGCCAGGTCGCTTCTCAAAAGTAAGTTAATAACTTAATGGGCCTTACCTGGTAAAATAAAAAAATAAAATGCTTGTTGTTTTCGGTTGGCCATGGCCTTAAATCTAACCCAGATCAACGGATTTCATCGTGCAGTGTGCAAACCACTGTCACCCACTTCACAATCACATTGGCATTGTTTGTATTTTCTCGTTGTTCATTTCTACAAATGCTCTATTGGATTCCGTCGCATTGCTACAAGGGCAGTGCGTTTAACCGCCGCAGCATGTCTATTTAATGATCTCAGCATTCTTTCCTCTTTGGAAAATAAATTAATTTGAGGTCGCACAGGAAGGAGGACATATCTAAGCCGAGCAAATACAAAGAAATATGAGCTGGCAAAATTGTCCTTAGGGGACAAAGTACGGCATTAAAAAAAAAAACATTTACAAACATCGGAATCTGTGCACGTAATGAAATATCAGGGGTTCAAGGTACCCTTGTGTGGCGCCTCGTGGCTATAATAGAAATATTAATACATTGCGATGACGATAACAATGGTCTTCTCCAATCCACATGATTCTCTCTCTATCTCACTGTGCAATTTTGAGTGCGTACCTCTCCGCGTTTCTTCCTGCACTTTTAAGCTTTTCATTTTTTAAAATTATGTTTTTCCCCCAATGACAATGCTTCCGATTCACATCATTGCAGGTAATACGTTTCGAGATTTCAGGGTTGTGACTCGATTCGAGCAACGAATTTCCTTTTGCGCCGTGGCTTCCATTTCGTTTTCTTTTGCGCGGATGGCCTGAACATGATTTGACAAAGTCTGTCTCTCGTGCGAGCTTATGCTCATGGCACGTGGAGCGAAACGTCGGACAACGCGGCCGTGATAAACTTACGCAGGACGCGCCCTCTCTGTTGGGTGTCAAAAAATCAGGGTTCGTCCTGGCAGATTCGCGTTGTTTGCCAATCAAGCCCCAATGATTAGGGAGGCCATGTGTCACGGTTGGCACCGTGCGACAGCCCAGAGGACCCATTCTCCAAACCACCTACGCCGCGTGGTTCTCCGATGTTTTTTTTGGTGGGTGATGCAAACACTTTCGTTCGGGGTATTTTTTTTTTAGTGGCCAAGGTTTCATTTGGAGCGTGCGCGCGCGTGTCGGTTTATGATGTCACGTTTCCCCTCGCTGTCCCGTGTCAAAGCATTGTTCATCAAGCTGTGCAGCGCGCACACGCGGCACGACACACCACATCCAGTATTATTAGTATCATTATCCACGTGATACATACTCCAGTCTAACCAGCGACCTGGGCATGATTGGGTGCGAAAGGAAGCCCTGAACGAACACCAGAGATTCGTACACTCTGGCACAAAAGAGACACCTAGACTCATCGCAGATTCCTCACTGGACTCGTTGCGACCCGTGCGCTACTTGCACAGGACTGAGCTCGACCAAGATCCGTATAGGGTCGGCAAATCGGCAAAATATTTCCGCACCCTGCACGAACGCAAGTTTGTTGCACACGCCGCCATAGCCAGCCTTTGCCACTGCCATCTGAGAGTGGGGGAGTTGGGAGGGGGGATTAAATTATTTAAAGCGTATAATTAGTTTGCGTAATGCCACGTTTGGATGCAGGCAATTAAGTGCCTGATTTTTTTTCTTGCCCCCCACCACCCCCCCCCCCTGCAACCATCCACTAAACCGTGCAAGTGAGCAGATGTAGCGATGTGAAAATGTTCATCTTGGAACATTTCTCACACCCACCCATGCGCCGAACACACACACACACAGACACAAACAGCGCTCTCCAACAGCGGCGCGTCAACGCACTGCGGTAGTAATTGCACATCCAGTCAAGGAGCCCGTTGCGTAGGGTTTTTGCTCGAACGTGCAAGGCGAAGAGTGGACATTAAATATTTGGCCTACTCTTCCACGCTCGCCAGACGTCTCGGGAGAGATGCTAGTCTCCTCAGACTTTACCCCACTACCACACACGAACCTGTTGATCGACTGACTCGAGCTGTGGTGGGTGGAAGGATTGTATGTCTTTCGCACCGTACGTAGCCAACCGAAGATTACAGAAACCTTCCCCAGTGTTTCAACTGGCGTGCCGGGAGATCGAGTCCAACCGGTGCCACCGCCCACCATCACAGCCGGGCAACATCAGCGAGCGTGACAGTAAAAATAAAATAAAAATGTTCGTTCTTTCGGTAAAGTCAGAGGCAGACCACGCTTTCACACCTGATGACGGACGCTTGTGTTGCGCCCGAAACGTCGTGATTCATTTTATTTTCTACCTACGTGACTCTATGGAAAGAACCAAAGAGTATGGATTCCTGCAGTCAAGAAAGCTTCAAATCAAGATCAAATTATATTTATTTACCTCTGCCTGTGTCCCAACAGAAACCTGTGCCCGCCCACCCGGATACGACGACAAAAAAAGGCCCTCTCTGATTTTCGATATCGATTAATTTCACTCGCGGAGGCAGCTTCCGCGCGACAGCTGTGACGGACGCTTGCTCAATTTTTAATGCTGTTTTTTTGTTTGTTTGTTTGTTTGTCCCCGGCAGCATTCGCTCGCCTGGCAAGGAGTCCCCGATCGTGGCCGGGTCCCCGCGGAGTGGGGTGAGGGGGGGTCGAGTCGTGGGCAGGTTATGATGGGTGAGGCTGCAAGCGATCGGGTTCCACCTCCGGTTCAGAAGACAATACCATTGTGCCTGGCCATGTGGCCCCCTTCTAAAATGTTTAGTGTGGGACATCGCCCTCACCACCCCAAACCCAGTTTAACACGTAGGCTTTCGCGACCAATATCAACCATAATAGAGTTTTTTTCGGGGGGTTAGATCGCGTAAATATATTAATGTGTCGTCAAAACCCGCCATCACCCGACACAGCCAACTAGTAATACAGAAGACCGGTGTGTTGGAGAGCCAAGCCACAACATTTACAATCTGAGAACGACGTTTCGCCAGTAATTACAACCAGCTTCATCAGGCGACGGATAGTTGTAATTACTGGCAAAACGTCGCACCCCAAACCCGTCTGTGTTTGTCTCTCTCTCTCCCTCTGTGTCCCTGTGTCTCTCGGCCTTGTCTTCTCTCCATCTGCACAGGTCCTCCCAGTACGTGTTGAGACGACCCTGTGTGTAGCGAGACCTCATCCCCTCCAATCCCATCCCATAAGGCCTCCCTACTCCCCTCCGGCACCACTCCACAGCCCCCACCACCCCCTACAGCCCCCACCCCCCTGAACAATTTTAATTGTTCCGTGACCTCTGAGTGTGACCCGGCCGTCCGTGCTCGTTCGTGAACTGTGTGGTCAATACCTCCAGCACAGCGACGTCCACTGGGATTAACGGGACGGAGCAGCGGTTGATATTTTGCTATGGGGCAGCTGTGTGTAAAAACCTCTCCGTGTCCGGTTGCGATCGCCAAATTTACGAGGAATGGAGCAGAGTGGATTGGAGCGAATGTTCCGGAAGAATATGTAAAATGAAAGCGTGGTCTTATGGCAGTGACGTTCGCTCATCTCCTTCCATGTCCCCTCCTCTTGTCCTCTCCGTTCCCAATATTATCTCTGTCCCTCTTTGTCCCTCCTTCTCTCTGTGCCCAATCAACTTTCCGATCTTTCTCCCTTCTTGTACCCCTCCGCTGGAGTCAACTCTGCTGTACATTGAGCTGCACTGCCCATGGACTCAACACTGCACCATAGACTCAATACTGCCCATTGACTCAACACCGCCCATAGACTCAACACTGCACCATAGACTCAATACTGCCCATAGACTCAATACTGCCCATAGACTCAACACTGCACCATAGACTCAATACTGCCCATTGACTCAACACCGCCCATAGACTCAACACTGCACCATAGACTCAATACTGCCCATTGACTCAACACCGCCCATGGACTCAACACTGCACCATAGACTCAATACTGCCCATGGACTCAACACCGCCCATAGACTCAACACTGCACCATAGACTCAATACTGCCCATTGACTCAATACTGCCCATAGACTCAACACTGCACCATAGACTCAACACTGCACCATAGACTCAATACTGCCCATAGACTCAACACTGCACCATAGACTCAATACTGCCCATGGACTCAATACTGCCCATCGACTCAATATTGCCCATAGACTCAACACTGCACCATAGACTCAATACTGCCCATAGACTCAACACTGCATCATAGACTCAATACTGCCCATAGACTCAATACTGCCCATGGACTCAATACTGCCCATCGACTCAACACTGCCCATTGACTCAACACTGCCCCTGTACATTAAGCCGTCTCCTCTTTAACCTCCCTCCGTTCCTCTCTTTAAGCCTCACCACTTCTCCGTTGCCCATGCTCTTCCTCTTCCCTCCCCTCGCCCCTCCACTCCTTCCCGTCCATCCCCTGCCCTTCCGTGATCCCTCTATCGCTGTCTCCCATTCCTCACTTCTTCTACGCCCCCTGCCAACGGCATCATTCCATTCTGTCGCCGTTTATGTAAGAAGCCGTGTCAAGCACCTCGAGTGAAGGCCCTCTATAGATATTAATTAGATCATGATTGAACCTTTGTTTCACGTGGCGACGATGCATCCCTGAAATGCCTTGCTCACACCACGTTAAGTGGAAGGTTCTCCACGAGAGGCGACGCCGGAGAGTGTATCGGCCTTCTGCTTCCACGTCTCGGAAGAGGTGGGAGTTGCCCACACTTTACCCCGCTACGCGCGACCTGTGGATCGACTAACCGCTGCGTGTCCGGAAGCGTCGGCGGTGCCAAGGGACGATTCGAGAAGCTTGCCTCCAATAGATTCATCTGCGCCGCACCGGGCGACAGATCACACCGAAACCCGGCGACCTTTAGGTTGGCAAGTTGGGTGGTGTGCGGACTAATTCCATCACGGCTGCATACCAGGCTTTTGTTTAGAACGATTTAAGTAAAACAAACAAACAAACAATATCTACAAACATTATCGTAAGTAAGCGGAAAGTTAGTGTCTTCGGATCTTCATCTGCTTGATGCTGGCAGGGTCCCGTGGTCACAATCTGCGCGGGTGGGCGGTGTGACCCGCATTCAAGAAAGGGAAAATTTCAAATGCCAGTGTCTCTTGAAAGCCACCACTGCCCCCAACCCCCCTCCACTCCCCACCTGTAATTATTGTGCCTGAGCCTTATTTTGCATCGCCTCGATGGGATGTTTTTTGGAATGCAGCATTTTTGTTTTTTTTTTGCGGCAGGGATTGAATTTATATTGCTGGTTTGCAGCAGCGGCGAGCGTGGCACAGCGGGCCTCAATCGCAGGCCACGTCAGCCCTCTCGGGGTGCATGGAAATGCCAAGTTTTATGGGGAAATCATTCCGGTCGAAATGAAAAAATATAAATACGTTTGTTTATGGATTTAGCGGAAAAATATTGAAGAGTAGTGCGTAGTTTATGGGAGGGAGGTCGGAAGGGGGGGGAATCAAATTTAGGAAAGAGGGATTTCAATGCCATCATTTGCATCGGTGGTAGGTTGTACACAACAATTGAATATGCATTAAGGAAAAAGAAGAAAAACATTGCAGAGCATTTACACGTTTTAGACTTTGGAAATGTTAACACGTTACGTGCCTGTACTCCAGAAGTCACATGTTCAAAGTTTAATTTCCCGGCGCGGCAGTTGAAACGATGGTGCGAGTTTCTCAAATACCCCCCCCCCCCCCCACCACACACACACACCTTTGTCCGCCCAGCGGTATAAATGGGGGCATCAAAGGTTTGCATGTGGCGGGGTTAAAGTATGGGCTCTCCCACCTCCACCCTGGCCAGGGTGGAAAGTAAAGTAGTCTAATACCCTCCAGAGAGGCTCTACAGATATTCGGCAAGTGGAGGTCTCCTCTACCGGCAGTGGAGCGAGCGAGCAATTGCAGGGCTGCGCCCTTACCATTGGCGTTACTGAAGGACGGTGCGTAGCCTCGTGGAACGAACCCATATTTACGCAATGTAAATAGACCACCGTGCTGAAATAACCGTCACTTGCATTTTTTCCCTGGTGCGCATTTCTGAATAACACATTTATTTCCAAAAGAAGAAAAAGAAAAAAAACACCCGTTGCAAAAGCTGTTGGAAGTTGCTCCACAACGCCGGCGCGTCCAAGTTGGGTGTTCAGCGGTTGACTGCCGCGTGACGACGGCCCAACGGGGCGCTGGGGCCAGCGTCGTGCCACGGCTACAAAGCCACGTGATCCGCGCTCTCCCCTCGTGTCACCGTCTTCTTCACCCCTCCTCCCCTATCCACCCCCTCCTCGCTTTGCGTCTTTTCCTTCCGCCTTCATTTTTTTTCCATCGAGACGGCGGAGGCCAGACGGTGACACGTCTGCCCCTCGCTTAACGATAAAGCCACGCGTTCAAATCTGGCGGTACCCTAATTGACATACGCGATGTCCCCCTTGTGCGTGCGTGTGTGCGTGAGTCCATGCGTGCGCGCGCGCGCCCTTCCCACCCATTCCTTACCTCTCGCTAACCCCGGCGTCTGCTCAAAGCCGCGCTCGCCGGAAATGTTATCGGCACTATTAGCGATAAAGCCATTGCAGTTTCGCTTTTTTTGCGCGTTGCTCGAGGCGGGCACGCAAGGTGGACGGAAAGGGAGTTTTTGCGCGGGGAGAGAGAGCCCGGGATGTCCAGGTGATTCCACGGCAAAACCGCCGCGGGTCCACAGCACCGAGCGTCTGCTGTTAGTTTGCTTGGGAAATGTCAGTGTTTTCTGGAGCGTGTCCTTGCAAAGCACACGCGTGCTCATGTACGGAGAAACACGCGCGTGCGTGCGTACGCTCACACAGACACACACACAAATGCATGCCCATTTAATTCCGTTTCGCTGGGTTTGTCCCAGAACGGGGAGGCAAGTGGCTGCCTCTATTTACTGGAAACCAAATGAATGGATTGTGGCACGTCCTGGGATTACCGCACGTTACTTGGGCACTCGGAAGGAAATACTTTTGTATGTTTGTGTGTGGCGCGCCGTGTTTTTAAGTAATCTCAAATAAAAATAAAATAAAACAAATTTCCACTTCGCAGATTTCTGTATTTACGTTTTTTTCATTTAGCCGCAAAATAATTCAGTGCTGTCGTCTGCTCGGCATCTTGTGAACGTTTTGACGGTCACTCGGATTGAAATGGCATCACGCTTTTTGCATCGCACGTATCTTAACCTCCTGCCCGCCCACCCGCCACTCTCCCCACGCACGGAAATCTGCGTGTGTCTCCGGAGGAGAGGGCGTATCTCCTGCGCTCACTGGCTCTTTTCTCAAAAAACAAAATTTATAGTTTCCTCCCTCGGAAAATTATATTTTATATATCATGAGTGGAGTTCACATGCATGCGGTTTTATTGGGTAACAAAATCTTACGGCGTGATTTGTGATATAACAATAATTTTTCACTGAATAGCAGCAGCAGAAGAAGACATTAATGTTTCCGCCCTTCTGTATGGATGCACTGAGGTCACCGGTGGAAACGATGGTGGGAGTTTCTCTTTTTAAATGCCCCACCATCACCACATCTTTCCACCCAGCGCTATAAATGAGCTCACCACAGTTAAGTCGCGTGTGTTGGGATAAAGTGTGAGTACTCACCACCACTTGCAAATAGCTATTTTTTTATATTAAACGCATATACATTGGGATACACGAAACTACTTGCTGTACGATAAGTACAGCCAATGATTGGAACGTGCTCCCCCGTGACATAACGAAGGATTGTCCAACCGGCAAAAACAATTTTTTACAAAAGAACATGTGATTTAGAATAAGCCTAACCGGCGATAACCTTTGCTGTTCTTACATCCGATACATTTGTATTACGTGCAACGTTGTTGTTTGTCACTGGACAACGGCTCAGCGTAGACATCGTCAACAAGCTTAACGAATTTCGATTTCAGACGGCTGTCGCCTCGACAGACCTGGTTTTCACCTGAGGACGGCTGCTTGCGTTGTGGCCGAAACGTCGTGAGAATTGTTTTATTATGTTTTATTTTAATTATTTTATTATTTCCTTTCTACGTGACTTTACCGAAAGAACCAAGAAGAAAAAAAGCTCAACGAAGTTCTGTCCAGCAGGGGAAGAGTAGGCCAACATACCCTCACGATGTACCCCTCTGCAGCTCCCTGTAGCGGAGATCTTTCGTCGAGCAGGTCGTGAGTGGGCAATTGCAGGGCTGCGCCCTTTGCTGTCATCCGTGGCCTTGGCTGCACGTGGGGCCGTCGAAGCGATTGGTAGAGCGTTGTCAACCGTGATTGGTCGAGCGTTGTCGACCGTGACTGGTCGAGCGTTGTCACCGTGATTGGTCGAGCGTTGTCGACCGTGATTGGTCGAGCGTTGTCGACCGTGACTGGTCGAGCGTTGTCACCATGATTGGTCGAGCGTTGTCGACCGTGATTGGTCGAACGTTGTCGACCGTGATTGGTCGAGCGTTGTCGACCGTGATTGGTCGAGCGTTGTCGACATGATTGGTCGAGCGTTGTCGACCATGATTGGTCGAGCGTTGTCGACCATGATTGGTCGAGCGTTGTCGACCGTGATTGGTCGAGCGTTGTCGACCGTGATTGGTCGAGCGTTGCCGACTCGATTGGTTGAGTGCCTCTCGCTGTCCATCGCGCCGCTCGGTGAGTCCGTCTGCACCACCTGCCAGATCTCCCTCGCAGCCCTAATTGGTAACGCTGCCATGCGCGTGCAGGTGATTTATCGTCCATTAATATTTCATGCCACGTTCTCCGTGAATTACTATGAAATGTTTATTATCATTTTTTTGTTGTTGCAGAAACTCCATCCACCGCGCCCCCTCCGCCTCGCAAGCCCCCGCCTCCCGCAGAAAAATTGCACACACCTCACGCACTTCTCACAGTTGTTTATGTATTTAATTTCCCCGTCGAATCGCACATTTTCACACTTTGAAAAGTGTCCATTACCACCGCCCAAAGACATCGTTTGCGAAGAAACGCGCGGAGGCTGTAAAACAAAATGCATTCTCTCCATATTAATGCGCTGCATTAATCTATGCACACGCGTTGAAAACAACGCGTCGCATGCTCAAGGTGACTTCGGCATCGACGGGATGCGTTTAGAGGTGATATGCTCGCCAGCCTACACATTTCCGATATGTAAATCTTGACCCAATTGCGCATTTGTGTTCGTTTACAAAAATCGTTCTCCTCGTGGGGAACGGCCACCATCGGTGCCACTGTGCGTGCCACTGTGCGTGCCACTGTGCATGCCACTGTGCATGCCACTGTGTGCATGTCACTGTGCATGCCCGGTCCCTCGCGTTACCTTTACAGATTCTCACCGTCGCTATATATATCTTTATTTATTTCCCATCTTACTTTTTTGTTCACGCGCGTCCTTAAAATTGCTTTGTCTTTCTCTCCGTATGTGTATATATATTTTTTTTCTTTTACTTCAAATTTCAATTTATATTACGGTGTCCTTCCTTACGTTCTCGTCCATTCGTTGCTCTTTTCTGTGCGGCGTATTTCATTTTGCGACCCGATCCGTGGTTCTTTTTGCGCAAAGACAATGGGGGTAAAATATGGTCCGTTCTGGAATAATTCATCTTTGTGCAATTTAATAAGTATTGCTCTCCGGGGACCGCAAGATTTATATGAGACCTGCCACCTGACGAGCATTGTAAACGACTCCCGCTATAATCCCGCGCCCAGCCCACGCCCACTAAATTTGCTGGTTGCCGTATTTTCCTGCAAGAAATTTTCAGAAAAAAAGGGACTATTATCCACCGATTGTAGTTTTTTTTTTTACTATATCTGATTGGAACTGTTCCAATCGATCTCTTCAACTTTTGTTGTCGCGAAAAAAGAAAAAACTTGAATACGTGCCTTTCATTGCCGCGGGGAGTTAGAATGCACGTTTTAATATGTAGAGTAAACGCACGGGGTTGAGTCTGGAGAGTGCTTCGAAGGGGAACCACAGTGAATAACGCGTGCTGTAGGCAGCGCAGCAAACTCGAATTGTTGTACTGTACTACGCTTGCACGTCTCTACTGCCCCCACCTTCTCCAACCCGCGCTAACCGACATGGTAGAGTGCGGTCAGATAACTCCTAGCCACCTGCATAGAGTGGGGAGGCACATCACCCAGGATTGCATTTAAAAGGGATATATATATTTAATGTTATATGTGCATGTGTACTCATGCTAGAACTGAGACTGGCTGAAGAAACAATGGATAACCGTGCGCGTTTATGAATCCGAATATTACGACCTAGAAAAATACATTAATCCACCAGGCATCGTCTCAAAATCCACAACAAATTCTTTAATTCTGAGTTTCCTCCAGCAACTCTGTCGCCAGAGGGCTTCTGTAGAGCACCCCCACCCCCAACGCCCCCTCTAGCCGGTGGAGGCTCTTCCACCAGCAGTGGCCTTAGCAAGGAAATTGCAGGGCTGCACCTTCACCCCTTCACCTCCAATGAAGCAATAATGCGCTCGGGACAAGTTGGGCACAATTTCCTCTTCGGAGGAAGAAAGAAAAAAACACACACACAAAGAGCCCCCTTTTTTCGTCGTCGCAATATATTGGTGTCACCAAACACGTGCCCCCTTTCTTTGTGAGAATCATTAAAATCGCGGTCGTGGCTTTGCAACATCCTTTCCCCTGCGCTGACCTTCATTGCCTGACCCCTGACACCAGCTTATTTAGACGAACCACCCCCTCCCCCAACTTCCCACCCCAACCCCCCCACCCACCCCCCTTTGTCATTTGTTAATTGTGCTCGCGCTGCGCTCCCGCTGTGCCCGCGCTGCAGATTGAGCCCGGCGTTATTTTTTAAAGGAGCGTCGTGCACTCCGGCACCAACGTTCCCTCCACCCCCTTCCCCCCAACCCAATACGGCGCGTCTCTGTGCGTTGTCGAACCTACCCGCTAAGAGAACACCCCGAGCGAGTCCTGTCGAGAGATTGATATATACATCATCGGTGGTATCTATCCACTGCTGGATGAAGGTCGCACACAATTGCCGCCGCCGTCTGCCACCGTTCTGCGATGCGACAAAACCTTCCGGCGAGCTCCCGCGCACCAGCACATTTCATCGCTGCATCTCTGTGGTGGATGTCAGTATTCGCCGTATTCCGTACTCGGGCTGACACTCCCTTGTTCGTCTCATAATCCCTACTCGCAACATGGCCTATGCAAGCTCCCTTAATAGTCAAATTATTTTTTTAAATCTGCATGTGTTCTCTAAGCCACGTGTTCCTCTTCCCGTCTCTCAGTGTAATTCTAAGAATGCATCTCCGCACGCTTTCTTGATCATCTCCACGGTATATCCACAGTTGGATGAAGATCAATGTCACGGATCTGAATTGCGTGTGTTCTTTAATCCGTGTATTCCTCTTTCTTTCTCTCAACGTGATTCAATGCATTTCTCATCTCACAATGCTTGCAGAGTTGGGGTGCACATAGAGATGTGCGTGTGTGTTTATTTAGTTTGTTTTTCCTTGTATAGCGTCATTATTTACGCAAATAGCACATCACAATCGCTGCGGATCTACGGACAAGCTGGAAGGCAGCCCAGCAGTGGGACTTATCCAAGCTCTTTGGCCCTCTTTACATTAAAATGTTTTCGACCAATTCATTGGTGTATATACATTTGGGAGGATACCAAAGCACCCAAATAAAACCCCATGCAATGCGAGGGAGCAACACACTATCCCGTGCATAAGGACAATATTATATTAGTCTGCATGCTCCTAGCAAGCCAGGATATGGCTCCTCCTCGACACCCAGGGGAAGGGAATTTCGTAATATTTGCGTGGTGAGCCACCAACTCTCGCTTGCCTCCAATGGCCAGGATCAGAGGCCGCGTGCGTAGCCACCGCCCGAGATGCATGAGATATGTGAACTGAACAGGAACAACCCAAAACGTGAGTCGAGAATGTGTCGCCAGTTTCACGTCGATTTTTTTTTCCGTGCGTGACACAGTTTCGACAGAATTCCACAGACCGCCGTGAGTGGGACACAGAGAGAGTGATAGATGGCACAAACACCCCCCCCCACTCCCCCACGCAAGCCAACGCGAATGTCCCGGTAGCCATCAGAACTACGCGACGCACGCGGTACAAAGAACATCTACATGTGTAAACAAAATATCTCACGCACAACCTCGCTATGCACTGCAGCAAGATAAGTTTCCACGCACACTCCGTACCCGTCAGCTCGCGTGCCCGTAAGAGACTACATAGGCGGCAAGGTGGCACCCTGGTTAGAGATCTCGACACGCGGTATAGTCCTATAAGGGGGCTTTGAGTTCCAATTCTGGTCAGGTGTCTGCTCGGCCAAATATTACCGCAAGAAATGAACACCACTCTGATGATTGTCAACACTGGCCGTGCAATGGATGTGGCCGCCCATTGCAATGGAAATGTGGGGGGGGGGGGGGGGGGTGGTCTGTGATTTGATTCAAGAATCGATTATATTTCTTTGACGTTGTGATGAATGTAGCGGCCTCCAGTGTCTGCATTGGGGCCACTCGAACGCATCGGGTGTGTCGATTCCTGCGCGCGCGATTCGACGCACGTGCAGAACGAGCCCGAGCGTCGTTGTCAATTGGTGAAATATTGCTCAATTCTTCTGACCAAAACAACAATTATGATGAGACGTTCATAGGATGCGGACCCCGTGAACCCTACCTTTAATTACTGTCGGGGAAATGCCTCCGCAGCAACTTCTCTGACCTCTGCACCGTGTTTACAAACGTCACCGAGCTACGCACACCAAGTGCTGGGGCCAGCCCAGCGGCGGTGGCGGCTGCACTGCACGTGGGCTGGATCCGAGCAGCCCTGTGCAGGCAGCAGCGAGGGTTGGGGGTGGATCAAAGACTGTCTCTTTGCGAGCGACCGAGCGAGTGCTGTGCGACGACCGTGGCGCGGCGTTCCGAGTTTGAAATTCGTATTATTATTTAGAAGCGAACATCATCGCTGGACACAACATGTATCCGACACCGAGGGTTAATTCGAGTCAGGTTTTTTATTGTTGTTGTTGTTGCTGCTGCATCCAGCGTTATGTGTGCTCTCATCCTGCCTCTGATGTTTCGGCACTTGTACACGGACCTTGTACTCCAATGGGACAAGTCAAAGGTCAGATGTTCTTCAGTAAAAGGAGGATATTAGGAATGAAAGCCATATTTCATAGGGTTTTTTTTCCGCAGCTCCCTCCCCCCACCGCCCGTCAATACACTATCCCGTGCATGTGTACAAAAAAAACCCGTGACCACAAAATGTAATTACTTGTGCCGGAGGAATGAAGATGCAAAAGACAGATCGCCAATGAAGCCGCCTATTTGCACAGTCCCTTGAGGTATCCCCATGATTAATGGGGAGCAGATTGCTCCTGTTTTAATAAAAAATAATGAACATTATTCAGAAACTGCTGAGCTTTTGTCAACCTGCATTAGCATTTACCTCTCCAGAAACTTTTATGGCACCGGGAAAAACTTCGACACCGCATGTCGACGTATGTTGTTATATCTACATGTATGTTTAGTTGTGTGTTTTTTGCACCATTACCTCCCGCCCCCCTCCCCCCGCCAGCCTCACCCCCCGCTCCACGCCTCTGCCCCCCCCCCCCCCACCACCCCCACCGATTGTGCGCCTGTGTCCGTTCGTTTTGGGGATTAGGCAGTCTCCGTTAATCCCTGGGTAAACTCGGGGCCCTGCAGATAGTTGCTTATCTTCAGGGTTGCGCTGGCATTTCTCTCCCGCAGTAGACCGGGGGGAGGGGGGGGGGGGCGCTGTGCAAATCAATCCCCGAGTCCCCTCTGATAGACAGTCACCTCTGACACTTTCTCCGCTTGCTTTCTCACTCTTTGTCAGGGATGAGCACAGCACGCCCGCACATCGGCTGACACCTCCGCTCCTTATCTGGCGCACCTCAGGTCTGCCCAGGTCTTTGTTTAATGTATTTTTGGATTTCTCTTTGAAAATGTTTGCCCATGGCACCACGTCCCCCCCCCACCCCCCCCCCACCTCCGGATACCCCCCCCCCCCAACACAAGGCTCCCCCACTCTCACTATTGCGCTGGCGGTAGCGAGATGTTAACTACCTCGCCTGGTATACAGGAGGTCGTGGGTTTGGTGCGGACCCTAACGCCTGCTGTATATTTGGAATTTGTATGTTCTCCCCGTGGTCGCGTGGATTTTTCTCTGACTCCTACGGGGTTTCCCTCCACATTTAGAAACGTGCGTCTAGAGTGTTTGGCTGCAATAAAATCTCCACGTGATAAGCCACTTGGCTGAGCAATCATTTGTGGGGCCAAGTTGTTTCTAAAAAAAAGAGCTACAACGCTCAGTGAGCTTTACCTGGTAAAATACAATTTAAAAAAATGTCGGTCCCATTTTCCTTGTGCATTACCTCTGACCTGGCAAACAAACATTCTCACACTGGCTTCTTGCTGTAACGGTTGGCACGCCAGACTTACAATCTGGAGGTCGCCGCTTGCAATCGATCTCCCGCCGTCGCAGTCGAAACAACGGTGCAAAGTTTATAAAACACCACCCGCCCTCTGCTCACACCCTCGACGACGAAACCAAAAGGTGGGAGACAAAATATACAGAAGCCTCTTCTCATTCAATGCAGGTGGCACACGGAGAACGAGAGGCAGGCATTTCCTGGTAGGTTCGCGAAAGCAATTTTGACGTTGTTTAAAGAAGGTGGCAAGAACGAATTTAAACAAAAATACATCGATTATTTAAACTGTACTTTATTTTTGCCAGGTAAGGCCCACTGAGCAATACAGATTTTTGTCCGAAGTGACCTGTTTGTCACAAATCATAGCTCATCAAAGTCGGCTTATCGCATGGATATCTATAGCAGCCAAATGCTCTCTTCGCATTTTTTTTTAAGTGGGGGTAAAAAACCGGAGGACCCGCAGAAAAACCTACGCGACCACGGGGAGAACAATCAAACTCCAAATATAGAGCAGGCACCAGGGTCAGTATCGAATCAACGACCTCCTGTAAACCAGGCGAAGTAGTTAACGTCTCGCCACCGCCAGCGCCCATGCATTCAATGCAGGTGATGCACGGAGAACGAGAGGGGGTGGGGGCATTTCATCGGGTGATGGTGCAAGCAACTTGGAAGTTGTTTACAGACGGTGGCGAGAAAGCATTGTAGGTGCAGTCAAGCAAATTAGGTTGTGGTAAGTGGAACACGTGCGCAGGGTGGTGTGGGAAAGGCAAGTTCCTCCAGACGGGCAATGGAGAGGCAACCCAGAGGTCGGCGACCAGAGGAAAGACGGCAAGCCAGATGGCGTGGAGGCTTTTCGAGCCGTCCTTGGAAGGCAGTTGTTGACTTGCCGACAACGGTGAGATCTAGCAGAGGGAAGGGAGTGACGGCAATGAGCGGTGGAATTAACGTCCACGCCCACGATGATCGCTTGACCTCACCGTCTTAATTAGTTTGAGCGATGTTAATGAGGACAAGAGGTGGAGCGGTGGTGCAGTGGTTAGTGCGCCGGGAGCAAGGTGAGCCGAGTCCGAATCGGGCCACGGCTAACGTCAGTGGCGAGCTATATCAGCCCCTGTTCTGCCCTGCCACTTTAACGAACCCGCACTGACCATTGTGGTGAAGTATGACAGAGACGCCCATAAGCACCATGGCATAGGGAGGCCCTTCATCCAAATGGTGGATTGCTAATGGCTGCATTCATTGGGGGGGTATATTATGCTTAATTAAGAAAAGCAGATTCTATCTAGAATATGGTTCTCTCTCACAAAAGTTGCATACAGTTCGAAGTAGTGTTTGTTAACTGTTGTTGTCGCTGTCATTATTATGCAGGAGAACAAACACTGGCCAATTTGTTCTCCTCTTTGCTGTAATCCCGAAAGTATGTTACCCCCTCCATCTCCGCAGGGAGGTCCCCCATAGCATGCGCGCGCGCGTGTGCGTGTGTGTGTGCGTGTGTGTGCGTGTGTATGTGCGCGTGCCAACACCAGTGACGATTATCTGAACCGGTCCCGGGCCTCCCCTAGGTCGACTCAGCCTCAAATGAGTACCTGGTGCGGTGTGTAAACATTGCCACTGGGGAGACAAAGGCGGTCGGGCGTGGTGCTGGCTACCCACCCCCTCGTGTACCGTTGCGGCCTTCATAGGTGCTCGCTAACAGCACTTGCCCCTACAGTCTGTTAAGGCTATACGGGGGATCTTTATCTTTTATGTGCGCGTGCGCGCGTGTGTGTGCGCGCGTGTGTGTGCGAGTGTGTGTGTGGGCGCGAGTGTGTGTGTGGGCGCGAGTGTGTGTGTGGGCGCGTGTGTGCGTGCGTGTGTGTGTGCGCGCGTGTGTGCATGTGTGTTGGTGCGCGTGTGTGCGTGTGTGTGTGCAGTCATTGCGTTTCGTCGCACGCTGAGAAGGGGGGCCCAGACAAATGGGATACCGACGATGAGGTGTGGAATAGGTTCCTTTATTTCACCCCGGTGTGATGGTGTGCTTCCATTTGAGCCGTTGGATTTTTGTGCGCGTGTGTTTTTTTTAGTCGCTGCTTGTTTATATAACGGAGAGGTAAAGCATTCAACGGCTTAAAGCAGAGGTCGTGTTCGCCTCGTCGGTGTGTCTTTAATGCGACAAACTCGGCGCGCCTGGTTTTACACGTCTCGGCCGAGGCTTGGACGAAATCTCGCGAGCACCGGGCGGATTGTAACGCTCGCAAAGTCTTTCTGACGACACGAGTAGTGTTGAAATCGTGCTGCAAAGGCGCAATGAGAGATGCGAGCGGTGCATGGCTCGTCGGGCTCTCCTCTGCACCACGTGGCTTTGACATCTCCGGGGCTGCGAGGGTAGACTTCCTAATGGACGCGGTTTCTCACACTCGTTCCGTTTCCATCGCAACGTTCAGGCGCAAGGCTGGGACGATCAATCAACGATTAATCGATACATCTTCTTGGTTCTTTCGGTAAAGTCACGTAGAAGGAAAATAATAAAATAATAAAAATAAAACATAATAAAATAATTCTCACGACGTTTCGGCCACAACGCAAGCTGAAGACGGCTGCTTGCGTTGTGGCCGAAACGTCGTGATAATTATTTTATTGTGTTTTATTTTTATTATTTTATTATTTTCCTTCTACGTGACTTTACCGAAAGATTCCAAGAAGATGAATCCCTGCAGTCACGAAAGCTTTAAATCGAAAAGATTAATCGATACATCGAGTAAATCAACCAACGTTGCAATCAACTAGGTTTTTTTTGTGGTTAACTAACTCGAGCCCCCACATTCTGGCTGTCGAAGGTGGGAAACCCCCTACAAGCCCCGCCCAGCGAGCGTACTGATGTCGATGGCGTCACGTCGCCACGCCTGCCACCTCCTGTCCAGCGGCACACATGGGCATCCCCCCCCCCCCCCCCAACTAATCTTAGTGATATCCGAGTAGTCGCAACTGATAATCGATAGAGTAATCGATTACTTAAATGCAAGTCCGATAGTCCATCCCAAATATTAACACCACGACTTCGGGCGGAGGTGAGCCGGTCCGCGTGTCAAACCGCGTGGAAAATCAGCCCGCATCTCCACAGCACCGTTGCTAGGCATAGCCAAGTGAGCGTCAACTGCACAGCAAACGTAGTCTCTCAAGCCCGAGGGTTTCTCATTGAGACTCTTATCCAGGTTGTATTCTTTCTTTTTTATTCACAAATGAAACGAAGACTCTGCACTGTACGGCAACGGTACGCACTAGTAACCCGCCTTTAACAGTGCACGGCAGCTCTGGCTGTGAAACACACATTGCCACGCGTATATAATTACGCATTGTAAATGTTACCATCAGCCATGATCAATCCACTGTTGGATGAAGGCCTCTTCCAAGCCACCTCTATCGCTGCCAGTCCTGCCACGTATCCGCCCACCTAGCACCTGCATACAAACTGCATGTATCGTTCCATCTCCACGGTCGACGTTGTATTCAACATTCGTATTAGTATGTAGGTATGTGTGCTTGCGCATCTTATCTGGTCACGTTGATTCAAGCTCTAGCCCGAGTCTGGCCAGGAAATACCTGGGCGTGGAATCAAGCAGTGGGATATTCGTCCAGTCTAGGCTGCGGTGGCAGATCGATTGTTCGAGTGGAGCAAGTGCATTGGGATTTTAGTTGGTGGCTTGAGCGAAATATTGAAAGGTTGAGTCGGCGAGATGAATCGGCCCAGGCGGACGGACGATGGACGGGCAGATGGGTGGGGGGGGGGTGTGACCAGCGTTCTCATCTTTGGATAAGAGCTCTGGATTTTGTCAGAGGGCGGGGTTCACAGCACCCACCCCACTCCACCCCACTCCCCCCACCCCACAACAGCTCCTGCTTTGGGGATTTTTTTTTTTAGAATCTTTAAGCGAGCCACTTATTCGGGGGTTCAGGAGGGTTACGTTCAGGGGGAGGTGCAAGGCTATAAAAGAGAGTGGGAAGCAAAAAAATGATAAAAATGCCACGTCTTTTTCTTTTGCTCATAGGAAAATTATCCTTGCTTGTGAAATGGAGGGCTCGTGAAAATGTTCGGTCAGATTTTCGCAAGATTGCGGGGGCAGTGGTGCTGAATTCTGCAACACATTGGGGGCACTTATAGCCGTCTGCAGGCCTAATCACACGTTTTCACGAGCTCTAGAAAAATATATAATAATTGGCCATCCAAACAGAATTGGAGAATAAAAAACAGACAGCTTTGCCAGACATTATTCATTCTTTCGTCACAGATAAAGGCCTATTCCAGCTGTTATACAGTAGATTGCAGTACGCTTGGTCTTTCTCTAACGCATGTTGACTTCCACAGTCACGTTTGTCACGGTATTAGTCGTCTCCACGCAAAGTGCACAACTGCTGCTCGAGATCTGTGGCGGTGGAATCCGGGGTGCGTCCAGGCGTCCTGCCCTCCTGGAAAGGCTTTCATCAATCTTGCGAATCCCTCCCAAACCTCACCCACCCCACTACCTCCTCCAACCAATCACACACCAACGGGGATTTCAGGACCGGTGTTTACCACTGTAGAGTTTTTTTTTTTGCCTTGACTAAAATTAGGCCTAACTACACGGCTGCCTCCCCAAACGCAATTCCCTTGGTGCGACGCAACCACCGCAGAGTCTTCCAATCCTCCCACCGCAGCCCCCTTTCATCCGTGACATTCCTCCTCCCACACGCCGAGTCACAACAGCGCTCAGGCTCCCTCGCCCGTGGCGAGGCTGGGACAGCCTTCCAGTAACCTCTGTCCGGTTGGATTCCAATGCTGTTGGGTTGGCTGTTCTCTTAGATGGCGTGGCCAGGGCTTATACATTTTGTGGAGGATTCTTCTCCGTATATTCGATTATTTCGCTTGACTCTGTCACCACCTTCACCACCACCAACGCCTCCCATGTCCGACGACACGCAACACGTCCATTGTTGTTCATCCTGGTTTGTTTTGTATGTGGTACACGAATGATGGAGCTGAGTCTAAGTGAAAAGGAACAATTAAACATTTTCGTACGTGACTCGTAGTCGTACACACAGTGAAGCTACGGCTCAAAATTCGCAATGACACCGCAGGAGCGATGGTCGTGCTTTCAGCACCACGTCTCGGCCGTTCCAAAGCAGCCAACGAAAGCCCTGGGGGCTGCAGCCCCCCCCCCCCCACTAAAGCCCCCCGTGCTAATCCTGCCCCGAGTTCCGGTTGCGATTTCAGAACCCCGCCGAGCTTGCAGTCCGACGAGAAAGACAGAACGCTGGGGCGTGACGACGAAGCGGCCTCGCACGACAGCGGCGGTGAGGAAGACGTATTGAGCAGAGCGCTAAAGCAGGAGCCGCGGATTTAGTTTCGTGCTTATCTGCGTGTGAATGCGCTGTGTCGGACGCACGCAGGAGCAACGAGGGGTGGTGGGTGGGTGGGTGGGTGGCAGCTACCGCCCCGCGCACACCGACGACATGAACCCGGATCGAACAAGTGGCCATCTCGGCTGATGCTGCATCCATGGCAACGGTAAATTTGACGGCGGTGGAAGTGGTCGGGAGGTAAAGGGGGCCACTCGCCGGGAGCCAAGGTTACGCGGTGCTTTTCGGCTGTCTGCGCGATTTCACAGAGCCTGTGGAAAAAAATTGCCAAATCCCTGGAAAACGGCCGGACAAACCGGTGTCCAACTGCGCATTGTTCGCATTTGTTGAGTAAAGTGGCCGAATTTGAGAGCACGGATTAGGAATCGGGTTAAAAGTGTGCTGGTGGAAGTCTGGGTGGGGAAAATAAAAAGAAAAAACCTAGCGATGGCAAACAGAGCCCAAATATAAAATACAAAGCAAAACAACAATTACGTAGGGCTACAATAACAGGAGAAAGACATTCACACAGAGACATCAGCACACATGACATTTTCCACAAGAGTAAATGCTACCCTGATGCATATAAAATACGAATTCACCGAAACGTATCATTCCGTATTCCATACGTGGCGCGTTATTTGCGCGATGACGCTCTCGCGTGCTGTATCACAACACCGCTGTATTTGTAGCCGCTGTTCTTATTATTATGAATACTATTATGCATGGTTTTTTTTCCCTCGGCAAAAACACACGAGGCGGCTTTTGTGTTTCGCTCTCACGGCGATGCCAGACTCAACAATGGCCAGCTAGATTTCTTCCCTTTCTTCGGGCTCGTCATGCCCGCGTGGCCGAAGGCGGGCAGGTGGAACTTGCAGATCGAAACAATTGTCAGCGTCCTTGTGGAGAAGATACATTAAAAAAAATATAAAGACGCAGATGAATAACCACTCCTTCACATACCTGTCTGTTTCACGTAAACATATCTCGTTATTCATCATTCCAGTAGCATTGGTTTATAGGCGTGCAAAACTCTGGACCGATTTTGACAGTGTCTCTCTCATCAGTCGAGTCAGGCTTGTTCGAAGCAAATCTTACATGCAAGGGGTCTCTCCATGCGCTGCGGTGTCCTACTTCAACGCAACAATAACAGAGTAATTCATAACTCAAAATGGTAATATATGAAAATAGCGAAGCATACATTACGTCTCATTCACACACCCATCTCTTCACGGCAGCTTTGAGTGAAGGTTCATCCTGCAGATGATAATTACTGGACACACAACCAGCCATCCGGCCAGCCGGCTGGGTTGAGCCATCCGGCTGAGTCTTTCCAAGTTTAATAAAAAATGAGCAGCGATTTAGCCACGGAAGTCCTGGCGATACAGTTGGCATTTTGTCAGTAACGTTATCGCACTGTGTAATTTTTCACATTCATAATTATTCTATTCATTCATGAAATCTTAATTAGGAAATGCAGCATCTACCATTGAAATGTCCGTATTCTTTGTTCGTTTCTTTAATAGCCAACCATCCGGCTTGCGTGGAGCCAGCCGGCTGCATCGAAGCAGCCGGGCAGCGTTGCGCCAGCCCACCTGAATGCAGTGGCAGAGGGAAGTCAGCTGCAACAATAACAACAAAAAGCCGCGGAGAGCAGGCAAATTCGTCGCGACGTTGTCAGCGCGATCGGCCCTTTTTTTCGTCGCACGCGACGATCCATCCATTCCGATGCGCTGGTTTGTCACGGCGCGACCCTCACGCGAGCCTAATACCGCAGCGCATGCGATTTCAGCAATTTATCTGGGCAGCCACGTGAAGCCGCAGCGTCGCAGCTTTCGGGAGCAGCGCACGCGCGCGCACGCACGCATAATGTAAGAGCATCTGTTCGTGCGATTCCTCCGACAGCAAGGGGTCACACGGAAAAGCACTCCTGGAATTCCCGCGTAGGAAACCTCAGCTGCGAACCCAACAGAGCCCCTCAATTACTTTATCGGTCGGCTTTATCTGGGAGCACACGGACCGCTAATGCAAAGAGTAAGAATGAATATTGATTGGCGGCGCAGCCGGGAGCCTTGGGAGAGGAAAACAAAATCTCACGAACTAAAGAACAAAGAAGACGAGTGAGTGGTGGGTGGAGTGGGGGTGGGGGGATCAACCCCTCCCCCCACCCCCCCAAAAAAATAAAAGCTGTCTCCAAATATTTGGAGCTGGCATGCTCGTTGCGATTTGCCGTGGGGTGCTGTCGGGTGGTCGAATGTAGTTGCGTAAATTGCCGCGCCCTCCGCCGCAAAGCTTGCGGGAGTCGAGCGGCGGAAGGAGGCCGCTAATGGTGGCGGACTTCATGGCCGGCGAGCACTTCGGCTGCAGTGGACAAAAAAATGGGAGTGGGAAGGGTGGCGACATTTATCCAGCGCCCGCTCTTTTGTGAGGGTCTTGTTGTGCGCTGGGCTTTAGCGACGCTCCGATACAGAGCAGTTGTCCTCTCCCTTTTCTCTTCTCTTGGGCGCGGAGTGATCTGCAAACAATGTGCGAGCAGAGGGGTCGCGGCTGTAAACACCGCTGACGAGAAGCCGCGGCATTGTTGACCGGCACACAGCAGCAAAAAAAACTGCGAGTTTTCGTTGGAATCGCTCGCAACTCCATCACCGTCCCCCCACACCACCACCACCATCCCCCAACGCCCCCCCCCACTCACCGCCGTCTCCAACCGTGCCCCGGCTTCTTTATCTCGCTTCTGGAGGGAAATGGAAAACGCGACACGGGTTGAGTGGTGGGCGACACACATAGCCTTACAAGACGCAGGGGACTGTTTTTTTAGCATTATTTTTGTACACTGGGATTATTGCTGCGGTTTAGTGCAAAGTGGTAAAGGTTAGGGCTTTGACAAAAGGATAGGGTTTTGAATGGGTTATTTTACCAGCGCTGTTCCTAAGGCTGATGAAAGTTCACCCGCTGTGCCCTCCCTCCCCCTGCAACACGAGCGAGGCCAACCTGAAGGACGGCTGGGGCCGATGATACCAAGACGAACACACACACACATACACACACATACACACACATACACACACATACACACACATACACACACACATACACACACATACACACACACATACACACACATACACACACATACACACACACATACATACACACACACATACACACACATACACCCACATACACACACATACACACACATACAAACACACCTACTAGTGCGTGCTCTTTCACCGGGATAATGGAGCGTTACTGGTGATAGGTTAGAGGTGGGGGGTGCTTGTTTTGTTTTTACTTCCCTAGAAAAGAAAAAGCATTTGCAACAAACGATTTGTGAGTGAGTGCCGCTTCGAGTTTGAAAAGTTCGGAGTGTTGGCAGTGTCCGCGTGGGTTTCAAGCACCCCCACCCCCCCAACTACCCCACCCCCAATCATGTGTGTACCGCAAGCCGTCGACAGCTGAACATCCACAGAGAGCAGTCACCAGGAGTTGCAAACCTGCGGCTCTATGAGCCGCCTTTGACTCTTTGGCTTCCGACTCACCCCCCCCCCCCCTATCTTGCTGGTAGCCGTTTTGAAAAAAAACTTTAATTATTATAATTGTGACTTAAAGCTTTCGTGACTGCAGGGTCTTTCGGTAAAAGTCACGTAGATAGATTGAAAGAAAATAACAAAAAATAACAAAAAATATTTTAGTAGTTTTAGTTTAAAATAACAAAAAATAACAAAAAACTACTTTAGTACTATGGGGACCTCATTTGCCAGTAAAAATATGATAATTGGTTCTTTACCCTTCTATCTGGCAACAAAACTGACACCTTGGGCAGTGTGCTTGTTTGTATTTATGACTGCAGGTATTGCGGTCTATGCAAACATGACTCCTTGCAAAAAGGTGTCAGTTTTGTTGCCAGATAGAAGGGTAAAGAACCAATTAACTACTTTAGTAGTTTTTGTTTAAAATAACAAACTATCTACGTGACTTTACCGAAAGACCCAAACAATAGTATTATTATTGATTAATTATTTCACGTATTTGGTCGCAATGGAATGTCTTGGTGACGACAAAATGTACAAGAGTCAAACTGCATTGTTCAACAATAACTAAGGGACGAGGAATAAACTAAATAGACGCGGATTATTCCGCCGTCAATTTTGTCTGCTTAAGTCGGGATAAGTTTATCACACGCTGTATACCTGCTGTGTGTGTGTACAAGTAGCCCTGCGTGTGATGCGGCTCTCGAACAATGTTGCTCAAAGACAAAAACAAATTGATCTTCTCCGTCTTCAAAAGCTTCCCGACAACTCCTCGGTGCCCACTAATAACTGAAGGTGCCCCTGCCAGGCTCGTCTGCGGTAGTTCGCAGCTCCGGCGTGCGTGGCGACAACGGCGGGCGGGCGGTAATTCATACACCGGGTCCACGTTTCGCAAGCGTAGAGAAGGGAGGGAATGACTGTGGCCGAGAAGACCTGAAGCTTCGTGCGGAGCGACAGACCAGGTAGCTTCCACACAGCGTTACGCAACCGATGAAAATATATTGCCGCTCGACTGATTCGGAGTGAGACCTCTGCTGTTAAACTGGAGCCCGGTCATAAGCACACTGCCCAGGTATGGGAAACTCTCCACTCTCTCCACTACTGCCCCATCACCAATTGGGAGTTGTGGCAAACTGCCCTACTGATGTTTGTGCCCATGGCAGCAGCCCGCCGATGATGATGATGCGATCGAGGCCACTTGTCATGGGGGTAATAGTCTCTCTGGAATGTGCACGTGGCACAGGTGGCTTGGAAATCATCAGCGCCGAGATGCTAAGGTCAACCATCGAGGTCGTCTCGATTATTTTGCCGGCGTACATTTCCTGCTCTGTCGAGCTATCATTTGTGGCCAGGTTACTTCTGAAAAATTAAGTTAATAGCTCAATGGGCTTTTACCTGATAAGATGAAAATGTGTTAAGTTTTGTGTATTTTAAAGTGATTTGTTGACTCTCCCTATATTCTAGATTTGAAGCTTTCGTTACTGCAAGGATTCATATTATTAGGTTTTTTTTCGGTAAAGTCACGTAGATAAAAAATTAGAATTAAAATTAATAAAAGTCTACGTGACTTTACCGACAAAACCTAAGAACATACTCTCCCTATTCTTAGATTTTTTCGGTAAAGTCACGTAGGTAAAAAAACGGAGTGGTAGCTACTGCAATCTCTCATTTACTTGATACAGCTGTCGTGGCTGTGACGGTACCACCTGAAGACGGAAGCTTGTGTTGCCTCCGAAACGTCGTGATTTTTTATTTTTTATTTTATTTTACTTTTTAATGTTTTTTACCTACGTGACTTTACCGAAAAAACCTAAGAATATGAATCCCTGCAGTCACGAAAGCTTCAAATCTAGAATACTCTCCCTATACTTTGCCCTCCTGTCGTGTTTTCGTATTGTTTGTTGTTGTAACGTCCTCGTGCCCCTACTGGACAGCTGTGAAAAAAAGAGCTTTTTAGCTCATCGGATTCCTCCAGAAAAAAAAATTAAGATTTTGAGGCAGCTGCCTGGGATTCAAAGCTGGGTTCTAGAGTGGAGTGAGTTGATGGTCACTTAATTTGGCGAACATTCCAGGTCTGATAATCCAAAAATGGAATTGGGTTGACCGTAACGCGACAAACATTTACTCTCTGTGGCAGGGGCGGGTGGGAAAGAGGCGCCACCCACTTTGTGGATGGAACATTGGAAGGAATCTCAGAGGTCGCTCTGCGATGTTCACTTCTGTGGGTCGTTGTCGAGCACGATGGGTCGGGCTGCTCTGCGAGAGATGCTTTGTCTCGTGACGCGACGCCGAGAGCGCAATTGGGATAAATTAGGAGAGAGAAAAAGTAATCTCAAATTGATGAGGCCCACGTGCAGGTAATAGACATTAAGAATATATTTACATTCAATAAGTTCATTTGGACAAATGAGGAGCAAAATAAAGTCAGGCTGCAACATTAAACACGCCGGTAATTCTGTCTGCGGAGGGAGCTCCCACGTTGTTGGGGAATTTGACTGGAACAAGAGCAATAGGCACATGGATCACACATAGTCTGCTGAATTACAATGTTATTATTGTACACACTTGTGAAGGAGCCCCGGGAGAGAGAGGGGGGGGGGTGCGAGCACAATACCCCCTCCCCTCCACTCCTTTGAATAAAACCATCAGTTCAGTCAAACCCGTGAACTCGCTAAAACCTATTCTGCACACATCGTAGAGCCGATGCCCATTTTCTTCCTCGGTGCACTGCAGTCTCCGATTAAGCCGCGTGGTTAAACTCCGCCTGCGTTTTCCTTCAGACCCGGTATCGTCGTCTCGTCACGGTCGTGGGTTGCACGTGGGTCCTTGGTGGGCAGCAGCAGCAGCAGCAGTCGTCCTCAAAGTCATCGTCATTGTCATCGTCGTCCTCATGGTCGCCATCGTCATCATAGTCGTCATATTCATTATCATAGTTGACAGTTTTCATGGTTGTCATCATCATCGTCAGTCATTGTCATAGTCGTCAACGTCGTCATTATCGTCATTGCCAAAGTCGTCGTCATAGTGGTCCTCATAGTCGTCGTAATCATCCTCATATTCATTGCCATAGTCATCATCGTCGTCATCATCGTCGTCATAGTCATCGTCACGATAAGTTTCGTCCACTCGCAGCAATCGTCGCCTAAAATCATAACAGCAGCGCACTGTCGACGCGAGGAGTATCCACGCCGATTCCGTCAACTAAATTAAAACTGCACAGCGGTTCCTGTGGGGTCGAGAGGCCTGGGATGCAGAGAAGGCGAAGTGGGGGGGAGGTGGAGGGGGGTGGGGGGGAGCTGGAGGGGTGGGGCTACCCTCGGCTGTTTCTCGCACGCTTCTTCCAAGGCCGCAGGGAAGGCAGCGCTGCTGCACGGTGCCGGCGTGTTGCGCGCGCGCGCGCCTCAGTCCCGTTGGGAAGTTGCAGGATTTTTTAATGTTTATTCAAAGTTTTTTTTTTTGTTCTTCATTAACTCTGTTTGTTTCCAAATCTTGGGGTTCCATGGGGTTAGGTCTCCCCCCGCCCGCTGCGTTGGGCAACGCGCAGTGTCGCCCTTAATTGCAGCCGTGGTGAGATAACTGGCTGGCCACCCAATTAATCTAACCGCGGGAAGGTGGGTCCAATTAATGGCACAGCTATGCACCCCCCAGCAGCCCTTCCGTGCTACAGGTGCATTGCACTGCTGAGCTCAATTATCGCTGTTAATTGGAACATGTTTGCACAGTTACCCACGGCTAGGCAGCGCCCCGTCCAAAGATGGATTAAACACTCGCTAGCGCTCCTATTGACTTTACTACTCACTTCTTTTTTTTATTGCTGCCCTCGACAGAAATACGGCGAGTGTGAAATGATGCCCGCGTCGCGACCCATTTCTTTCCGCTGCGCAAAAAAACACAAGAAAGGGCCGCTCTTGTCAGCACGAATAAGTAACGGCCACGGACGTTATAAACATAACCCCCCTCCCCCCCGCAGAAGAAAAAAAAACAGGAGTTGGATTGTGGATTGTGACAAAGTGACTCCTATTACTTTGCCAGAAAATAACCGGGTCCAATTGTTTTGCGGTTAGCCCGCTTCGAAACGCGAGAGCCCAAATTTTTGTTTTTTTTTGTCGTTTCGTTCGTCGTGACAGCGAGGCAGAACCCTTACAGCCCCCCTCTGTCTGCTCCCGCGTGCCGCTCGGCGCGAGCGCGTGGCTCTGGGGAACGGGCGGCAGCCCCAGGAGGACAAAGCGCGTGGCTGCAGCGCGCTGCGTGGCAACCAGAACCCCACAAGCGGAGGGCCCGGACGTGCCGGGTCTGTCGCGTGACAACGAGACTCTGCCCTCGCCCTCCCTCCGCTCGAGCGCAGCAGCAGCGGCGCGAGTCACCGTGGCAGTCGTGTGGTGTGTCCAGACGCACACACACACACGCGCGGCATGTCTGGGTGTGGCTGACAGACACACACACGATATGTCTGGGTGTGGCTGACAGACACACACGACATGTCTAAGTGTGGCTGAGAGACGCACACATACACACGCGGCATGTCTAAGTGTGGCTGAGAGACGCACACACACATACACGACATGTCTCGGTGTGGCTGACAGACGCACACACACACACAGCATGTCTAGGTGTGGCTAAGAGACACCCACACCACATGTCTAGATATGGCTGAAAGTCACCCACGCCACGTGTCTAGATGTAGCTAAGAGACGCCCACACCACGTGTCTAGATGTAGCTAAGAGACACCCACGCCACGTGTCTACATGTAGCTAAGAGTCACCCACACCACGTGTCTAGATGTAGCTAAGAGTCACCCACACCACATGTCTAGATGTAGCTAAGAGACACCCACACCACGTGTCTAGATGTAGCTAAGAGTCACCCACGCCACGTGTCTAGATGTAGCTAAGAGACACCCACGCCACGTGTCTACATGTAGCTAAGAGTCACCCACACCACGTGTCTATATGTAGCTAAGAGTCACCCACACCACATGTCTACATGTAGCTAAGAGACACCCACGCCACGTGTCTACATGTAGCTAAGAGTCACCCACACCACGTGTCTATATGTAGCTAAGAGTCACCCACACCACATGTCTACATGTAGCTAAGAGACACCCACGCCACGTGTCTACATGTAGCTAAGAGTCACCCACACCACGTGTCTATATGTAGCTAAGAGTTACCCACACCACGTGTCTAGATGTAGCTAAGAGTCACCCACACCACGTGTCTAGATGTAGCTAAGAGTCACCTACACCACGTGTCTTGATGTAGCTAAGAGTCACCCACACCACGTGTCTACATGTAGCTAAGAGTCACCCACACCACATGTCTAGATGTAGCTAAGAGTCACCTACACCACGTGTCTTGATGTAGCTAAGAGTCACCCACACCACGTGTCTAGATGTAGCTAAGAGTCACCCACACCACATGTCTAGATGTAGCTAAGAGTCACCCACACCAGGTGTCTAGATGTAGCTAAGAGACACCCACACAACGTGTCTTGATGTAGCTAAGAGACACCCACACAACGTGTCTAGATGTAGCTAAGAGTCACCCACACCACGTGTCTAGATGTAGCTAAGAGTCACCTATGTAAAGTAGTAACTCGGCAGGAGACGACTTCACGGGTAGCACACTCTTTATTTTCACCAACTTGTAGTTACACGGATGACTAACACCCTACTTCGTTACACGGGTGACCAACACCCACTTAGCTACACGGGTGACGGACACCCACTCAGCTACAACTTCGTTACACGGGTGACCAACACCCACTTAGCTACACGGGTGACCAACACCCACTCAGCTACACGGGTGACCAACACCCACTCAGCTACACGGGTGACTAACACCCACTCAGCTACACGGGTGACCAACACCCACTCAGCTACACGGGTGACTAACACCCACTCAGCTACACGGGTGACCAACACCCACTCAGCTGTACTGACACGGGCTCTTACGCCCCGTAGCCTTCCGGGACACACCCAGCCGGGGTGCCCGTCTCGGCTCTGGGTACCACCGTCCCGACCCACACGGGCGTCGGACTACGGTCCCCCCAGTCTCGGCTCCGAGCCACACAGGGCCCCGGTCCCCACAAGGACGGCGGGACTAGGGGTCTCAGGCCCCTACCTCCTCCACCCCGTCTTCGGTCTTCAACTGGTTAACACTGACCACGAGTGCTCTCGCGCGTCCCCCTTTATACCCCTCCTGCGGACGTCGCTGAGAGTACCCACTTATCTGACCAATCACTGCGCACTCGCTACGATCCTCTTTTCCCAGCTTGTGTGAGCGCGCCTCACCACCGGCGCGCGCGTCCATGCCACGCCCACACCGCGTGCCCAACCCCGTGCCCCGTGATCCATCACTGCCGGCGCACGTCAATACCACCACTACATCACCCCCTACCACATAGCTCGCAGCCGACCCGGCTGCTAATAAAACATACAACACCCCTTCACTCCCATGTGTGCCCCGTAACATAACACAAACCCTAACAACACAACATGAACACCACAATCCGCAAAACCCAGCAACCGCCACACCCGCAACAAGAACAACATGCACAATCCGGCGAGTGGCAACGATACTGTGTATGCGGAAAGAGTAACAATAAAAAAAAATTTCTTTAATCATTTTCTCTTCTTTTCTCTCCGACTCATGCAGCGTCCCAATGTCCGAGCGTCCCTTGAACGGGACAGTACCCCGGCAGAGGGGGAAGCCGGCAACGAAGTCGGGCTTTAACAAAAAAAGAAAATTTTTTTTTTTTTTTCATGAAAAGTGTTGCGTCCTTGACCGAGTCCGCCTTGCCGGACCGTCGTACGGCACAGGACGCAGTTGGCCATCCGGCGGCGCCGGCAGTTCAGGAAGGCATGGGCCAGGCATCGGGGCTCCGTGCGAGCCGCGGGGTTCCGGTTCCCGACGGTCAACAGCCGTCAGGTCCGAGACACCGGGTTCAGTTGGGATGTCTTGAGTCCCTGGTCGTCGTCCGGACGTGGTCCCGCGGTGCGTTGACGCGGGGCCCGGCACCCGGACGCGACGTGGCCCCGAAGGCCGCAGTTGTAGCAGACGACGAGGGACGTCGTAGGTTTCGGTTGCTCCAGCTTGCGGGAGGAGCGTGTGGGCGAACGACCTCCCGTTCTCCACTCCCCCGGCCTCGAACCAGCGAAGGCCTCCTCCCGAGGCACAGCAGGCTGAGGTCCGATGATCGTGGCGGCCGGTGCCCCGTTCTCCACCGATGCGCAGACGACCGTCGGCTTCCGCTGTAGGACCTCGTAAGCGTGGATACTCGTGGCAATCCCCAGGGAGCAGATGTCCATCTCGTCCGCCGTATTAATGGGAACTCCCAATCCGTGAGCCAGCGCCAGCAGCTGCTCTGTCACCATGGCGTCCTTCCCCTCCTTGTCCATGCGGGGAAAAGCTGAATCCGCCAGGGCGAGCAGCGCCGTGCGATAGGCGAGCGTTGTTTCTCCAACCACCTTCCGCCGATCGTAGAACTGGTGGCGACAGGTCGAGGGCGGCCCGAACACCTTGGCCAACAGGTGCAGCGCGGCCTGGAGCGTTGAGCGGGACGACCTCGGGGCAGACGTGAAGGCCGCAAGCGCGTCGTCGTCGAGCATCGCTGGCAGCGCGCGCAGGGCAGTGGTGTCGGACCACCCCGACATTTCTTGATGCGCGATGAACCGTCGCTGGAAGGCTCCCCAGTCGCCCCCGTCCGCCTTGAACACCGACAGCGCGGGCAATCGTTGCTGGAGAACTCGATCGTCGTCGTCGTCGTTGGAACGATTTTCCCGCGCGCCGCTGTGGTTGTAGAAAATGTCGGCTCCCTCTGCAGGCGCAAAATGGAGAGCTCCGGCGCTCGCCGATGACGCGGGCTGCGCTGTGTGGAGACCTCTGGCCACGTGGTGTCCGCGTTTCCCGCCAACCGGAGGCGGACCCTCAAAAATGGCGCCAACTCCCAAACTTTTGGCGCGAAACGCCTTATGGCGGGAACCCTCCAGCCGCGCCGCCTCTTCCAACCCCGCAGGCGTTCCACCGGCCGCTGGAACGGAGATCTCAGCCAAGATCGCAGCGGCGGCGAGCAGCAACTCCGCCAGGCGGGAGTGTGCGTCCTGCAGGCTGGTGTCGGAGGCGGGCGGAGCATCGGCCATTTCCGCGAAGTGCTGCATCGGCGGCAACTCCTCGTCCTCTCCTCCCGAGGGTGGTGTCACCGGTACGTCGTCGTCTCCCCGGTCTTGCACGTGGGAACGAGAAGTCTTCCTTGTGTCCATTTTCCTTGAAGACAGGATTACTTCTGACGCCAGTTGTAAAGTAGTAACTCGGCAGGAGACGACTTCACGGGTAGCACACTCTTTATTTTCACCAACTTGTAGTTACACGGATGACTAACACCCTACTTCGTTACACGGGTGACCAACACCCACTTAGCTACACGGGTGACGGACACCCACTCAGCTACAACTTCGTTACACGGGTGACCAACACCCACTTAGCTACACGGGTGACCAACACCCACTCAGCTACACGGGTGACCAACACCCACTCAGCTACACGGGTGACTAACACCCACTCAGCTACACGGGTGACCAACACCCACTCAGCTACACGGGTGACTAACACCCACTCAGCTACACGGGTGACCAACACCCACTCAGCTGTACTGACACGGGCTCTTACGCCCCGTAGCCTTCCGGGACACACCCAGCCGGGGTGCCCGTCTCGGCTCTGGGTACCACCGTCCCGACCCACACGGGCGTCGGACTACGGTCCCCCCAGTCTCGGCTCCGAGCCACACAGGGCCCCGGTCCCCACAAGGACGGCGGGACTAGGGGTTTTGGGCCCCTACCTCCTCCACCCCGTCTTCGGTCTTCAACTGGTTAACACTGACCACGAGTGCTCTCGCGCGTCCCCCTTTATACCCCTCCTGCGGACGTCGCTGAGAGTACCCACTTATCTGACCAATCACTGCGCACTCGCTACGATCCTCTTTTCCCAGCTTGTGTGAGCGCGCCTCACCACCGGCGCGCGCGTCCATGCCACGCCCACACCGCGTGCCCAACCCCGCGCCCCGTGATCCATCACTGCCGGCGCACGTCAATACCACCACTACACCTACACCACGTGTCTTGATGTAGCTAAGAGACACTCACACCACGTGTCTAGATGTAGCTAAGAGTCACCCACACCACGTGTCTAGATGTAGCTAAGAGTCACCTACACCACGTGTCTTGATGTAGCTAAGAGACACCCACGCCACGTGTCTACATGTAGCTAAGAGTCACCCACACCACGTGTCTAGATGTAGCTAAGAGTCACCTACACCACGTGTCTTGATGTAGCTAAGAGTAACCCACACCATGTGTCTACATGTAGCTAAGAGTCACCCACACCACGTGTCTTGATGTAGCTAAGAGTCACCCACACCACGTGTCTAGATGTAGCTAAGAGTCACCTACACCACGTGTCTAGATGTAGCTAAGAGTCACCCACACCACGTGTCTAGATGTAGCTAAGAGTTACCCACACCACGTGTCTAGATGTAGCTAAGAGTCACCTACACCACGTGTCTTGATGTAGCTAAGAGTCACCCACACCACGTGTCTACATGTAGCTAAGAGTCACCCACACCACGTGTCTTGATGTAGCTAAGAGTCACCCACACCACGTGTCTAGATGTAGCTAAGAGTCACCTACACCACGTGTCTAGATGTAGCTAAGAGTCACCCACACCACGTGTCTAGATGTAGCTAAGAGTCACCTACACCACGTGTCTAGATGTAGCTAAGAGTCACCTACACCACGTGTCTAGATGTAGCTAAGAGACACCCACGCCACGTGTCTAGATGTAGCTAAGAGTCACCCACACCACGTGTCTAGATGTAGCTAAGAGTCACCTACACCACGTGTCTTGATGTAGCTAAGAGTCACCCACACCACGTGTCTACATGTAGCTAAGAGTCACCCACACCACGTGTCTTGATGTAGCTAAGAGTCACCTACACCACGTGTCTAGATGTAGCTAAGAGTCACGCACACCACGTGTCTAGATGTAGCTAAGAGTTACCCACACCACGTGTCTAGATGTAGCTAAGAGACACCCACGCCACGTGTCTACATGTAGCTAAGAGTCACCCACACCACGTGTCTACATGTAGCTAAGAGTCACCTACACCACGTGTCTAGATGTAGCTAAGAGTCACCCACACCACGTGTCTAGATGTAGCTAAGAGTCACCCACACCACGTGTCTAGATGTAGCTAAGAGACACCCACGCCACGTGTCTACATGTAGCTAAGAGTCACCCACACCACGTGTCTAGATGTAGCTAAGAGTCACCTACACCACGTGTCTTGATGTAGCTAAGAGTCACCCACACCACGTGTCTACATGTAGCTAAGAGTCACCCACACCACGTGTCTTGATGTAGCTAAGAGTCACCCACACCACGTGTCTAGATGTAGCTAAGAGTCACCTACACCACGTGTCTAGATGTAGCTAAGAGACACCCACGCCACGTGTCTAGATGTAGCTAAGAGTCACCTACACCACGTGTCTTGATGTAGCTAAGAGACACCCACACCACGTGTCTAGATGTAGCTAAGAGACACCCACGCCACGTGTCTACATGTAGCTAAGAGACGCCCACACCACGTGTCTAGATGTAGCTAAGAGTCACCCACACCACGTATCTAGGTGTAGCTAAGAGTCACCCACACCATGTGTCTAGATGTAGCTAAGAGTCACCCACACCACGTGTCTAGATGTAGCTAAGAGTCACCCACACCACGTGTCTAGATGTAGCTAAGAGACACCCACACCACGTGTCTAGATGTAGCTAAGAGACACCCACACCACGTGTCTAGATGTAGCTAAGAGACACCCACACCACGTGTCTAGATGTAGCTAAGAGACACCCACACCACGTGTCTAGATGTAGCTAAGAGTCACCCACACCACGTGTCTAGATGTAGCTAAGAGACACCCACACCACGTGTCTAGATGTAGCTAAGAGACACCCACACCACGTGTCTAGATGTAGCTAAGAGACACCCACACCACGTGTCTAGATGTAGCTAAGAGACACCCACGCCACGTGTCTAGATGTAGCTAAGAGACACCCAAGCCGTGGTAGAGTATTCCAATGCCACGTCAAGCGAACGCTTCTGGTGCTGACAACGGAACCTGTCGACACAGAGCGGCGCACGCACAGCAGCCGGCTCGGCCGCTCGGCACTGTGTCAGTAGCCAGCAAGAGCTGCGCAGACCGTCATGTGATCACTGTGCGGTAGAACTCTTCTTATCCTCGATGAACGAAGAGGAGGAGAGGGGGGGGGTACGATCCTCTACACAGTAACTTAATTGGAACCGCTCACGAGTCGGACACCCCCAACGCCCAAAGTGCTGGCTGCACAATCTACAGCGTGGGGTTTCGTGGTTGATCTCACCACGTGTTTCCAGACTGTACCGAGTGCCGTCCGGCCCGACGTCCGACGTTTCGCACCGCACGCTGGGAGCGTCTTCTTCTTCTTCTTCATCGTGAACTGAATTCACGTCACTCAGATGTGGCACAGAGAGTCTCTCTCTCGTGGCTTTGAACTTCCTGTTCCAGAACTGGATTCAGTCCCGGCGAGCGAGACAACCAGACAGCAGCGGCAGTGGCGGGCAAGATCGCGTCATCAAGGGGATAAAAGCAAGCTCCTCAATGTAGTTGCCAAATAACCCTCCAGTGCTTGACGCGAAAGGTTCGCACATCGCGTCAATCAACGTGCGCTACAACCTCAAAGCGCAACGGAGAGCGGTCTGACTCCGCCATGTCTCTTACATTGTTTCTTGTCAAATTGTTGTTGTTGATATTGTGGCTTTGGAACAAAACAGCCTCTTCCCCACTCACCTGCTTCTGCCCCCCCCCCGACCCTTCACCACTTACACGGTCTCGGAAGCGGAGACCAATTTTACATCCGACCACTTTTGACGTCGTGCGACTTTTGTGCGACTCCTCGGCAAATAAGCAACGCGATGTCTCCGCGAGCGGAGGGCGCAAACGCGTTTCCATGGCTCTCTCTTTATCTCTATTAGAGCCGTGTTTATTCTTGCCAGACTGACAGTAATTACGTGTCAATTAAGGCATTGGAAACTTAATTAGGCTCTGCGTGTCAAGTTTGTTTTTCAAATATTTGTTAAAAGCAACTACCGCTCTCTCTATATATATATAAAACGTATCTATATGAAGACAAAGATCCCCCGGATAGCCTTAACAGACTGTTGTGGCAAGTGCTGTTAGCGAGCACATTTGAAGGCCGGCACAGCACACGAGGGGGTGGATGGCCAGCACCACCCGCGCCCGGCTGCCTTCGTCTCCCGAGAGGCGATGTTTACACACCGCACGAGGTGTTCATTATGAGGCCGAGTCGACCTAAGGGAGGCCCAGAACCGCCTCAGACAATCATCACCGGTGCTGGGCCGTGAGTGGAATCGAACTCGGGTCGCATAGCGCATCACGCTAACCGCTCCACTATCGCTCCCCGCACACACACACGCGCGCAGTGCGTTATATAGCGTGCAACACATGTAACGCAGGTTTCGACGCTTGTTCAACCGGAACGCCGAGCAAGCGCTATTGATGAACGGGATACAATTGTGCGGACACTTGCTTCAGAAACTCGATAGAATGCAGTGAGATTATTTAGCAATTATATCTTCGTCTGTAATCACGTTACGGAACAAGGAGGCTCATACCGGGGATGATTCAACGGAGAGATAAATAAATTGACACTCTGAACTCTTAAGTGCGTGCACAAGTTTAATGGGCCGTGATGAATGTTTTTTGACTGCCGTGCGCATAATACTGGTAATATGTACACTCGGAATATTGATGCCACAGTGGCCTAATCGATAGGGCCTTCGCTTTTCCTTCTCTATTTGTGACAACGCTGCACTGACGGTTATCTGGCGGTCGGCAAAAACAATCACGGGGCATCCATCCGATCGTGAAGTTGCTTTGCCCTCAAATGAAAAAGCCAGGATTCCGTGTGTGGTCGGGGTGCTTATGGCTGTTCCTATTTTTTTTTTATCCATCCCAGTGGTAGCTCATTGCCGCGATACAGTCGACATAGTCTGGAGCCTGCCGGGGGATAAAGAAGTCTATCACATTGACTCCGAACCTCCGAGGCATTGGAAATTGTAAATAATCAATCAGAGTCAGAGCCCTCGACACCAGTGAAAATCCATAGCACCCCAGGACATCTGAAATGCAAGTCCCCCCCCCCCCCCCGCCTGCCCCTCCACCACCCCATCGCCCGATCTTATTTTCGTAAAATTGTTCTCTGCCAGAACTACAGGAAGTTCAAAATAACCCCACGCTCTAGGCTCTAGCGAAGTGTGAGATGGCAGAAATATATATATATATAAAACCCAGTTAAAGTCACTTGCCGTTAATTCAGGAAAATGGAAATCATCCAGGTTCGTGTGATGTTTAGCTCTTAATGATTCCCGACTAAGTTTTAAAGCATTCATGCAGTAACTCTGTCTACCAGTCTCTCTGTCGGTCTGTCCGTCCGTATGTAACATCGGGTCACTAGAAGGGTGATACACACGATCCAATATGAATAAGCCTGCGTTGCAAACGCATTTACCTCCCTGATTGTTAACCGGTCGGCTTCCGTGCCGCTCATGATATATTTACGACAAACGAACGAGTATTGGATAATGCGTCATAGAATTCCAGGCGGATGTACGATGTTTTGGTTAATTTCAGACCCAAATATCATGCGGGAGGACGACGCGGCAGAGACTCTGCGTGTACGTGAACCACTGGCACGTGCCGATACGAATTAGCGTCCCTGCCACCGAAAACCGCGCGCGGTCCCCTCTCTCATTATGCGACGCAGTCTCGGCTCGGCGTGTAAAACACGTGCTACGGGACACACACACACACAAAACACGTGTCATATTCCAATTAAAACATGTCACACGCACCGATAACAGGCAGCTTTAATTTGACAAAGTTCAGAGTTTATCAATTTTTTTGTCTTTCAGCAGGGAGTTGGAAAGGTGGGGGGGGGGGGGGGGCGAGGAAGGGGAGGTGGAAGACGAGACTAAGGAGAGAGGAAAAGTTCGGAATGCAATTACCTGCGTGTGATTTTGTCGGAAGTCACCGATAGACGTGTTGACGTAAAACGGGCACAATGGGCACAATCTCTCAGAGCCAAACGGTGTGGGATGGGGGGGCAGCATAATGAGATTTCTTGGAAATGTTACAGTCTCGGAGAAAGTGACACGTCAATTATCCTGCTATAACGGAACTGCGCGCTCTATGGAAATGGGACAACGGGGAAAAATGCGTTCCCTCCCACTGATCCATCCCATTCACTTTTCATCACGTGCACCGAATGGCCTGCCTGCCTGCCAGCCAGCAAGCTAGCCGGCCCACATTTTACGTTTCATCCGAAAGCCACTAGTTGAGCCGTGTTAATTATTTCATGGCTATAGAATAATGGAACGCCTTATATCGTGCACACGGCATATTTATACGCTATCCTGGTAAATTATGTAAATGGACGTTCGCCTTTTTCTCTCATTCATTTTGCACAAAAGAAGTGCCCGCGTCGTTATAGAGACTCGACTTCATGAGATGCCCCCACTGGACATAGCAATGAGCGCCGGAGAAATTAATTTAGCAATTAAAGGCGAAGGTTGAGTATGATATACATATTGAATTGCAAATGAGACTGAGTAGCTAAAGAATGTAATAGCAAACACATGTTCCCGGCAGGTCCAATGTATGAAATCAAATTGGGCAGATTTACCATCATAGCCTAAATTTCAACTGTGAACATTAATCATCATCACCATCATTCAAACACTCCTCCCCCCACCCAAAAAAAAAAAAACTATAATAGCCCCGGGCCCCCACTAAACTTACTATGGCTTTTGGTCTTCCCCTTGGTCACTGACCTGTGTGTGTCACTCGTGCCAGTTGCCGTAACCTGCCTCTTCCATCCGGCACATTTGCCCCAGTCTGCCGGGGTAAACAAAGCAGCAGATACAGATGAGATCGCTCGCGGTTTTGAATGCACGCTGGTGCCAAACGCTCGTAACACATAGCGCTGCAGCCTGTCCACCAACCCCCCCCCCCCCTCAAAAAAAGAAGCCTACTTCGGCGGCACTAATAGTTTTAAAAGACGAGAAATGTACGCTGCATAATTTATTTAAACGGCGGTCGCAACAGCGGAACATTTTGGCATTTTTATTGTATTATACTGGTCAAAAAAAACGGCTCGACTCTGCCGTGCTGCATGCCAAGCGAAGAAAAGGTTTCAACTCTTATTAAGCTAGTATTGAAAATTAAATGTCATTGAGAAGAGAAAAAAGGGGTGGGGGGGGGGGCGATATATGCAAATAGACACTGCGCCTGCAACATATTGTAGCCGCTTGCAACCATTGGCTTAGCGATGTCTTTGAAGGTGTTACATAATTGACATTTTCATCTTCTTGGTTCTTTTCGGTAAAGTCACGTAGAAGGGAAGTAATAAAATAATAAAAATAAAACATAATAAAATAATTCTCACGACGTTTCGGCCACAACGCAAGTAGCCGTCCTCAGGTGAAACCAGGTCTGTCAACAGACGGCTACTTGCATTGTGACCGAAACGTCGTGAGAATTATTTTATTATGTTTTATTTTTATTATTTTATTACTTCCCTTCTACGTAACTTAACCGAAAGAACCAAGAAGATGAATCCCTGCAGTCACGAAAGCTTTATATCGAAAAAAAAAATGACATTTTCATATACATCCATTTTCTCCCCGTTGGTTCGCATGCCCAACGTTCGGGCATTTATTTTACGGTAGTTTATCTTTAATTGTAGGGCGGTCATTGATACAAATCAAACAAAATGACTACTGCCTGAACGTGAGCATACTGTTATATATAAGATGTTATGTTTACGTTATTCGTCAGTCATATATCACGTCAGTTCAATTATGACCGTGGTGCGTTACTGCTAGAATTGAGCATCTTCATTTGGTTATGATGAACAAAAACATTTAATTGATCATCAAATTCCAACGTCCTCTGCAGTGTATTCAAATGTCTTGTCTGTCTGACAAAAACAATATTTCACAACGCTCTTTTAAAAGCAACGCTGAATCAATAACCTATCATGGGCGGGGGGGTAGGGGGGTGTTTGACCATACTTCACCACACGCTTGTTAGTTTCGAAGTTGTCAAATTCCCCACGGCACCGGGAACGGTGATTACAAACAGCACTCACTGCCGATGTAAGTTGTGACCGGGAATTGAACTCAAGCTCAGCAGGTTCTTAGGAGATGTGGGGCAATGCAAGGCGTGGCGCCACCACCGCTCCACCCTAAAGCCACGTGACAAATCACGGACGACCAAAACGCGATGAAACTGGGGCGAATGTCGCACAAAACTTAAGAGTTTAATTTGACCGGAGCGTCAACGTCACCTTCCCCATCGCCCACCTGAAACTGTGACCCTTCGCGCTCCCACGAAACTCCACGCGGCACCGACTGTCGCGTCGCATCCCTTCATGTTGAGCGACGGGTCGCCCTCGCCGCGTTGGCAGGGGTGGGCGATTCTGCCAACTCAGCTCCTCCGACAGAGGCCGCGTCGCCTGGGCCGATGCTTTGTGACAGCGGCTTCCTGGGCCAAACCCCACGGTGGAGTCGAAGCGAGCCGCTACTGCCACCCGCTCTTTTGCTGTGCTCTGTTAGATGTTTTTTTTTTGTGTTGCTGTTGTTGTTGGCGTAGCGCTGTCGCATGAGACCCCGCGATTCAAGGTCACGCAACTCCCACTGTATCGCAACGCGGTGGATTCTGTGTGGCTGAGTGGCTACAAGCGAATGCTCTACTCCTCCTCCTCCTCTGGGTATTTATTTGTGTATATATATCTCGGTTGCTGGGCGCATGCCCAAAGCGCCATGCGGTCAGCAACAAACAGCGCTTTCGAGGGTGTAGTAGATTGTGGTAAACAGGTTGGGTTGTTTTTAATGAGAAGGATTATACGAACCTGGGGAAATTATATGACGGTGATGATGGTGGTCTAAAGGAAAGCCAACGTGGAGCAGTGCAAGCGAAGCAGAAAGAGACGTGAGCTGACCTGCAGTATCAAGAGTGAGTGGGTTGGTGAATGAGTGGGTGGGTTAGTCTGTAGGTGAGTGAGTCAGTGAGTGGATAGATGAGTGGGTAGGTGAGTGAGTCGGTGCGTGAGTTAGTGAGTGATGAGTGGGTAGGTGAGTGAGTCGGTCAGTGAGTGGATAGATGAGTGGGTAGGTGAGCGAGTGGTTGAGGAGTTCGTAGGTGAGTGGGTAGGTGGATGAGTGGGTGTGTGAGTAGGCGAGTGGGGAGCGGTAGTGTAGCGGTTAGCGCACTGCACTACGAACCTGGCTACCCGGGTTTGATTCCCGCTCGCGGCAAACACCAGTGACGATTATCTAAACCGGTCCTGGGCCTCCACTCGGTCGACTCAGCCTCAAATGAGTATCTGGTGCGATGTGTAAACATCGCCACTAGGGAAACAAAGGCGGCCGGGCGTGGTGTTGGCCACCCACCCCTTCGTGTGCCATGCCGGCTTTTATAGTTGCTCGCTAACAGTACTTGCCCCTAAAATCTGGTAAGGCTATACGGGGGATCTTTGTCTTTGTAGGTGAGCGAGTGGGTGAGTACGTTAATGCTTGAGTGCGCAGGTGAGTGATCAGGTGGGGTGGGTGAGCGAGTGGGCTGTCTCATTGTTGTTGTGGCCTGCAGTCGTCTGATGGTTGAACACGTCAGTGTGGTGGATGAGATGATACAGATCCAGCACGGTCGGGCAGGGCACACCAAGTCCTCAACACGGGTGAAGGGGGGAATCGATAACTGAAGTTTATGAGAACCGTAACCATGGTGGTGGTACTCTTAGTTTTTTTCGGTAAAGTCACGTAGGAAAAAAATAAAATTAAAATTAATTAAAAAAAATATTTTTTACCTACGTGACTTTACCGAAAAAACCTAAGAGTATGAATCCTTGCAGTCACGAAAGCTTCAAATCTAGACATGGTGGTGGTGATGGTGGGGACAGTTGCGACAGCAGTGTAGCGGTTTAGCGTACTGCGCTATGAACCAAGCGAGCCGAGTTCACGGCCAACACCAGTGACGAAATATGTGAACCGGTCCGTGGCGTCCCCTAAGTCGATGTGAAAAAAAAACATTGCCACTAGAGAGACAAAGGCGGCTGGGCGTGGTGCTGGCCACCCAGCCTCTCGTGTGCCGTTATGGTCGCTCACAGCACTTGCCCCAACAGTGCCCCAACAGTCTGTTAAGGCTATACAGGAGATCTCTGTATTTCACTTTTGACAGTAGCGAAACGAGAGTGCCGTGTTTGTAGCGATCTCCCAGTTCACGGAGTGGCGCTCGGGGCTGGAGAGGCAGAGCGTTCGCGACGCTCGTTACTGCGGTTGAGAAATTAAATCCTGGTCGAGGCTGTCGATAAAACAATTTCAAACTTGAATTCAAAGCGAAGAAGAAAAATAATAATTATCGATTAGAAATCTCGGTAAATAGCAGAGATGCCACCGTTTACAGCATCAACAGCTTAGCCTTGCGAAATTTATTTTTTTTAATTCTGAAATTAACGTATTCATTGTATACATGTGTATGGAGTATAGGAGCTGGAGTAGGAAAGCAGTGGTTCGTGCACTGCACTACAAAATACAGGATATCCCGGTCACGGCTAACATCAGTGGCGAAGTGACTTTCAAGCCAGAAATGGTCATCCCCTTTATGTTCAGTCAACACATGCCGATGATCAAAAGGTTGTGGGGAAGCCTTCATCCAGCAGTGGATTGACAAAGGGCTGTACATTGGAACGTGCCCTGGTGGACGTTCACCCAAGGAGATGGAACAATGAAACGAGCTCGTGTCCCTTTTCTGTGTGGATCGTCACTTAGTCGCGGAGATGGTGAGAGATGGGGACGGAGGGCCTTGGCAAGGCATTCATAGAGCAGTGGATTGAGCGTGGCTTGAGGATGACGATTGTAAAACGGTGTGGATTGATGGACAACCCCACGCAGGCAGCAAGCAGGCAGCTGTTCCCGGAGCGTGGGGCGCGAACAAGGTGCGTGTCACGTGACAGCATGGCATGCCTGCCAGCAAAACTCCACGAAGTCTCTCCTGAAGCCCGCTCGTCGCGGCTAGCAGACATCGACATTGGCATTTAGCTCCTTCAACATATTGTCCTAATAAGCAAATACTAGACGGGTTCACTGCATTGGTTCGAGGTGGGGTTGTCTCTGATGATGAGATGCTGAATGCCACGATCAGTCCAAGGTTTGTTTACGTTGTGGCTGTGGAGCTGATAAGATGTGCTGCAAGAAGGCCATGCAGTTGGTGGGTTCTGTAAAGCATTTTTTCGTATTATCTTAATGTGCGGATACAAATATGGGAAGGAGGCATTTTTGTATTATTTATCCACCGCATAGATTGTTGTATTGCTGAACAGAGGAGACTCTGAGCCACGTAAGATAAATGTTGAGCCACATCCCAAGGAAAACTGAATTCAGTTTCAAAAGGAGCTTCCAGCACATGTGCAGTGGGTTCACTGGAGACACACACTTGACTTTGCAGGCAACGCGTTTATTCTAAGACCACAACGGGATATCTACATAAACGTACACGGGATAACGATATAGGTGGTAACTACCGCGGTTAACTAGACCACAACGGGGTAACTACATAACCGGGTCAGGTCAGTAACACATTGCCTGACCCACGACGCCGAACGTGACGACCGAAGCCCGAAGATCGAAGAGACGCAGCACGGCGGGATTCATTCCAGAAGACAGCCCCGATCGGATCTCGGGACCTCCCTTTTATGCCCCTGAGCGTGGCCTGGCTCCGCCCTTGGCCACGCCCTCTTCTGAATCCTACCAGAAGGTTCTGGGCCTTCTGTCACGTGTCCCTCTCGCCCCCTCTTGGCCCCCATCATTATCCTGTCCTGGTGACGTGCCCTCTCGTGTTCACCCAGACTGTCACGTCCTCAACTGTCCTCTCTCTGACAGTCACCAGAACCATGCCCCCTCGGCCCCCCTTCCATGCCATACCTACTCTGGTGCCAGAGAGAGGCTCTAACACTCACAGTTCCACTCTTCTGTCAGTAGCTAGCGCTAACACCGTAGTGACCCAATATACGTCACTACACATGGAGCGAAACGTCGGACATCGTGTCGAGCAACAAGGATCAGAGAAAGAGAGAGAGATTGCACGGCACAACCGCGACAAACCGACACGGTGAATATTCGGTCTGAAATTCACACGGGAAGAGTCAGCGAGGGGGAGCGGGGGGGGGTCATAGCCCGACATTTGGAAAGCACACGAATACGAGACGTCTAGACATCCCTCAATATAAAAAAAAAAAACTTTCATCGTCTCTCGTCGTCTCAAGATAAGGAGCTCGATACAACTCGCTTGGCATCCGTTTTGCTCTTTGTGTGTTTCGTGGGCGAAGTCCATTTGAAATGTGGTTCACTTTGGCTTTGAGGGTTGTTTTTTTTGTTTGTTTGTTAATGAAGCCCTAATGGTGCCGGAGCGGCCTCTACTGCTGGCACTGTGCATTGGCAGTCTGGTCATGTCACGGGCTCGCGTGTCTCCCGCTGGAAGAGACAGGAGGAGAAGGATGTGCAGGCGAGTGTCGCGTGCCTTCACCAGAAGCGACGCTCATTCAGCACACAGTGTTCCGAGCAGAGCTCAACGTGTCCCCCATTAAACACAGTGTGTAGTGATGCTGCGTTGGCAGTGATGCACAAGCATAACAAAATTTAAACTTGACACGTTCATCAATTACACTTCCTTAAAAAATAAATATATATACTCACTCTGATTTTCTGGCCTGCCGACGTGCTGTGAAGAAGGCCAATTGCCCGAAACGTCGCCTATTATTACGTACATTTGATTTTCAAGGCCGCAGTGTTATTGACGAAAGTATCCCCTAACGCGAGACCCGTTAATTTACAGGCTGTCAAAAAACACTTCGAGGCGTAACTGTGCACAGCGCAAAGCATCGCAGGGCAAATCACGTCGCTCGCTCCATCGCTGGGCTGTCCGCACTCAGCAAGTCACGACGCAGTGACGAACGTTACGCCGCCGACGCTCGTTTACGTATCAATCGGCGTTCTAAAAAAAAGTGCGGTGACAGCTCAAGAAGGCGTCGAAAGAAATGTCTTGCCTTTCAAAATAAACGCCGCTCAAATGCTGCGCGCACGGTGCGCCGACGGAGCCGTGTGGCATCTCTGCAGAAGAGTAGCATTTTTTGTTACTGGGGAGAGGGGAGCGGAGATGGTGAGGGTAGGTGGATGGGGCGTGAGTGAAGGTTACGCCATGAACGTGAGAATTACAAAGTAAAGCAATTTTCCTGCAAGCGACCAAAAATGTTGTTCCAACAGAGTCTCACTAAACACCGCGGACGATGTGCACGCTGTCCAAATTGCATGCCCCTTCCACTTTTGGGCGGCTGTAAAAAAAATAATAAAAAATGGGCTTGGCGCTGCGGAATTGCAAAACATAATGACGGAGGCATGTATTGCACGCGGTCATAATTTATTTCCCTGTGGGCATGATGCAGTTATCTCACATGATTCATCCGCATTCATCGTTTCCCGTCCTAAAAAAAAATACCCAGCAGCATCTGTTTTCCGCAGCAGAAGTGGAATTCTAAATAAGGATGTCACTGCTTAATGTGGCCACGTATAATCTGTCATGCATCACTGTGCCAGCCTGTGGGGGCTGTTGGGGGATTGTGCGGGGGGAGGAGAGGGGGGGCAGGGGAATTGCCGTGACAGGCATCGTTTTTTTTTCTCATCGTTCTCACGACGCACAGGGCCGGCGACGAACAGGTGTGATAGATAAGAGTTCATTGCATTTGTAGAATTCTGCAAGGTTATGATAAGAACGTGAGATAAGAGATGATGGCAGGGAAGTGGAGAAAAGAAAGGGAACTGTCTGTGACCTGCAGTGTGGTGGTGGCGGCGGTGGTGGTTGAACACAGCGTGGGTGAAAGCGAATCGCCGAGGAACCAATGAGACGAGTTCACCAGAGGGGACAGCCACGACAAGTAGCGATAGCAGAGCGATATGGAGGCGGCTGACACGACCGGTGAGAGAGCGAGTTTACGGAGTGAACCAGTGAGTGCTATTTTGTCAATCAACCTGATTGCTTTACGAAGAATTCTGTCAAGTGCAAGTAAAGTAAGGGGACCGGGCGCTCCACCCTCCCAGTATGACAACAGACGCGGGCAGCAGTGGTAAGCCTCGCATTGTGTCGAGATGTGTCGCAGCAAGTATTGCCGGGCAAACCGTTCACACTGACGCATCGCTCGCACGAGGTGCGCGCCTCTCAGTTCCGTTCGTTCCGATTCGTACAAACTTGTCCACTGGCGTTCGCCACGCAACGCCGCGGTCCAACCGTGTTTGCGGCCGATGGTTTTGTTTTTGTAACTTAATTTTCAGCAAAAAAAAAAAAAACCTAAACAACAACCCAACAGATGGTCGGTCTACCGTTGAAAAAAGCTTAGCTTCTGGAGCACGTGTTTATATTATGCTTTCATAATGATTAAATAAACGTATTACCTTCATAACATTATCTTTTTAAGTTTCTGGCAAAACCGTTTCGTCACGTGCTACCTTCACACTCTGTCTAATTAATAGCAAATGTGTTGTCAAAAGAGTGTGCCCTATGCTCCATGCAACGTGTGTCAGGGAAATCCACGTAATTACCTCTAATGCAGAGCTCTTCCGTCTCTCGGGTAAGCAGATATATATATATATATCGCTTACAGAGTGCAGAGGTAAATGCCTGCTTTAGTTATCGTCTTGTCCAGAATATATAAAATCACGTGTATTTATATAGCCAAGCAATCGAGTCGAGCAACTTGGTTGCATGCAATTGGTTCCATGCAATTGAATCGCGTATATGTGGACGTATCCGCAACCGGTTGTGAGCGGTTGCACAACCAGTTGTTCACAGCAGAGACGGAAAGGTTAAGTTGCTCGATTTCGAGAGTAATTTGGTTCTGCATGGGATCGTTCAGATGTGGACCCAGCTTCGTAATAACCTGGGTGGTAATACACTGGGTAGCTAGTAATACACTGGGTATTAATATGCTGGATAGTAAAGTCTTCGGCTACGACTTTCTTCACATGCTACAAGGAAGGGTCATACCCAGAAAAATCGCCAATTATCTTTATTTTTATTTCATGGCCACAGTGTTGTCGAGTGTCATGAGGTTTTGTTGTTGTTGTTGTTAATTGTGCTTGTGCACCACTGCCAGCATGATGATGATGACACTACCCATTTTCGAGAAAGCCTGCAAGAATCTCAATACTATTTTCGGAAGAGTCGTGCTACATTTTGATGCGTGGCACATTCCATGATTGAGCGTCTTTGGCTACACGCGAGAGGAAGCTGGGGTGCTAAGAACAAATCCTACCCCGCATACGATACTCATAACTCCAGAGATAGCTTCAAGATTCCAGGTCTGTACCGGCATCTCCTGGCCACTCAACAGTCCGATGACAGAAACACTTGCTATAGTCCCACACAATCTCACCATCCAAATTCCTACGAACCAGGAATTAAGCCAGCGCGTTGGAGCGAAACGTCGGACGTTGTGTCGAAACGACGCGTGCTACACGCGGCAACAGCCATTGTGTAGTTTAACACGTAGGCTTTCGCGACCAATATTATTCGTAAAACACGTTTTTGGGTTCGCCATTATAGCGAATTGCCCGATGATGCTGGATGTAATTACCAGCGAAACGTCGTACTAAATTTATTTTTGTAACTGTTGTGGATTTACTCTTCAACACACCGGCGGGCTAAAGTATTGAACTATTTGTCTTTTTTCAACGTGACACTTTTTTACTGATTGGCCGTGTCGGGCGGTGGAGGGTTGCGACACATTTATAAATAACGCGATCAAACCCAAAAACCTGTATTATGAGCCATTGCGTAGATGACGCGCGGCACAGCAGCGTTGACGTAACTTGTAGTTTACTTTGTGTGACCGGATGAGAGTTCAAGAGACCAGCATGCGACCTGGTGTCACCACAGTGACAAAACTCACGAACAAAAGCGCTGTACAACAATGAACAGCGAATCAGAACAAAAACAACACGTAAAATACGATAAAAACTATCACGTGAAGAAGCGAACATAAATGTCTGCAACATAAATCAATGTTAAAGCTAAATATTAAATTCCGCGCAACGCAAATTGGCTCGGGGCAGATTTACCTCCAAATTAAACGCGACTCAACTTACAAAACTAAGCTACCGAAACATGAAACAGCTGTATGTTGACTATACGGTAGTACTCACGTGTAAACAAACAAGTATACATACGAAAAGCAATTGCAAGTGACACAGGTTCAACAACTGCTGCCAAGTTGCCACGTTGCGGCATGAGCACTGTCTATGAACAGACTAACGTCTATCGGGCTGAGTGATCGCCTATGAATGTTTTTTTTTTGCGTGCGTGTTGCAGCTCATGCAGGGAGCGAGAAGGCAACATCAAGGCAGCAGTAACACAGAGGAAGGCGCAGTTGAAGAGGATCTTGCCTGTGTAGTTAGATTAAACAAAGTCAGTGATTCCCTGCTGCACTGTCACTTGTTACCTTGACCAAGTGGTCGAAATTCTGCATCCCTATGGCAAGGGTGAGTCTCTCCATTGGACAATCACTGGTGACTTCGCTACTCAGCGGTACATATTTTATCGACACCGGAGGGATGATGGGCCGAGTCAACCCCCCAGCCAGGCTTTGAACTTGCAAGCTTCCGAACGTGAAGCCACTTGCCTCTCCAGCGATTGCTCTACCGCTGAGCCACCTTGCCGATTTATCAAGAGACCCACTCCGTCTACAATCCTCCAGGGCGGTTGGGAAGCAGGGAGCCTCTATTCCTCGCGGCGTAGCGTTTGTGCTGAGTTTTAAACAAGGATGACCCCCCCCCCCCTCCTCGGGGTGGGGGGTTGGTGGAGGGGGGGGGGGCATTGAGATTAACATAGGTCTCATATTCTTAGGTCTTTTTCGGTAAAGTTACGTAGGTAAAAAAATTACAAATAATAAAAGAAAACTTTAACCTACGTGACTTTACCGAAAAAAACCTAAGAATATGAATCCTTGCAGTCACGAAAGCTTCAAATCTAACATAGGCCTCACCAAATTTTACGGGTCAACACCCGCAACAATAGCTGGGCTGACAGGGTGGTGGTGGTGGTGGTATCAGCGGTAGGCACCCGAGGTGGAGGAGAGGCTGATGATCTGCTGGACATCATCGTGCGGATCATGAGGCAAAGGGCGCCCGGAGCAAAGGCACGGCACGCACGCTCGCGCAAGGCGATGCCCGCCGGGCAGGTCCCGTCTTGCCGCCTGTGTGCGTCTCTTTGCGTGGGGAGCGATCGTGTAGAGCGGTTAGCGCGCTGCGCTATGAATGCGACGACCCGGGTTCGATTCCCGCTCACGGCCAAGGGCAGCGACGATTATCCGAATCGGTTCCTGGGCCGCTCCTAGGTCGACTCAGCCTCAAATGAGTAGCTGGAGCGGTTTTGTTAACATCGCCACTGGGGAGACAACGGCGGTCGGGCGTGGTGCTGGCCACCCACCCCCTCGTGTACCGTTCCGGCCTTCATCGGTGCTCGCTAAGAGACAGTCTGTTAAGGCTATACGGGGGATCTTTGTGTCAGCTACAACGAGCGGCAGTGTCGCGGTTCGTGCACTGAACTTACGAGCCCGGTGACCCGAGTTCGATTCCCGCTCACGGCCAACACAGACAACGAATATGTCTGTAACCGGTTCTGGGCCTCCCCTAGGTCCACTCAACCTCAAATGAGCACCCGCTCCGGTGTGCAAACATCGCCACTGGGGAGACAAATGCGGTCGGTGCAGGCCACTCACCTCCTTGTGTGCCGCGTCGGCATTCATAGGTGCACGCTAACAGCACTTGCCCCAATAGTCAGTTAAGGCTACACGGGGGATTTGTTGCTGTTGTGTGTCTTTGTGTGGGTCAGAGACAAAGAGCGCAAGTGCAGTTGTTAGCGTGCTGCGCTACGAGCCCGGCGACCTGAGTTCGATTCCTGAACTTGAACACCTCTAGGTCGACTCACCCTTAAATGAGTATCCGTGTGTGTGCGTGTGTGGTGTGTAAACATCAGCGCTGGGAATACAAAGTCCTGAACAGCCCGCATCAAGCCCTTGTGCACCGTGCCAGCCATGCCGTAACAGATCGCACGGAAGATCGTTGTGCGTGGCTGTGTGTTCGTGTGCATTGGGGGCAGCAGAGCGGCGACACGAGTTCGATTCCCCCGCTCACGGTGAACACCAGTGACCGGTACCGGGCCTCCCCTAGGTCGACTCAGCCTGTGGGCGACCGCGGTTACCCGGGCGGTGGCGGAGGGTGGAAGGAATCTTGGTCGTGATCGCGATGTGTTTTGACAAGCTTTGGGGTAGGCAGGAAACCACGGCGAGTGTAAGATAAGATAAGCACCGTGCCCTCGAGGGAGTTGTGGGGGGGGGGGGGGGGTCGGTGGGCACGGGAGGGGTCTGGGCTGACAGGTCACCCAGACAGACGCGCCCGCTGGCACCGTCACCACCTCGTCGCTGGCACGCCGCTGGCTGAGACAGATGCCACGGGACAGCAGCGAGACGCTCACTCGGTTGGGCAGCGTAGCCCCCCTCGCGTGACTCATCTCTAGGGAGTCCGGGCCCAGCCCGGAGAGATGGCACGGGCTGCGTGATGTGCCAGAGCAATGGGAATCGCAGTTAATGATAATAATAGTTCAGGTTTATTGTGTTAAATTTTTTTGTGTAATATTCATTTGATTTAGGCCAGGTGGGAAATCATGTTGGCGGTACAGTAGAAGAGAGTCCTGTTACTGTTATGTGAATAATAATAATAATGAGGATCACATTGATTTTAAAGGATTTACCTCTGGACTCCGTTAGCAATCAAACAACGCCTCCGTGTTCCCATCCAGCTGCTTTACAAATGCCACTCGGTCCACAACCATCTTGGTGGCAGCAGTCCTCCAGCACTGTTGGCGACTGTTATCATGATCATCACGCCGTGTCTGCCAATGATGACCCCTGTGCAATTCTAAACTAAACTACTTCAACTAAAACTTCTACTTTCATTTGACCAGGTAAAGCCCCACTGAGCAATGCAGCTCGTTTTCAGAAGCGACATGGTCACAAATGATAGCCCAATGAAGTGGCTTATCACGTGGGAAAACAACTGGAGGGCCCGGAGAAAAGTCCACGCCAACACGAAGAGAGAGACACACGCAAACTCCAAATGTACAGGCATCAGGGTCGGGATCTAACCCACGACTTCCTGCATACCAGGCGCGGTAGTTAACATCTCCCCACCGCGGCGCCGCATTCCTCTCGGTTCTAGTTCCTCCTCTTCCGCTCCACCAGTTCATGTTTGGTTTATATTCCCGGTCGTCATCTGCCCCTGCATCGTTAAACTCGCGTTGCCATTCGTGTTTTGCTGGATACTCCGTTTGGTGGGATACTTTTGGTTGGACAATTGAGTTGGGTAAGGCCATTGGGCTGAAACATCGAGCTTTCGTTTCCGGGAATAGAGTAAAATAGAATCCTGTTTTATTTTTTTTTATTTTTTACACGACGATATAATAATGGTTACATTGCATTTGGAACGTGCAGATCAGCAGCAATAACAAGAGCAGCACCGACAATAACAATTTCAGTATATCGATTTGAATAATGTCGGAGTGCGTAAACGGTGAGCATTACATTCTTCCCCCCCTGCAGCTGTTCAACAACAAAGCGAGTCCTGATAATAATACTAATGTGTATTCGTATGAAGTCATTCGACCTTGATATCAGGTGTCATTTTCAACTTCAATGGCAGAAGGAGATTTCTGATTTTAGTTTTTAATTAACCTGACCAGACATTTTTGATGATGCAGTTAACGCCTCGTACACACGAGCGCGTTATATCTGATGTTTTCTTTAATTAGTCACGGTACACTGCGTTCTATTCTTTATATATATCTCCCCTTGCAAATGAGAGCCGTTAACAATGAGCTGTCACCTAACAACAAGTATATTTCAAAGAAATGGCTCTCTAATAGCAGTCGTAACCAGCCGGCAAGGTGTCTCAGCGGTAGAGCGAGTGGCTCGCAATCGGAAGGTCGTGAGTTCAAATCCTCGTCAGGGGTTGACTCAGCCCATCATCCCTCTGGGGTCGATATTTTTAATACCACTTTGCGCAGAAGACACCACCGGTTGTCCTTGCATAGATGATCTCCCCCCCCCCCATCCCACACCACACGAATGTGGAATTTCCACTACTGACTCAAAACTGTAAACAGTAGACGAGCACCACTAGCTCAATGTTCGTTTGAGCGGGAAGTCACTCTGGCTTTAAATACAAATTAGAATTGCTGTGGATTGACAACGTCAGACATGCTTACTCACAAACATTTTCAGGAAGAGATGCACGATGCTGAGCTTTGCAAATCCAGCATTCTCTCGAGTTGAGGATCTTCAATTGCTTAACTCTTTGTCAATGCAGCCATGGGGATTTTAATTGACCACAATTGGCTACGCTGCGCAGTGCAGGTTGGTGCGGAAGGAGCGTGGCCCTGAACCCAGATGGATGTCACTCACCGTGAATGTTGGCCGTGACCAGTAATCGAACTAGTGATTCAATGATGAACGGAATTTGTAAATAAAATAATTGTGTTGGTTTTATTTATATTTTTCAGTTCATGAAGTTTTCAGTTTCAGCTCTCGTGTGTTCATTAAAACAACTTAATGGGCCTGTAATCTCCGTTACAAAGTGTTTTCTCGCTAATGTATTCCGCAATAGGATTTAAACGAATTATACTCTGGCGATAGAGTCATTCATCAAAAAGCCTTGTCTTCTTAATGCAGAAATTCATTTAGAGTTGCTTCAGTGTGTGGAAGTAATGGCAGAGGGGGTGGGGAGAGAGAAAGAGGCTCCAGTTGCATTATAGCCAGAGTAGGATGGAAGAATGTGGCCTATTCTGCAAATTCATTCACATCGAGAAAATTAGGCTCCATTAGAATTGCGCTGCCATTCAATTACAGCGGAGTGAGTAAATGTGAGCTATGCCCGTATCACACTGATAGATGCCAGCAGCGAAGCTCGGGGCCTCTTCACAGCTGTGGCAGACACAATGCCTCCGAACCTGAGCAACATGCGGCGCTTTCTGATTGCTCTTTCATTACGCATTCTTTTTTTTCTTCTCGCGGTAACGTGCACACCCACGGGCGCGCACGTGCGCGACGATTTGTCTAACAACGAGGATCTCAAATGCCACGGCGCCGATTGAAGTCTCGCGCGGAGATTGCGGGAGGCGTCAGCTGTGTCGCCCTGTAACGCAAGTAAGCAATTCTCTCTCATGGTACGTGCCTCCCATTGGCCTAGGGTTGTCACCTGTCCTGATTTTTTTTCCCCCCAGGATTTTCCACATTTTTGCGGGTTCATGACGAAGGCTTTTTTGGGGTTAGCGTGCACAAGTATAAATGCGTGGTTAGCCTGCCACAACCCGACACCGCGAATTAGTGAGGTTTGTCACGTAAACAAAATGTGGCAATCAAGTTACTACTTCAGCTCACCGTTGTGTGTTGGAAAGTAAATCCACAACATTTACAATATGAGTCCCTCGTTTCGCTGGTACGTGTGTCCAGCATCAGCTGGGGATTTTGCCAGAATTTGTGAGGTTTGCAATGATAACAATCCCGGCAAGGCAAAAGCCTTGATCAAGCAGCTGGAGAGCTGGATTTTTTCTCGTGATTCAATAGGAAACTGAATGAGCAAATAAAACAATTGCAAAAGCCTTGCCGGGGTTGTTCATAGCCCTGGTATTTGTCAGTTGCGTGGTGATGATGACGATGATGACAATAACAACTCAAGGTGACGCATTCACGTGTTGTGCTCCCCCCTACCTGTATCATGAGACATTCCTCTAGCTGTGTTGGGTTCGGCTTTTGTTTGCACCGCCGAGGTGGCGACCCCACGTTGGGCATGTGCGTAGAGGGCAGTTGGTCGAAGCAATGTCTTGATTCCAAAAAGCCAACGCGTTCGTCAATAACACTGCGTCGCCTTCAAATTAAATGGATATTTAAATAGCAGGCGACGTTTCAAGCAACGATCCTAATCTTCGCAGGCACGTACAGAGGCCAGAGAGGTAGAGTTTAGTTTTTTTTAGTTTGTTATCTGTGCTTGTGCACCGCTGCCAGCGCAGGAGCCTCAACCACACAATCCGTCTGATTCCGGAAATCGTCGCTGTTTCGACCGGTGTCTCGATGTGGGTAACGTTCACACAACGTCAGTCCGCCAGCGCAGTGGTCCCTGGCAGGGCTGACAGAGCGCGAGAGGGCTGACATCGAGGAGTCTCTACACCAGGGGTCGGGAACCTTTTTGACTGGGAGAGCCATAAAAGCCAAATATTTCTAAATATATTTCATTGAGAGCCATATAGTATTTTTAACGTATAATAAATTAAATATGTCTTACTTTTAATGCGACTTCTGGTCACGGGACCCGTGACCCGTGAAATGTATCTTCAAAACTAATTTCTGTTTACTTTAAAATGACACTATTATTAAGCAATATCGCAAGTATTTTAAAATCAGTTCCAAACTGATTTTATTTTTATTCTTGTATTATTATTTTTTTCAACTCTAAATTGTCTGGGAGCCACATGCCGTCACCGGAAGAGCCATATATCGCTCGCGAGCCATAGGTTCCCGACCGCTGCTCTACACGGTGCACACGTGGCAAGACAACATCGGCCAATGGAACACCGGGCGAACAACGTTCGTCTACCGTGACTAATTATTACCCTGACACTGTCTCCGAGATTCACGCTGCATCTCTTGAGAAGCTCTTGACCTGATGCGAATTGTAACGTCGGCACCGTGGCGCGCTGACATACTTTGGTGACATTTTTCGACAAGTGGCATCGTCATCTTTTAGTGACGAATGCCACGACACAGCCGAAGAGCTCCGCTCGGGTTTTCATGGAGGCATCAGCTGTGCTCTTGAATAAAGCGAATCATCCCCGGCAAAGGCGTTCTGACGTGCATAGTTTGGCGGTTATGACGATTGCTAAAATGACAATAATTAGAATGATGACCAGGATGATGATGATGACTATTGTGATGATGTTGATGACAGTGAGAATAACGATGCCAACGATAACTGCCGACGGACATTCATGACGATTGAGATAGTTTGGGATTCTTAATACGGCGAACAATTTCAAACGGACGTGTGAAAAAAAAATGAGGTCATTTCACAAAGGCCTCGTTTGGAGACATTTTCGCAGCAAGAAAAATTACGGTGTCACCACGTCGCTCGCTGTCCATTTCCTTCAAACTTCAGCGTGAATAATTGACTGCGGTCACTTTTGTTTAACATGGCATTCATCGGCGGAAGGGTGAGGGGGCGGGGGGGCGGTGGTAGAGGGTGGGGGGGGACTGTCGCTCTGGTTCCTCCTGTGTAACAAAATCTCATGAGGTTCGATGGCTGTCGCTGCGTATCGCCGCTGCGATGCTCTCCCGCTCCAGACGCCTCCTCCGCTGCTGACGGGACCAAGATTCACAGCCGAGCTCCTTCATTTTTAAGAAGCACACGACAACATCAGCAGCTGCGGGATGCGCTTAACGAGCATCATCCCGACATGAAAAATTCACGCCGCATTTCCAACGAGCCGGACGAGTTTCTTCCCCATTTTTGGAATCGCTGCACCATCAGTAAATACCCCCCCCCCCCCCCACACACACACACTCCGCCACTGCATCCTCCTCCTCCTCAATGTTGGAGTTTTCTCTATACAAGTCAAAGGTGCAGCCCTGCGATTGCTTGTTCGTGCCACTGCTGGTGGATGGACGTCCACTAGAGGAAGCTTTTAGAAGCCCCCACTCGAAAGTAGTTGGTCTTCATTTCTAAATAGATCAGCCGTCTTGGAAGAGGTGGGAGCAGGGCTGCCTAGCAGGGGGAGGTGGGGGGGAGGGCAAAATAAATTCTCCCAGGCCCCGCGCCACGATGGGTCGGGGTTTTTCTAACTCCGGACTAAGGATGCCCTGGGCATCCAGAAGCCTCTGGGCAGCCATGGACGAGAAGCACTCACTCTTTATCCCACCGCACGTGACCCTACCGATCGACCGACTGTGGTAGAGCAATGTGTATTTTCTGCTGGGTGGACGGAGAGGAGGGGGTCGATTTGATGAACTTGCACCATCGTCTCAGCTACCGCGCCGGAAGATCGAGTTGAACCGGCGACCTCTTGATTGTCAGTTCAGTGCGACCCTAACAAGCATCAGCATAGGGGTTTTCCCCTTTTTTCTGGCAACAAAACTGAAAACTTTTACAAGGAGTGCGCCTTTCGGCGTCATCTGGCCCAACACCATGTGAGACTAAGCTCTAAGAAAAGCTTTCGCGGGTGTGGACCAATCAATTTCAAGGACAGTGCATACATTATCAGAGTTGTGTTTTTGTTTGCATTCCGACCGAAGGTATTGTGGTCAATGCAAACATGACTCCTTGTCAAAAAGGAATGTGTCAGTTTTGTTGCCAGATAAAAGGGTAAAAAAACAATTATCATATTTTGCTACTGGCAAAGGAGGTTCCAATGATGTCTACATTAACCACAATACTTGTGGTCAAAATGCAAACAAAAGACACACTCTGATAATATATGGATTGTCCTTGAAACTGATTGGTCCACCCCAAGGGGAAAAAACCCTATTCTTATATTTTGGAACTGACAAAGGAGGTCTAATGATACCTAACAAGCATCGTTAAAATATTAATCCGTCCTTCCGACGTTGCTAAAGGTCCTCCCACCATCAGAAATTCCAGTGCAGTCAGAAAATCAGCCACTTCAACCGGATGTGTATATACACATAGTGTGTGTATATCCTGCGTATACATCGCGCTGATGGAGTGGTGGTGCAGCGGTTGTCCTACACCACTGTGAATCTGAATTCGGTAACTTGATTTTCATTCCCGGGGAGTGGTGGGTGGAGGGGGCTTTATGACCATTCTTTGCTATACTGGCCAATAGGGGGGTGGGTAGACGCGGGGAGCATGGAACAGCAAACCAATGGGTATTGATTGATGCACATCCTTCGACTGACAATGCAGCTCTGCGGTAGCCTATTACACCTGTGATAGGCGCCTTGAGCAAAGGCGCCCTATGCATAAAAAATAAGAAAATAATGCTAGGCGTGCATGTATGTATGCATGGTATTCGCCCGACCGAACACTGCGCGTGCCCAATCCTGTTCGGCTTCAGAGATCTGACGAAAGCTCCTGGGCGTTGCCAGCGATGCCCGCCACCTTCACAATGGGAGCTTCGCGTCGTCGGTAGGTACGAACACAACAGGAGCTGACCTCGCCTTTTGCTCCGAAAGGGCGTACCCCCCCCACCCACCCTGTCAAAACTTGCCGGTCAATGTTGTTCGGTTGATTGATGAGCATGTTCGCCAAACCCATAGGTCGTCATTCATCCCTCGTGTTGTTTACTGCATTATGGACGACGCGATAAGACACGCGGCAAGTTCCACTCGCACGAGCTCATTTGTAATCGTTTGTTAGCGTTGATAACCACACCGGCGTAGCTCACGGCCCCTCGCTGATGATCTTCGTACAATTCTCCGTGTCGCCCGCTGCGACGCGGTTCGGGTAGACGTGGTTGTTGACCTCGAAAAGAAATTGGAACAAAACATGAACCACCAACAACGACACCTCGTTGGTCTCGTGAAAGGAGCACGAACCATTACCAGGCGAACTCCGCTCATCCTCGCAGCAGCGCTTTTTGGCTGACCGTCGAACAAAGACGGCCACCGCATCGCGCCCTTTCGGATGCGCAATCTGTGGCCGTCTGGAAAGCTCGTGCTTTCGACATTAGGAAGCCACTCGAGTTTTGGCACTTTGAAATCATCATCGAGATTGAAAACTCATTTATTTGGAACTGCGTTTTGTGTTTAGTTTGTTGTCCTTCGTCCGCACCTCCGATGAGTACTGTTGGCTACGTGCAATGCGAATAAGTTCAACATACACACATACATACAGTCCGTGCAAACATACATGCGTGATCGGAATTTACACCGAGAGACAGGAGCAGGGACACATCGGGTCGAAAACATACGTTCCAGTTTCAGTTTATTTATTAGGATTTACCCTGTGAGCCATTCGGCTCTTGATTTGGGTTCAACCGCAACAAACAATAAAATCACAAGATACACCAAAAATTAATTGTACACAAATCTAAACATCACATACGTAAACAATAAAATCCTACAAAAAAGCACAACCAGTCCATGCTGCGTACAAAAAGTGCGAAAAATTCCATACGCAGATCAATTGGCACTGGCCTATCGCACAAATAAAAGGTAAGCATGCTTGGGTAGGACAGGCCGTGTACATCTGCCAATCTTCTTCTTCCTAGCATTGTTTCCAGCTGTGGCGCAGGGTCCGCTTTTCAGCATTGTCTTCTCCATTTGGCTCGGTTCAGGGCATCTTCGGGGGATGCGTTGACCGTCTTACATCTGGCAATATCTACGTATAATGTACTTACCGTCATTTGCATTTCAGCATGGTGAAGTATGCCCAAACAACCCCCATGATTTGCACAAAATGGAATAGCCCCTCCTGCAGCAGTGGATTGGCGTGGGCGTCTGATTCCGTGTAAACCGTCGTATGTGAGCCGTATTTGCTGAGAAGACGTTGACCCACTTGAGCAAAAAAAAAAAAACCTCCAACGATTTTATTCGGCCTTTCAGATTGTTGCCAAATCAGCAGTTTGAATGAAAGTTTGATACAATTCTTGCGAGCACACAGAGAGAGAGAGACAGAGAGACATAATTCGGCGTTGAAGGTGAGTGTACGGGAGCCTGTTGAAGTTCGGAGATCAATGATTAGGCGGCGCGGGTTCACACTTATTGACAGGACCCGCCGGCAGGCTGCATTGTGGGTGCGTTGCACCGTGGACCCATCCATTATATATTTACCATTAATATGAAATGGCAACGTCTTCCAAGCTTTTTTCTCGGACGGAATTCGACATGTGTCCACCCGTGCGCGCAATGCAAACGTTCGAACTGAGAAACCGATGGAAGCCAATCTGTGCTCTCCGAACGCGCCCCAAGAAGACGCCCACTGAAAGGAGACGGAGCCGTTTATGCGACTCGTGCTCCGTGGATCGCTCCGTTCGCAGGATTGTGACAGATGGCGGCGGCGGCGGCCTTTGGGGAGGGTTCATCCAGTAGTGGATTGACCATGGATGATGATCGTGGCGACCATTCGTATATGAGCTTGTGCGCATTTGTGGTTATAGTGATACTAAATTGACTAAATCGCCTGAAATTCGCCCTCATCTCGGCATATCCTCAGAAGCTAAGGAGGCGTTGACGCTGGAGAGTGGTTGGATGGGCGACCACCATGAATCAAGACAGGGATTACAGGCTGCTGCAGGGGATACGTTGCCGGCAGACGGTCGCAGTAGATCTAAAATCCACGACTTTCACCTTAAGCCTCTCACCATCATTTAAAATCAACCATTCGGCAATTAACCTTAATAATTATCAAACCGGTTAAATATGCTTGGCAGTGCTGATGACGTTATTGTCCCGACTTAGCGGAGGGTCTCAGTTCGGGAAGCGCATTTGCATCGAGATCTGAGCTCTTGCAACAACAACAACCTTTGACAATGCTGGGTGTAATCTCCTAAAAGAGTAGCTCGCTTTTTAATGTAAGCGGTGTTTCTGACATTTTTATTAAATTGGCACGTTCGGCCACGTGACAACTTGATTTGTTTGGCTATTTCCGGTGGTGAGCGAGGGTGCATCGCTCTAATTGACGTTATTAATTATCAGCAAAACCCGTCGTTGTATCGTACAATGCTGCAACATCTATGCTGCCCGCCTTCACCCACCAGCACTGTCCAAGGTGCTGAAGTGTTGGAAAATAACCATCATGACCCGCACATGTTTGGAGTAGCATTCATCCAGCAATGGAGTCACAGATTGGGCTGCATGCACTACCATTCTTAGATGGGGCACGACTAATCGATTGTAATGCGATTGATATAGATAGCCCTGCGGATTGCTTAATAACTGCTCTGGTGGTTTTGTATCGGGTATCCTCACACTTGGCATTCCGTTAGCCTCCAAAGATTCTGGGTAATAGAGGCAATCGTCAGAGAGGATTGCATTTTAAATATCGCGGCTTAATGTTGCGTCGCTGAAATGTTCAGCCGCGAAAGAGATTAAGGTTCCACAGTGGTCACAAATGCAGCAATTGCAAGTGCTTCACTTTTGCCTTTTGCTAAATACTTGTTTAATTAAAAACAGACTTAAATGTTGTGTGTATTCAAAATGACTCGACGCAACCCAGGGCCGCCCTTGCAAAAATAGTCAACGCTGCTTGTGCCTCAACGGGTCTGTATTTCATCTCCTGGTAAAAAATAAAAATACTGAGCAAAACAATCTCGAAATGGAAAAAAGTTTGTTACACCGCGGAGCAGGAGAGAGAGGGAGGGGGGTTGGACTTGGACGGGAGCTCCATCTCCCGACGGGCGGTCCAGAGGTGGGAGAGGCACCTGCTGAGACGGCTCGCGTGAAATGCCAGCAGGTGCCTGCGTGGAAGAGAGAGAGAGAGAGCAAGGGCAGCGGACAACGCGAGCCCTCGATTCCGAGTCCCCTCTGCACTGATTACACCGTTGCTAGGGCACAACTGCAATCACACGAGCACCACATTTTTTTTATTCTTCTGAGAGGTATAATTTGATCTTCCTAGCCATTGATGTGTTTTTTTTTGTTGCCGACATATATATATAACCTCTGCACAAGGCATTTGATATATGTATGTGTCCCATTGCAATCATACTTGTCCTTGCTGTCACATTGAAGATTCGAATAACTGGCAAACAAAACAAAAACCCCGATGCATTGCATGGAAATAAGGCCGTAATGAAATAATAATTCGGAAACCCATATCGCTTAATTTTTGTCCCGAAGAGAAATGCATTAATGTTCTCCCGGTGCGGCTGTAGTAATTTAAGCATTCGGAAATCCATTAGCGGACCTCGCGAACACGCTTCGGCGAGACTCCGCTGTGTAATGTGCACATCGCGACGATGTATCATTCGCCGAAGAGAAAACATCAACCGTATTCATCTTAACCTATGGCGTTATTAGGCGGACGTTATTTAACCGCGTGCGTGCGTCTCCTCGCTGTCTCCGTCGGTATGTCGCGTTCCCCAGCAACGCTCCCCGGGCAAAACGCTGCGTTTTGCCCGGGGAGCGTTGCTGGGGAGTGGTAGCTCCTGCAATCTCTCATTTACTTGATACAGCTGTCGTGGCTGTGACGGTACCACCTGAAGACGGACGCTTGTGTTGCCTCCGAAACGTCGTGATTTATATTTTATTTTACTTTTTAATGTTTTTTACCTACGTGACTTTACCGAAAAAACCTAAGAATATAAAACGCTGCGTGTCACCGGAGCCGGTGCGTCTTCATGAGCGGCGGTGGAGGCGACGGCCTCATTATGATCACGAGCCAGAGCGTGGCGGTGCATCTGGGCCCTCCGTCCCACCCATTAGTGGCGATGGCATGGGAGGGTGAGCATACACATGGCTTCTCGTTGATGTGCTGCTCTGCCTGATTAGCCAAACGCCTCGCTATGCGTGGGACGCTGGTTGGGGTTAGGCGGGCGGGCGGCTAGGGGATGGACAGTGGTGGTAGTTGGGGGGGGGGTGATGTTCTTAGTGGGCTGCATTAACTTAATTGCATTATAAATATAGTGTCCTGGATACATTTGCCAATGTGTTACACGGTCAGCTGTTTTTCTTTTTCTCCGTCGCTTTCAGCCATTGCCACCACCTCATTTGCTCCGGGACGGATTATTGTCATTATAATTTTTTTTGTTTGGACCGCCTAATTTTTTCGCGGCCGTGCTTCAGCACAGATCTCTCCAATGTAGGTGCCCAAATTGTTGTGCCGCGTGTAGTTTCGGCACGACGACCGACGTGTCGCCCCGGCACCTTCTGCGGGAAGTGAATGGAGGAACTCGCCTTCGTTCCTCGGTCGAACAGCGTCGACGACTGCTTTGTCGCCTGTGGCTGATGCACGCCTGCCGATGTTGGTCATTCCCTTCGTCTGGCAGGAAAGCGGCGACGCGGCTGGGAAGCTTCTTCAGACACCGACGAGAAAGTTTCCAGAGTTTGGAGGCGAAACGTCACTTCGAATTTCACGAATCAGCAGGCGGAGCGAAACGTGGGACATTGTGCCGAACATTAGCTGAGAGAGATAAATATTTTTTTAAAAAATGCTGGGTACTCCACTCGTGTTTAGCAAACCGGCAGCAGAGGAAGACAAACCAAGCTGACCTGACTAACGTGCCCACCACACTTCGTGCGTGTGTACGTGCACCCCCTCGCCCCCTTGCTGCGCTACTGAAGCTGCTTCACACCACGCACACACTCCCACACGCGCACACCCGCCCACACAAAGATAAAGACAAAGATCCCCCATATAGCCTTAACAGACTGTAGGGGCAAGTGCTGTTAGCGAGCACCACGCCCGACCGCCTTTTGTCTCCCTACTGGTGATGCTTACACACCGCACCAGGTACTCATTTGAGGCTGAGTCGACCTAGGGGAGGCACAGGACCGGTTCAGATAATCGTCACTGGTGTTGGCCGTGAGCGGGAATCGAACTCGGGTCGCCGGGTTCATAGCGCAGCGCGCTAACCGCTACACTACCGCTCCCCACACACCCACACGCGCAAACCCGCCCACACGCGCACACCCTCCAACACACGCACACCATTCCACACACGCACACACAGTGTCGACGTCTTCCCTCCCCCCCCCTCACCCCCGCTACCCCCCTCCCTCTCAGCCCACTTTGCCAGAATCAATTTGAGAATCACGTATTTTGTCGTCGTCATAAAGCGCAGATTCGTCCTCTCCTAGGTGATGTTATTTTAATAGGTGTTCGTGACGCGTGGCGTGACATGGTTGGCATCGGGCCCTGTGGCAACGGTTTAAATTAGGCCTCCCCCTCCCTTTCTCTCTATGATATCCCCCCTCTCCGTTGCCCGGTACCTTGGTCTCTTCCTGCCCATGGGCCCCATTGCAGTTGCACCTTTGTGATGCCTCGACCTGCCCTACTGGACAACTGTGAGAAAAAATAGCTTCATAGCTCATCGGATTCATCCGGTATGAATGCATATTCTGATTCTGTCTCTGTCCTCGTGTTCGCAGGATGGACCTCTTGTTAGATTAGCTGTCCTGGGAAATCTGTGAGTCTTCCCAGGACATTAAAGAGTCTCGGTTTGCAGTGGCGTTAGTAATCCACCGCTCAAGATGATGCATTAACAAGTAGTTCTCCCCTCTTTCGGCATCGTGAGAAACTCTTCTGCTCATGATTTATTTAAAAAAAACACCACTTTCGTCGTTAAAATTGTATGAGGGTGACGCCTTGGGAAATGTCGCCTTATTCAGAAGGAATGGTATCCGATCCTCCGGAGATCAAACAAATTATTTGGTGATCCTGCTTTTGCCAGCGGTGCACAAGCACATAAACTAAAAAAACTCAACACATTCATCAATAATAACATTGGGGCCTTAGAAGGCAAACTATTTCATAGTTGATGATGTTACGGAGAATGATGGCCTTTTCTTTAGAATTGCGTTTTGTGTTTAGTTTGGTGTCCTTTCCCTTGCACCTCCGATGCGCACGGTTGGCTACGGACATCGCGAAATGAGTTCAACACGCACACGCACGCAAGTACGAATGGTCCTCCTTCAGAGCACATATAATGAGAGGCGGCAGAGAGTCGGAGAATGCACTTTACACCATGGGACCTGATGAAAATTACTTTGAAAAAAAAAATATTTCCTGATGAATGGGTTTATCAACTGGCACTTGAATAATTGCATCTTCTACCTAAATGACAAATCTTGAGACAGTTCTGTATGAAGGCCACTGCTCAAATCATCAGCCTATTATATGACTGATCAATCATAATTTTCATCCCTTAGTCATAGTTCTTTCACCATATTTCACCGTAACAGTTAGTTCAGTGGTTTTCAGCTTTTTTTTTTGGCTACTATACCCCTGGTTGAATTTAGTTTCAACCGAGTGCTCCCCCTTTGCCCGAGCCAGCACGGTTCTTGAAAATGAGTGTACGAATAATGAACGTCAATGTCATAACCAATTGTCCAGTTTGTAAGGTATCCTATCGAGCTCGTAACTTCACTAGAATAAAACAACGAAGGTTTTGCACGCGCGACGAAATTGGTTCGCGCTCTCGCTTTTTATTCATGGAAACCTCAGTGTTTACGATCAATGAGTTTAGAAAGGTCTTTAATATCGTTCTAGGTTTCCATATGAATTCAAAAAAATGTTTCATCGTAGGAATTTTACATTGGCAGATTTATACATGATTTTATCACAAATGACTCCCATGCATGATATAATTTCACACAATTATAAATCACATCACGTACCCTCTCTAGGACTTCTAGATTTGAAGCTTTCGTGACTGCAAGGATTCATACTCTTAGTTCTTTCGGTAAAGTCAAGTAGGTAAGATTAATACAAAATAAAACAATACAATATCACGACGTTTCGGAGGCAACACAAGCTTCCGTCTTCAGGTGAGACCGTCACAGCAAAATATCTGTACCTTATATACCTTATATAGGACATTGCCACGTCACCCACAGGGGTCCGCGTACCCCTGGCTGAGAACCACTGGGTTAGTGCACGTTGTTGAAGGTTGTGGGGGGGGAGGGTGATTGGGTCAGATATCACTGGCCACTGACGTTAGCCGTGTAATCAATCTCGGGTCGTCGGGCTCACAGTGCAGCTCGCAAATCAACCTCTGCAACTCCGCTCAACTCCAAATAGAAATTAATTATTTTTCTCATTCATCGGCAGTGTTCGTGACAAATGTTTGGAGTGAAAAAAAACAAATGATTCGGCGATAAAAGTGATGCTGTGAATAAGGAAAGAAAAACGCATCTCATTCAAAATTCTCGCTAAAACTCCCCCCGCCCTCCGCGCCCCGCAAGTAGAGACAGCTCAATTGAACAACTTACTACAGCTCAATTTAAAAGTGCGGGGGAACGTTTCTGTTAATGAGCGTGCGCGCGTAGAATTAATATATCAGATGCGGTGATGGGGTGTGGATGCATCTTGTTTAGATGTGGAGGCTCTTCGCACCACGGTGTAAGCACCCCCGCCCCTCGACCCCCGCCCCCGCCCCTCGCCCCCTCGCTGTGAGTGGAGAGCACGGAGGCGGCCCTCCTGCGCGCTCTCGGTGCGGACGCGAAACGTTGAATGTCGTCCACATCCCTTGCGCGGCGTACCACAGGAAGGGGGGGGGGGGTTGGTGCACGTTCGGCTGCAATAGCCTCACGTGTACGGTGTATGTATGTTGTATGTGTGCGCGTGTGTTGAACTTATTTCGCACTGCACTTAGGGGCCGTCCATAAATGACGTCACGCGATTTTGGACGATTTTTGTCACACGGCGTCACAAAAAGTCAGACCCCCCTTCAAATATTACGTCACAAAGCTCTGCCCCCCCCCCAAAAAAAAAACATGCTTAAAATCTCTTTGAACTATTGTTATTGTAATGCGTATTTAATGTGTCGCTGCACTCTGATGTTGTAGGAGATAACATTTAGCAAAAATATATTTAATAAAGTAGAACGTGTTGGCTATATTTATTTAAAATTGCGCATTTTGATGTGACGCTACATTTCCCAACACCCCCCTCGTCACACATCAGTCACAAATGCCTGACTCCCCTTTCCCCTTAGGTGCGTGACGTCATTTATGGACGGCCCCTTAGCCAACCGTGCAAATCGGAGGTGCGGTCTCCTTTGCCAGTGAGGCCGTTGGCAGGGCCAGCCATTGCCCCCTCTCTCTCTCTCTTTCTCCCGTGTCGTGGCTACCACGCCTCGACATGGGCAGGTAGCTCCTGCACACGCTGCTGCTGCTGCTGCCAACTTGCGCAAAGGGCAGAAGAAAGAACCTCACGCTCAATCCGCTCCTTTTGCCGCAAGTTCGCAAAACGCTTCGTTTGCGCTCCTGTTTGTCGCACGTGAAACGTATTACTGGTAGGAGCCCACTGGTTCCATCAGCCCACAGGGTATTATTGTGTCCGCCCGTCGTGCATCCAAAAATGGGAGGGGCTGGGTGGAGAGGGGAGGGTGGGAAGGGGCTGGGTGGGGAGGGAAGGGCTGGGTGAGTATGGTGGGGCTGGGTGGGCAGGGGATGGTGGCGAGGGGCTGGGTGGGGAATGTGGGGAGGGGCTGGGTGGGGAGGGTGGGGCTGGGTGAGAGAAGTGGGGCTGGGTGCGGAGGGGCTGGTCACCCCGTGGTGCCCTTATAAAACTCAACGTTTAACCTACTCACGCCGGCTTGTGCCCGCCCTCGCAGTCGGGCATATTTTCGGAATACACCACGCCGCCGTTGACCCTGGCCATTGACCGAGCAACCCGACGTTCCTACCAGCTCCCTCCGCAGCAGGACAATGTGTTTATCATCGCGATCCGTGAGCTACCCACTTCCCGACGAGGACCACGCTGAACGCCGTCGCCATCTCTCACGGTCTTGCGTTGCCCCGGCCTACATCTTACTCGTGCACGAGAGGCCATTGCATTGCTACATCTCCGGGGTCGATGACCGTTGGCGCCCGCGTTGGCCGGATGATCCTCGCAGCAAAAGTGGCTCCATATGTAGTAGCTACATGTGTAGTAGCTACATGTGTAGTAGCTATATGTGTAGTAGCTACATGTGTAGTAGCTACATATGTAGTAGCTACGGGCCCCGCACTTTCAAGGGCCCCGCGCTAAATGCTTTCAAGCCATCAATTCCGGTTCAGTCATGCTGCATTTGCTCTATTACCGTAGTACTATACTGCCTTCAACTTTTATGAATGGCTGGGTGTTTAAAGTTAGCGATTTGGCGTATTATTTGGCTGTATAGCAAATGAAAAAATACAATTACTATGCTAGTTAAAATGTTGTGTTTTTATATTTATGTTTTTTTAGGGCCCCTTCATAACATATGCTACAGGCCTCGCACTAGCTTCATCCGACACTGCACACCGGCCATCGTCTCTTCTCACGATGTGCCCCTCTGCCCAGGCTCCACTTTGATGTTCTGGACAATGGAGAAGAAGTCTTTACCTTGTGTAGCCCTTTTGTGAATTCCGTGGTCTCCTTTCCCTGTCTCTGTTTCATTCCAAGCATCTTCCTCCCAAGTCTACTTTGCACCCTGTTGATCTTTTGTTGCGTTTTATTAGTTCGTCTCCACGTTTGTGATTCATAGGTAAAAAAAAAAAACACGAAAATAAATCACTGGATATAACCCGCTATGACAGGTAATAGATTATAATTATTATGAAGGCTCAATAATAGATACCCCCTCGCGATGCTTCCTGGTAACTTCTGGAGGGTTATCCCCAGAAGTCCAAATGTATTAACCACTCCTAAACCAACCATATCTACGCAAGACATGCGTGGACAAAAGAAAAACAGTCGGAACTCTTAATCCTCTCATTTAACAATCAAGGCTACTCACCGGCCAACGCTGACATTGTGGGAGTTATCTCAGAGGAGTATGATATTTTATGCTTACAGGAGACGCTCAAAGATCCCAGGGATCATCTCCTGAGATGCCCTGCTGCACCACAATACACTCCTAAATATTTGGCAATGCCAACGACAGAAGCGGTGGCCTGTGTAGAATATTGGGAAAAGACCGTATAGGTTGAAGAAGCGCTATTAAAATGCGGTATTGTGCTCTCAGTAATTGTTGAATGGTATATAAAGGCAAATATGCTCGTTTAAATTTGCAGCACGTTTTTTATTATTAAAAAAAATCATACAGTACTCGCATTCTCGACGTGAAATTGGTGTGTGCAGAAAAAGCATACATTTGCGGTATTCGAATTGTTTCCTTTGAACCCGACCTGCTACGATAAAAAAGAAAGCCACGTAACATTGGCACATATAATTTGAAGCAAATGTTTTATTTTTTTTAAACTACATTTTTTACAACAACTGCCATTCGCCGCTAAGTGGCGCTGACGACACCACGACGCTTGTGCCAGGCTATGTGCACGTTGAGGCCACGTGAAGTGTCGAACGCCCAGTTGGCACGAGGTCACGGGGCAGACCCAGGTGCCACGGGACGACTGACTGAGACGAGTGGCTGATGCACCACGTGTGCCCCCAACTGTGCCAAATTGCTGTGATTTATCCACCCGGCGCTCCTCACGTTGTTGTGAGCATTGCTCCTCTGCCCTCCGTTCTTCAAGGGTGATTTCCTCCAACTGCCCAGGAGCGTCCTTCACGAGCCTCCTCCACAGAGGCCGATCTTGACACCGCTGGTACCAGTCATCGGCAAGCCCACTCAGCTCCACATCCTCCTGTACCACATCACTCCATCTCTTCTCTAGCCCGTGCCATGCCCGTTTAGCCCACTCGATCTGGCTAAACAAAAGCTGTTTAGATATGCGGCGGCTGGGCATGTGGGCTACATGACCCAGCCAACGCAGCCTTGCCTGCTGGAGGAGCTCACCGATGGCACTTCGTCCAGATCTTTCAAGGATATTGTGAGCTCCTCACACAAAACAGCCTGGTTAAACCCATGATGGATCGTTGGCAGGCCAGCTTAAATGTTTCTAACAGGTGAAGATGTTCTGTTAAGAGGGTCCACGTTTCGCAAGCGTAGAGAAGGAAGGGAATGACTGTGGCTGAGAAAACCTGAAGCTTGCTTCGGAGCGACAGACCAGATAGCTTCCACACTGCGTTAGGCAACCGATGAAAAGATAATGCCGCTCGACTGATTCAGAGTGAGACCTCTGCTGTCAAACAGGAGCCGGTCATGAGCACACTGCCCAGGTATGAGAAACTCTCCACTCTCTTCACAACTGCCCGATCACCAACTGGGAGTTGTGGGGGTGGAGTGTCCAATGGTACAAAATATCCAGGCAGGTGCTTAATTTTGGTGGAGCTGATGGAATCGGCCCCACCTCTTAGTGGCAAGCTCCAGGTTCAGCAGCAGCGCCTCCAACTCCTCCTCTGAGTGAGCAGCAATTACCAGATCATCGGCATACATAACATGGTTGAGCGATAGGGAGCCATCCCTTGACTGCACCCGGGCCTCGATCAGCCTCCCATTGTATCTGTACCAGATGGAAACTCCTCCGGTACAGCTATTGAAGGCTTCACGAACTACGTGGTCGAAATAGATGTTAAATAATGTGGGAGCCAGAGGACATTCTTGTCGCACCCCAAGGTGTATAAGGAATGGCTCCGACTCCCGGCCACGTAGTTTTACCCGGGCCCGCTCACTATCATGAAGAAATTCTCGCTTGCAACTTTCATCAGCTAACTGAGACCATGCCACTATGGGGTTGAATGGGGTCCTGGGTGTACACGCACCACCGAAATGGAAGGAGGTCTTAGAAGGCATCTGACTCATTGGCCTTGCCTGCATATCTCCATAGACGATCGTCTTCGGTGGGAGCATACGCAACCACAATGTTGTATCCTAACCCTTCTTCCATAATTGAGATTAATAATATTTGATGATTTTTATATATTATCTTTTTACTTGTTTTTTTTTGATGAGTGAAACACACCAAAGCGCACCAAACTGCAAAACACCAGGTGTTGTTAAGTAATGAACCGGAGGAGGGCTAGGATGGCAGAATTTGCAACCTTGCTTCAAGGAAAGATAAGGCCTGATGAACGGGCACATGTCACCCGTGCAAGGGCAGAGACAGTGGGAGTGTCAGCCAGACATAGTTAAGGCAAAAAGCCCAACTTATTCCTGTATTGCTATTAAAGTAACGTTAAAGTCGGAATTTAACAACAGGGTAGGCTAAAGTTATTGATATTCACACCCACTCCAATTAAACCAGGCCACAAGTTACGCCTACTGAACCATCACCATTATTAAGTCAATATGAAATGTTATTTCCATACTTCAATACTTTCTATACAACTCGACCCGAAGCATATGACAATCAGAACCTTCCTAAGTCAAAATTGAATCGCACCCAGACAGGAGCGAATAGTCAATATAAGGTTGAAGAGGGAAGGAAATCAAGAGCACGGCGAACTGCAAACGTAAGCAAAAAGCCGGGAACAACACCAGCCCAGCAACAGCGAGTGGGGCTTCGACAGGCCATAAAGTAGAATAATAACTCCCGGGGTCAGGGGACACAAGAAGAAGCAGGCAGACAAAAACCAGAACTGACTCCAAGGTTCAACCGCCCTCACCTACTCAGGAGTGACGGAAATTAATGAGGCCTTGAATTAACGGCAGGCAACAACAACGGCGAGCAGAGATAGGGTGGGGCAAAGACTGCGGGCTATGGAATGCAACTTCGTGTCAGTAAAGCCCTGACAAACAAGTTAAGTTAAAGACATCACAATACATAATATCGCACATAACATCAATGTTAACGCTATTCACCATAAACTATATTCCGCTTATATAACCATCCAGGCACCAAGGAATACGAATTCCTAGGATCAAGAAACTTACCCCTTAACCTAAGATATCGGAAATAAATTAATAGTAATAAGTATATGCATGAAAAGACAAAGTAAAACTTATGGAAAAGCCAGGATAACGGGATGAATCACAACCAGGTCGAATATAATACATAATAAAAAAAAACGATGTTAAACCCAGGGTCGGAGAGAAAGGGAGATCCCGGCCGTCTTTGTATCCCCGCAGCGCGGGATAGGAGTGTGTGTACGCTCGGGGAAACACCTACACTTGGGTCGGGCACCACGATGGGAAACGACAGACCTTAGGTTACATACAGAATCATAACTGTGAAATAGTAAGGGACAAATGTTAACTTAAAACTTTTTAACCATTTCTTTGTGCGCCGGGTCGGAGAGAGTGTTGCCCCTCCCTCCAGGTTGTGCAACACGAACAAAGACGCCTATGAGACGATTTGTAACGTCTGTGTTTTGGGTCATGAAGAAGGCCAGACAAGAGATAATATTGCACCCAGACAGAGAGACGACTTCGAGGCAATTTGTAACATCTGATTGTTTGCTCGTGGGTTTTATGGAGGGAGTGTGACAACGAATATACCGTCAGTGATGCACACAAGGACACACGGACATACGGACAGACACATGGACACACCTGCCTACGGACAGATCCTGACACAGCAAAAATCGGAGGAAGCCCGCCTTGTGGGCGGGATCCAGGGGGAATTTTCGGCATAAAGTAAAGGATCCTGAGCATTGGAAACCAGTGCGACGGGAGGGTCCACTCAGAAGCTCGACCGGGAGGGTCGACTCAGGAACGAGTGTGACGAGAGGGTCCACTCAGGAGCGCGACCGGGGGAGTCGGCTCAGGAGGAGTGCGACCAGTGGGTCCACTCAGGAGTGCGACCAGAGAGTCGACTCAGGAGCGAGGGCGACCAGCGGGTCGACCCAGGAGCGAGCTCGACCGGGAGGGTCGACTCAGGAGCGAGCTGCGACCAGCGGGTCGGCTCGACTCATCTTCAGCTCGTCAATCTCTGCTGCCGCCGGAGATCTCTGCTGCCGCCGGAGTGGTGATCGTTGCGGTTTGGCGACGATCCAGCGCTGCACGCTACGAGCGAGTTGTGGGCGCCACCTACCGACCGGGTTCCGAACTGCGACAGCGTATCAACAGGCCATCCGAACCAGTTCGCCACGGTGACAGGGGATCGACTGATACGTATGACGCGCACCGCCCCCTCACCACACGACCACCAGGCGTCTGTTTGACCTAAAGAATCGACTCCGAACACTGACTATTCAAGACAACTCTTACCACTCAAAACACTCGAACCCATAAGCCATCCGTGGCTGGAAAGCATCACAACGAGACCGAGGGATGGCCCTCCGTCGTTTATAAGAGTATTCTTAATTTTATCTTTAATATTTAGTGGGCTGTACTCTTAATCGCATAAATTCCCAACAGATCCATCAATACGAACTGATTCTTGGCACCTCCTTCCGCCGAGCCACGCTCACGTGGGGAGTGGTGGCCCACCGGATCCTTATCAGGTGATCTGGTCCCCAATTAGTAAACTTGGTATAAGATAACGATCTTCGGAAAAGGAGCACCGTCGCAGGCCCTTACTCCGAGCCGTTCTGAGATAACCTGCCGATGTATCTGTTGAGATTGGTGCCTTTAAGAATAATAACTGTTTTGATTGTGTTTTTTTTTATCGCCGTATAATCTTTCAAGTCTTTCAGTCATAATCGCCGCACGTACTCGCATCCTCTACAGAATATTCAACTGTTCCGTGACCCAAGGTGTTAACAACGTGATAAGGGTTGCGTATGATCAATAAGGAGTGCGGTACTGCGTGAACAATATTGAGTATAATCATTCATTAACGTTAAGGTTTTCTTAGCATAGTATTTGCATGTTTTAACGACTCTCTCTCTCACTAACAACCATCGCGTTATGCGGGATCCATGTGCCGTTGTCAAAGTGAAATCAGACAATCGTTGATGATACTGTATTGATGCCGTATTGACGTTCCGGGATTGAGAGTTCGCATACTATATCATAGTTAAGGTTGAATTAGTAATAAATTGATCAATACAGAAGTGGTTGTGTGATTCTTTCCTGAAATCTATGCATAAGATCTGCTTCTGCGTTGAGATTTGAACTTGGTGACCTTAATAAACACACTAATACATACTCAGTAAATGTTAAAGCGATAACGGGGTGAACCGGGAACCTAAAAATATAACCACGAATAAAACTCTGGGAATGTTAAAGCGAGAATGAGACGAACCTAGACAACGATGCCGAGTTAATCTAAGTTAATCTTGCATACTTACACCACACCTGCATAACTGCATACGATTAATTGCCTTCTTCCGATCGATAACCCACCCTCGTCACCGAGGCGGGGTCCGGTTATCATAACGACTTGTATTATCATAATTACACCCACTCGCATAATTAATCCGATTACCTCTCGAATTGGCATAATTAAAATGTGCGTAATTACATAAATTAACATATTTCCGGATAATTACACATTTGGCCAGATTTCATTTAATAATTATTATTTTCACTGAATATTCATAACCCACATATACAACATAATAATTTCACCCACGCACGCATACAACATAACAAATTTTCTTAACCCAACATATACAACATAATGGGGGCTCGTCTTCCGGGATCTCTCGCAGACAGTTTATGCATGAATTCAGGAACGAATCACTGATGTGTTAATCAAAGTGTTGTGAACTAACGTTGCCTTGTGATTGTAAACGGGGGTATACAAACAAAACGCGCTCTGAAGGGAAATACCAGAGTAGCAGAGTATAACAAAGACAGCTGGGCTGAGATTATTTGCTCGAGTTGAACTGACGCATCCTGTGATACAATTGTTTATATGCACTCTGAAAAGAAATATTAAGGTAACTCTTGCCATACTTAAGATGCTAGGATTAAGAATAATATTTGAATGGGTTACGGGATACGGGGAGCTCGTATTTAAACGTACCGACCAATCTGTTACAAAGCAGTACAGTCAGAGAGACATATGGGAAGGGAGCTGTATCGATAACACGAACACACCTTGGGGGAAACTAATTGACTGGATAAAAAGTAACGAAGGCAAACACGATGCAAAAACTGCAGAGAAGGCAGGACAGGACTCATACCTTCTCACACAGGCATACAGACAGGGATTGTGGAATGAAGGAAATTTGGAAAGGAAACGGGAGAGAAATCGTCTCTAATAAACGACGAGAAATGTCCTCACACCCTCGAGAGGGAGGAGAAATCAAAGCTCGCGACACCAGCGAAACTCACAGACGTTGAGCCACAGAATAAATATGGAAGTAACATCAAATCACTCTCTTGGGTACGTGGACAGAGTCCAGGGATTGATCGCACAAAAGTTAAAGTAAAATCGCCAGGACATGGTACACTAAGGGCAGAGGCAAAAACTGAAGGGAAATGGCAACACGAGCGACACGGCCCTGGGCGCGCACACAGAAAATGCACACCACTTAAACACAAGAGACACAGCACAGACCAAAGTGACAGATTGCCTGATGATAACTTGTTTGATGATGACGCTGTCAGCAATCAACTTTCGGAATACCTGTTCACCAGTAAAACCCTTAAGTTGATGGACAAGGCTCTAGTCAGAATTCCCGATTTTGACCCCCACAATAAGACTATGGATATCCACACACATATCGCGACAGTGGAAGAGGAGGCAATGATTAGAGGGCTGAGGAGACGGGATGAAAAAGCGAGTTTGTTGAAACGGACCTTACATAAAGAATCTATTCCATGGGTAAAGTCACTACCACACAAGGTTAGAAATGATTTTAAACAATTGAGCCTGGCAGTGATTCGGAAGTTTGGAGAATATTCGACACTCACTGAGGGGTTTTATGCTGTAAAATCGATGACCCAGGGCATGGACCAAGATCCACGTGACTACCTCGTCCAATTTATAAGAGCGTATTACGCAGGCGATGTGAATCAATACCACGAAGGGGATAAAATGTTCAAAATTATGTTTTTTGAATCCTTGAGCCCAGAGATTACAGAAAGGGTGAGAATGGTTTTGAATCCAGAAACCGCATCCTTACGCCGCATAGAGAGCAAGGCGTACATGGCATGGTTATACAGAGCTAAGAATCATAATTCGGATCCAGAACACAGGGAGAGGGATGAGGAACCCAGCCTCTCAGAGAGGAATAAAAATCACCGAGCAGTCCCACCATGCAGAGAGCAGCAGAAACGCACGCACACATGGCAAAATAACCCAGAGAGAGGTTGGCACGAGAATGAGAGCGGCACAAAGCCGAACATTCAGGAGAATCGCAGGAGGGGGAGGTTCAGAATAGAACCATACCAACACCCCATGCCCCGACATGCGCAAGGTCAAGATTACCCACAGGGATGGCGAAGTAACAATCCAGGAAAAATTTGGCACCCAAATGGGAAAAACACTGGGCCAAGGGTGCAGGAGAATCGTAGGAGGGAGAGGTTCAGAGCAGAACCATATCAACACCCCATGCCCACGACACACGCAAGGTTCAAATTACGCACAGAGATGGGAAGATAACCACCTAGCGGGAAGGTGTTACACATACCGCGGAGGTATGGATGCGAACATTCACGAGAATCGCAGGATGGGAGGTCAAACACAATCGATCCAATTCCGACCAATTCCTCCACCGGCTATACCAGGAGGGAATAGAGGAATAACACAGAATACGGTCCAAATACGTGATGAACCATCCACAGTGATTGAGAGCGGGCAGCCCATACGCGCCACACCCGCCGAGGTGTTAAACCCGGCGCTCAATGTGAAATACAGGCAGGCTGCAAGTGACAGGGCGGGCAAAAACGTGGACAGTGCTCCCGTAAATGACGCGCGGATCGAATACAAGGACAGGGTTGAATTGAAGCGTGATCGGACAGTACAAAAACAGACAGCAGGGACACGCCCTGAGGAGCGCAGGCATGAGCCTTTGAATGGAAAATATCCAAGGGAAACCAAAAATTATGTGGATCGGAGTGCTAAAATGGAGACGAATGTCCATGACGTATCGGGAATGGTGTTGAAATCCAACACACTAGTAAAAACAAAGAGGGCAACATTACGAGGGACAGAATTAAATCGACACACTGACTCGGCAAATGTGCATGTAATCGCAGAGAGAGCGAATGCCTCGAACCAAGTGTCAAAGTGGGTCGTGTGCGCGAATTCTGGTTATGTGCAGCACAATTTTTCACCACACACTCCCACGACACAGAGAGTCAGAGAGGAAACTACAAAAACGAACCCGAAAACCGTGATCGAATTATCGAAGTGATAAGTGGTGAACGAGGCAACATGAGGAAGGTAACGCATAAATGCGTTCGAAACCGCTACCTAGCGTTTCCCAGGATTTAACAAAAACAAAAATGAATATTCGTCGGAGTCATGATGTATCAGAACCGATGTAACGCAATATCGATGTTTAACGCTTGTTTAATTTTCTTTGCTCAATTCAAATATAACCATGTTAAGTTGTGACACGTACGCACGCGTTGTAAGGAATAGCAGCAAAACTTGAGGACAATCGATGGTTCATGATGGAAGAAGGGTATACATTTTTTTTAAAATAACCCGTGGCCATTTGACCACTGGTCATTTTTAAAAGGGCGGTATGTTGTATCCTAACCCTTCTTCCATAATTGAGATTAATAATATTTGATGATTTTTATATATTATCTTTTTACTTGTTTTTTTGAATGAGTGAAACACACCAAAGCGCAGCCAAACTGCAAAACACCAGGTGTTGTTAAGTAATGAACCGGAGGAGGGCTAGGATGGCAGAATTTGCAACCTTGCTTCAAGGAAAGATAAGGCCTGATGAACGGGCACATGTCACCCGTGCAAGGGCAGAGACAGTGGGAGTGTCAGCCAGACATAGTTAAGGCAAAAAGCCCAATTATTCTGTATTGCTATTAAAGTAACGTTAAAGTCGGAATTTAACAACAGGGTAGGCTAAAGTTATTGATATTCACACCCACTCCAATTAAACCAGGCCACAAGTTACGCCTACTGAACCATCACCATTATTAAGTCAATATGAAATGTTATTTCCATACTTCAATACTTTCTATACAACTCGACCCGAAGCATATGACAATCAGAACCTTCCTAAGTCAAAATTGAATCGCACCCAGACAGGAGCGAATAGTCAATATAAGGTTGAAGAGGGAAGGAAATCAAGAGCACGGCGAACTGCAAACGTAAGCAAAAAGCCGGGAACAACACCAGCCCAGCAACAGCGAGTGGGGCTTCGACAGGCCATAAAGTAGAATAATAACTCCCGGGGTCAGGGGACACAAGAAGAAGCAGGCAGACAAAAACCAGAACTGACTCCAAGGTTCAACCGCCCTCACCTACTCAGGAGTGACGGAAATTAATGAGGCCTTGAATTAACGGCAGGCAACAACAACGGCGAGCAGAGATAGGGTGGGGCAAAGACTGCGGGCTATGGAATGCAACTTCGTGTCAGTAAAGCCCTGACAAACAAGTTAAGTTAAAGACATCACAATACATAATATCGCACATAACATCAATGTTAACGCTATTCACCATAAACTATATTCCGCTTATATAACCATCCAGGCACCAAGGAATACGAATTCCTAGGATCAAGAAACTTACCCCTTAACCTAAGATATCGGAAATAAATTAATAGTAATAAGTATATGCATGAAAAGACAAAGTAAAACTTATGGAAAAGCCAGGTTTAACGGGATGAATCACAACCAGGTCGAATATAATACATAATAAAAAAAAACGATGTTAAACCCAGGGTCGGAGAGAAAGGGAGATCCCGGCCGTCTTTGTATCCCCGCAGCGCGGGATAGGAGTGTGTGTACGCTCGGGGAAACACCTACACTTGGGTCGGGCACCACGATGGGAAACGACAGACCTTAGGTTACATACAGAATCATAACTGTGAAATAGTAAGGGACAAATGTTAACTTAAAACTTTTTAACCATTTCTTTGTGCGCCGGGTCGGAGAGAGTGTTGCCCCTCCCTCCAGGTTGTGCAACACGAACAAAGACGCCTATGAGACGATTTGTAACGTCTGTGTTTTGGGTCATGAAGAAGGCCAGACAAGAGATAATATTGCACCCAGACAGAGAGACGACTTCGAGGCAATTTGTAACATCTGATTGTTTGCTCGTGGGTTTTATGGAGGGAGTGTGACAACGAATATACCGTCAGTGATGCACACAAGGACACACGGACATACGGACAGACACATGGACACACCTGCCTACGGACAGATCCTGACACAGCAAAAATCGGAGGAAGCCCGCCTTGTGGGCGGGATCCAGGGGGAATTTTCGGCATAAAGTAAAGGATCCTGAGCATTGGAAACCAGTGCGACGGGAGGGTCCACTCAGAAGCTCGACCGGGAGGGTCGACTCAGGAACGAGTGTGACGAGAGGGTCCACTCAGGAGCGCGACCGGGGGAGTCGGCTCAGGAGGAGTGCGACCAGTGGGTCCACTCAGGAGTGCGACCAGAGAGTCGACTCAGGAGCGAGGGCGACCAGCGGGTCGACCCAGGAGCGAGCTCGACCGGGAGGGTCGACTCAGGAGCGAGCTGCGACCAGCGGGTCGGCTCGACTCATCTTCAGCTCGTCAATCTCTGCTGCCGCCGGAGATCTCTGCTGCCGCCGGAGTGGTGATCGTTGCGGTTTGGCGACGATCCAGCGCTGCACGCTACGAGCGAGTTGTGGGCGCCACCTACCGACCGGGTTCCGAACTGCGACAGCGTATCAACGGGCATCCGAACCAGTTCGCCACGGTGACAGGGGATCAACTGATACGTATGACGCGCACCGCCCCCTCACCACACGACCACCAGGCGTCTGTTTGACCTAAAGAATCGACTCCGAACACTGACTATTCAAGACAACTCTTACCACTCAAAAACACTCGAACCCATAAGCCATCCGTGGCTGGAAAGCATCACAACGAGACCGAGGGATGGCCTTCCGTCGTTTATAAGAGTATTCTTAATTTTATCTTTAATATTTAGTGGGCTGTACTCTTAATCGCATAAATTCCCAACAGATCCATCAATACGAACTGATTCTTGGCACCTCCTTCCGCCGAGCCACGCTCACGTGGGGAGTGGTGGCCCACCGGATCCTTATCAGGTGATCTGGTCCCCAATTAGTAAACTTGGTATAAGATAACGATCTTCGGAAAAGGAGCACCGTCGCAGGCCCTTACTCCGAGCCGTTCTGAGATAACCTGCCGATGTATCTGTTGAGATTGGTGCCTTTAAGAATAATAACTGTTTTGATTGTGTTTTTTTTTATCGCCGTATAATCTTTCAAGTCTTTCAGTCATAATCGCCGCACGTACTCGCATCCTCTACAGAATATTCAACTGTTCCGTGACCCAAGGTGTTAACAACGTGATAAGGGTTGCGTATGATCAATAAGGAGTGCGGTACTGCGTGAACAATATTGAGTATAATCATTCATTAACGTTAAGGTTTTCTTAGCATAGTATTTGCATGTTTTAACGACTCTCTCTCTCACTAACAACCATCGCGTTATGCGGGATCCATGTGCCGTTGTCAAAGTGAAATCAGACAATCGTTGATGATACTGTATTGATGCCGTATTGACGTTCCGGGATTGAGAGTTCGCATACTATATCATAGTTAAGGTTGAATTAGTAATAAATTGATCAATACAGAAGTGGTTGTGTGATTCTTTCCTGAAATCTATGCATAAGATCTGCTTCTGCGTTGAGATTTGAACTTGGTGACCTTAATAAACACACTAATACATACTCAGTAAATGTTAAAGCGATAACGGGGTGAACCGGGAACCTAAAAATATAACCACGAATAAAACTCGGGGAATGTTAAAGCGAGAATGAGACGAACCTAGACAACGATGCCGAGTTAATCTAAGTTAATCTTGCATACTTACACCACACCTGCATAACTGCATACGATTAATTGCCTTCTTCCGATCGATAACCCACCCTCGTCACCGAGGCGGGGTCCGGTTATCATAACGACTTGTATTATCATAATTACACCCACTCGCATAATTAATCCGATTACCTCTCGAATTGGCATAATTAAAATGTGCGTAATTACATAAATTAACATATTTCCGGATAATTACACATTTGGCCAGATTTCATTTAATAATTATTATTTTCACTGAATATTCATAACCCACATATACAACATAATAATTTCACCCACGCACGCATACAACATAACAAATTTTCTTAACCCAACATATACAACAACAACCACCGCTCCTCGCCTCCAGTTGTTTGGAAGGCAAGCTCAAAGTAGCCTGGGGCTTACAGCTTCCCACACCTCACCGCCACGCTCCCACACCACCTTCATTATTTTGTTCAGAAGAAGAGCCACTCCCTATTGTTTGGCAGTCTCCTGCCCCGAGTAGAGGACTGTCCACCCCTCATGGTGGCAGGAGCCAGAGCTGGTCCACCGGACCTCCTGAATACCACAGAGATCAGGCGGTACCGGTCCAGCTCCCGACAGAGGAGTGGCAGCCTCTCCTCTGCAGTGAGCGTTTAAACATTCCACGTGGCCACCCATAGTGGTTTTTTATTGTTTCTGGAGGAGCCCTGAGGGTAATTATTCAGTCTCCTGGCTCCGCCAAATGGGGTTTGGCCAGGAAACGTCATAGACGCCTGTCCCCCCGGGCCCTCAGGCACAAGCTTATTTATTACATTTTTCAGTCGTGGTTTGGTGGTAATTTATTGAAGGTGGAGGGGTTACCAGCCCCTCGCACCCATCCAGAGCCACCATTTGGCCGCTGTGGTGGTTACAAACGCCATGAAGGAAAGGCCAATCTAGATAGGCCCTCCCCCCACGGCACTGCCCACCACTGCATTGCCGTCCAGCACCAACGAGGAGGTAGGGTGTCCTTTTTGCCGGACACTTTTTTAAATCCACGGCAGCAGCCACATGTGTAATTTTTACCATTCTTAGAGCTTACATTCTTTAAATATTTTCGTTACATTTTAACACAGCTGTTAAACTTTGAAACTCGTTAGCTCCACGACTGCCCTATACACGACGCTCTATTACTTCCCAAAGCCAGGGTCATCGGTCCCGACTTCTCGTTAGCACCCAGGCAGTCTGTCCTCTCTTCCGCTTCACCATCCGGGCCACTAGAAACGAGGTGCTCCTCGTTTACCCCACGGCATTAATTTGTTTTTTTGTGGTTGTGCTGCCGCCGTGGCGAGATGTTAACTCCCTCGCTGGTATGCTGGAGGTCGTTGGTTCGATGCCGAACTCGACGCCTGTATATTTGGAGTTTGGGTGTCTCTCTCCCTGTGGTCGCGTGGATTTTTTTCCTCCACATTTAGAAACGTGTGTTTAGATAATTTGGCTGCTGTGAATTTCCACGTTTAAAGCCACTTCTTTGAGTAATAATAAGTGGCCAGTTCACTTTTGAAAAATAACTGTATAGCTCATTGGGCCTTACCTGATAAAAAAAAATTGTTCTAGTTGAATATGCGCACCGTAAAATGGTGGCCAATTGAACACACATAAAGGAAATGATATAATTTACAATAATATTACCAGGATAGGTTGCTCTGCTTTTAAATCAATTTTAAAATTATGAGTCTATCAAAAGTATCAAACAAGCAACGCGGACTTGTATGAGAAAAAATGATAGGCTTGGCCAATAGCAAGGCAAAAGGAGATGGCCCATCTCTTGCTGCGAGAGAAAAACTCCAGTTTTAAAAATTGAGGCCATTAAATTCAGAAGTAAAACCCCCACATCATTCCCAAACTGCAGCCTTTCAGCCGCGATACGATTTAAAGATAAGAAAGTCTGTGCTCTCCGAGTTTAGGGAAGAAAAAGAAAGAAATAAAGAATGAAATTCATGTTTGAAATGAGGTTTCAGCTGGTCTCAATTCCCTTCCCGAGGCGTATCAGAGTCAGCATTTCATCATCCTTAGTGAAGCACGTTTCTCTCCACCGGTGTTGATGGCAGGCTCAAGTTTACTGACAGTTACAATTCACTTTCAATTAAATGTGATTTTAAAAAAAATTGCACACACACAACAAAAGTCAGATGCATTGCGTTTTTAATCAAGGTGAGATTAAATACCCGGACAGTTCCTGGCGAACAGATATTTCATTCGCTGCATTTCAGCACTTAACCAACTTTGCCTCCTAAATTATTTACATTTAAATCATGAATTAAAACAATTGGATTCTGGCTTTACTCCTATTGAAAATATTATTAGCCTCAATGAATTGTCACCTGGGTGAACAGCAAAGGGTCAGTCTGTCTTGTTCCTGGATTCATTGCATTGTTGTATGATTAAAATTTAATTAGGAACACATTCCCATTGGTGGGGGACGTTGGAGCAGTGGTTTGTTCACTGCACTACTAACGCCGAGACCTGACATTCATTGGTGTTTTGCGTGCAATTTTAGTCTTCGTTCTTGTTCATTTGCACATTTTCTCCCTGCGATGCCCTGTTACTGGCGGCACTGCTGACGGTCCAGGGCTGTAGTTTATGCGTCTCTGTGTACCTCTATTCATCTCTATGAAGCTATGTGGGTCTCGATGTAACTCTATGCATCTATATGCAACTCTATGGATCTCTATGTAACTATCTGGGTCTCTATGACACTCTGTGGGTCACTATGCAACTCTGTGTAACTGCAGTGTCCTGTAGCTGCCGACACTGCTGACAGTCTTGAGCTGGGGGCGTCCCTGCAGCAGAGCTGTTCGGCTCAACGGGGCCTTAACCAGCAGGAATAATAGCGTCCGAGTCTGATTCCCAGCCACGGCTAACGTCAGAGGAGAAAGATAATCCTCCGAATTGCCGGGCATGCGCGGGTGGATTTTCACTCAAACCCTGCAATTCACTTGTGAACAAGGAGCACGAATCTCGACACACGGGGACGTCGTTTGTCACTCACTCATGTACCAACAGGGATGGGGCGAAGGCACACGTGGGTTAGCGCACGGCGCTATGAAAGCCGGGCTGCCTGAGTTCGATCCCTGGCCACGGCTAACATCGGCGGCGAGTGATAGTCCAAGAACCAAAAATCCGGACTCACTGACACTGTGACTCATGGTCAAACATCAGCCACAATGCCTTTGCCCAGCATTGAGGGTACGGTACTGTAATTTATTGTTTATATATTTAAATAAAACATTGTATTTAACGGGATCTATAATCGGGCTGTAAGTTTTAGTATGAAAATGAAGCGCATTGTCAATTATGCGGTAGAGATCTGGATATGCCACGCAAGGTAGAAACAGTTACATCTTCGTATTTTTTTGCAGCTGTGTGATTTAAGCTGTGATAATGGCGTGCAGTAGCTCCCTGTTAAATTTGTGAACTGTTTTTTTTTTACGGCCTTTGTCAATGTAATGCCAGACGAAGCTGTCCTTATGTGGCGTCAGTCATAGGTATAGTTTGATCATGCATCACCACACACTGATCAGTTCAGGTTGGTGGGTACAGCTACTGATGTTAGCCGTGGCTTCATAGCGCAGTGTGCTGAGCACCGTACCACCGTACCCATCATCGCGTGAAGTTGAACACGTCCGATATCCCCAAGGTGTGCCCTGCAACCAGTGGCTTGCCCTCAAAATTGACATATCCCTGTGCTTTGCGGGCAGCGTCAGCAAGTTGACAAGATTCACACCTTGTCCAAACTGTGGGTCCGCGGTGAGAACTGGCGTTCGCCAAAAAATAGCTCACCAGCCAAAGGTACGCACATCAACTCCGGAAAGCACCCAGAGCGTAGTACAAAATGAACGCGCGCTTTCGACTTGTTTCCTCCGTGAAAGCCAGCGAGAAAATCAATCCTGTAGCTGCTCCTTAAGCTTGAATATTTTATACGTTTCGTCGGCGGGGAATAATGGGGAACCCGCGGCGAACATGGCATTTCGTAGCGACGGGCGAGGCGAGAGCAAAGGACGCTGGGATGACCCCCCCCCCCCCACCACCAGCCACCCTCCCCCTCGGGTCAGAAGGACCCGTGACCTTGTTTCTCCGACAGAGACGGTCCACCACCACCTCCATCACCGAAGGTGACGCTGCCCTCTGCACTAGGCCATATCTCATCTCGTGGCTTTCTTTCGTCCCTGGAATCTCAGCATCGCACGGTGCCCTAGAGAGACTCTTTGATTCAGCGAGGGCCAAAGCTCCGCTACCTCCTCTAGAAACATCAATCGCCGAGGGGGGGGGGGTGTGGGGTGGAGGAAGAAGGGGGGGGGGGCGCGGTCGTGTCACGTTGTCGTAGAATGTGGTCATCCTTCGGCGCATCTGACTCATCGGCGAACGTTTTTGCCGTGAATAACCGCGCGCGCGAATCCCCTCGACGTCGTTGCGGAATAAAAAAAAAAGATTCGAGCGCGAAGGCGGCGGCATGAAAGGGGGAGCTTGTCGCCACGTGCTGCGGATCAAGCGATTTGCAATTGCTCAATTACACCGAGCGGGTGAGATGCTATCGTATTCCTTTGGCGTTTTTTTTGTATTTAAAGCGACAAATTTTGGCTTGCGGACAACGCCGAGAGCAGAGGAGAAATGAATCCGCACGCACAGACGTGTGTCTGAGCGGCAGCGTCGGCGACGGTGGCGGATCGCTGCAACGTTTTTTAAAGTCCGAAGCCACAGTTCAGCGGGTCCCCCCCCACTCCGCCCCTGCTGCCCCCCCCCCGCCCCTTCCCAACCTCCGCCACCCCCCTTAACTATATAGTTGAGATGAGGGACAGAGACAGAATCACAGGTTGGCGCTGGCCGTGGGCAGTGATGTTGCAGACCATCGCTACGCCGCAGTTCCTGGCAAGGTGCGGGGTAGCGAGACGTGCGTCTAATTTGCAACGCAGTGGAGCCACCTGCAGGGGCCTTGCGACGCTCCGAGGTGTTGGAGGAGTTTTTTTACAGTGGGAGGGAGGGGGTATGAGAAGATTTCCTTTCAGATCGGCTCTCGGATTGGGTTTTTCGGGGGTCGTAATTCGAGCTGTCGGGCATGATATCCGACGTTTCGCTGCACGTGCTCGGAGCTTCTTCATGAACTCCCGCCCCCGCCCTGTCATCATCATCATTATTATCAAGACAGTTTCTCTGACGCGACGTGTGGTGGCCTTAGTCCAGCAGTGGATTGGAGACGGACTTTAAATAACTCCGATTTATTGGGATTTGTATTGTGGTGCAATCAAAGTTACCGCCGGCTGCTCAAATCGAGAATTGAGATATCAGTGCTCATCTCCCGTTTACAGCCCTGAACCTGCAGTGGGAATTCCTCCTTACTATGACAGGGGCGATTCTACCCATAGGATATCTACTGTTGACTTCCCCATGAAGCGGTACTCGTTTTATACTCTTAGTTCTTTCGGTAAAGTCACGTAGGTAAAAAATGAAATTAAAATTAATAAAAATGAAATAATTTTTATTGTTTTATTTTTATAAATTTTAATTTCATTTTTTACCTACGTGACTTTACCGAAAGAACTAAGAGTATGAATCCTTGCAGTCACGAAAGCTTCAAATCTAGAATTAGGTACTCGTTTTATCGATCCCGAAGGTAAGGATGATGACGAAGCCGAGTCAACCGAGGATTTGAACTCGCAACATTTCCGTTTCAGACCGCTGTGTGTGTACGTGTGTGTGTGAGCGGTAGTGTAGCGGTTAGCGCGCTGCGCTACGAACCTGGCAATCCCGGGGTTCGATTCCCGCTCACGGCCAACACCAGTTACGATTATCTGAATCGGTCCTGGGCATCCCCTAGGTCGACTCAGCCTCAGATGTGTACCTAGTACGGTGCATAATCATCGCCATTACGGAGACAAAGGCGGTCGGTTAAGGCGCTGGCCACCCACCCCCTCGTGCGCCGTGCCGGCCTTCACATGTGCTCGCTCACAACACTTGCTTCACCAGTCCGTTGAGGCTATACGGGGGATCTTTGTCCCGTGTAAGTCGGCAGGTTGCACTATGGCCGTGTGGTTTCTCGCCACGGTCGCCGTGGTGATTTGTCTCACACGGGCGCGAGACGTCTACCTCGACGCGCTCCTTTGCCGTTGCGTGATATCTGTCATTGGACCATTCTCTCTGCGCCGCATGCTTGGGCACTCGGCACCTCGCCGCGACGCATTTTACGCGTGACGATTTTTATTTCAATTTTTACCTATATATATGTCTCGTTCGAAAAATATAAGTTGAAATTTTTGGAACGAGATTTTTGTTATTTTGGATGTTTCACATTTGGCATACGATCCTGGGTGGCGCTGCACTTTCTATCTCTCTCAATCCTCCAATAACATTAATCACTGTACAGTCTATTTGCAGCCTTTTGCTCTCCTCCTTATGTTCACACCATCTCCACCACTTCTTTATCTCTCTATCTCCCTCAACTCTTTACCGTCACTCCCTAACCCGTTCGTGATCCCCAAGTAGCCCTCTATCGCGGTCACTCATTCCTCAAGCCTTGCACACCCCTACCATCTAAATAAATATTTTCTGTCACCGTTGTTTACGATACTAAGCGCCTGGAGTAAGATAGGATAATATGTATTCTTGGTTCGTTCGGTAAAGTCACGTAAAAGAGAAATAATAAAATAATAAATATAGAACAATAACATTCTCACGACGTTTCGATTGCAACACAAGCAATCATCATCAGGTGTGAAAACCACAGCAATATATTTTTTTATGGTTTTCACACCTGATGATGATTGCTTGTGTAGCAATCGAAACGTCGTGGGAATTTGATTGTTTTATTTTTATTATTTCCCTTCTATGTGACTTTACCGAAAGAACCAATAATATGAATCCCTGCAGTCTTTAAATCGAAAAGCTTAAAATCGAAATTTAGGATAATATACTTTAAAAATGCAATGCATTTATTGCATCTAAATACGACAGGACCTCAAAATGCTGTACGAAAATAGACAATATGTTTAGTATATGCAATCGAAGGTCTCTTTGTGAGTCTGTGGGTCTCCATGTGAGTCAATGGGTCTCTATGTGAGCCTATGGGTCTCGAAGTGAGCCTATGGGTCTCCGTGTAAGTCGACGGGATCTCTGTGTAAGTCTATACAAGATGCGGCAGCGTAATGATTTACATAAAGAAAGTGGCAATCAGTGATGGGCAGAGGTGGAGAGGAAAGCCTTGCACCTGAACTTGAATGGGGGGCAGGCAGTCGACAGTAGAGACGGCTCAGGGAAAAGGGAGTCCCAGATCACGGTAGCAGCACGGGAGAATGAGCAACTGCTCTCGTGCCTTCCTGCTCATATGATGTGCTAATCATGCGATTATTAAAATCAATTTCTATTGAGCTCACGAACGCCAAACGGTTCCTTCTGGCTATTCCTCTACAATGATTGTCCTTTGGAGTGTAGATATATTCACGGGCGGTTTTTTTTTAGTTCTTTATCAAGCACGAGTGAACAAAGAGGGCCTAATTGGAAGTGCGCAAGAGCCGCAGATAATGCGAGGAACACGTCCTGCGCATGTCAATGTCCCTCCCGGCCACAATAGAATTGTCTCCTTGCAGGAATCGCGTCCGTGCTCTGCAAGGCAGTGCTCTTCATTGCAAAGCCCGCGAGCCACGGGCGGCCTCTGGTGGCATTTAGTGCGGCTCCTGATTGACACGCGGGCCCCGACAATACACAAATAGTGAAAACACTCCCCCACACCTCCCCCCCCCCCCCACATCATCATCGTCGTGCTGTCAAACCCCAATGGGGTCAAATGTCGTCGCGGCCCTCACACACTGATGATGTCTTATCCGCAAAAGTGACCCCTCCCAACCACGTCCACTCTGGAAATGAGTGAGGAACACTGCTCCATGCGTAAGCAGTTCTGCGATTGCCTATGTTAATTCGCGATGCAGTGCTTGCACGCTGATGAGAAGTGCGCCATCCGAGGAGGAGGAAGGGAGGTAGGGGGAGGGGCAGGACGAGGTAGGGAGGACGAGGAAGGCACGCTGGGGGGTTGTGTGCGTTCGTGGGATTTGTGGCTCCGCCGTGCTGCCTCTGGTCCGTGTGAACCACTCAACAGCGGCGCTCTTTGTGGATCGCAGGCCGCTTTGTGATTCCTTTAGCGTCGCGCGGCCGGCTGATGTTCATTTCTGCGCGAGGGAGCACCCCCCCACCCCACCCCCTGCCCGGTAATTGAATTAGAGCGCGTTTTTTTTATCAGACTTGGAAATGTTATCTGCAGACTCGCAGAGGTTATCTTAATTCAAAAGCTGGACCTTGCTGCTTTGGTCCGACACAGCTTTAAATACATTATTCTTATTTAGCCAAAATGATGTCTCCGGAATTAATTGTTTCGGGGTCAGAGTGTGTGAGTAATGTGTGTGTCGTAGGCCCTACTTCACCCGACACGACCAACTCATAAAGCTCTGGCGTCCAACTAATGTGTCAGGTTGCAACTGCTTCCGCACTCTGGTGCGTTAAAAGAAAATGCACACGCAGTGTACAATTGGATACAGACGTTTCACCGACGTTTCACCGGCATCAATTATGAATCACAATATTGGTCGTGAAAGCCTGCGTGTTATGTAATAATAATAAGGAAATATTATCAAGAAATCGTCACTGAGTCTCGAGATCGTTTTTTTTTCAGGAGAGTCCTGCTACTTTGGGATATTGTCGCTGCTGCTCAATTACGTTAACTAATGTGGGCTCGAAAAGTGCCTGGAATAAACTCACCACATATATGGGTCAAAGCTCCACACAGATTGATACAAAAATAATTTTCTGGGCCACCAACTAAAGGCCATCTTCAGAAATAATTAGTTTTTTTTATGGTGCTTAATTATATCAGCAGCGTAGAGCTCCTTACGGTATTAGACCAGAGTACGCCTTTTGGCGTCCACTGGTCTAACACCGTTTTGAGACGGGGCTCAAAAGAAAGCCGTCTCTGGTGTGGACCAATCAGTTTCAAAAACAATGCATATATTATCAGAGTACGTTTTTTTGTTTTCATTCTGACCACAAGTATTGTGGTTAATGCAGACATGATTCTTTGTAAAAGGTGTCAGTTTGGTGTTTTAACATCTTAACACCTGTTTTGTTGCCAGAAAAAAGGGGAAAACCTATTCTCAGATTAAAATAAAGTGCCATTTTTTTTTTCTAAAAGTCAACAGGGTTTGTCATATGAAAAAGACAAACTCAGCTCCCTCCATCACAGGAATGAGGAATTTTTCCACCAATGGCTCAGAGCTGTAAAGAGGGGCTGATGAGCGCCAATGACTCGTTCCTCATCCCTCGTTTGAGCAAAGAAATAACTTTGACTGTGACTTTGCCCTCGGGGGGAGGGGGGGGGGTGTCTGATGTACGATGCATCACGGAAGGCGTAGATAGGCACGGATAATACAATGAGCCCAATCAACCCGAAGTTTAGTAAGGGTCTGCCTGGCTTGAGTTAGGAGAAGTTTAGTGACAGCAGCACAGATGTAATGAGTGGGAGGGAACGCGTGAGCGTTGTGTGTGCGCGCATGTGCGTGCGTGTTTCTTTCGCGTATGCATCGGTGCGTCCGTGTGTGAGGAATACGCGAGGTCTGCGAAATGGAGCGAGAGTTGGCCCGGGGGGATCGAGGCACGAATATCGCGAGAGTGGAAACGCAGGCCGCGAGTAGCTTTAAATGCGTGAAAGTGGTGGGGGGAGGGGGGGTTGGACATTTATTTCGTCTCTTAATGTTTTGAAAGTAGGATTTTTTTTTCTCTCTTCCCTACTTTGCGTAGGCAGAACTCGTTGGCCCTGAAAAGGAATTCGTCAAATTAAACAAAGTCACTGGGTATGAAGAGCACTTGTCAGAAAGCGTGAATTTTTATCCAGTTTTCTATAAATGTACGTACTTTGTTCACAGGGAACTGTTTGTCGTTCGTTATATAATCCTGACAACCTGTAGTCCATTCCTTGCCACGGATATAAGATAAAAATACAGTGCTGTATATATGGGGGGTAAGCTGTTGTGTGGTGGTTAGCACGCTGTGCTTAAGGAACCACATCGGCCAAAGTTTGATTTTCAACGATAGTTCACATTATACTGGTAGGAACCACCTGGTTCAACCAGCCCACAGGGAATTATTGTGTCTGTCCGTCGTGCATCAAAAATAGGAGTGGGGCGTGGTGAAGGGAGGAGGATGGGGAGGGAATCTGGGTGGGGAGGGTGGTGAGGGGCTGGGTGGGGAGGGTGGGGAGGGGCTGGGTGGGGAGGGGAGGGTGGGGAGGGGCTGGATGGGGATGATGGAGAGGGACTGGGTGGGGAGGGTGGGGGGCTGGGTGGGGAGGGTGGGGCTGGGTGGGAGGTGGGAGAGGTGGGGCTGGGTGGGGAGGGGCTGGTCACCCCGTGGTGCCCTTATAAAACTCTACGTTTAACCTACTCACGCCGGCTTGTGCCCGCCCTCACAGTCGGCCATATTTGCGGAATACACCACGCCGCTGTTGACCCTGGCCATTGACCGAGCAACCCAACGTTCCTACCAGCTCCCTCTGCAGGAATGTGTTTAAGTGAGTGACGTCTGAACCGGTTCTGGGCCCTCTACCCCCCCCTCTCGCCCCTTTCCTCAACCCCTATTGACCAGTGTGGTGAAGTATGGTCAAAGAAACGCCGAAACGGACACAGCGTGGCGAGGCTGTAATTTGTTGTTATTACAGTATAAATGTATTCGTCAGTTTCGCCAGTGATATGGTACACCTGAGGGTGCTTGATTGAATATGTTTTGCTTCCAACTCGGGACAAAAGTCACAACTTCGAATGCATTTCAAGAGCCTTGTCAATCTACGGCTGGATGACGGTCTATCCCACACTGTGTCGGCCGTGGAGATTGTTTGACCGTACTTCACCACGCCGGTCAATGCAGATTGGTGAAGGATAAGGTGGGGGGGGGGTGGGGGTACTGGACCGGGTCAGATATCTTGCGCAAGTGACGTTCACTGTGGCTGGTAATCAGCACGCTAACCACTTTGCCACCGCTCATATACTATATCTCGACATTACTTAATCATCTAGAATTTTATTAAAATTAAGATATTCGTATTCCTCCATACCATCATAATTACTTTAAGCTGGCTCCACCCCCCCCCCCCCCTTTCGCCGTGTCACGTGGTGACGAAACGCTTGAAACGTCGAGTCCATCTCCCGCTGCAAGCAACTTGGTTTGCAGAGACATCCGCATGTAAGCAAAGCCGTTGCAAGTAACTGAGTCACATGCAACCGCGACGCTCAGGTGCGGCGAAGCACGGCTTTGACGGGCCATCAAGAGCAGAACAAAATTTTCTTTCACCGACGCGACAGATCGGTGAATCTTGTGAGAGTCGCCGTTCGCACGTCGTAGCCAAGCATTGAGACGTGAATTTCGGGGATGGCAAAAAAAAATATCAACAACACCCCAGTTGCGTGGACGCGAACATTTACCCTTCAACACCTCCTCCTTAATCTCGGCTGACGGGCGATGAAGACGACGTCAAGTGTAGACATCACTAACAGGCCATTCCGCTCGCTTGACGCCGAAACAAACTGCAACCTTGCCGCGGCAGGTACGATCGCAAGCCCTCTCTAGCGCCGTCACTCCCTCCCTCCCTCCCCACCTCCCGATTTGGATTGACACGTCTCGACAGTTTTTCCAGTTTTTTTTTGCTTTTCCTGCGGCTTTAACAGCAATAAAATGGTCCATGGGGGCAGGGGCGGGGGGGAGTGAGGATGGTCGCATCAATCAAATATCAGATTTTGTTTTCATCATCTCCTGATTACAGCGCCCGCTGTTGTTTGCCCTGGGGGGCCCTCCCACCGGCCGCGCGATGGAGGAATCCCAGAGCGTCGCTCCTTCACCGTTGCTCGCTCTCTCACTTCATGTGTCTGTCGTGTCAAGCGCACAGTTCCGATGGCGTTGCCCGCTCGCTCGCTCGTTACGGCGGGTCTTTAAACGGCGTCCGGTATAAACGCAACGGTGTTTTTCAATTTTTTTTGCGTTGGGCTATGGGATTGCGCTATTAAGATTTGCTCTTTGCTGGCTGTCATTCTCATGCTCCTTGTACTCGGAGCGCTAAAAGTCATCTCGCTTGTGTTGCGCAGCAATAAAATGCCGAGATAGTAATACGGATTGTGAGATTTTAGAAATGTATATTCTCTAGGATTTAGACACTATTTTTGGCGAAAGAGTTGCATTAATAAGAGCACGTCTTGAAAAGTTAGAGCTATTTTAAATGAAGCGTGGGCCGCCTTCTGTGTTCGTTACTCCCATTTCTTCTGTCTCCATATCTAATATTATTAGTATCATTGTTAAACGTATTAAGAATGTCAACGTGCATTTGTTACACGGAAATTCGCGCGAAGGTAGTTTCCCAGCTAGTATCGGTGGCAACGCGGCCCGCCGAAGCAGCAATAATTATTTGTGTGTTCATTTCCTGACTTGGGTGTCTTTCTGTGCGAATGTGTATGAGTGAGTGAGTGGGGTTTGTGTGTTCTCCCCCTGCATGGGTTTACCTCCGGATTCTCTAGTTTCCTCCTCCCATAGCTCAACGACAAGTCACACGATGCAACTGGTACTCGGCAAGATAAAAACAAATCCAAATGCTTCAAAAGAAATCACACTGCCAATGACTCAATCACAGCAGCAGCAGCAGCAACATCGCCACCCCTACCGCAAACTCTTAGCAGGACCCCTGCCGAAAAAGTTACTCGAGGCTCGGTGAAGATTTATTTGGGTAAACAAGCACGAGATGACAAAAGAGAAACTAAAGCCTACAACACGCTAAGCCTGCACCACAATTCGCGCCTGTGTTTTACCGCAAGAATTCCCATCTCCGCCAGCTGTCATTAAAGATTCGGTCCCATCCACCCCGGGAGTGGTGCCTCATTTCATCTCCCTCCGCCGCGGCTGCTGGGGCAGCTGTCAGCCAGCGCCTTGTTAATGCTCCTCTGCTAATGATTTTGAGGGACTGCTCGCGCCAGAGATGTAGCTGCTCGACGTGCCGTCTCTGCCCTCCCGTGAAGTTTCCCACTATAATCTTCCTTGATGGATTTCATTTTTTTTTTTTGCAGATTCAGAACAAACGTAGGGGGGCGGCGGCGTTATGGGGAGCCCCCTTTTTAAAGCAATTTGCTAATGTAGTGTAAGCTCCCTTGCAATAATTTTCTTGCTTTTATATACACACAAGGATATAGCGCTTGGGCAACTGGGGGTGTGGGGAGCGGTGGTTATCGGGTTGCATAACAAACCCAGAGTTCAACCCTCGGTCACGGCTAACATCAGCGGCGAGCGATATTTGAACCAGTCTTGCTAGCCCCTTGACTGACCAGTCTAGTGAAGTATGATCAAACGACTTGCGTGGCTCACACGGAGTGTGGAGGTCGTCATCCAGCAGTGGGCTGTACATTTATATTAATGCAATTATTATTATTATAAATTATCCAACATCAAATATTGAACCCTTATCGATACTTAAATTACTGAGTGTGACGTAATGTCACTCTCGTGTTGTTGCAAATCTCAGACTAATACAACACACAAAGACAAAGATCCCCCTCGGAGCCCTTAACAGACTGTCGGGACTAGTGCGGCTAGCGAGCAACTATGAAGGCCAACATGGCACACACAAGGAAGGGGTCGGTGGCCAGCACCACGCCACGGCCGCCTTTGTCTCCACGGTGCTGATATGGACGCACCACACCCACAGGAACTCGTTTAATGCTGAGTCGACCTAGGTGGAGGCTCAGCACCGGTGTTGGCCTTGAGCGGGAATCAAACTCGGGTGACTATTGTTCGCGGCACAGCCGGTTAATCACTGCATCAGTGCACCCCCGCACCCACCCAGACTAATAATGATGAGCACTATATGCATGCATGCATTATCAAACGGCAAATAACATATGGCGATTTTTTTTGCTGTCCATCTTTTGCAGTAATTACTTAGACAGGCAGAACTAACCATCCGCTCCACGGTTGCTCAGTGTTTGGGGCTCAACTGAAAGAAACGCATTCATGTAAGTCGCTCCACAATGAAACGCATTACCATAATCCATTCTTGCATTAAGTGGGTCCGGCACACACGTGCACACTTAGAAAGTCCTTAATATATGGGATGGGGTATAATGCGTGAATTATTCACATCGCACAAATATAATTTACGGCTAGAATTATTATTTTTTTCAAAAGCGAAAAGCCGGCGTTATATATTAACGCGATTAGATTAGCGTCAAGATGCACGAGCTCTACAAACGGGGAAACATTAAATAAGCCGAACGAAACAAGCAAATAAAATCAACATCATTAGCCCGTGCAATGAGCTATGATAATGTATCCAGTTGTGAATAAGCACACCCTGGGTTGCGTTCTCTCTGATTGGCACCCCCACCCCACCCATCCCTCTCTTCCCCCCCCCCCCCGCTCTGATGGATGCAGTTGCGGCGGGGGGGAGGGGGTAGGTGGGCGGGGGCCCTGCTGAAAGTTGCATGAGTGTGGGACATCAATATTTAAGGTGGGTTCCTTATCGTGCAAAATTCAGGGGAACCGCGAAAATCCCGGCTTCTCTAAAGCCCGAACCCCCCCCCCCACCAACTCCCGCCCCCCCCCCTCCTCCTCTCCCCATGCCCCCCCCCCCCCCCGTGTATGACGGCTCTTATCGCGGCCGCTGCTCGCAGGAGCTGAGCGCCTTCTTTCTCGGCCCTTCTCTTTTTTTTTAATGTTTAATTGATACCCCAGACAACAACAACAACAAAAGAGAATTCTGCGCCTCTCTGCAGCTATTATCCGAGCGGTTGTGTTGAAATGCAGAGGGGGGGGGACGGTTGGAGGTTGGGGGTGAAGGGGGAGGGTTCGGAGGATGTTGGGCTGTTTGTAACACACGTGGGGTCGAGGAGTGCGATAGTTGCAGATCTGCTGTGTCGCTGCCGCTGTTGCTGCTGCTTGCTGCTTTCCGCCCTCTGTGTTTGCTAATTGTGCCGTGTGTACCCGATATGCAACAATGACAATGTCGGTATCCGATAAGCAACAGTAACAATGCCGGCACACGTGTAAGCATGTGTTGTTGGTTCATCGAGCCTGGCGTGCCAAGAGTTGTGTCAAGACGCCGAGACTTTGCAGCGCTATTGTTTGTTTTCTTTCAGAGAGAGAGAGAGAGAGAGTGGTGGCGCTCTGGTTAGCGCGTTGCGCCGCGAAGCCACCGCGCCTGTGCGCGATTGCTGATCACGGCGAGTGACCCGGTCCAACCCCCATTGACCAGCGTGGTGAAGTATGGTCAAACGGGTTGTTTGATGGTAACTGACGCAGCATGAGGAGGTTGACATCCAGCAGTTGGTCGAGAGGTTTCCAATAATAATTAATATTTTCATTTTAACAAGACCTCTTCTTGGTTCTTTCGGTAAAGTCACGTAGAATGGAAATAATAAAATAATAAAAATAAAACATTATAAAATAATTATCAGTGAGAATTATTTTATTATGTTTTATTTTTCAGTGAAAATTATTTTATTATGTTTTATTTTTATTATTTTGTTATTTCCATTCTACGTGACTTTACCGAAAGAACCGAGAAGATGAATCCCTGCAGTCACGAAAGCTTTAAATCTAAATTTAACAAGACCTGTTACATGTTATGACGTCAATTCAGTGGCATTGTGGTAAGTATATAAACAATAAACACGCATCGGTGTGTATAGCATCTTGCACATAACAGTGCGTGAGTGTACACACCCACACTCACCAGGTCTGCGTGTGTGTGTGTGCTAGGGGGTGCGGTAGCGCAGTGGTTAGCGCAGTTGCGCTACGAATGTGGCTAGCCGAGCTCGATTCACCGCTCACAACCAGTGACAGTGAACATTTAAATTGGTCCTGAGCCTGCTCTAGTGCTACTCAGCCTTAAATTACGAACTGATTCCAGCGCGTCTAAACAACATGAGCACTGGGGAAACAAAGGTGGCCTGGTAGGGGGTGTTGTCCAACCACCCCCGAATGTGTGCCGTGTCGGCATTCATAGTTTGCTACTTGTTCTTGGTTCTTTCGGTAAAGTCACGTAGAAGGGAAATAATAAAATAATAAAAATATAAAACAATAAAATTCTCACGACGGTTCGACTGCAACACAAGCAATCAATTGTTTTATATTTTAATAATTTTATTATTTCCCTTCTACGTGACTTTACAGAAAGAACCAAGAATATGAATCCCTGCAGTCACGAAAGCTTTAAATCAAAAGTTTGCTACTTGCTAACGGCACTTTCCCTTACAGCCTGTTGAAGGCTATACGGGGGATCTTCATCTTTGGAGGGGAGGCGGCTCCCGTGGGCTTCGCCCGAGGAGAACCCCTCCCTCGACTCGCTCCTCCGCCTCGCCTCTCTCGCACTGGAAGTCCCCGTCGCGTCGGGCGCTCCCTCCGCCATCTGCCACCGGACCCACGGCTCTCTGCGAGGGGACCTCTACCGCTGACGGTGGTGAGGGTTGGGGGGGCGCGTGGGTGGGGTGGTGGGGTGGTGGGGTGGTGGGGCTCGATTATTCAAACAAATGTGAACGAGGATTTACCGGCGGGGTCTCTCACGGGTGCCAAGAGCTCACGCGTATTGTCTGCTTATGATCGTTCTGCGCTGTCATTCATGCGATTGAGCCGTATTGCCTCGACAAATAAAAAAACACAATATTATCTGATTAGACGTATGCCACCTGCCTTTTATTTTGACCATAATACACCGTCTGTTAAATAACAACAAAAAAGCCTCGCACCCCAACCCACCCCAACCAAAAAAACCGCCGCGGTGGCTTTGCCACAATTATATTGGCGTTGCAAAGACTATCATTGTGCCCCAGCCGCTTTAGCTTTGTGTTGTTTTTAATCGCAAAAGACCGCGCGCTGCGTGGAAGCGGTACGCCCCGCGCTCATTCACACCAGCGCCACACGCGCGCGCACGAATTTGTTTTGACCGACGTCTGCGCAGTCGCGAGAGTGGCAGTGGTGGCGGTGGTGGCTGTGGCGGTGACGGTGGTGGTGGAGGACTTTCACCGTCACGCCGGCCTTCTCATTGCTCGCCCAGGGTGTCGCCACACCGTCGCTTTGTTTTTTTTTTCTCTCCACGTGTCGTCTCACGGTCAACGGCGCGGGGCACACGGGAGGACAAAAGTTGCGCCGACGGGGACATTTGCTCGGGGGAAGAGTAACGCAGGAAGGACGGACGGAAGGAAGGAAGGAAAAAGCAAACAAGCGGGGAAGTCGTGCGATATAAATAAATACGATCGTATTCGTAGTTCGTCCTTTGACGTGCGGGAACGATGGTGCGTCCGTGTGTCAACGCTCGATTGCCCTGCGTCGGTGCGCGTTCGTGAGTGAGTGAGTGAGTGAGTGGGGAGCGGTGGAGCGCGCTGCTCTAGAAAACCTGGCGAGCCGAGTTCGATTCCTGGTCACGGCCAACACCGGCGATGACCATCTGGATCGGTCATGGGCTTCCCCCTACGTCGACTTAGCCATAAAACGAGTACCTGGTGCGATGCGTAAACATCGCCGCAGGGGAGATTCAAGGCGGCCCTTCAGAGGTTCTCGCCAACATCACAGTCTTTTAAAGACCACACTTTAGGAGAGGGCTGTAGGCGGGGAAGGATCTTTGTTTGTGTGCAAGCATGAGCGCGTGTGTGTGTGTGTGAGCGGACCCCGTGGAGGTGATGGAACGGTAATGGGCGTCGCACCTCTTCCCGTGCGCTGCTCAGCGTCGTGGGTGCTGAGCGGCTCCGCACGGGGAATCCGTGGACAGGTAATTAAACCTCTCAGACGCTGAAAAGTCACTTCAGGCACGCCTGCGCACTCACGCTTTACGGAACGATGCCTCGGGAGGCGCGGAGGGTGCTGGATGGGGGAGGGGGTGATTCCTCGTCACAATTTTAAGGGGGGAGTGAGTTCCCTCAATACGTTTTTGTTAATTCCATTCCGTGCCTTCGATGTTGTCACGGGACGAGACGTCAATTCGAGGCACTCGCAGCGCGGATACGCGCACCCCAAGCCCGTGCGTTAAGATTAACAGATTCCCCGCAGAATAACTTCTTGTGAGACGTGAATTATGAATCCATAGAGTCGACAATCATATCCTGCTTGTTTCGAGAATGTCCCGCGGAAGGTGATGTCGCAGAACTGCTTCTGAGACCCCTTCAAGTAACCGTTGCGTTAACCCACACACTGGGGCGGGGGGGCGCACTTATACCACATGCCCCCCCCAGCCCCTTAACAGCTGCAGAGAAAGCCATCGAATGGCAGATACATTATTATTCTTTAATGCTCAGAGTTTTCATTTAGCCAAATACGTGTAATTTATGGTTTAATGATTGACCAGGGTGAGATGAACAACTCAATACACTTCAGAGGCTGGTTTAATCACAACGCATTCAACGCGAGTTTGTTGTTGCTGTCTGTGTAACTCTATGGATCTCTGTCGATTGTCTGCGGGCTCGCTGTGTAAATCATCTGTGACCAAACCGCGACCATCAACGCGCTCGAATCACGATTGGGCAGTTGAAGCCTGCACTCAACACCCAAGATATCAGCTGTGCTTGCTCAGCATCGTCACCACCACCATCGTCATCGTCGTCGTCAGGATCTGGAAGTCAACGATGGACCGTTGCATCCAACCGAACGAGGGAAACCTCGGACGACCTCTGACACCGGAGCCACTCGACTGCCCCCCCCTCCTGCTCTGATTTTTAACAACCCCCCCCCCCCCGCAAAAAAACACACGTCAGCGATTTTGTGCAGGAGCTCATCGAGGAGGCGGTGTTCCGTCCAATCCCCTTGCGTCGCTTCACGCAGCCCCAACACCAACCACTCACTCAGAGCCTCCTCGTGCACTTTAATTGTTGCTCGAGGGCAAGTGGGAGGGGGGGTCAGATTACAGCATTAGAGGTCTCTGTTCCGGCGAGATGATGGGAGATTGAGTCCCGGGCTTACTCGAGGCGCTTAATGACACACGGCACGCGGAACTGTAATGAGCCCCACGAAATTCCATTTTGAGGGGGCAGCCATTGGAACCGGCGTAACGTGAGGTGGGGAGGGGGGTAGCAATCTCTCCTTCGCAGTGATAAAACACTCTACCTGCAAATACCCAGTCAGTTTGGCAGGCGAACGAGTGTGATCATAATGTATTCCTGTTTCTTCTTCTTCATTCAGGGTGAGGAGGTTTAACACACCCCCCCCCCCCACACACACACACACCGCACGCGTGTTTTACCAAGGAAGCAAATTCGTCCCGTCAATCTGTCTCCGCTGTGCGTGTGTGGGTTGTACCGCGCGCGTGTTCATCGGCGTGCCTCGTCTTACCTCTGGTGAGCAAAGGCTACGGCACCTCCTGGACGCACACGGCCAGGGGAGTTTCGCTAAACTCGCGTGCGTGTGGCACGGCGAGTGAACCGCGCCGTAGACCCAGGGTTCAGAGTTCACCTGAGGATGAGTCCGTCATGAGTACAGACTGCAGTGAAGTACGGAGACTCCTGGGACCCATCTAAGCTCGAAAACTGAGTCCTGCATAGGTCCCCGGTGGTCATGGAAATGTGACGGCGTTAAAGCCACACGTGCGGGCGAGTGGAGTCACCACCACGTGTGTCCATGCAGAGCCCTTTTGTTGATCCAATGCTGGACGAGGGCCTCCCCACGCCATGGGGATTGTGGGAAAATACTTGGCCCTCCTTTGGTCAGTGCAGGTAGTTGAAGGTGAGAAACGCGGACGTGAGAGCAGAGAAGAAGAGGGCAGCGTTGGGCGTTGTGGCACTGCGCCCTGCTGACAACGTAGCTTTGTGGTAGTCTACGACAACTGCTATTGCATGCGTGTACGCTGCTCACGCATGCAAGCGCTATCACAGACTACACCCTGCTCGGCAGGGACGGTTCGTACCGACGTTATTCGGGCGACGCCTCGTCTCACGACGCCCAAATATCCGGAGTGAGCGAGCGAGCGAAGCCGTCTTTTTGAACACCGCCCGCAACGGAGTCAATAACCACCAATCATACTCTTAGTTCTTTCGGTAAAGTCACGTAGGTAAAAATTGAAATAAAAATTAATTAATTTTAATTTCATTTTTTTTATTAATAAATTTAATTTCATTTTTTACCTACGTGACTTTACCGAAAGAACTAAGAGTATGAATCCTTGCAGTCATGAAAGCTTCAAATCTAGAACCACCAATCAGCTGAACGGCGTCGACTATCAGTGGAGAGCAGTGGTGGGGTGGGTGGGGGGCTATGCACGCACGTCCTCACCCCCCTAAGCTGTCTGTGCATCCGGTCCAGTTATATTTATCCAGGCTCAAAACGTGGCTCGTTTGGTCCGCGAGGTTTTGATCTTTTTAGCTGCGGGGGTGATTTTTATCGCCGTCATCGCTACGTTAAAACGCGTGGTGTAAATAAAAACAAATACAACGGAAAATGAACGGCGATGAAATTCCAACGTCGTCCGCAGCGTTCGCCATTCCGTCTTCTCGTTGTCGAACCAGTGGCGAGGAGCGACGTGGGGATACGGCTCCCCGCTCGCTGGCAACGCACGGGCGCTCGTCCCTGAAAACGTCAGCGTTGCCCGTCTCTCGGGGGGCCCACCACCGCTCACACCTGGCCGGATTTCAACCGCTTTAGCATCGATTTTTTTTTCTATTTTACGACTACAACGTTATTGTTTTCTCTGGAATAAGGAATTCAGCAACTTATAGGAGAGGACAACGTGGCAGCTGTCTCCTCTCACCCCGCCTCTCCCTCTCTCTCCCTGGGAGCATTTGTTAAGGTCCGGTGCATCAAGAGGGCAGCAGCAATTGAATTGGTACAAAGCAAACAATAAAAAACATCCGCTATATCTCAGACATCATGATATGTAACACGTGAAATAAAATCCAGCCGTGCTTAATCCACCCATTCACGAACGGCCTACCCCGCCGTGTCAGAAATGTGGAGTTCATTTGACGATACTTTACCGTGTTGATCGGTGCAGATTGTTGAAGGTGGAAGGGAAAGCAGCACCGGTTCTGATACCACTCGCCAGCGATGTTAGCCCTTCCCGGGAATCGGACTCAGAATTGCCGGGTTCACTGCACGACCACCCCACCCCCTGATTTAAAACGCATACACATCCAGTAATGAAACCTGGTCTCTCAGAATGTTGGCGGTGGTTTTTGTTGCTCCGATGTTGCCTTGTGTGTGAGTCTAGTTTTCGAGTGAGGGGGGATGGGGGAGTGTGTGGAGGGTGTGTGTGTGGGGGGGGGGGGGTTAAGGGTTAAACCACTATTAAAGATGACTCTCACTTTGACATCAACGTGAGAATCAGCGAGCAGAAGTTCCCTATGGTGCCAGACTTGCGACAATTTGAAATGTGTTTCAAATTCTCAACCGCCTTTCGTATTCCTCGCTGCTGCTGCTGTTGCTGCTGCTGCTGCCTATTAGCGAGGAGCTCCGGCTAAAGCATTTCGGCAGGACAGCGGCGCGCAACACACGCGCGCACGAGGAGCGAGATGGCTCACAAATTGGGCTACAAGTTGGGCTTAACGAGGTCCTTTGCAACGAGCGAACGATGGCGGGGATACGACACGCGACTCTTGAGCGGTCCAGTTGTGCTTGACGCTTGATCATAAAATGTCATCGTCGCGGGCTTTGGAACTCTCGGCCGTGTGATTTCAATGACTTTGCCGATCGCTGAAGCGTCAACTGCGTAACTGCCAAGACAGTTTTTGTTTAATACACCCCTCTCACCCCCCTTCCATTTCTTATTTGTTTTTAATGATCACGTTGTTAGGGAGTCTCATTAAGCGTTAAATTCCCACAACGAGCCGCGATTGCCTCCATTGGCAATAAGTTGCGTCTCGCGTCGTGCGAACAGCGCGACGCGATCGTTACGCAATCTTGCGCGTTGCGTCTTCTCGCGTCTCCACCTCACGTGGTCACACTCAGCACCACGCCGCTGTCCACAGTGTTGATCGTTTTCACTGCTCATCCTGGAATTAAAGTGTTTATGGTGTCGAGGACGTCACCAGAGATAATATATTTCTATCTTCTTGGTTCTTTCGGTGAAGTCACGTAGAATGGAAATAATAAAAGAATAAAAATAAAACATAATAAAATAATTCTCACGACGTTTCGGCCACAACGCAAGTAGCCGTCCTCAGGTGGAGAACAGGTCTGTCGAGAGACAGAGTCTATATAAAAAATTTCAGACTGTCTCCTCGACAGACCTGTTCTCCACCTGAGGACGGCTGCTTGCGTTGTGGCCGAAACGTCGTGAGAATTATTTTATTATGTTTATTTTTATTATTTTATTATTTTCATTCTACGTGACTTTACGAAAGAACCAAGAAGATGAATCCCTGCAGTCACGAAAGCTTTAAATCGAAATTTAATATATATTTATAATTACGTATTTATTCAGGAGAGTCGAACTGAGTCCAAGGGCTCTTTTTTCAGGAGGGTCCTGCCGCTGCATTGGGTTTTTATTTGAAGACATTTTTTTTGCCACTTAACGAGTTGCGTTTTGTCACGTGGGGTGAAACCGAAGCACCCTGTGGAGAAAAGAAAAACGCAACGCGTACGTACGGATGGAAACAAGTGGCCATGGGTCTACTTGCTCTACTGCCTGTTCCTGTAGAGCCAGGGTTACCGCACTTCCATGCCCACGCAAACGAAGTTTCGCAACATCTATGTTTGGTGATCCACCGACCCTCAGTCGCTGCTCCCACAACGCTGGATCACAAGCCACGTGCAGCGGAGCTTACAACACTGCCCGGCTACGCACGCCCATTTCTTATGGCAGTTATTTTTTTTGTTTTCTTAAACTTTGGACCGATGATAAGAATTCACAGCTTCTCGCTGCATTCAAGTTCAAGCTGGCACGATCACAGTCTATCTAAGAGTCTATTAATCGACACAGAGTTATAATCGACTACCGCTTTTGTTAAGTCAATTACTCTGGCTTCTTTAAAAATACGTTGGCTACCCCCACATCCTGCCTCACGAAGGCAGGAAACCCCCAACTAGCCATGACGTGGCGATTATTCCGATGGCGTCATCAAGTCCCACCCACCGCCTTGTCGCGCCATCGATGCGATAATCCGTAGGGTTAGCCGATTATTTAAATGATCATCTCGCCCAGCTCGAGGTAAAACAATCGCCACGGACACGAACGAGTGGCGGCCGAGTGAGAATCACACAGTTGGCGTGGATAATAAAGACTTTGAATGCGGTCGGGACGCGCGTTTGTTAAATTAGCCACGCTAAGATGATGATGATGGTACGGGCCGTATCATTAAAATAATTCGGATGAAAAGTAAAAAAAACACGAACGGGACCCATGCTGGGTTGAGCGGAGAAGAAGAGAGAGAGAGGGGGGCGAGCGTGAATGAGTCTTTAATGACCTGAGAATTAGCTTTGAACATTCCTCCGGTTTTGGGTTTATGATGAAAAAGTGCAGCGGTCTTTAACGTCTTGCACAGACGAAGCCAATTCTGTTTTTTTCATTCCCATCGTCTTCCTCTCCGAGGGCCCTTCCCGTCGTGAAAATAAATCCCATTCGCGAGGCAGGAGAAGCGAATCCGCTGTACGCTGCTTTCACCGTACCTCGTGATCCCAGTTCAATACCCAGCCACGGCTCACAACAAGGTGAGTGATGTCTAAAGCGATGTAGGGTTGCCCCTTCCCCAATCTGCACTGACAAGTCCGGTGAAGTATGGTCCTCTCAACCCTAACCCTATAACAGAATCAGAATCAGGATATGTATTTATGCTGGAGTAATCCGATGAGCTATGAAGCTCTTTATCACACATGTCCAGTAGGGGCAGGTCAGATCGTTACAACAACAAACAACACAAAAACACGATAGGAGTGCAAAGTATAGGGAAGGTCAACACATATCTTAAACAAACACGATAACATTATTTTTAGTATACCAGGTAAAGTGCACTGAGTTATTTACTTATTTTTCAGAAGCGATCTGGCCATAAATGAAGTGGCTTATCATATGGAAATGTACAACAGCGAAAACGAATCAAAACAATCAGAATGCACGTTTCTAAATGTGTAAGGAAAAACAGGAGGACCCTGAGAAGAAAAAAAATCCACGCGACGACGGGGAAAGAGACACCGCAACTCCCTGGCGAGCGCAAACAATCAAGCGGGGGCGGCGACGTGGCCATGCGGCAGCGCGTTCACCGATTGTTGCAGAGGTTTCACGGTTCGAATCGACTGGCAGCCCTGATTAATACCGCGGTGTGTGTCATAACCCCAAAACAAACTACGCCGCCCTCTGCTCGACAGTGGACGGATGTCAAACATCGCATGGCGTAATTCGCAAGAGGAGGCCAATGTGTGCCGGGGTTGTGGTGCAAATTTGCCAGTTTCGAAAATTGACCCCGTAAAATTACTCAGTTGGGATTAAACAGAGCAAACATTGGCCCCGATCCGACAGACGAATGCTCCAGGTCACTCTGGCAAATGAGACTCAAACTGGTCTCTTGAACACTTGAGGCAAGCACGAAAAAAGGCATGACCGCTTAGCTTCAGAGATCTGAAAAGATTGGGCCACACTCAATATTACGTGGTCAATATTAAACCCACCTCGTAGGTTCATTTGCAGGCAAGCCTATTCATTCGATACATACCTTTTACAGATCACTGCAATTAGATTTGTTGAATGTGATCATCATCATCATTATAGGTCATCGACGATCCACTGCTGGATGTAATCCACCCCAAGCTCCTGCCATGTATTTGCTGAACGTACATTAGTAAAA